>NC_044271.1:3566242-4296136 GCF_003957555.1 Calypte anna
CCTGTGAAGGTGGCTCCTCAGTCTTCGAGGGCTCTTTCAGGGATGATGCTTTCCCCCTGACACCCCCAGACCTGGACGAAACGATTCGGGATGAGAAGATCAAACGCCTGAAGCAGCTCCTGAGGGAACGAGAGGCAGCGCTGGAGGAGGTGAGGAGAAAACTGCAGCAGAGCTGAGAAACTGCAGGAACTGCTGAGAAACTGCAGGAACTGCTGAAAAACTGCTGAGAAACTGCAGGAACTGCTGAGAAACTGCAGAAACTGCTGAGAAACTGCTGAGAAACTGCAGGAACTGCTGAGAAACTGCTGAGAAACTGCAGGAACTGCTGAGAAACTGCTGAGAAACTGCAGGAACTGCTGAGAAACTGCAGAAACTGCAAAAAACTGAAAAACTAAAAAACTGCAGCAAAGGTGAAAACTGCAAAAACCTGCAGCAAAGCTGAAAAAGCCTAAAAACCTGCAGCCAAGCTGAAGAAGTGCAGGGGTGATCTGGACCATTTTCATCTGCAGTGCAGAGGAGACTTCAAGAAGAAATTCCTTGTTTAAACAAAGGTGAATATTTCTGGTAGTTTTGAAGTTCTTAAGGAAATTCACAGGATGTGTCTTTACAAAACTCCAGGTTTCTTGTTAAATGCCAGAAATAAAAGATTTGGACCATCAGATTCTGCCTCTGGGACTTTCTGTGTATCCAGGAATGCAGAAGTTGAGCATTTTCTGAGTGTGTTCTCTGTATTTTGAACTGGGGGTTTCTGTGTGACAAACTCCCTGACTTGGGAACTCTCCTGTCCGAAGAAACCTCTGTGAGCTGCAGACCCCAGCTGTGGATCTTCTGTTTGTTTGTTGTTCTCCTGCTGTTTCCCAGTGCGTGGCAGCTTTGTGAATTCCTGAGAACTGTCACAGAAGGCCAACAGTCAGTATTTAATGGGTGCTATTTGAGTGCTTTGGGAATTAGGCAGTGAAATATTTATACAAAACCTGGTAGAGATGTGAAGGGAAGCAGTAGAGAGCCCTGCTGGCCTAGGTACCTGTCTCTTATCATTATTACTGTAAGCCTTTATAAGGCCTTTGCTAGCTGTAAAATGTTGAAGTTTGGTTGTGAGTTTGGTTTTGGGGGGAGAAGCTGTATTTTGGTTTTTTTTTAAGAGAATTGTGTCGAATAAGAACTTGTTGAAGCAAACAAGGAGATATTTCTTTACCCAGTGCTGTTATCTTTAAACTCCTCAGCTCACACACGTGGGGGAGGGTGGGGAGCCCAAAAGATCAACCTGGCAGCTCCTCAGGAGCAGGAAAAGGTGTTTTCAAAGCCAGAAGTCAGAGCCACCATGAGATGTGAGGAGGTTTGGGAGGTGTTGGCATCCCCTGGCACAGCAAGAGAGGGGTCCTGGTGCTGGGGACCTGCCCGAGGACACCTGAGATTCACTGCCCTGTTCTGCAGCATCCCAGCAGCTGCCTCCTGCCCAGCACGGCTCTTCCAGCACTTTATTGTCATTTCTACCAATTCCATTCCTGTGGACAAGGACGAGCTGCTCTGAGGGCTCCAGGGACACCTCTGGGGAGGCCTCAAAAAGCTGGAGCTGTGTTTGCCTCTCCTGTGTCCCAGCAGCTCTTGAGGAGCATTTATTTCAGTCCTTTCATCTTTTATTCCTTGAGGGACTGAGCAGAATCCCAGTCACTCAAACCCGTTTCTCTTCATCTCTTTGGTTTCAGGTTTCTTGCCCCCATCTCAGTTTTGGGGAGATCCAGCAGTTCCTGGGGTGAAGGGACAGGAACCTCGCCGGGCTCTCCCGTGGTGGTTGTGGATGCTGACCCCTGACTTTGTTCCTGAGGTTTTTATTTCGAGTCTCATTTTATACCTCAATCCTAAGAGGCTTTTGGCCAACTCTGCTTTTTGAAAACGTTTCTTGCTCCTGAAGTCACTTGGATGCAAATTCAGTTTATTCAGGGCTCTTCCCCTACACCTCAAGGCTGCCTTGACCCATCCTGGCTGTCCCTGTCCTCTCCCAGTCCTCTGGGGCTGTCTGGCTCCCAGCTGCTCCCAGCAGCACCCAAAGATTTTGCCCTTTGGGCTAAGACTTTTTTTTTAAATTTAATTTAGTTGATTATGGCCTCAAATATTTTTCTTTAATAACAATAACAGCAACAACAATAATGAATTACAATAATGAGTCCCTTGTTTCAGTATCCAAAGGACGAGTCAGCTGCAGCAGTTCCTCCTGGAACACTTCAAGCCCCTGGGCTGCTCCTGCCCCAGCTTCCCTGTCTGTGATGACAACACTCAGCCCTTGGCACCTTCTCTGCTGGTTTTTAACTTGGAATTTTTACCCCACGTTCACTCCCATCAGTGCCACCCCAAGGCTGGCAGCCCCTGTTTGGCTCTGGGGGGAGCACATTTATTTTGGTACCTCTGACACAAAGGGAGTTGAAGCCAGAAGCATCTGGACAGATCCTGCCTGTCCCCTGCCCCCTGGAGGAACCTGTGGTGCAGAGAGGGCTTTTCCTTGGCCTTGGGCTCCTTCCCAGGGGATGGAACCTCCATGAGGAGCTGGGAAGGTGGAGGGTGAGGCTGGAACACCCAAAGGACTTGGGGTGAGGAACACGGGAGAGATGAGGGGGAGGAGGAGGGGAACTGGGGTGTGGGGGAAGTGAGGAGAAGACACAGCTCTTCAATAACCTTCATTTAATTTTCCGTGGTGTTGGTGCAGGTAGAAATGTCACAGGCTGTGTACAATACTGGTAGCAGTGCAGTGCTGTGCAGGTTAATAGCAAAGCCCTTTGGGTCAAGTACAGTACAATCACTTCATATAATTCTTATATAAAACAAGTGCTTCGAGTATCATCTGTTATTGCTATGAGATTCCTGAGTTATGCTGAGAACACTTTCTCTTCACCTTCATCAGATGCTCCCTGCTGCCAGCAGTGGCTGCTCAGCAGTCCCAGAGCTCTGGGCTGAGCTGTGCAGGCTCTGCCCGTGCAGCCTGACGACTGCACGCAGGGAGATTTTCTGTGGGGAAAAGGAAAGAAAATTCCAGTCAGCAGCTTGGCACTGGCTCCACGTGGGAATTCTGGTAGTCGGATGAAAAGCCCAAACTGTGATCTGGCTGCAGGACTGCACCCTGCCTGCCTCCCAGGCTGCTCTCCTGGACTGACTCCAGCATCTATTTGCCTTCCAGTCCTGGGGCAAACGTCCCCTCGGGCTGGGTCAGAGCTCCCAGGTGGGGCTGCTCACAGCCAGGCTGGGGCTGGGGGGTTCCTGCTGAGGACAGGAGTGCTTTGTGCTGGTCATGCTTCCAGCCCTGCATCACATCAGGCATCCAGAGCTGGGAGAGCACAGCACCTGAGATCAGCTCCTCCTTACCTGAAAGTCACGGATGTAGGTGAGGAAAAAGCTGAGGAAGGAGAATGCCAACGACCACTCAGAGACAGTGCTGACAATGTGAGCTGTGTAGCCCTGGAAGGGGAAAAAACCCAAAGAACAACTGTGTGAAAAGCTCCTGTGTGACAGGGCTGCTTTTAGTTCTCTCTTGATTTTCTCTGCTCAATCACTTACTTTTTCCTGAGGGTCCCAGTGCAACTTCTGCACCAGATTTGTTCCATACAGACCACTGTACAAGACAACTGAGGAAACAAACACTGAACAAATAGGTCAAGGAAGATTCAGGACCAAGAAGGAGAACCTGGAAGTTTCAGACTCAGTTCTGGATTGTGTCAGGCTGGAAAGGGACCTGGGGACAAGAGGCTGAACATGAGCAAGCAGTGTGCTGCAGAGAAAGCCTAAAAGGGCATCACAGGCAGGGAGAAAGAAGCCATCACCCTGCTCTACATGGCACTACCCCAACCACACCTGGAGTACTGCAGCCAGTTTTGGTCCTCACTCTAAAATAAGGATGTGGAGAGGCTGGAGAGGGTCCAGAGAAGAGCCACGAGGATGATCAGAGGGATGGAGCACCTGGAATATGAGGAGAGGCTCAGAAACCTGGGTCTGCTCAGCCTGGAGAGGAGAAGGCTCAGGGGAGACCTTATAACAACATCCCAGTACTTAAAGGGGATTATTACAACATCCCAGTGCTTCTGCAGAGCAGATGGAGACTCCTGATTCCCAAGGAGTCCCGTGGACAGGACCAGGGGAATGGGCACAAGTTGATCCTGGGGAGATTCTGATCTGACACAAGAGGAAAATTTCTCCCCATGAGGACAGTCAGAGATTGGAATGGTCTCCAGGGGAAGGGGTGGATTCCCCCACTTTGGGAAGTTTTAACTCTCAGCTCGATGGGTGCTGAGACATCTCAGATCAACAATAATATCAGAAGGGTTGGAGCAGAGGATCCCTGAGGTCCCTTCCCAGCTGACACTCTGTGAAGCTGAGGCTGGGAGGGCTCTGTCTGCACTGACTGAGATGACAATTTCTAAAAGCTCTGCTGAGGGAAGGTAACACCACAGACACCACAGCACTGCTGCTGCCTTCAGAAATCAAACTTTGAGCAATCAATAAGTTACCAAAGATCTGATTTTCACAGGATCAAAATACTAGGGTTGTTTTTCCAGTCATTAATGAGATTAAACACCCAGAGCCTCCTAATGTGAAAGATTAATTTTGGTGGTGAAAAGGACTTATTGGCACAACTATGTCCTTGAAAACCCAGACTTCAAAAGATTTTTAAAAAACTGATGTCTGGGGAGCTCTGGTTACTGAGCTGAATGCAAGACACCCAATCCTCTGCTAATTAAAAAGTACATTAGTAGCTGTTAGTTACCTGAGTTCTGCTGCAATGGAAAGAGTTTAATCATTGTGATACACAAATAACAGACTGCCCTCATTACAGAGTGGGTAATTAACCACTGCTCTTTCTTGGCCATTCTGCTGCTTCACTCCAGCAGAGGACTGAGACCATTTTAATGGAACCATGGAATCCTCTGGGTTGGAAAAACCCTTTCGGACCTTGGGCCCAACCCTTCCCCCATCCCTGTCCAGGCCACCCCCACCCCATGTCCCTCATCCCCACATCCCCAGGGTCTGAAACCCCTCCAGGGATGATGGGGACTCCAGCCCTGCCCTGGGCAGCCTGGGCCAGGCCCTGACAACCCTTTCCAGGCAGAAATTCTTCCCCAGCTCCAACCTAAACCTCCCTTGGCACAACTTGAGTTGTGCCAAAAGTTCCTCTTGTCCCATCCCTTGTTCCTTGGGAGCAGAGCCCGACCCCCCCTGGCTCCAACCTCCTCTCAGAGGGTTGCAGAGAGCCACAAGGTCTCCCCTCAGCCTCCTCTGCTCCAGGATCAGCACCCCCAGGGCCCTCAGCCCCTCTTGGGGGGAGAGAATTGCTCCTGGGATGTCAATTCCCTGTCTCACAGCTGCCTCTGGTGCTCTGTGTCAATCCTCAGCAGCTGAGGCTCCTTCTTCCTCCTTTACAGAGTGCAACCACTGCCCCTCCTCTGCAGATCCTGTGCCAGCAGCAGGGATGGGAGCTCAGTCAGATTCTCCTTCGCTGGGACCCAGGGCGTGTGGTTTAGTGTTGGATTTGGCTGCCAGCCTGGAAATAAGTGGGATTGGTGGGGATTAACTCAGTGGCCTTGATTCAGCTGCAGAAGGGACAGCATTTGAGCACTGATTTTTGCCCTGTCTTTTGAATGTAAATTTAAAATTTAAACATTTCAGTCCTGTAGGACACAAACCTGAGGCATCATTTTCAAAATCCAATGTTCAGATCTGCTGGGGTGAGCAGAGGAACTGCTGTGGTTCAGTTTCCTGACTGTGAAGTGACTCTGGACAGGAACCTCTCCTTCTGGATGGGGTTGTCCCTATTTCTGTAACCCCACAGCTGCTTCCAGCACTCAGAATTCCACGTTAAGAGAGATGATGGATTCCAGAGCTGAGGGAAGGTTGCAGGGAATGCAGTCAGAGATGTCTCTGAAGTGTGGGGTGGGCAGGGGGGAGCAGAGGTCAAGTGTCTCTTCTGACTCAGCCTTGGCAAACTGCTCCAGAATTGTCTCTCTGAGCAGTGCCACACTTCAAACCTGCTCTGGCAGCCAGCTGGCCCAGGGCAGCCCTGTTGTGCTTGCTTAGGAGTATTTCCTCCTATGCTACATTCTGTTCTTTGAGCTGTACTGCAGCACTCCTGGCACCAGGGAACAGACACTTCCAGTTCTTACCTGGATTCTCCTTCCCATTATGCCCCCATCTCCTAAGTACACTTCCCTTTCTCCCCATCTCTCATTATCCACAGCCAGTGCTCTCTGCCTTAAACTCTTGTTTTGCCATTTTCAGTCTCTGGTGTGCAGCAGGAAAGGAGAGGAGGCAGAGTGGTAACCATCCCTCTTACCTCTCTTATTATCTTTACCTGAGGGTTCCCTCTCTCCTGAAGCTCCCAGGCTGCAGCAGAGAGCAGAGGGAAGGGTGACAGACACCCCTGGCACAGCCCTTCCCCTGGGCAAGGGACATTCATGTAGGTGCAGATCCTGTCACTTGGGGAGGGTGCTTAGGGGGGACCCTGCCCAGCAAAGGATACTGCTCAGAATGCTCAGACAGCACCAGAGGAACAGGGACAGACGGATCCAAAAGATTTCTTTGCTGTGGACTTCTGGCTGCATCAGGTAGGACAGGATGGTCTGAACCAACATGTAAATGGCCCCAACTCCAAAAGTCAGGCAGGCTCCAACCACGTGTATGTAGTACAGGATGCATTTCTGGGGACAGAGAAACCTGGTTTCAGCTGAAAGTCTGAGAACAATTTCCCTCTATAAACCTTTGGCACTCCATCCACCCAGCTGCCTTTTCACACCCCAAGCTGAGCACTTCTGGAACTTGCTGCTACTTAGGAGATTTCTCTTCATGGAAACCCCACACAGATCTTGCTGGAAACCAGCACCTGCCAGCTGCTGCTTTTGATAAGTTCTTGTGGCTGTCACACAGCACAGCTGCATCTTAAGGTCAGGAATTGTTAAGATCTGTTCTCATTAGCCACAGAAACTGGGTGAAGGAGTCCAGCTGTGACACTTCTGTGATCCTGGGGTGGTGACAGCAGGCTCACACTTAGCATTTCTGTCCCAGGAATCTACACCTATGGAAGATGATGCAGTACCAGGTAAACACAACACAGTTCCAGTGCCCAAAATGGGACGGAAAAACATGAGGTTTAGAACTTGTCTGAATTACTCCAGCTTGGGTAAGTCTTGTTTGTCAGATCAGTACTTTGAATACGTGGGAGGAACAAGATTGAATCAAGCACTGAGGCTTCTTAAGTTAAAAAACATTACAGGAGAATCAACTGTCAAACAGTAAGGATCATTAAAGGATCATTAAAACTTGAGATTATGCCATGAAAAACAACCCAACTTAAACCTTATGCCCTGACAGCTCACCTTGTGTTCAGTCCTTTCCTCTCACCCCTGGCTAAGCACAGCACCCAAAGGCAGAACTAAAATGTGTTATCTTGTCAGTTGTGCAACATGAGGCCTGGCAGCCTCCTCTGCTCCCATCCTGCAGGTGATCTGTGCCCTGCAGCATCAGAGATTGTCTGTGGATTCTGTTGAGTAATTATTAAGACAAGGAACTGGAGTCACCCTTTCCTCACAACCTCCCTCTGCACCCCAAGTGCACAAATGAACCAGCAGTGCCCCATCCACATAGCAGAGGTGGGAATTTCTATAAGTAGGGAATAACCAAGTTACAAAGGTGTGGTGGGCTCCAAAATCCTGTGCTGCTCAGGGATCTGTGTCACCAGGGAGAAATTTTTGCCCTGTGGGAGAAGAAATCAAGAGGCACAGCTAGGAAAAAGCAAGAGTACTGCCTGAGCAGCATGAATTACACCTCCAAGAGGATGAGCACTCTGCTACCCAGCAGAGAGCTGTCTGGAGCTCTCTGCCTGATGGTTCTTCCCAGGTCCCTCTGGTTCATCTCTGTGCATTTTCACACTGCAGTTGCCTTCAGCAGCTGGGGGATTCCAGGGCACTTTGGCTCCTTTTGCCTCTGGGGTGGCTCTCAAGCAGTTCAGATGCAGGCACCTCACTTCTGATCTGTATCTTGCTCAAGATTAAAGGTTACACAGACTGGGTAACAGAAAACATGCACCTGCTGTGCTCTGGTTATCTGAATATCCACAGCAAGGGGACAGACCCTCTCCTGACCAGTGGGGGGAGAGAAATCAGGGAGCTGAGCAGAGCCTGGAGGCTTTTGCTTGGTGGGTGTGATGGGAGCAGCTGTGACCTCTGGGTTCAGCTGAGGCTCTTGACAGAAAGGAAATAGAGCCCTTGGAAAAAAAAAACCCAAACCCAACCCCAAAATGAGTGAGCTGGTTCCTATGACAGGAGGTGCTGAAGCACTGGGAAAGCTGTGCTAGGGGAAAGAAAGGAAAAAGGGGGAGCTTTCCGTGAGCTTTTCCTCTGCTCTCTCCCAGGTCCCACTCCAGGAGGAGAGGGAAGTGACACTGCAGCCTCTAGTGGCTACAGGCACCACTACAGACCCCAAAACTGATGGGGTGATACAGGAGAATTCCTGATGCTTTTTATGGAGGAGGTGGGAAGTACTGGGGAGCTAAAAAATAGAGGCAATGAGATGGAAAAATTCAAAAAGTGGTTAACAGTGCAGTATTTTCATGAATTGTGCAGCTTTGATGGAAAAAGTACCTAAGAGAGGAAACTCTTCAGAACTGGACTTCTTGTGGGGTTGGGTGTTTTTGTTGTCTTTACTTCTAGCTGTGTCAAATCTGCACTGGTACCTGATTCTCCTCATTCAAAATACAAGAGAGTTTTTTTTTTTTTTCCTCTGGAGCAAGGGCTTTCAAACCTCCTGAAAGGAGATCCAGGAGGAGTTTGCTTTCTGCCAAACTGGTGGGGTTTGTAATGTTCTGAAATTTCATGAACAGCTACTCACAAGTCCCAGTGGATGAAGCAAGTAAGAAACAACAAACCAAACTTTATATGTTCTAACAGTTTTCTGTTGGGAATTAAAAAAAACCCCAGCAGGTTTGCCCAAAAAGAAGCTGTGCTTTCAGTACAATCCCCATTTCATCAGATACCTCAGTAAACAAACACATTACTTTGGACAGCTTTAGAACACTGCAAGCAAAGCACAAACCTGGAAATTTGCAATAATGCAAAGTCCAAAGCAGCTCATGAGTCCCAGTGTGAGGCCAATCCTGTTAAGCTTGAGGATCTTGGACTTGTCTGGACTCAGGGCACACACCTGCTTGTAACGGACGTACATGGTGGCCAGACCTGCCAGAGAGGAACCCAAGAGTCAGAGGAGTTTCAGCTGATGAGCAGAATGTCCATTTTTATCTGGGAGGATGCTGAGTAACAGAGACAACTATGTGAAACACAGAAAAACCCAGAAGTGTCTTAGGGTACAGGGAAATAGGAAAGCTGAGAATCTGCAAGTGAAAACTGGGTAACAGAATGGTGAACAAGCCAACTTGCTGCATTTCTTGGATTTCTCTGATCAGTTTGATCTAGAAGACATTCCAGGCTGATTTTCACCCCTTTTCAAGGTGACTGCCCTGCAATTTCATTTCTATTTCTTTTACAAGTCTGACATTTTTAAAAACAAATTTTTGGTCTTCTGGGATCTAGAGCTGTCACCCTGGCTTTGTGGGTAATGTTCCTGACATCCACAATCCTCTGAATTGCTTCAGCTAATTATGATTGATTGCTTAAAATTTAGGTTTTGACAGAGAATTACAGGCTGTTAAATGATCTGAAGTGCAATGATCTGTTTAGCAATCTCAGGAAACCAAACTGTTTCAGGTTGTGTGCATTCCACAGCTTTCTGTACTCACCCAAGAAAGCAGAAATATTTAACATGATCCCAAATAAGCATCTTTCAGGAGGTATTGTCCCTGTATCACTGGAAGAGATAAAGGGAGTGATCTGCATCCATCTGTATTAAACACACTTGCAACACAACTTTACTTAGATCAGTCTGTAAAGGAACCATGAGAAAGAGGTTTGGGAAACAACCCTCCCAGATGGTTTTTTCTGCATTTTTCATTGCCCAGATTACCCTGTGCTGGTTTTAGAGCTGTAGAAATGAGCATGGTAAAGCCATGCTGGCCTCGTGACAGGGAGTGCACACCCCTGGGGTAACTGGCCCTTTTATATTGATTTTGACTCCATAAAAGGTGAATAAAATATTAAAACTGGTGAGCTGAAGACCCTGGAAAACTGAAAGATCAACACAAAGGTGATGTGTACAGCCCTGATGCCATCAGCTGGGAACATGGGTGATGGGAGGGAGTTACTGGTGCAACCAAACCTGGTGATGAGAAGACATTTTATTCTGAAAGTCTGGGAGATGCCTCCCCAAGTTTCTTTTCTCATCATCACTTTAATTTCACAGATCCACAGCTCAAAGGTGAGGCTGTTGCACAAACCAGAGAGTTTGGAATGGAGTTACAGACAAATACCTATAAACAGCCAGCAACTTCAGAGCTGGAGCTGTTAGGTAAGAACTGCTGTGAAAAGTTTAGAGCTGGGGAAGGATTCAGAGGAGTGAGAGGCCAACTCAGCACCAGGAACCAGCCTGGGTGTCACTGACCTGATGTAGGGCACCAAGGGGTCAACGTGGTGTAGGACAATTGCAGTGATGTAGGAGAACACAAAAGATGCAGCTGACCAAACAACCAGGGCCACAGGTAAGACAGAGAGACCTTGCTGAAACCACCACATTTCACTGCTGGCTTCTCACTTCTGAATGCTGCAAGGAACCAAATGCAAAGATTTATGAAGATTTCTCAAAGGTTTTGCTTTTCTTGAGGCAAGATGCCTTCAATACAGAAATATGATATTGCTCTCAGTCTGGACTGGCAAACCCAAAATGAACACTTGACAGCACAGGACCAACCACAAAGAAGAAGAAATAACATCTGGAAACATTAATTGTGAAATTTTTGAGAAAAAGGAAGCAGTAGTGTCACTTGACCACGTGGCTCAGCATTTGTTGCTGCCAGAAGAAAGTCAAATGTGTCACTGTGAAAACCTGACTGGATTTTCTTCTTCCCCTGGTGTCACAGCACCATGTGAGAATCAGTGAGGCTGGCAGAGAATGTGTCCCAGCAGTGACAGCTTCACTGGTGGTGGCTGGTGTGGAGCCCTCATTTCCACTAATCCACCAGGCAGACATGGAGAAAATGCTCTGAGATTGCTCTAAATGCTTCCATCCTGCACTCACTCACTGCCTGCCATGCCCTGTGGCTCAGCAGCTCCTGGGAGCATCCCCTGAGTGAGCTCACAGATATTTATGAGCAAGAACTGACTTCAGTTCAGCAGAGCTGAGCCTGGAATCCCAGAGTGGCTGAGGTGGGAAGGGGGCTCTGGAGGCCCTCAGAGCCAGTTGAGCAGGGTTGGTTTTGAACATCTCCAGAAATGGAGAGGAGACAATGTCCCAGGACATCCTGTGCCAGTGCTCTGTCACCATCCCAGTGAAAAAGGGTTTCCTTGCATTCAGGGTGTCCTGAATTTCAGTTCCTACCCCTGGCTGTGGCACCACTGGAAAAAGCCTGGCTCTGTTCTCTTTGCAGTTCAGGTAGGGAGATGAGATCCCACCTGAGCCT
Organism: Calypte anna; assembly: GCF_003957555.1. NCBI lineage: Eukaryota > Metazoa > Chordata > Aves > Apodiformes > Trochilidae > Calypte > Calypte anna. The sequence goes on from NC_044271.1 coordinate 3,577,782, forward strand.
TCTCAGTGCTGGCATTTCCTCCCACTGACACTGGTGGGAAAGAGCTGGAGCTCAGCTGGAACTGGAGACAGCAAATGAAACATGAAACTGTCTTAACAGTTGCCCTCTAATGCTGACTTTCATTTTAAGACTGTCATGCAGTCAAAATGGTCATGAATGTAACTTCTGAATCCCTTCTCTTCCATGAGCAAACGGGGAATTTGAAACAGAAATGCCCATTCTGCATGGCATTCCATGTCTGGGCAGGTCATTCAAAACAAAGCAGTCTGATGTTTAGATTTTACTGTTTTCACAGCATTACTTAACAGTGCCCTAACTTGTCCGAGCTGACACATTTTTGTTGAAAACAAAGAAACAAGCAACATGCCACATACCTGAGAACAAGGGAGTCAAAAGAAATGACACATCAAGAGGAATCCAAAGTCTCCCTTCTGGTGAAGTTCCACATTTGCTTCATTTTTTTCTTTCTAAATCTTTGAGACATAAAGGGAAACCAACAAGGAGTGAGGAACTTTATACCTGTAACTCTGTGGAATTTATTCTCCTTCTTAGTAACTTCTGTTAGTCACTGCTGCTGCCTAGATGTTGGATTTGAGGGACTGTTTGCCTGGTTCTTCCCCTGTGGTTTAAGGCATAAAGCTGGTGTATGGCAGGAAGGCAGGAATGCAGAAGAGCAGGTGTTTGAGACTTTTGAATTAATAGGCCTTGTCTACACATTTTACTTGAAATGAGGAGCTTCCAAGAAAAGAAAAAAAGAATACAGCTGTTTCAATGCTGTTAAACTAAGGTGAGGATAGTAAAACAGAACAGCTATTCCCAATCCCCCCCTGGATATTGCTCTTATTCAATAAATGTCTCCTCTGGTCAGTCAGGACTGGGCATCTCTGCCACCTCTGCTGCCCACAGCCAAGGCATGGACAGAAATCCTGCTTGTTTCCATGTGGTCAGGCAGAAAGAGCAGTGTGGGAGCTTCAGCTGCAACCTGGGAGCTCCAGTGAGGCTCCCAGTGTGAAGAGAGCTGCAGGCTGGTACATCCCAACACCGCTGGGACTGGAGCTGCTCTGGGCTCTGCCAGCTCTGCTCCTGGCACAGCCACAACCCCTGACAAACTGCTCTGCAATTTGTTTCCTCACAGATAAATTCTCTTTCTCAGCTCTGTCAAGATCTTTCCTTAATTCTTATCATCTCCCTCCACCTTCCTACTTAAGAGTTCTCCAGTGAAACCCAAGTGCTTTTCTCCATGCTCCTCTGCAGGCAGCAGGCAGAGCTCTGGGTATGTTCATGGCACCATCACCATCACCAGGCAGCATCTCCAGTCACCAGGATGGCACTGCCTCCCATGTGCCTGCTGGAAGGTCCTGAAATAAATGAATACCTCGTGCTGTCCCACTGTCTTCATCAGTCAGAGAGAAAATCCACTCAACCCCCTGCTTTTTCCACAGGGTCCTTTGCCAGCTGGTTGCACAAGCAGAGCACAGCTTCTCTTTCCTTGCATTACTATGGTTTTCTTAATATACTTTTGTCTCCTAAGGGGGTTTTTAAGCCCCAAATTCATTATCCAAGATCCTTCCTGTGACAGAACTTATCAAAGAAAACACTTCTTACATATTTATCCTGATCTGTTGGCACGCCTGTGTCCTGAGGGGTTTTTTAACCAAGTCAAGGAAGTGTTCCAAAAGCAAGGGAGATTTTAACTATCTCTCAGGTTCTTCTTTGAATGCAAGCAGAGGATGTGGACTAGAAACTACAAATGAAAATGAAAGTTGGCCAAGTCCATCAATGGCAGAAAGTTAATGTTATCTCAAATGATGATGCTGAACAGATGGCCTAAAGTACACGGGGAAATGGAGATTTGTAAATTAACACTGATAACCTGATAGCCAAGACAGGCAGAGATAAAGCCATAAGAAGGGATAGTCATTTTTTCTCTCCAACGAAATAAGCCAACAGAGACTGCTGGAGGAAGACAAAGCAATTTGCTGAGTGCATTTTTAAGTAAACACAAAAGGTTGGATGAGGCTGAGTCAGAAAGGGGCTGAACCTGTTCATTTACACAGCTTATCTCCAGGGTCAAGCTGATAACATCGGCTAAAGGTTACTAATCCTCAAAGGCCTAGAAGAGTAAGAAAGTAGGAAATGTGTCACCTTTGCTGTCCCCAAAGCAGGGCACTAATGGATGATTCATTTTTCACTGTTTTCTCAGTACAAGCAGAAAAAAAAAAACCGAAAAAAACCCCCAAAACGACAAGGAAACCTTTTGGGTGTGTGTGTGTGGGGTCAGCTCCTCCAGAGCTTTATGAGGAGCTTTGTGCCCGGGAAGCAGCGGGATGGCAGGGAGCCAAAGCAAAGGGAGATGCCCTGAGCCCAGGAGGCAGCAGTGCCCGATTCCAGGCAGGATCCCGGGATACAGCTCCTGCCCCGGGCTCCGGGCATGCTGCCTGTCGGTCCCAGCCGGCTGACACCCAGGGAAAAGCAGAGAAAAAGAGGTGAGCGGCGGCAGCAGGGAGCGGGAAGTGGTTCCCCGCCTCAGGGCAGGGGAATTGAAGGCGCTGGAAGGTCAGGGAGGGGACGGGAGGTGCCTGGGGGAGTCCGGAGAGGGAGAAGGGAGCGGGAAGGGAGCGAAGGATGAGGGGACGGAGAGCCCAGGGTGCCAGGGGGGACCTCAAGGAACATCTCCTCCAACCTGCCCAGGGAAAAATACACTTTAAGTGAGGTGGTCCGGCACCTGTCAAGCTAAGAAGCCAACAACTGTTACAGCACTGTTAAGATATTAGCAAAGGGAAGAGGGTGACGATGGCTCCAGAGGCAATAGCAGAGGGGGGGAGAGGGGAGGCCAAGGGCCAGAGGGACCCCGATGGGATCCCGGGAGCGGGGGGTTCACTGGGAGCGGCGGGGATGGTGGCGGTGGTCGGGGGTCCCTGGGGCTGACAGGGGGACACGAGGCGGGGAGGGGACACCTGAGGGGCCGGGGGTCTCCTGGGGCCGGCGGGTCATGGGGGGGGTGCTGGCAGGGGGACATGGAGGGGGCGAGGGGATGGACCCGGGGGTGTGAGGGGACACGGATACGAACTTCACCCCCCGCCCCCCCGACTTTACCTCAGCCGCTCCCGCGCCGTCCCCGCAACGTCCCCGCTCCGCCCCGCACCCGCCAGCACCGCCCTCCCGCTCCTTTACGGCTGCTGCAAAAGGGGCGTAAAAAGAAAAAAAAAAAAAAAAAAAAGAAAAAAAAAACCCAGCCCAGCGCCCGGTGCGGGGAGGGAGTGAGGTAACTGCGGGATCCCCTCCGTGCGGGGGCAGGCAGGGAGGTGCGGGGATGGGGTCCGTCCTCTCGGCTCTGCGCTCTCCCCCCTCGGCGGGACGGGACGGGGTCCCTGGGGGAGGGCAGGGAGGGGGTGACGGGGGAGAGCTTCGGGGTTCGGCCTGGGCCCGGCTTCCAGGGCTGGGCCGGGGGCTGCGGTACCCCCGCCCGGGCTGGGTACGGGGGAGTTCGGGCCGGCCCGGCCCGGGGGCTGCCTCCTTGAGGGCGAAGTGGGGGTGTGGGCCCGGAGGTGCCCTGGTTCTCCCTGCCCATCCCGGGGGTGTTTGCTGCCGGGCCCGGGTGAAAGTCCTGCGGGAGCCGGGCAGCGGCCTGGGCTTGTTTGCTTTGGAGGCCGGGCCGGGCCGGGGTTGTTTCCGAGGCTTCAGGGAGAGAGGAAAAGCGTGAGGCTTTCTGCTTGGGAAGTCATTTTTCTGGGCATCCAGGACAGCTCCCACAGGGAGCTCCGAGGGGACTGAGGTTTCCCGATAACCGAAGGGGCGCGGGGCCGGGCCAGGGTCCGGTTCGGTCCGGCCGGGTTCGCTGGCGTTCCACGGCTCTCTGGGGCTGGGTTTTCACTCTCGGAAATCGCCTTAATCAAGGTGTGGAGAGTGGGACCGGGAGCACGTGTTCTGGTGCCGGTTCTGGCCTGTGATTTGCATTGCTCATTGCCCCTGCCTGGGATCTGCTTTGATGGTGGCTGGGCAGAGAGTTTTGGCTTCTTCCCCCCCCTCTGGCTCCATTCTGCTTCACAACTAGTTGGTTTTTTTGTTGTTTTTTTATTTTTACCTGACTGGTTCTTGTGGGTAAATACCAAACTTTTTAGTCATCTTCCATTACTGTTTCTCCTCTAGTTTGGGTGGAGAGTTCTGTGTTTCTGGTCACCTGCCTTCAGAGGAGCTGGGTCACAGTGAGAGCCTTGCTTGCACTGGAAGTGCTGTTCCTGACCCAGGATTTGTTTCCCTGTGGCCTCCTGCAGGTGTCTGCAGTCTGTCTTTGACCACTAAAGCTCCCTAGCTCCTGCATGTGTCTTGTATCTCTTAAAAGTTGAAAAGACAATGAGCTTTCACCTCAACTGGGTTAAATTTCAAGAAGGCACAATGTCACAGTGAAGCTGAGGTAAAGAGCTGCCCTCTGAACAAAGTGCTTATCACTGCCTTTTGCTGGGTTTTTTCAGCCTCACCGAAGAGGCACAGCTGCTTCTAACCTTTTTAACAGAACACTTCTCTGTATTTGTACTGATTTTAGTGTCATCAGTTGATAACCCCAGTGGTGTAGGTCTGTTAGGTAGTGCCAGGTCTCTTATGAAAGGGCTGTGAGGTTCTGACCACCCCTGGGGCTGAGCTTCTGATGATGAAACTGAGGCTGGTGGCTGCAGGATAGTTGCTTCAGCAGTAAAAAAAAGTGCAACTTGCTGTTTCATAGGTGCATGGAGAAGACTTGTTTCCCCTCTTTTTTTTTTTTTCCCCTTAGCAATTCTCCCAATCTTTTTCCTAAGGGAGAACTGCAAACCTCAGATTGCTGACAGCAAGGGAGACGCCGCTCAGGGCAGCCCGGAGACTTTCTGATATATTTTTAAAATAAATAAATAAAAAATCTCATTTGTGCTCTTCACCCTTTTATGTTCCAGGATCTTATGATTCTCCGTAACAGCTGCTACCTGCCAAATCCCAACCCTGAGGCTGCCCAATCCATGAGTGGGCACCGGAACGTCAAGAGGCGATGTGGGGAGTCCCACCTGGAGCCCCCCGGGGGCTGCGGCCACGGCCCTGCTGCTGCCTGTGTGCTGAGCAAACTGGTTCAGCTCCCCACACCCCCCCTCTCAAAGCACCAGCTGAAACGGTTAGAAGAACACAAATACCAGAGTGCAGGACGGTCCCTGCTTGAACCCCTCATGCAGGGTTACTGGGAATGGTTAGTTGGAAGAGTTCCAGCCTGGATTGCCCCGAATCTGATCACCATCATTGGACTGTTAATAAATATATTTACAACTCTGCTATTAGTATATTACTGCCCAACAGCTACAGAACAGGTAAGTTCTGGACCTTTGATGACCTTTTGTTTGTGGTTACTGTGATCCAGCAGCAGCTGGAGGTGTTCTCTGCTGGGTTCTCATCTTTGTGGAGAGCTGTTTCTCCCTGGCCAGCCCACAGGTCTTGTTTGTTTAAGCTAAATGCTGGAAATGTTTGTGGTGTGTGTGCAGAAAGAGCACATGTGGGCTCTGGGGTTAGCACACTGCTGGGGAGGGGGACAGGGTTTGCTCTGCACCATATGAAACAGGGTGTAGTGCTAAAAGAGCTGTTCTGGGGGCAGCTGTGAAGGACCTGCTGCAGGAAAGCTGCAGCCCCACAGGGCTCAAGTGAGTGTGCATGCAGTTATGAAATGGATTTGAAGTTGTCCTGGGTGGCATGCAGGGCTCTTGCCTGTTTGCTTTCTCTGCTGGTGCCTGGGTTAGTCACCTGCAGCCCTCTGCTCTGTAGCTGCCACACAACAAGGAGCACAGGGTGACTCAGGTGACAGCCAGCAGGGTCTGTCTGGGTGCCCAGGGACCAGAGGTTGGACAAGGGGCTGAGCTCCGTGGTGGTGTGGCTTGGGAGGTGGAGGTTGGCTCTTCCATGTGGTTGGTGTGACTAAACCCAGCTTACAGAAATAAAGGAGCACCTTTCTTCATCCTGCCAGCTCTGAGTGGGCCTGTCAGGAGCTGTGGAACACAGAGTTCTCTTCTCCAGCAGCCTGAGTCCCTGCTGCAGGAAGGCTGGAGGAAAAGCCAGTAGGTTTATCTTTTCTTCAGAACACACTGGAACCACCTCATCAGTCCCCAGGAGGACTGCCCTGACTCCCTGTCATTCCTGATTTCAAGGGTGCAAAAGTCTTTACACAACAGCTTGAGCTGCAACCTTCTCTTTCACCAGAGTTGTCTCACAGGGCTCTGCAGTGCTTTCATTTTTGTGCACTGGAGAAGTTCTGTCAGCTGAACACTGCCTCCCAAAAGCTGCTCGTGTCTGTAAGCACTGGGGATGGGGATAATTTGCTACAGGAAATGTCTTGTCTCAGGAAATTGGAAGTGTCTCACGAGTTCTAGCTTTTAAAATACCTGAGCTCCTTTGTAGCCCAGGCTCCCAGCAGAGGTTGGGAAAATGCTTCATAGTCAAGTGACATCAGTTTGTTTCCACCCAAGCTCAGCAACCCCACGTAGGTTGGTACATCCAGCATCTGACAAGAGGGCTGTTGAAACAGCTCATTGCACAGTATCTCAGAGTTTGGCAGGTGTAGGAGAAAAGTAATTTAGAGAGCACAGTTGTATTTTGGTTGTTAATTAAACCTCTGAAGAAAGCACTAAGCTATGCTCAGCCTCAGAGAGCCCCAGCCTTAGATGGAGGCTGCTGTCCTAAAACACTGCTGCCTGTTTAACAATTCGAGGGTTACTTTGTGTGAAGTGGATGAGATTATCTTCTCACTTCAGCTGAAAAAGATCTTTCTGCTGAGGCAGCCCTCAGCCTGCTCTGATTTGCCATATGGTGCTGCAGCCCCATGTGCTGGCACCACAAGGAGATGCCAGCTCAGTGCTGAAGCTGTAATCTGGTGCTTTTTAAGTCTCCAGTAGCTGTCCAGGAAGAAAATGGAGCTTTGGAATTCCATAAATAGATTTTTTTTCCCCAAAACCCACTATTGCTTTCAAATGTAGTTGTCTCTTTTTTTTTTCTTTTTTTTTTGTAGCTTAGTCTTGGTTCTGCTTGTTTCAAAAGCAGCTTGTCTCTTCCTGTTGGTGAAAGGTGTAGCCAAGGGGCTGTAGCTATTGCTGACAGACAGCAATGAAACTCAGAGAGTTCTGCTGCTGCAGTGTGGCATGGTACCTGAATTCTGGGCTTGTTTTTTTTTTAAAAATTGGGTAGGAGAAGAAGCTGTGAAATCTCATGCAGATACAAATATTATTTAAGTGGAAACACCTCCCCTGGTAATGAAAGAAACAAGTGCAGGCAGCAGTCTGTCTTTGTTTTTGAAGTTTATAGAGGGAAAAAATTACATTGTACTGAAAGATATTTCAATCTTGCATCTAAAATCCACAAGAAATAGAAATGCCAGCATGGATTTGGGATTCTGTAGCATCACAACCTTTCCCAGCTGCAATCCTCTGCTTTTGGGGGACACCTTTCCCCCTTTGCCTCTCCTCCTGTCCTGGTCTGTGTGGGTTCTCTGCCTGGTGCAGTGAGGGAGGCAGCAGGGGCTGCTTGGGGAGCAGGAACACAGGAGCTGTAAGGAGAGATACTGAAGTGCTGCAAGTGAGTCCTGGTGGTGCAGACCAAAGGAAGGTGGAGCCCAGAGCTTTCTGAGAGCCAAGTCAGCTTGGTGAAGCTGCTTAACTGTGTTTGGGCTTCATGGCCATGGTCTGTACAGCAGAGCTGCTCACTTGTAGCAGTGTGTCAAATGTGAAGGTTGCAAAATACCCCAGAATACCTGTTCCATGGAGACAGGTAAACTGAGACAGTAATGGCAGCCCTCTGGCTTTGGTGGTGAAAAAACCCCAAACAAACAAACAAACCAAAAAAACCCCAGTCTTGAACTGTAGCCTTTGAGCTGGCAGGGGTTTGGTGGGATTTGTGTTTCTGTAGACATGAACTACTGTGAAGTGGGATATGAAGGGTTCTGAAGATAGATGGGGGAAAGAATGCTAGGATGTTATGAGTTGGAAGGGACCTCTGGAGCTCATCCAGTCCAACCCCTGCACAGCAGCATCACCCAGGAACACATCCAGGGGGCTGGGAAAGGCTCCAGAGAAGGAGACTCCAGAACCTCTCTGGGCAGCCTGGGCCAGGGCTCCCTCACCCTCACCCTCCAGAAGTTTCTCCTCATGTTGAGGAGGAGCTTCCTGTGTTCTCCCTTCACCCCAGGATTCCTTGTCCTATTCCTGGCACCACTGGGAAGAGATTGGGCTCCTCCTCTTGCCCCCCACCCCTCAGATCTTTACAGACAGTCACAGATCCCCTCTCAGCCCCGGGGCTCTCACTCTTTCTCCCCAGCAGAGATGCTCAGGTCCCTTCCTCACCCTCCCAGCTCTCCCTTGGCCTCTCTCCAGTAGTAGATCTCTGTCTCTTGAACTGGGGAGCCCCAAACTGGATCCAGTATTAACCTGGGCTGGGATGTCTTGTCACTGCTGTAGTTACACTTTGCATGTCACAACCCCCCTGCCTGTCCCTCAAGGCTCAGCTACAGAAAGCTCTGGGTGTGGGATGGGGGAGTGTGTGGAAATGAAAAACTTCTGCCTGTCCCGGGGAGTGGAAGATCTTTTAACTTAAGGCACTTTTTTTGTTGTTTTTTTGTTAAGGTTTAGGAAAGGTTATATACTCTGACTGACTGTTTCTTTCTTAGGCACCTCCCTGGGCATACATTGCTTGTGCATGTGGCCTTTTCATCTACCAATCTCTGGATGCTATAGATGGAAAACAAGCCAGAAGGACAAATAGCAGTACTCCCTTAGGAGAGCTTTTTGATCATGGCTGTGATTCCCTTTCTACAGGTATTGTCATTTTTAATTGAAGTATGAGGATTAAATGACTCTGTTGCAGGGATCAGATCTGGAATACAGAAAAATCCTTCTTTACTGAAGAAGAGGACAACTGATATTGATGAATGTGTAGCTTTTCAGTCACCCTCCTTTCCATAGAGAGTACTCTTGATCAACTGAATATCTTCTCTTGTATTTAACTGAGAAAAATATATAATCAAGCATGTGATTAATTCAGTCCAAGCCAGCAGCTGTCTGTGTATGCATTATCAGAGCTTTGGTTCTAAAAAAAAGTAATCTGTAAGAAGTTGTCAGAATGCTCTTCTAGATGATTTTAGGCTGAATCTGTATCAAGCAAAACAGGTATGAAGCCTGAACACTGGGGTGGTAGAAGTCTGGCTTTAAGATGAGAATCAGCAGGATGAGTTCCTTGGGTAGGTAGAGTTCATCCAGCCAGCCTGAAGTTTAACTCCCTTGCAAAGGAATGATCAGATGCTTTTTTTACTTAACTTTAAAATTTTAATGAATACTTTATCAAAGTTGTATTTTAAAGGGAAGGGGGTGAGGAAGCATGAATCTTAAATGACAAAACCTGGATTTTCTTAGTGGCATAATAGAAGTTTAGAAAATGGGAAAAAAAATACATCCAGCACATCTTGGGTACATGAGAAAACCCAAAGCTCTGGCCTCAGGCTGCATAAACTTCTCAGGTTTCTTCCTGTGCCATTAAGTTCAATGAAGATGTAGGAGAGTAAGGACCCCTCAGTACTGAGGACTTCTGATAACTGATACAAACTTAAATATCCATTTTACAGTCTGTACTTTTTAAAATGGAAGTGTCCACCTCTTGTGTCTGTGAAATAAAACACACCAGGATTGCCTCCACCCTGCCTCTCCTTCTCTGGGTCCTTTTGTTTAGGTTTTGTTCTGGCAGAGATCTTTCCACACACATGCACTTTATCTTTTTATTATGTGACTGATTTTCTCCTGCAGTCTTTGTGGTTTTGGGAACTTGTATTGCTGTGCAGCTGGGAACCAACCCTGACTGGATGTTCTTTTGTTGTTTTGCTGGAACATTCATGTTTTACTGCGCCCACTGGCAGACCTACGTCTCCGGGACCTTGCGCTTCGGCATGTGAGTACCTTGCCTGAAAGAAAACTCAAAGTTGGGCTCCTCTCCTGGCTGCTTGCACTCCGTGTGGATGTGGTTCAGCTCCCTAGAGCTCCAGGAATTTGTTTATATTCCTGTATACACCCTTGGAGCTTCTGGCAGCTGTTAGCTGCTGGATCTGCTACTGATCCTGGGAGTGACTTAGCTTGGTTTTAGGAGTGGTAAAATATCCTTTTGTCATTTTACTGTGAGGAATTTCTGGTGTGATTTAAGCCTCAGTCAGGAAGTACCTGGGGTTCATCCCCAAGAACTGAATGCTTTTGTCAGATGGTGGCAGTCTGGCTTCAGTGTTGTCTCAATCTTGTTTGCCTTGTGATAGTGCATAGCTCATCTCCACTGGTAGCCACGACTCTTAAAATAGTGACACTGACACTGTGCCACAGTCTGAGGTTCTGTAGCCCTTCCAGTCAGTATGGACTGGGGTTCTGTCAGTAGTGGGGCTGAAATTGCATTGCCAAGGGAGTCAGCACTGGGTGAGGGTGGCTGGGGAACCAGAGCCTGAATGTGGCAATGCAGCTTTAGTCTGTGTTTGCATTCATAGATCTAACAAATCTGTTTCAAGGCAATACACTGCAAAATGACATTGCACCTGGAAACGTCTGAAATTCCCTCCTAGTATGCACAGGATTTGGATACAGTGCTTACTGTGGATACACAGCTCCTGCTAAACCAGTGCAATTATGGACCTCTTGTCTGTAACAGCTCTTACTGGCAGATTATTGGTGTGGATTCTGTTGAGAAACTTCTGTGTTTCTGCTAAAAAATGTAAGATGTTGTAGCAATTCTTAGTGTCTATTGGAAGAAGAAAAGAAAAAAAATCTAAAAAAACTAATCCCTGTTCTAATCCTGACTGTACCAAAGCAGACAGAACAGTTTCAGCCAATTCTCTGATAATTAAAACTTTAAAATAAGGCAGCTGGCTGAAATCTTGTCCTGTTTTAAGACTTCTTACTTTGGATCCCCACTGAAAGTCTCAATACTGAATGTTTGCAGTTCCCTTTCAATTTCATGGGGCCCTGGGGAGTGACCTTTTCCTATTATTGATCAAAGAACCCAAACAGACCCAACCTTGGCGTGTGCTTGACTCTACAGATGAAGTGTCAGACCCACTTTTGTGTCCTTGCTCCTGGTGTTCACTGTAACTTTGCTTTTGGGAGGAGTCTTTATATTTTGGTGACATTTTGTAACATCTTGCAGCAGATAGGATGCTTCTGCATAGCCTGGTGTTATCAGAACTTGATAATCCATCAGTATGCAGCTAATTTAGAGAAGACAATCAGCACTCAAATGTGTGTCATTAATTCAGATAGCAGACAGCACTAAATAATAAACACATTACTTTCCTCATTTGCCCCATGTCAGAAGGTTAATAGACTGCATTTCTCTGGCAAAAGCTCATTATTTATCCAGTTAATTGATTCTCACAGTCTGATAATATTTTTTTCTGAAGCTTTCATTTTGTGAATCATAGAACTGAAGAAAAGTTCATCTTTTTCTACCCTTTCAGATGGGCTGCAGAGCACAGACATAGGTATTCTTACTCCTGTATGAGTGGAATTGGAGGCAGCTGTTGGAAGGAGCCAAAAAAGCCTCAGTGCACAGCAGCTTTTTCTTGTCTGTGGTCACCCTGTGTCAAAAATACACTTAGGGGGCTGGGAAAAGTAGTGATGCTTTAGGAAAAGTGTCAGCATTTCAGATGTGCCTCCCATTCCAAAGCAGCAGGGCAGAGCACACAGTTTGTTAGCACTTATTTTATTTCTGTGATAAGATTATGTCCAAGAAATTGTATTTTATTACAGAGAGCAACTCAAGAAGCAGATTGGAAACGGGTCAGAGAAGGGTAGCAGAGAGCTAAAGGGCATGATTGGTATTTTCCTCTCTACATGCAGCTCAGAACAGTTGAACAGTGAAATGAAGAATCAACTTGGCTTGCTGAAAAAGTCTGTCTTTAAAAAAAAAATAGATGAAGTGTATCTTGTGGCACAGGATCTCTGAGTGGCATCTGCTGGCACTGGACCATTCACTGAAGCTGTGGGAGGAGGAAGCAGGATCCCTTCTGCTAAATTCCTACAGATTATTGCAGGTGGAGTAGGAAAACTTGGTGTAATTGTGTAATTGTGCCCAGTTACTGCATCCATCAGCTCTTGGTTCTTTTCCTTCCCAGTGGCAGCAGTGGGAAGCTGCCCTGCTGCCCTGCTTCAGGGTTTTTGACAAGTCTGTTGGGACAGCAAGGTCCTGGTGATCTTTCTCCATGTGTAAATGATCATATAATTAGATCCTGGCAGCTGATGCAGACCTTTCCAAATGCAACTCGAGTTGGTTAAATAGCTCAAAAAAATAGCTAGAGGTCAGCATTGCTTAATAATCCCTGGGAGGAAGCAGGAAATGTCTGAGAGCAGCAGCAGTCCCTGTAGGAACAGCAGCAGCTGAAAGGCAGCAGGACTCAGCATGGACACAGCTGGATGCAGAAGTTTTGTTTAAAAACAAACACCTGAGCTAGGAAATATACTGCATGTTTGAAGAAACAAAAAGGTGATTCTGAATTGCAGGAAAGCATTCAGTGCTGAAGCAGTCCAAATAATGCCTTTGTTCTCCTGTCCTGTTTCTCAGGACTGTGCCTCGCTCTGCTGCAGCACAGAATGAGCTGGTCCAGGCTGTGTCACAACTGGGACATCTCTGCTTTGGAAAAAGTGCATTTTCCTCTGCATATCCCAAAAAATCAAACTGGCAGGCCCCAGTGGACTTCCACGTGCCCATGTGGAAGTAAATCTTGTGTTTTGGGAACATGCTGAGGAAACCAGAGCATTAAGGAATATGGTGCACAAACCCTGGAAGGAATTTTCCTTGCTGTGAGCTGCAGCCCAGTTGTGATTTCTACCTCTGGTTCTTCCAGATCCAAACTTATTCCACTTGGAATGAGGACTGTACCTGCCCGCTGTCCTGGGGCAGGCAGGGCAGCAGGAGGTGGCTGTCCTTATGCAGGTTCTGTGCTGGATCCAACCTTACAAGGTCAGAGCCCAGTCTGCTCTGCAGGAGCTGTCTGCAGTCCAGGCTGGGCAGAGGTGCAGGGGGAGCTGCTGGAGCTGCCAGCTCTGGGCTGGGCTCTGCAGTGCAGTCTGAGGATTGCTTCAGGAACATGAGACCCAGCTCTGAGCAGGTGAAGACTTTGGGTGTTTGTCCATGCTGGACTGGGGGCATAGAATTGTTGTGTTTTGTTGGGGTTTGGGTTTTTTTTTAAACCCTGCTGGGTACTCACCAAAGGTCCCCCCAGGGACAGGAGGATGCTGCTGCCCCATGATCTCCAGCACTTCTCGTTCTTGCTTTATCTGTCTCAGCCCAACCTTGCTTAGTTGAATATGGAAAGTTGGTGGTAGCAGAAATTGTAGGGGGTGTGTGCACAAATATTAAAGTTGAAGAAACTGAGTGTTCAGCCTTGAGAGAAGGCTCAGGGGAAACCTTATAATGATGTCCCAGTACTTAAAGGGGGCTGCAGAGAAGTTGGAGACTCCTGATTTCCAAGGAGTCCCATGGACAGGACAAGGGGAATGGGCACAAGTTGATCCTGGGGAGATTCTGATCAGACACAAGAGGAAAATTTCTCCCCATGAGGACAGTCAGAGATTGGAATGGTCTCCCAGGGGAAGGGGTGGATTCCCCCACTTTGGGAAGTTTTAACTCTCAGCTCGATGGGTGCTGAGACATCTCAGATCAACAATAATATCAGAAGGGTTGGAGCAGAGGATCCCTGAGGTCCCTTCCCAGCTGACACTCTGTGATTCTCTGTCATTATTCACACACAGTTAGATGGGAACTGCTTCCCCAGGAGAGGCACATCAGTAAACCTCGAGAGGAAGGATCTTTTGTATGACTGAAAAATTAGAAATGTTACTTCAGTGTTTGGATAACAGCCCCCAGAGAAACCAAAGAATTCAGAGTAACAAAACAGCCATTCTTGAGGAATGTTGGAGAATTTGGGGGAAACATTCTTGTTCAGTGACACTGCAGCACATGTGTGTACATGAGCAACCCTGTTGATAATGGGATGGCTTATGGAGGGAAGAAGGTTTAAAATGGATAAACTTCAGCATTCTTGACAGTATCATCACTGCTACCACTGAGGTATAAAGAGAGGTTGGTAAATGAGGCTCCTTCAGAAAGCAGCTGGGATGCAGTTAGCAGAAAAGGAGTCAGAGTTGTGTTGGACAGACAATGCACATCAAGTATCAGAATGCAGAGCTGGAAGCCCTCCAAGTCAAAGTTTAGCACATTGAGTTCTTGCTCATGGGAACAGCTTCAGGATCTCAGGATTAGGGTGGGAGATAAAGCAGTAATCTCCATGATTATAGGGATTAAAACTTTCCATTTTATGAAGTTTTTTTTCCCAACACTTCTCGAAGAGCTCTAACACCTTGGTTATTTGCAGAGGAAAGTCTGAAGCTCAGTGGAGTCTCTCTTGATGTCAGAGGGGAATTAGTTTCTCTCTGCAGTTGCCAGAAGTGTATCCTGAAGGATCATTGTGGTAGGTGCTAAATTTGTGCATGCAGCCTCTGCTCCTCCTGCCTTCTCCAGTCTCTCCCTCCCAGCACATCTGAGTGCTTGGTGGGTGCCACATAAAGTGGCTGAGAGCCTCCTAGAGCTGAATGTAAATAGAGAGGGGGGGTTTCCACCTCATGATCCTCTTCCTCCTGTCCCTCTCACAAGTCCCTGAACAGGGTTTCAGTGCAGGAACCAAGCAGTCACAGACAGAGATGCTGCTGCTGCTCCTTCTGCCTTTATCCCTGCTCTGGGAAACTGGGAGAGCCCCTGGCTTCACCTCCTCATCTGTGGCTTTTCATCTCTGGTAGTGAGCAGCAAAAGGGAAAGCTGGCATCTCACTTGAAGTGTAGTACAACGAGGAAAGGAGGAAAGCTTCTGGCTTGTTTTTAATATCATTTTAGCCTCAAGATGAATTTCCTGTAGCTGGAAGTACTTTTAATTCACTTATGCTTTGCTTGCTTCTGTCTCATGTGCTTTATTCAGGCTGTTTGCATTTCACTGTGTCCAAGTAAAATGCTGGGTTGGAATGAGTTCAGACTCCACAGCAACCTCCAGAACCAGGCATTTGGACTCCAGCATGTGACTTCTCACCCTCTTTTTCTCTCCTGTTGTGATGATGAACATTCTTTCCTTGCTGCAGTGGTTCCCTTAAGAAAACAATCCTTTGTCTGCTGCTCAGCCTCAGTGATCCCACTTGCACACTGGGCAGATACGGATAAGGCAGATGGAAGAATCATCAGTTCCCAACCCAGAGTGCTGCTGCACAGAGTATTAAATAGCAGACACATCCCCTGGAGCCTCCCAGCTTCATAACTTCAGTGTTTTGATGAGGCAAGAGTGTTTTTCTTGTCCTCTGTGTTTTGCTGCACAGAACTGTCACAAGGAGTTTTGAAGGGGGATGGTACATAAATGCTCCCCTCCGAGTTTCCCACTAAATGAGCAAATCTATTTTGCAGTAAATAAAGCAAAGCTGTGTTAGATCAGCTGTGCTGGTGGTGACTGACTTGATTTCAGAGCCATCTCCAGTGTCAGTGCCTGTTTCCTGCTGTTCTTGGTTCACTTTCTCAGGAAATCTCTCAGCTTTGGGTTCAGTCCCTCTGGTTCATCTTTCTGAGCAAGGGAAGGATTGGCTGCAGCTCTCTCCAAACTCCACAACTTGATTCAGTGGTGGCCCTTGTAAAGTTTAATGGCTCCTTTAATTGAACAGGACCTTTTCAGAACTGCCCATGGAATATGCTCAATGAATTAGCACTGACAAGAGCATATTCTGGAGCATGACTAATCAATTGTGTGTTAATTGACTCAAGCCTCTTCCCAGCTTGCCAAGGGAACCCAGCAGAGCAGCCAGCACACAAAAGCAGACTTGTCACTGCCAACATCAAGTGGAGTTAAGCACATGCTGAGGTTGATGGCCCCTCTTAAGCTATCCCAGGTAATGTTTGAGAAATGAATCTCTGTCTGAATTAGGAATATCAGAGTGAAGTAGGAAACAAAAGGAAAGGAAACTGCAGCTGTCCCAAGGTATCAGAGTTAGCTGTGCTCTCCCTGTGCCTTCATTCCTCCTCCCCAGGGCCCTGAACCACCAAATGATTGTTACCTTTTCTGACTGGGTTCTCTCTCATGTGCTGAGATAATTAAACTGAGAATATTTATCAGCCTGAATGAAATTCACTCTCACCAGGGCCTGCACAGTGTTCCTGCACTTCTCAAGCTCTGTCAGGGCCATCACCAGGAACTTTGCTCTGATGAAACCTTTTTAATCAGCTGGGCTGCTGGCTGTCTGCCTGCTCTGTCCTGAGCAGGCTTTGATAAGCACTGCAGTAAACAGGATCTCTGCTATGCCTGAGTCTGTTTATTGCTGAAACCTTTTGTAGATGGTTTAATGCCACTTCAGTTTGGTCACATTTGAAAATATTTTTATTAGCAAATGCTATAAAGCTGTGTTTTTCCTTCAGAAGCATGTGTGGTAGTTGTGGCTCTGTGGGCTACAGCATCAGTTTTAATCTCTTTCTGTCAGGGCTGAGCAATAAATATATCTACAACAGAATTTGGTTGCCACTGAGTGGGGGTCTCTCATTTGACTTTTAGCAATATTTGCCAAGAAGCCAGGGGGTTGTGTGAGCAGGGAGGTGTTAATTCCTTGCCTTTCCCTTCGAGGTGCCAAACTGAAGGTGAAATCTGGGCTTCTGCTTGGCAGAAAATAGGCAGTAACATCTCTAGATGAAGAATTCCTATATTCAGTGTCATTTGGAGACAGGAGCATGGGGCAGGGAGGTTGGAGAGGTCCTGAATTGTGCTGGAGGATTTTATTTGCTGTGACTTTGAGCAAGGAATTTCATTTTGTTTCCTGATGCAGCCTGTGTCTGCCCATGTGGTGGTGTGGGGGGTAAACCAGAGTTTTAAATGTGTGTAATTCTGTGTGGTTGCAATATTTCTGTTAATTCATTGATGCTTCCCTTTTTTGTGGTGGTTGATCCCCTTCCTCTGACCCTTTACGTTCTCTCAAACGCCACGTGGTTGCTGTCTGGATTTTGTTGTTTCCAGCCTGGCTGAAGATGTGGTTTGAATGGCTCCACTTCAGTGCTCAGGAAAATGTTTTGAACTGTCTCTTTCCCTCACCTGTAGATTTGATGCTACAGAGTCTGTGCTCTGTACAGTAGCAGTGCAGCTTCTCACAGGAACTCTGGGGCCCTGGTTCTGGAACTCCACGGTAAAGCCAACACCACTGCTCCTGGCAAGCAATGGCATGGGCTGAGCAAGGGACAGCACCTTTGTCATGCACATAGTATCCAAAAAGCAGCTTTCTAAGGGTATTTCACAAGTGGGGAAAAATGCTTGGAACAAGTATGAACAAGTAATAAGAATCCCATCTAACTGGAAATAGGCTTTTTTTGAAAGCATCATGTTTTACTTGCAAACTAAGCCAAAACCTGCCTGCTGAACAGGAAAGCTTGCTCTAAACATTTCTTTTTATCTTGTCACAGTTCTGGCTTCGTCTAAAAGATTAACCAGGGTTGTAGCAGCAGCTCTGTAAGTGTGCAGAGGGTAATTTTGTTGGAACTGCTTTTTAAAGTTGGGAGGATTTTTGTTGCTGTTGTTGCTGTTTAAATACCTTTCCACCAGAAAAAAGAATTGCTTGGCAAGGTGAGGGAGCTGCACGCTGTGCAGTAGCTTGCAAAGTCACGAGCTGCTGGTTAAAAATGCCTCATTTGAACTCTGCCACTTCATCCCTGTACTCTGTGCTTGCAGCTTCATCATTAAGAAACTTCATTTCCTGGCTGTCTTTATTTTCAGAGTGCTTTTCCTTATGTCTGTGCTAAACACATCCTTCTCCTCTCTGGTTTTCTAAAGGACTTTCTCTTCCTTATTTCGGTTCTTTTAATTCAGTGTTTGCTGTTTTGGGTTTCTTCCCCTCAATAAAACAGTATGATTACAAGTGAGTTGGGTTCATAGCTGCTGGGTTATTAACCAGGAGTTTTTCTTGAAATATCTGAGGATACATGAATAGCTTTTTGGCATCCTTCTTTGAACTGCATCAGATTTTAAACAAAGCAGATTAGGTTTTTTGGGGGTGGTTTGTATCCATACCCTTTGTTAAACTTGCATTGATGCAGATTTTCTTGTTCTTTCAGTTTTGCAGGTAGTGGTTCAGCACAATCTCAGCTTTCTTGTGGCTGTTAGAAAGAGTCCTTCATTACCAGCTCTGCTTCAGACCCAGCAGCATTCAGCAATCTGCTAAATCATGTGTGTCACACCCACTGCCTGCATCTGACATTTAAGCCAAGTGCCAGGCAGGCTGCTCTGGAGGGAGTCAGATGACATAATTTTTTTAATACTTTGTTGACAGTCTGTGAAAGGCTGGAAATACTTAGTGCCAGGAAATGGTAAGGTAGCAAGCAATAACTTGAAGGAAGGAAGATTTTAATCAAGATTTTAGCCTGTTGTGGTAGCAGTGCTGTGACTCTGCCCAAGAAATCACTCAGGGTGGGGAAAAAAATATAAAAAAAATAATCCCAAGTGCCAAAACTTTCAGAGACTTCTGAAGTCCCCCATTGGTGTGATGGTGATGTGAGAATGAAATGTACATGGGTGGAATTCTGAAGAGCTCCAGCTCTGCATCCCTCTTCCTGCAGCTCTGCAGTGTCACCCCTCAGATCCTGTAGGGCTGGAGTGGGACCTTTGCTGTGGTGTTTCACCCTGCACTTTGGTGTCCTTTGAAGGAACAGAACTGGGAGGGTTTCATCCAGTCCAGCACAGCCTTGTGGAGGGACTGCAAATAAAGATGCCTGACATGGTTGGACTGGAAAATACTCAGGCTTTTTCAGGAAAGAAGATGTTAATCGTGTTCCAAATAATCCTCTGTCATGTCAGGACACTGTACAGGAGTTTGGGAACTTGCAGATAATCTGCATGGAAGTTTCTGGTGACAGGGAAGGGGTTTTAACATGATCCAAGGTGAAACCCACTGCAGTTTGGCTGCAGGACCAGGGGAAGCCTTTGGGAGCTCTGGAGCCATTCTGCTGTCCTGTGGGTTTAGGCAGACAGGGAAGGAGGCCTGAAATGTGCTTTTAGTACTCACAACTTTTATGCTTCCCTGGCTTTATCTGAATTAAAGCACTCAGATATTCTTGTGAACAGCCCTTAGCTCACTCAGGTACCTGGTACAGTGCTGACCCCCTTGCCATCTCCATCCCTGCAGAGCTGCTCTTTGTTGTTCTTTCCTAACTTCATTTTGCTGCAGAATCAGTATTTTTCAGGGTCATTTTCAGTGGTTTTCCCAGCCTTGCAATCAGATATTCTGTCCCAGCACTTTCAGTTGGGTAAACTACTGAGTCTGGGTTCTTTGTTGCTTTGTCTTCAGTGTCTGATCTTTTGGGCTTTGCCTGGATGTTCCTGGTGATCTTTAAAACTCGATTTATGGCCTTGTGTTTATTTTCCAGAAGATGAAAAAGCCCCTGGTTTATTTGAAGCAGCTCTGCTTGGAATCAGACTACATTGTGTCTGCTGAGAACTGTGACAATAACTTGACCTCCATCTGTTGTAGCTGGGCCCTGTCTTGGGGAAGCAGGGTTTGTTTCATTTGCTTCATTTCCCAGGTCTGAGGGATCTGCCACATGCTGTGCTCCACAGCTCTGCATCATCCCAGCAGCAGAAACTCTCTGGGCAATGCTGATGTGACCCAGTTTGTCAGGAAACAGCAGGCAGAAAAACTGTCAGGTTAAGGGAAGTGTGGCTCAAGTGATTGCCAAAAATATCCCAGTTGAGAGGCTTTAAGAAACCCCTTTATTGAGCTGCAGAATTCATGCTGCTAGCTCTTTCCATTTGTTTTTTCTCAGGATGTCCACTGTAGCATTAAATGAGTAAAGAAATACAAACACAAGGAGAAAATAGTATCAGGCTTTGAACTGGCTGATTCCCTTTTTCCCTTTGAATTTTTTATTTTTCTTTCTTACAGGTTTTGTGGTCCCAGGCTGTGGGCAGTAATTAAATGGGGGGGTCTGCAGCACCAAAGGGCCTTTCCCACATGTCATTTCCCAGTGCTTGTGGGTTTTTTCTCCTGTGCTACCCATCCATCTTTTTGCACTGCACCAAGACCTCCTTCTCTTCTGTTACTTGATAAATGATCCACTTCTCCAGTTTGTGTTTTCTGCAGCCCTTATCATAGGAAGAGGCACTCAAACAAACAAAGGAACTTTGTGTGGAAAAAATATTTAGTTCTATTTTTATCATCTTTAAGCAGGAGTGTTATCACCCTGCTGTGCAAGGAACTTCCCTGGCCATTAAAGCAATATATATATATATATACATACATACATATATATATATAAATATAAAGCCTTTGTCCAAACTGGCAGCCCTGGTTTTTTGTCTTGTCATTAAATACCTTCCCACTTCTACCTGAGTTTGAAAATAATATGATGATTGAGACACTTTATGGATCTTTATTGCTAGATGAGTTTATCAAGTACAAGGGAATTATTCCAGTGGATGAATGTCCTGACATGTCCATGTTTCCCAGGAAGTGCTGTGCATTATCCTTGCTCAGTATTTTGCTTGACAAAATCATTGCTGTTTGTTTCCTAACCACATTCTTTCACTGTTTTGTCTGTTACATTTTAGGGGGTGCTCAGGACTTTTCTGAACACTGGTGGCAGCCCCTTTGGGTCTCATTCAGGAGCTTGCACTCCTTGCCATGTGTTCCTCCTGTCCCTCCCATGTGTCTGGAGCTGCAGAAGGTCACTTTGCAAACCCAGCTGCCAGCAGCAGCTCAGCCCTTCCACTGCCCTCTCCTTGGTGTTTGCATCATTCATGAGGCCACAGGAATGGATAGGGAAAGCTGATCTGCTGCTAATTGGGATAGGAACCTTTCTTCTTCTTCTCCTTTTTTTTTTTTTTTGTTAAGCTCATTTCCTGGTGCAGTTGATGGCCTGAGCCTGAAGAGGTGGCACAAGGTGAGACCCAGCAGGAGGATTTTGAGGAGGAAGTGATTGCAGTGAAGGTGCAGTGATTGCTCCTGGTAGCTGCAGCAGGGATTTGGTCCAGTTCCT
Source organism: Calypte anna (assembly GCF_003957555.1). Classification (NCBI taxonomy): domain Eukaryota; kingdom Metazoa; phylum Chordata; class Aves; order Apodiformes; family Trochilidae; genus Calypte; species Calypte anna. The sequence goes on from NC_044271.1 coordinate 3,598,835, forward strand.
GCTGTAGTAGTTGCACAGTCATTTTAAATCAAGCTAAATGATTAGGGGAAGAGTGTGCCTCCTTTCTCTTTCATCCCCTTCTGTTGTTCCCTTTTGTGGTCTGGCTTTGAGGAGCTGCCTCTAAGTTGTGGCCATTTGACTTTGGGCAAAAAAGATTGACTGGATGGTTCCAGCTCAGGTACTCAGCTGGGGTTGAGCAGATCTTATAAAATCACCCAATAATGATTTTAATGAGGGTAGGATGTTCCCAGTCCTTTTCCATCCATGGTATAAAGAACTTACACTTTAGTTGAAGTGACAGTTGGGGTTGTGTAGCTTCTCCTCAGTTGCTGTTACATCTTTGTCTTCTGTCATGAGGAGCTCTTCAGTGTTAAAAATCATCTTTTTATGTGGAATTGAAGTTGAGTCATATTTGTGCTGGAATATGAGATTCTTAGAAGTCAGGGAGGAGTTTTTAACCAAATACCCATGCAGTTCATTGCTGAACCCTTCCCAGCTGCCTGATGCCATCTTTATTGGAGCTGGGGAGGGCAATGGAGCAAAGGTTGAGCCATGGCTGTGTAAAGAAGAAATGTTCCCTCCCTGACTGAATCCAGGCACTGCTTCCTTGATTTGGTGGGATCCTAGTTCTTTGTAAGAGTTTTCTTTCCTAATACCTTGTCTTCTGTGATCTGAAACTCTTTAGAAGTAGATGACCTCACTTTCTTTTGCATTCAGGTTGCTGCTGCCAAAGGAAACCTGTCCTGCTGTCCAAGAAAAGCTTCAAGCTTGAGTTACCCACATCAGTTACCAGCCAGTGTTTCTCTGAGCTTTCTGAGTTTCTGTTCTTTTAGGTCACTGACAGAAGTAGCAAAATAGGCTAAAATACATCTCAGTTTATCCTGTGTGGGTTCATGGAGCTGCTCCAGCCTCTCCTCAGTGGGACACACTGAAAACACATTTCCATGCTGATTTCAGAAGTGTAGGAGGAAGCAATTTGCATTTTATCAGATGCCTTACAAGGTAACTCAATGGCTTGGTTTGTTTGTATGAGGACTGAAAATACAGATTTTTAGAACATTCTTCCCTCTTGGTGGAAAGTAATTTTTTTCCTCGAGCCAAATCTGATTGCTTGGCAAGGTTTTTATTGAACAAAACAGAACATAGGAGGTGATTTCTTGTGACTCTCATGTCTCCATGCATGGTGCAGTGAAAAGCAAGTTTACAAAGCAAAGACATCTACAGGAAAATGTTATTGGAATCTTCTTTAGACCTCCTCTGACAGCTTTGGATAAACTTCCCCACTCTGTACCATTCTGTGGTTAGTTTTGGGCATTACTGCTCTCCCATCTACCTTCTCCTTTATCTGCTCTTTCACTGCTGTTCCCTGTGCTGGTTTGCAGCAGGGGATGAGTGTTCCATGTCCTGTTTGCCACGTGCAGCTTCTGCTGTTTGATCCACAGGTGCCTGTCCTGCTCTTAGGGAATTGCTCAGGAGGTCTCCTGGCTGATGGAGAAGTCAGGCTGCTCAGAGGGAGATGGATGCAGGGTTTTTACAGCCTGCTAAAAGCAGCAGCCAGCAGCTCCAGGACCCACAGCAAGCTGAGAGAGGGCACTGGGTGCCACGGGGTGTTACTGCCCTTCTCAGGCTTTGGGGGATGTTCCACCTGCAGCCTCATACTTATCCCTTGTGCCTGTTGATCTGCTGAAACAAAAGTACCTTTTGGGCAGGCTGGAGCTTCTCAAAGGAGAGGATCCACTCCTGGAACAAAGGTTGGAGAGAAAGCTTCAGGTAGCACACTGATCAGATATTAAACTTAATTACATGGTCTTGTGGCTCATTTAAGGCAGAGAGGCAAAAATCCCAACCTCTGAACCATATTTCCCTGGTGTCTGTGCAGCTGATAATATCAGCAGGGCTTTTTGTAACGTGTATTTGCCAGAAGTGATTTTGAGTCCTTTGGGTACAGCTGTGTTGTTAGAGATAAGGAATATGCCATAAATATTGCAGACTGACTCAAGGGATTATTTTTGACACAGTTCTCCAGCATGAGATAGTGTTTTACAGCTTCATATAATACCCCAGCAAATCCTCCCTCTTTGTTTCACTTGTGTTGTTCTTTGCTCCTCTTTCTGACATGGATTTGTAGAGCTGTTTTCTCCCTCTTGACAGCTCCAAGACTTTCATCTGCTCTTTAAAACAAAGTCTTAAACTCAGTGTTTTCTGTAAGCCTTTCCCTCTTGCCCTGCTACACAACATACCAGCTATGCTAGAACCAGAAGTGGTTTCTCTTCTTGCTGCATGCTGGAATTGTGTCATTTCCAGCACTCTAGCTGATGCCATTTACATTTCCATAAACTCTTCAGGGATATTTATTTTTTTTTTTTAAGCTTGCTGCTATTCAGAGAGAACATCCATCTGAAAAAGTAGGGTAAGGAATATAAGATGGTTTAAAAATACCTTTCCTGAATGTTACCATGCAAAACAAATTCTTTTTTTTGGTGGGCAAGGTTAAAACTGAATATTTATTTCTGCAAGCAGCAGTGGTTGGTTAAGAGTTCCAGCTGTTCCTTTTGGCAACGTGGATTTTTATTGCACTGTGGAATAAAAGGTCTAGCACGGCTCTTCATTTTAACAATAAAACTTAAGATATTTTTTTGCTTTCTCAATTATTTGTCAAGCTTGCCCCTTGTTTCCCCTCAGTATTCTGGAGTTCCTACCCTGTGCATGACAGAGGAGAGCTGCTGTGCTTGCAAATAACAGACTGGAAATTGCTTTGAATAATTTTGCTTTTTTTGGCTTTTTGTACCTAATCAGAATTGATGTGACTGAAGTGCAAATCTTCATAATAATCATGCATTTACTGGCAGTGATTGGAGGACCACCTTTTTGGCAATCTCTGGTAATTTTGTTCATGTTCTTGTTTTACCCTTTTAAATAATCTCGTAGACACCTGAAAGAGCTACCTGCAAATTGCAGAGTTAATTAACTAGCAGAGTTAATTTCTGTGGGGAAGGTCTCGTTTGTCCTGATGAGTGGGAATATATCTTATTAAGTATACAGCACATGGCAGTAGCTGTGGCTTCTGCTCCTACCATATAGATTAGAACATGCTGGTTTATTTTTATATATGTTGTGTTTGCAGGTAGAAAGTCATTGAATATTGCACAAAATTAAATGTATCTGCAGGTTTGTCCAGCTTCCTCTGAGAGACCTGGCCAAAACTGGAAGGAATAGCATGGCCCAAGCTGGGTCAGCCACAGAGGACATGGGGGAGGCTTTTGGGGAGCAGCTGGTAACCACCAGCAGATAATTTGGCCTGAATGTGGCTGACAGCTCTTACCTGAATGGGGAAAAAAAATGGTCACTTGGGTTTTTTTCTGCTTTCTGTGGTTTTTTTAGTGGTGAGCACCCTGATTTAGAGAGCTGGCTGTCATGGGGTGGCTGCATGCAGGGAGTGCAGAGGCTCAGCAGCTTCTGGCATTGCTGGAATAGCACAGCCCAGAGAAAAGCATCTCTGTGCATCCAGCAGTATAACAGACTTCTGGGAATAATAGCTAAAAGATTGATTTCCTGGAAGGTTTTTTTATTGATCTTGTTTCTGGGCCTGCTAAATGCAGATCTTGTGGTGGGTGGGTAAAGAAATCTTGATTTGCAGTCAAACCTCAAGGTGGTTAAAAATCACAGAGACATATCACCCCAAATTGGGGAATTTCTGATTCCTGGGACTGGAGAAATGAACCAACCCTCCAACACTGCAGAGAATATCTAAGAAGAGGGTGTCCCAGGTTTGCTCCATGTGCTTTCAGGCTTAAAACCCCCAAGCCCCCCAATTATTTATGTGAACTGCAATGTAAATACCATGTGAAGAGCTTGAGTGTGGATAGGACTGGCTCTAAAAAGATGAGACAACTCAGCTTGTTCATGCCAGACTTTTCCAGAGAGCTGAGTGTGGCCAACACCCCCCTGCAGCTGCTCTCCTGCACTACAGATGGGGATTTCCCAGTTCATGTTCCCACTTTGCTTTTCCTCTGCTGCCCCAGCATCCTCTGGCACACTTTGGTGCAAGGTGCTATCTGTGTGAGCTTGGAAATTGTTCCCTTCTGTTATTTAATAATTGTTCCCTTCTGTTATTTAATAATTGTTCCCTTCTGTTATTTAATTTAATAAATTGCCCTTTTAAATAACCTGTTGAATAGCACTTTTCAGCAAAGTCTTGAGATCTCTCAAAAGTTCTGGGTTGCAGCAGCATTTGGCCAATTCAGCTCCCAACAGATAAAGGTATTTTCAAGGCCAGTGTTGGATTGCTATTTCTCCAGGGAACAAACTGGATCAGGTCTCCTGTGATGAGGAATTTTACTTTTCCATTCAACTTGTGAGCTTTTTGTGTGTTTCCAGATCAATATTATTTACTCCTTGCAGAACAAAATAAGCACACGACCTCTCCTTACCCCTCCTGTCTTTTAACCTTTATGTGACAGCAAAAGCAGTGCTTTGGTATTTGTGGTTTGTTTCTACACAAAAATAATGCACTAAATGTGGTGGTATACTCAAACATTCCACTTTCTTATGCTAACAGGTGAAAACCAAAACAGCCTGAGCAGGCTACATGCAGACCTCTGGACTTGTGTCAAGTGTTGCTTTCTTAGCTTGGTTTTTCCTCTGCCATGGTGTGGACCTGGCCTGGCTTCCCTCTTTCTATCAGTGTAGATTCCTTTGAAGCTTTCTGCAGTGCTCTGCACAGCTCCTGGGGCTGCACCTGGGATCTCATGGGGAAACTGTGAGTAAATGAGTAACCTGAGGTGCAGTTTGGCTGATGTCTTGGTTCTGGAGAGCCTTTTTTTCTCTTTGAAGTGAGAAAAGTGCTGTAACTGTGTGAGATTCTCCAACGTAATCTTTAAAAGCATAAAGACTTGATAAATCTAAAGCAAGCTTGGGTTTGGCTTGCTGGGAGCTGCTCCTCCTCTTGAGATGTGGCTGCAGTGTAACCACATCCAGCCCAAACTCCAGCTGGGATCCAGCTCTGGGTGAGGGATTCCCAGGATACTCAGAGCTGCCCAGCTGGTTGTGGGCTTTCCATGACCAGGAGGATTTCTGGAGGGAGCCCATGTGTCCTCCTAGGGATCTGTGGTCTCCTCACTGCTGCATCCTGAGCCCTCAGCTCTGCTCTTTTCCCTGTTTCCTAATTGCAAGGAGATTTTTTTTAATACCAGTCCATGCTGCACAAAACTCTGGTGGCATCTAGTCTGGAGGCCTGACATTAATTTTCTGGCAAATGATTCTGGACTTGCTTTAATCCAGGCTCTGGGAAGCAGTCATTAATCCCTTCTTGTGCCTGCTGCACTTGTTTTTATTAACATGGATCTGTGTTTTCCCCACCAACACCTGGAATGCCCTGTTTCCCAGGCCATACCTGTGTTCAGAAGCTTTTTTGTGCAAAGAGTCTTTCTCTTGCAAGCAGCTTCAAAGGGTTTGACAGAGAGCATCATTTACCTGCAAAACATCTCTGCATTTCTGCATCTTGTGAAGCTCTCTGGGTGCCTGATCTGTGGGGAAACCCCTGGGGCTGCCAGCAAGGTCGGAATGGCTGCAGGGACTCTGGGCAGACCAGACAAAGAGCTCCTGGGGCTTCCCTGTAGCTTCCCCTTCTTTAAAAAGTCAGGGGCTGCCATGCTACTTTTTAGGAAGATTTCAGAGTACACCTTTCTCTCCTTAAACCTTTTTTTTTTTCCTTTCCCCCTCCATGCTATTTCTTTGCTACTCCCAACTTCTGGCCTTGCAGCTTCCACTTTGCATGCAAAGCAATTTACCAGGCTCAGCCTTTTTATACCTCTCCTTTGGCTTTCCTCTGCCAAATTGCTCTGTGTAACTTGGTTTCCTGTTATTTCTGCCAGATAACTGCAGCCCAACACCTCTCCCTGAGGCAGCAAAAAGGAGAGGGTTAATAAAGTGTTGGTGGTACAACTGGGGCCTCATCCTTTGCCCTTCCTGAGCATCATTCTCAGATTTGTTGTGAGTCCCTGGGCTGCTTTTCCCAGCAAACTCCCCTTGTCTTTAGGAAATGTCAAGCTCAATGTTTTTTGACTCCTGTATGAAGCTTCTCATGGTTTTCCTCTTCCTGTAAAAAAGCAAATTCCCTCCACTCTTTAAGTGCCTGAAGCAGAGGGCAGCCCAGGTACCTCCTCTGAGCAGAGACCTGAAGTCCTGTGCCTGGCATTACTGACCCATCACAGCACTCCAGGCTGGGGCAATGGATGCCTGTTGTTAATTGTCATTATTCTTTCATTACTAGCTTTCAGAAAAATCTTTTTTGCCTTCAGACTGCAGCCTGAGCAAGGGAGAAAGAGGTTTGAGTTCCTGAGACAGTGCCAGGGGCAGTGGTCTGGGGAATGGTCTGGGTGCTAAGAGCTCAGCCTGGCTCTGCCTCTTCCTGGTGCCCTGGGGAGAGATGAAGTTATTGAACATGACAGAAAAGTAATGATCTTTACCTGCTGAAAAGCACACTGAGAGTGTAATTGGAGAAGAACAAAGAACTTGGCCCCATTTGAGGCTCTGTGTGTAGCTGAGTCCTTGCTGGTGGGAAGCCCAGGGTGTTCCTTCAGGTGAGAGCTGTGACTGCAGGTTCAGAGCCCAGGAAGGTGTTTGTAGTCATGGAGATGAGCTGGGAAGTTTGGGGTAGTTCTTGCTTCCATAACATCTTCCCTGTGGTTTCTTTGGAACTCTTTCTTCTCCACTTCTGGTTTCTCCTGCTCTGCTTGAAACACCACTGTTACAAAAATGAAGAAACTGCCCCAAGTTTCTTCCAAAGCTGCCCCTGCTCATTTCTCACTCCTTTAGCAACCCCATCTCTTGCTCTCCTGGTCTCACTGGCTCTGAGAGGACTCATCTCTTTGCTTCCCTTCTCTTACCCCTGAGGTAGCACCCACTTTCTTCAGGGGCTTTGTTTAAGCTTTTCCAGTGGCTCTTGCTTTGCCCAGTTTGATCTTCAGAACAGTTGGCTGATGGTTTTCTCTTCCATGTGATAGCTGGGTGATTTAGCAAGCAAGTTCTTTGCTGCTCCTGCTTTTGATGTCTTTGAAGGTAACTGAAGACAAGTCCAGCCTTTTGGGAAGCTTGATGGAAGGGTTATTGGAAAAAAGACATATTCTCTGTGCCTTGTAGGAGTGTAAAACTCCATAGCAGTGAAAGAAAAGCAAATGTGGCATTGGAAAGTGGAGTGTTTGAGTACACCAGAAGCACTGAGCCCAATTTCTGTTTCCTTGTGCATATTTTAACTTCTTGTCTCTCTTCCATTAAGATTCCAATCCTGAATATTCAGGTGAAAATATTCCCAGCTCTCTGTACTGTGGCAGGAACAATATTCTCCTGCACCAACTACTTTGGTGTCATCTTCACAGGTGGAGTTGGCAAAAATGGATCCACTATAGCAGTAAGTACTTTGTTTTGTTAGTTCCTCTTCCAGCCATGTCTTTAGTTTTTATTTACCATAATACCTCCTACACGTGAAATATTTTCCTTTCAGTTTCTTGCCAGTATGGGAAAAACAAGTTAATATTGTCTGCATAAGAACAGTAGCTTCAGAAGTCATGAGTTTTAAAATTCTAAGTGATGAAAAGTGTCTTGTACTTAGGTATTTGCTTTGGAATAAATAGTATAAAACATTATACAGACACAGCCACCCCCAGAGAGTTCATACAAAAGTCCAATGCAAAAATCCCTTCAGAAGGAAGTCTGTCAAGAAGCTTGGTTTTGACTGATCCTTCCTAAAAGTTCTGTATCATTTGCATTACCAGTGAAAAAGCACAGGTGGAGATCTCTGCCCCAGCACCTTCTGGTTCAGTGGGTTGGTTCTGGAGCCCCAGGAGTTCTCCAAGAAGCAATTTGATAGCATCCTGCTAATGGGTTGCTCCCCAGGAGGCTGTCAGAGTTCCTTTTAGCTGGTCTAGACAAAGCAACCCGAGTCCTGTGTCCTGTCACTTGGTGACAGTGTCAGCCCCTGCCTGTGTCACCAGTGTCACATCTGCCTCCTTGCTGCCTGAAAACTTCTCTCCCCCAGCAGCAAAGTGCCAGGTTCACAGCTGCTGCTCACTCAGGTTTCACCATGCTTTGTTCCTGTCAGGAGCAGTGTTCAGAAAAAGGTTTTTAGTGGGATTTTATCTGCACCCTGTGAGCCTTTGGCTGGTTGTTTTGTTAACCTGAGGCTTTCTCTTGCTGCAGGGAACCAGTGTCCTTTCCCCTTTCCTTCACATTGGGTCAGTCATTGCTTTGGCTGCAATGATCTACAAGAAATCTGCTGTGCAGCTCTTTGAGAGGCATCCCTGCTTGTATATCCTCACCTTTGGCTTTGTGTCTGCTAAGATAACAAACAAACTAGTGGTAAGTGCACCAGAACCTTCCAGTTTCTTGCTAGTGCAGTAGAACTTTTTTTTTTTCTTTTTTTTCAGATTTTAAAAGTTCTCTGGTGGTTCCATTAACTTGCATCTCTTTGTGTACTGAAGTCTTACAGATTTTCAGCAGCCTGAGGTGCAGCAGAGCCTTTCTGCTGGCTGGGAGTGGGAAACCTCAGGCCAATGCTGTGGTTACACAGGCACTGCCAGCACAGCTTCCAGACACCTGAGCTCTGTTTCTCTCCCTTTCCCAGCTGCTTTTTCACACTTTTGCAGCATATTTGCACACGTGTGATGAGCTGGGCTGGAACAGAGGTGGCTGCAACCCCTCTCAGATGTATTTTGCAGAGAGGAGGAAGGTTTGGGAGGAGGTGACAGCACTGCAGGAGTTTGGAGCAGCTGCTTAGGGTTTAACTGAAGTATCTGGAGAGAAATAGTAAAGTGCTGAACAGGTTTGTACCAGGGAGGTGGTGTCAGGAGAGGAGCCCCTCTTGAACAGAGTGAATGGGGCTTGACCTGTAACTTCTTTAACTTTGGTTATTCTGAAATCACTCTGCCCTGACTGGGGTCTGTTCATTTCTGGTTTTTTTTTCAATGTAGGTTGCACACATGACCAAAAGTGAAATGCACCTGCACGACACAGCATTCATAGGCCCAGCACTGTTGTTTCTGGACCAATATTTTAACAGCTTTATTGATGAGTACATTGTCCTCTGGATTGCCCTGGTAAGTGGGGGCTCTCTCTGCTGGTCAGGAATCCTTGGGAGCATTTGTGGCCTCTCACAAACCCTGTTTGGTTCAGCCCAGCTGCCTCACCCAGAGGGTGATGGGAGTGTGAATTTCAAATAGAACTCTGTGCAAACAGAGGCAGATGTGGTTTGCTTGCTGCATAGCTGCAGGAGTTTTAAAGCAATGTGACAAATGGAATATTTTGAAGGTTTGTGTTGATGCCTTGTTAGCAAGGGAATATCTTATGTGTAGTGCAGGGGCAGGTTTTTGTTCCTTAAGCTCTTGGAAGCTTGTCATTGCTGGCAGCACCCATGGGGGAAAAATACCTTAGGTTGAATTCTTGTGCCTGTCACACACTCAGGTGTTCCTGACCCAAATGCAGTGTTAACCTTTCAGTAAAACTGATCTTTTCTGTGGGATTGTCACCATTCAGAGGTAGGGGGGCATTTTGCAGTGTCTGTATAGCTGATATAACTGCCTTCCCCTCTTTGTTTCTAGAATTAAAAATCTGCTCTTTTAAAGGTGAAAGAAAGCCCAGAATGTCTGGGAACCTTTTCACTGCCTGATTATCCCTGCAGGGCTGGAGGCTCAGTTGGTGACAAATGCTCCCCCAGTGCTTTTGTTGGGAATTGGGGTGGGGGGAGGCATCCTCTGGTGTTGCACTGCAGGAGAACACAAAGCTCAGTGTGCTCAGTATTTTTTTTTCCTTGGCAGATCTTTTCCCTCTTTGATTTGCTTCGATACTGTGTCAGTGTGTGCAATCAGATTGCTGCCCATCTGCACATCCACGTGTTCAGAATCAAGTCCTCCTCTTCCTCCTCCTCCTCTTCCTCCTCCGTGCATTCAAATCACCATTAGTAACTGGGGAGCCACCAGAAGGAGAAAGAAGAAAGGGTTGGTTTTCCACATGAAGGATGTGGAAGATATGTAGGAGACCAAGGCAAAAAAAAAAAAAAAAGCAAAAAAAGCAAAAAAAAAAAAGCAAGATAAGAACAAAGTAATTTATAATAATCAATGTTGTATAACTTCTATCCTTTGGTATCAGTAACACTCCTTAACTAGTCTCCTGCCTGAGAGAGTGAATTCCAAGCCCACCCTAGTCAACTCTACACGTAGTCAACTCTTGGTTCAAAGCTTGGGAGAGCATGCAGGGAGTAAGGCTCTGTCTTGTAATTACCTGGACTACAAAATAATCTCTGTATGGTGAATGGATCCCCAACAACTGAAGTTTCTAATGTAGTATAATTACAGCTGCAATACCATTTGCTTTTAATTTTATTATTTCATCATCTCTTAGTGAAATACTTGTTTAGTGTCCACTTGAAATTTATTTACTAAAGACTTGAGCTGGTAAAACCAGAGATATCTCACTGGCTTGTGGAGCTGAAGCAGCTGTCAAGGGTTAGAGGCCAGCCTGGGCTGGGGCTTTGCTTATGCATTGCTGAGAAAGCAGTTTCTTGCTAAAAATGATGTTGGACAGGGTTCTGCAAGCAGAAGGGATGACTGGCATGCAAAATAGTGTGGTATCTTTGTCAATTAATTTTATTTTTTTAAAATAAACATTATCTAAAAAAGACAACTTATTTCTTGATTTTCTTCAGTGAAAGGACTATAAAAAAAAAAGATTTTACTGTTTACTTTTTTATGTATAAAACTCAAGCAAAATTTCCTTTCTGCTCTTAATAAATAAGAATTCTGAGAGCAACAGTTGTCTTCAGATGTGTGTGTTGCTCTGTCCTACTTAAGACTTACAAAGCCCAATCCTGCCTGCTAGTAAGAAGGCAATTTTAAAATGATTTTACATACACCATGTTGTCATTCCAGGATATCCAGGAGCTGAAAATATTATTTATAGATTCATAAAAACAACACTATTGTTTCTGGACCAGTATTATTTTTTTTTTCTTCAGAAAACCAAAGTTCTAAGTGTTTATACATAAATATTTCTATTTATGGAGTGCACTAAGTTTGGGTTGGGGTTTGTTGGTTTTTGTTGCTTTGTTGTTGTTTTTAATACCATTTTTAAGGTGCTGAGCTGCATCCAGGAGGCTCAGTTAGATCTCATGGAGGATTTGGTGGTGAAGCCCAATTCCTCTGGCACTGAGGGGAATTTCAGACCCTGACCAGGTCCTGCTGCCCAGAGGAAAGGGGATGTCAGCAGAGCTGGATCTGCCTCAGCCTCCTGGGAGCTGCCTGGGAAATGTGGGAACCTGGTGGCTGAAATCCTGCCTGACCATGAACATCTCCTGGGTATAAAATGCCCATTTTCTGGCAGATGTCTACTGGGAACCCAGAGCCACAGCAGGACCTGGGAAGGCAGGTGCCTTCCTCGAGGGAATCAAGCACAGCTCACTTTAAATATGAAACTCAAACCAAGAGCAAACAGAGCCCCAGGGAAGGGGTGATGTGCATTTCCTGGGGTACCCTGCTGGTCAGCAAAGGTGCTCAGGCAGGGAGAGAAAATTCAGTGGCTGGAGAACTGGAAACCTCTCCCTGGGAGCAGCCCCAGTGTCAGAGGGCTGAGTCTGCTGGGGCTGTGTCCTTGCAGGGGAGGTGATCTCCAGTGCTCATCCCTGAGGAACCTGGGGCTGAGCCTCTTTTAGATGTTGCAGGAAATGGAACTGAGATGTTGGCTTCTCCAGCTGAGCATTTAGCACCTGGATGTGCTCTGACTTTTGTCTTCTCTGGTTGGGAGAGTTTTGGTTCCTGCCTGCCAGGTGACAGCACTTGAACGAGGGAGCTGGAGATCCCAGCTCAGCACTGGGACACTGGGAAAGGAGAAGATGATGCAGGATTCCCAACCTCCCCCTGCAACTTCCAGGCACTGTGAGCAGCTGTTTCATGGCAAGTGTTGCTGAGGGCTCTTTGGGGGACCCTGGGGTTGTCCTGGAGGTCCCCTGAGGCTCCATCCTGACCACACAGCTCTGAAGCATCCTGGAAACCTTGGAGCCCCAGTGCCTTGTTCCTGGGAGCCCCCCCAGTGTGTAGGGTCCCAGCTCTCCCTTTAGAACCCCAAGTTTGGTTACAGCTGGGGTTTAGCTAACTGCTGGGTTTATTCTCAGTTGGCTGAAGGATCTGGAGGTAGCCTGAGCTCTGCTGCTGCCCTTCAGGTGCTGAGCAAGAGCACTTGGAGGCAGGAGATGTAGGAGATGAAGGATTTGAGGTGCTGAGGACCCAGATCCACTTGCCCAAACCATGTGTTTCTGTCCTTGGGCATGAAGGGGGTGCAAAAATCACTTGGAAAGTCTCTCCCTGGAGTGTAAATGACTTTTCTGGAGATGCAAACAAGAACTGTACTCTCAGATTTAAGCTGCTCCAAATGATCTGTCACTGAAGCTTGAGGCCCCTTGAGATGAAGAACTGAAGTCTTTAAAGGGTTGTCTGGGACTGAACTTTCCAGCTGAAGCCTGTTTGATGTTCAGGAACTGCAACAGGGCACCTTTTCCTCAGCTTTTTGCCCTGGAAGTCTGAACACTCCCTGTGTCCAGCCAGCCAGGAACAAATTCCTGTTTCTGCCATGGTCGTGTTTCAGTGTTATCAAGGCACAGTTACTGCTGGTAATCCAGTCAGGGGTTACTGTGCCAGTAGGTGTTGTCTAAATGCCTGTAATGAGTAATGGAATAAATGAACTTTGCCCCTGGCACATGGCAGCACTGTTCTCTTTGTGAGCAGAGGTTACCTCAGGTGTGCTCAAGGACTTGAGAAGGGGAGCAGGAGGTCTGTGAGCTCAGCTCAGCTTGGGACTTGCTTTGTCCCTTTCTGGTGCACGCAGAAGATGCTGAGAAGGAAGAGGTTGTGCAGCAGCCCTGGGCTCTCTGAAGGTCTGAGCATCCTCCCTGCAGAACAAATCAACCCTGGGCTCTCTGAGCCAAGTCTGCCCCTGGCACTGTACAGGCAAGCTGAGAATTCCCACTTGGTGTTGGAGTTGGGCTCTTCTAAGAGGTGGTGAAGGAGTTCCTGGCACTGGGGAAGGGATAGGTCAGGGGTACCTGGGGGTTGGTTCTGTTCCAGCTGGCTCTCAGGTTCCTGGTTTTCTCTTCTTCCTCTTCTGCATGCACCAGGTACCTCCAGTGCTGCTCTGCCCCATCTTTGAGGCTGGACTGGAGCTGCTCAGAGGTTTAATCATTTCCAGAGAGCAGGAGGTGAACTGCAGCAGTTTTCAGAGGCCTCAGCCAGGTGGGAGGTGATGGGAGGTGGGAGCTTTGCCCATTATTGCCCTGGAGCCATTTGAAAGCCCTTGGAAATGAGGCCTCTGGTTGGTTAAATGTGCCCAGGGCTGTTTGCTGGCACCGGGGCCAGCTGGCAGAGGGGGACACATGCTGGAACATGAAACTGCCCAAGCAGGGCAGCTGCATAGCAGGAACTGAACTGCAAATCAGGAGCGATTCCTGAGCTGCCTCCCGAGCCGTGCCTGGAGGTGTTTGTCCCAGTGTGAGGTGGTTAATGCCATGCTGGGAACTATGTTAGCAATTTAGCAGAATAAATCAGCACTTTCCAGTCGAGGGAAAAGATTTCTTGGCACTTTTTTATATACTGTCGTAGACACAGATCAGGTGTTAGACAAATCTTGAGCAGGAAGAAGGATTTATAAATATGCTGTGAGATTTGCTGATCCATTGCAACGTGACCTGAGCCCCATGGACCTGTCCCTGCAACAGCAGCTGAGTCTACCCAGTGCCTCCATCAGCACACACAGTGCTCCCACCTACAAAGAGGTGGCCTGAGAGACACAGATGCAGAGTTCAAAGAAATAAATAGAGTATTTTATTCAGCATCTGGCCTCTGAGCAGTGTCTGCTTTCTTCACCCCCTCCAGGCATTAGAGCTCCAGAACCCCTGACTTCTGTCTTTCCAGCATCTTCAGCCCCCTGCAGCTCTGACCCTGGACGGGTTGCTCCTGTTCCTCTGTCCCTTTTGTCCCCTTTTGGCATCCTGTGGCCAACAGAGAAGCTGAGCTGGGAGCTGATGTGCTTCTCAGAGGCTGGGCTGCTCACTGGGGTGGATCTTGGGCCCTTTTTCCATAACAATACAGAAAGGAAAAGTGCTTTAAGTAACTTAAGAACCTGTTTCAATCTGCTCTTTGTTGAGCAATCAGGCAAGTTAGCACCAGCCCTTCCCCCCGAGTTAACCTGTGCTGACTTCTGTGACTTCTGTAGCACTGCACACACTCAAACTAATTTTATTTTTTTTTTTAATGTAAGGATCAGGCTTTGTGTACCTCTGTACCTCTGTTTTCTTCTCAGCAGCTCAGGAAAAAGTTTCTATTAAACTTTCCTCTGGTGGAAATCAAGCAACCACACAATCCAGTCCCGTGTGTGGTTTCTCATTCTCCTTTTCCAAAGCAAGGACCACTTCCCATTTGTCTCCATGAGACAGGGTTGGCACTTCCCAACCACAGAGGTCGTGGGCTTCTCCAAATGGGAATGAGCAAGGAGGAGGAGGAGGCAAGTGGTCTTTTCTTGAGGGACAATTCCTGATAGGTGCCCTGGATTTTACAAGCACACACACACAATTTTCTGCTGGCAGGTGAACTTTTTAAAGTGAAAAAAAGCCACAGAGAAAGCCCAGGAACCCTTTAGTTTCCTGTAGTTAAATCTCTGAGGAGGAACTTGTGGAGCCAAAGATACCCACAGTGCCAAAAATCCCCCCTTTTCCTAACAAGTAATTCTTGCTCCCACCTCCCCCTCCAAACACACAGAGTGCTGAACAGAAATTAACAATCTTCCTTCAGTGGGGTTGGAGCTTTTCAGAGCTGTTCAGTTTGTGCCCTCTGGCCAGTTGTGTTTCTGTCCCTTACATTGGGGCATTCCCACACCCAGCTCTGGAATAAGTGTCCTGCACATCCCTCTCGTTTTCATTAAGTGTTCAACAGCTCTGCAAGTGAAAGCTGCCTGGCAGACAGACTGGGGTTTTGTGGGTTGTTGTTTTTCCCCTTGTGTTTATGTAAAAATCTCTCTCCTGTGGCTTTCAGTCCTGCAGCAGAAGTTGGGTTCAGCTCTGGTTTTGGTAAGATCTGCACATGGCCAGCTGGGTGCCCAACACTCAGCAGCTTGGTTATAACCCAATAACTTGGTTAAAACATCCCAGAGAGCAGGGGGAAGCTCTGCCTGCCCTCCAAGCTCTGCTGGGAGAAGTTTCTGGCCCTGGGCTGTCTGGGAAGGACCCAGCACCAGCGTTCCCTGCTCTGTTTATTCCCTGGATGAATGCATCAGGAAAGGGACAGACCCATAACTGAACTTCACCTGCTGCAGGCACCACGTTTCAGTGAGCTGCCAGGTTTTAGAAGAATTCACAAAACCCAGAAACAAGGAGGATGGTGATGTTTTTACTCCTCATTTACCAAACACTTCCTCCCTCCCCGGGGCTGCAGATCTGCCCCTTCCCTCTCCTACACACACAGCCCTATGGCCTTCACAGTTGGCTTACAAGGCAAATAAATAAAATTGGGAAAGAGTATTTTTCTTTCTTTCAAGAGCTAAACTGGGCTCTAAGTGGTACCAAGGCAGCAGCTAGAGAGGAAACCACCAGAATCCCCCACACTGCTCCTGCTGGTCTGTAACAATAGAAGAACTCGATGGAAAATAAAGAGAACCAGTTGATAATAGAAACTTCAAAACCTTACTTGCTAGGATGTTATTTCTTTTCAAACCCTAGGTTTGTTTTAATTAGAAATAACACTATTTCCTACTCATCCTTTTTATTTTTCTCTCTACCAATTACTCTACAACCTTTGCTGTCCTGCCACCAGCTCCCTGCCTTCCCTCCCTTGCTGCCTGAGGTCCTGGTGGAGCCCTGGGGATGGGTTTTGTCCCCGGTGCTGACAAGATGAGAGGGAGAAATCCCAGCTCTGTGCAAAAGAGTTTTCCAGTGCAAGGATGCCCTGAGGAAAAAAAAGAAAGGGGAGAACCAGGCTGTTCAGTGCTGCCCAGGCAGGAGCAGGAGGACAGAGCCAGAGTCCGGGGGCTCTGCCCTTGGTCTGTGCAGGAGCTGCTGCTGGGCAGGACCTGCTGGGCCCCAGCTCTGCTCCTGGGCTCCCAGGTTGATCTTCAGGAGTCTCTTCGGTGCTTCTTCTGTTCATGGTACTCAGTTATCTTCCTCTGGAAATAGGCTGTGGGTGAGAAAAGGGGGAAGGGAAATGGGAGTGGTGGGGCCAAGCAAAAGAGGGGTTGTTGCAGGCCCCCCCCTCCCTCCACACCCATCCAAAAGTTTGTGGGGTTTTTTTTAAAGGCTGGGTTAGCCTCAGGTTTTAACCTTCACCTGTTCAGTTTCCTCTCCAACCAGCAAGGGGGGAAACAGGAGATGCTGGGAATGCAAATGGGCAAAATGGGCATGGGGACTGGGAACACAATGGGAAAGCTGGGTTTGTGCCACTCCTCTCTCCCAACCCCAGACAGATCCAGGTCTGACCCAAAAGGGCAGAGAAAGCCCAACAAATGCCCCCGCTTGGACTCCTGGGGAGGGGACAAATCCCAGGCCAGGATATCTCTGGCCACCAGAGATGTTTTAGGTGGCTTCCTTGAGTTCTGCCACCCCTGTTTGTCCTCTTCCCAGAATGGGAGGAGGCCAAGCTCTGCCCAGTAAATCCCCTGGAAGGCAGAAGGACCAGTCCAGCCACCAGGGATCCACACTGGAGCTGCTGGCAGAGACGGGTTGGGGCTCACAGGCAGCAGAGCCAGGGCCCAGCTGCTGCCCCTCTCCAAGCCAAATATTTGCAGTGCTACTGCTGTGTTTGCCTGAACACTGAGCTCTGTCAGCCCCCAGCAACAAGATCCAAGCTGAGCCCAGGGATTTTTGTTTGTTAGGGACAGAGAAATGCAGCTGCTGAGAGCTGCTTGCTGGCCTGAGCATCCTCAGCCTCCAGCTCCATCCCTCTCTGGGCATCTGGGAAACACTTCTGCACAGAGCCTGCAGGAAAACTGGGATTTCTCTTTCTCCTCTGGCTATCCCAGGGCATCTCATCCCTTACCCACACAACCCAGGGTCTGTGGAGCTCAGCCACAGGGAGGGGGAAGGAGGAACCTTTTACCTTCCTGTGGGATCCTGCTCTTCTCTGCTTCCTCGATGAAGAGGGAGAACATGTTGGTCTTCACAAACTTCTTCACAAACCTGCGGCTGGTTTTGGAGGTGATGGCTTTGCAGAAAGCTCTCTCCTGGAAGGTGCCAGAGCCGTTTTTTGTCCATTTGATGTGGGAGGAGTAGTGACCAACAGCACGGACAAAGAACTGCACGAAGGCTTCAGAGACCAGGGCATTGAGCTGCTCGGGTGCTGGGGGAGGACAGGGAGCAGGAGAGGTGAGGATGGGACCTCTGAGATGATTTTAACCTGGCTGGATGGAAGTTTCTGTTTGCATCCCCAGAAATGATTTCTGAGAGCAGTAAATGGAGATCAACCTCGTCTGGCTGTGGGAGCACTCCCTGTGTCTGCTCTCCAGAGAGGAGGCATCCAAATATTGGCCAAACCTGGGATTTTTCAGCAGATTTCCTTGTTTCTGCTGCCATAGAATCATAGAACATGAGGGGTTGGAAGGGACCTCTGGAGCTCATCCAGTCCAACCCCTGCACAGCAGCATCACCCAGGAACACATCCAGGGGGCTGGGAAAGGCTCCAGAGAAGGAGACTCCAGAACCTCTCTGGGCAGCCTGGGCCAGGGCTCCCTCACCCTCACCCTCCAGAAGTTTCTCCTCATGTTGAGGAGGAGCTTCCTGTGTTCTCCCTTCACCCCAGGATTCCTTGTCCTATTCCTGGCACCACTGGGAAGAGATTGGGCTCCTCCTCTTGCCCCCCACCCCTCAGATCTTTACAGACAGTCACAGATCCCCTCTCAGCCCCGGGGCTCTCACTCTTTCTTCCCAGCAGAGATGCTCAGGTCCCTTCCTCACCCTCCCAGCTCTCCCTTGGCCTCTCTCCAGTAGATCCCAGTCTCTCCTGAACTGGGGAGCCCCAGACTGGATCCAGTATCCCAGGTGTGGTCTCCCCAGGGCAGAGCAGAGGGGGAGGGAACCTCCCTGGATCTGCTGCACACACTTTGTCTGATGCCCCCATCACACTTCACAGCACAGAGGGAAAGGCCAAGGGATTCCCTTCCTGTGCCTCCATTTTATTGCAGATTGGGGCAGAACCATCCCAGACTGGGTCTCTCTAGGAAAATCATCCCACTGAGGCCCCCTGTGCAGGCAGCTTGTGCATGGTTCATGCCCTTACTGTGTATGTTGTTGTTGTTGTTGTGCCTGGTCAGAGATGTCAGGACCTCGTTCTGCAGCTTGATGGGCAAAATCTCCTCCTCATCACCGACCTGGAAGGACACGGGGCCATGAAGCACCCAGTGCTGGTGGGAACCCAGCTCAGATGGTGTCAGGCAGTGGCTGGTGCAGCCCATCAGCCTGGTTTCTATGGTTCACAGACTCATGGAATGGGTTGGGTGGGAAGAGACCTCTGAGATCATCCAGTTCCAAATCCCCTGGATGGGCAGGGACACTTCCCACCAGCCCAGGGTGCTCCAGGCACCACCACCTCCTCCAAGCCCTTCCCTTTCCTCAGGGAAAGTTGATTCATTAATTATCACCTGAGGGTGCTGGGGGTGGGATGCCCAACACATGGACCCTGCATGGGCAACACCCAGATCTCTCTGTCCCCAGGATGTGGAAGCTGCTGTGTAGCTGGGACCCAGGGTGGGCAGGGACCCCTCCCAGACCCCCCCCTACACCAGGACTTACTGCCCGGATGATCTTCCCTTCACAGAGATCAACGATCAGGGCCTGGAAGAGAGCAAAGAGCATCCAGCCTCAGCATCCAAGGCTTCCTCCCACCCGTTTTGGGATCAGACCTCTGTGTCTGTAGCCCACGGGTGTCAGGAGAAGGATCAGTCCTCCTGTGCCACAGAGACCTGGGCACCAGGGCATCCCCCCAGGGCATCCCCCCAGGGCCTGTGGCTGCCCCAGGCTTGTCCCCATGTTGTCCTTCTACACTTCTGCAATGCCAACATCCAGCCTGGCCCCAGGGTCAGGGCTGTGGGTCCTGGGGTGGCCAAGCAGCACCCAGGAGGAATGGAGACATTGCTACAAGAAGCTCCAATCTCCATCTTCCTGGATGGAAAAACCCCAGGAGCAGAGCCCCCACCCAGAGCCACCCCAAGCCCAGGCTCCCAAACTAACCAGGGGCTGTATCCCCCCAGTTCCAATACCTCCTCCATTGGCTGGTCCAGGACCCTCTCCAGGTGCCTCATCTGGATGCCAACCATGAAGGGTGTGGGGCAGCAGACGGTGTCCAGGAGGCACTCGGGGACCACGGGGATGTAGGTGTGAGCCCAGGTGAAGGGGTAGAGGAGAGCGGCCACGGCGTGGATGCACTGAGACAGAACACTGAGGAAAGGGAACAGCACTGCTCCCACCCTGAGTACAACTCCATCCTTACAGGGTGGTTGGTTTGGGGTTTTTTTTGTTGTTGTTTTCTCTTTATTTGCTTTTAAAATCAAGAGATGAGGCCTCACCTCAGCTCCTGGGCCAGGAAGATCAACCTGCGCTCCAACACGGCCGAGGCGAAGATGTGGAGGATGAGGTGGGGGCTGAGCCTCTGGAGCAGAGCCTGGAATTCCACATGCTCCAGGTGGGCATCCAGGGGCCGTGTCAGCTCGATGAGCTGCCAAAGGAGAGCCACAAACCCAGGTTAGGAACCACAGAATCCCAGAATCATCTGGGTTGGAAAGGATCTCTGAGATCCCCAACTCCAACCCTTGATCCACTCCCCCTGCTGCCAGCAGTCCCGTGGTGACTGCTGAAGGGACACCAGGACTGGGCAGCTCATGACATGGTCCTGGCCCCTCTCCCCAGCTTTATGGGAGGGGAATCCCCCTCCCCATGTGCTAAGTCCCCTTTAGAGCAAAGCAGCAGCACGGGGCTGGGCTGAGCTCTGCAGATCCTTTCCAGCACAGATCTTGCATGATGCTCAGCTCCCACACTACCCAGGATTTATCCCTCCACCTCCCTTTCTCTGTTTTCTCACTGATCTCTTCACCTTATCCCAGCCCTGCCTGGAGCCCCAGAGCTCAGAAGAACATCCTGGTAGATCTTCCCTCCCATCACCCAGCCATGCTCCCTGCAGGGCCCCTGGCCAGGGCATTGAGCAACAGCAGAGCCTTGCTCAAACCTTCCTGGGTGTGGAAATCTCCTGCACTTGGATGGCAGCTGCCACATTGCTCTGGAGAGGTGGGATGGTGCCCTCAGACCCATCCTGGCAGGAGACATCACAGACCATCCAATGGTTTGGGTTGGAAGGGACCTTAAACCCCCCCCCATTTCCACCCCTGCCATGGTCAGGGACCCCTCTCCCAGCCCAGGGTGCTCCATCCAACCTTGGACACTGCCAGGGATGGGGCAGCCACAGCTTCTGGGGGCACCCTGGGGCTCAGCACCCTCATGGGTGCTGCAGGTGTGGAGGATGCTCCTGGAGCTCCCCGTGTTGGAGAAGCCCAGGAGGAGCCTCTGAGATCCCCACCAACCTCTGTGCCTGAGTCAGGGATGAAGCTTTTGATGGTGACAGATTTCCCTGGAGCTGGGAAGGGTGATTCCCGAAGGCCCTGCATGAAGGGGTAAATCACTGCCATGGAGATCTGGCGCCTCTTCTCCACCTCATCCAGGATCTGGGAGAGAAGAAAATGAACTGGGAAACCCCAGCAGGCAATGGAGTGGCTGCCTGGGCCACCACCAGCCCAGATGGATCCCCTGTACAAAATCATAGAATTGTTTGGGTTGGAAAAGACCTTTCAGATCATCCAACTGCCCAGGCACTGCCCCACGGCCCTCAGCACCACATCTCCACATCCTCCAGGGCTGGGGACCACAGCCCTACCTTGGAGAAGAGCCCAAAGCAGCCCAAGCAGCTGATGATGCAGAAAACCTCAGGGAGACGAACACCACGGCCAGATGGCTGCAGGAGGATGGGGAAAGGGTCTGAGCATCTCCCACTGCACCAGCTCCAGAGACCCCCCCAGGCACACCCAAGATGCTGTCACTCACTGGGGGAGTGACAACCCCATCCCATCCCCCGTGGGCTTTGCAGCCATCCTGACCTCTGCACTCGAGGGACAGGAGCTGAGTGAGGAGGCAGGAATTGGTGTCTGGGGAATGGCACCCCCACCATCCCATCTCCTGGTTGCATTTCAGGCCAGCCCTGACCTGCAGCAAATGCTGCTTCCCCCAAGCCAGCACCCAACTGGTGCCCCAGCAGAAGAAAGCTCCAAAGAAATCCCTTTGGGCAACTCCTTGCTGTTTGTCACCTTTGTCAAGGCAAGTGGCTTTGGAAGGCATGTCCCCAAGAATTGGGCTTTGGTATCATGGAATGGTTTGGGATGGAAAGGACATTAAAGCTCATCCAGTCCCAACCCCCCTGGATGGTCAGGGACACCTCCCACCAGCCCAGGGTGCTCCAAGCCCCATCCAACCTTCAACACCTCCAGGGATGGGGCAGCCACAGCTTCTGGGGGCACCCTGGGGCTCAGCACCCTCACAGAAAGAATTGTTTCTCTGTGCCAGAAGGCATCATGTCCCAGCAGGGGCTGGGGTGACAGGGCCACCCCCTGCCCAGCACTGGGTGTAGGGGTGGTGGGATGCTCACCAGCAGCCTCCTGCAGTAACCAATCTTCCTGCTGCCATCCACGTTGGTCAGAACAAAAGAAAAGGTCTCACTGCAAGAAGAGAAAACGTCTGGGGAGGGGATGTCCTGGCCAGGGGGCGAAGGGACAGCTCAGCGCCACAGGGGGTACCTGGGGAACTCGGTGACAGGGGCCCAGTTGTTGCCATCAGGGAAGCAGAAGAGGGGGATGGCTTGCAGCAAACGTTCCTCCTCCTCCTTCTGGCCCTTCAGGAGGTTTTCCCGCTGGAAGGAAGCGATTCCAAGAGTCAGGGAGAGGGAGGGAGGCCACAGCCCCAGGAGGGGGTGGGAAGGGGTCTGTCCTAAAGCAGCCCCCAGCTCAGAATGAAGCAGAAGGTCCCTTGCACATCCCAGAAGCAGCTCCCAAAACCCCAATTGTTGACTCTTTTACCCTCTGGACAGTGGAGCAAAGCAGAGGTACCCAGGGGCTCCTCTGAAAACAGGGACCCTCCTCCTGTGCCACCTTCCAGGGGGGATTTCACTGCTGGGGTCTCCACTTTTGGAACAGGAGACCAGGGAGCACCCCAGGATTTTTCTCCTGGGGTTTGTGGCCCTGAACTCAGTCCCAGAAACCCCAACCCAAGGTCAGTGAAGCTCTGGGGGTTGGGTCCAGGACTCTGGGGTGTTCTTCTGGCTGGAGTGATGGGGAAGGAGCAACACCCCCTTGCCCTCTGAATTCAGAAAACTCATATTGCCAGGAACAGGGGCCCGGGTACCTTTGGGAACTGGTAGGTTATCTTGGGCTCATAACGTCCATCTGACATCTTCTTCAGTGACACCACCACCAGGTACTCAAAGAAAAACTGCCCAGCAGAGCAGAGGAGGGGGCTCCACTCTCCTGGTTTCCCCTGTGGCACCTGGGAGGGGTTCTCTGCAGTAGAGGTTTCCTCTTTTCCCTCTGTAGCCAAAAAAAGACACCAGGACAGAGTGAAATGACAGAGCAGGAGGTGTCCTGGTGGCAGAGGAAGAGCTGCAGAGCTCCCCGTGACCTGGTGCACAGGGACCTGCAGACACAGGACGTGGAAAGGAAGGAGAAGTTTGAGGCTTTTGGAGAAATCCCAGTGCCATCCCAGCACCCATTCACCCCATCCCAGGGCAGAGGGAGACTCAGTGATGTGGGCACATGGGATGGTGGAGAGCAGAGGGAGACCCGTGGGCAGGGGTGGGAATGCTTTTATAGGAGTTGATTTTATTCCCTTGCTGGGGAAAACCCCCCAGCAAACACACAGCACAGATCTTGTTCAAGCACCCCCAAAGGCTCCAACAGGATGAATCCCAACCTCTCCCTGCCAGATCCCCTCTGTCCTGGGAACTGCAAATGAGATCCTCGAGGTTTTCCCTAACCCACAGCTCCCAAAGCAAAGCAGTTCCTGAAGTTCCCATTTCTTGTTCAGCCAGTTGGGTCAGGCAGCTGGGGAGAGGCAGCTGCCACAACCTGAAAAACTGGAAATGAGAGTGGAGAAGCTCCAAGTGACATCTCCAGGGGCTCTGGCAGGATTGTGGTGGGACAGCAAGAGCTGAGGGTGGGAAGGGGAGGATTTAATGCCAGTGGGAGGCTGCAGCCAGCCATGCCATGGCTCTTCCCCCTCCCAGCACCATCTGTGACTCCAAATCCCCAGTTCCTGGCACTAAAATTGCCCCAAGTTTGGTCTTGACTCTGATTACATCGGGCAGCGGGAAGAGCCGGAGCAGCTCCTAGGAATAACAGGCAGGGAAATGAGCAAGTGGCTGGAGGAAGTTTTCCCACATCCCGGAGCTTGGCTCTGGGCTCTTTGGGTTGAGCTGCAGCTGGGTGGGACAGGGCACGGCCATTGTCACCTGCTGTCACCTCCTCTGCAATGTCCTCCTCCAAAAGCAAGTGCAGATCCCACCCCGTGTATCCCCCAGCTCCGTGGGCAACTCCTGAAGTCTGGAAACATCTTTCCAGCTGCCACGTGGAAATGGCACCCACGGTACACGAAAAAGCCATTTGTCCTGCACAAGCAGCTTCCTCCACCTGCGTGGGGTTTTCCGACCAGCTGAGGGCTCTCAGTGCCCATGAGGCCCAACCCGGTTCTTTCCTCCACGAGGGGCTGCAGAGGGGGTTCTGTGTCCCCCAGTAGAGAGGAAAAAGTTTCTGCTTTATCGACCCTTTTCTGCTGAGCCCCGAAAAGCATTTATCACACCCAGAGCAAGAGGCAGCTGGCACAGAGCAGATGCAAGAAGAGGGGAGGGGTTGCAGGGACCCCCCCAAAATCCCCAGCTTGCCCCAACCTGCTCTGCTGGGGCTTGAGATACTGCAGGTTGGAGAAGCCTGGAGATCCATCCTGTATCTTGGAAAAATCCCACAAATCCCACAGAACCCATTTCTACACTGTCCCCTAAAGGCTCTGTGACATTGTCCTGCCCTGGGGACACCGTTCCCCTCCTCCCCCCGCGGTGCCTGGCAAACGCCTGGGAAACCTTTTGGAGGTGTGGGAAGAGGGAGCTTGGGAGGCTGCCCCGGGCTGGGATAACCCCCGGGGGATGGGGCAGATCCTGGGAGATGGAACAGACTCCTGTGGGATGGGGGGAGGCTCCAGAAGGGATGAGGGGCATCCCCCGGGATGGGGTAACCCCCCGGGAAATGGGCAGAGTCCTTTGGGATGGGGAGGGAAAGGGGGGAGCTCCGGGGCTGGGCCGAACCCCCAGGGCTGGGGGCTGCTCCTGGGAGCTGGGGGGGCAGCACGGGGGATGGGGGCAGCCCCGGAGCAAACCCCGGGAGCTGCGGGGAGCTCCGGGGGGCAGCCGGGGTGGGGGAATACGGGGCAGGGCTGGAGGGGACCGAGCCGGTCCCGGCAGGTCCACCCGGCGTGATCCGCACCGGGCAAGTCCCGGGGCCGGCACCGACACCGCCACGGGCACCGACACCGACATCAACATCAACACCACCGACACCTCCCGGAGGTCCCCGGCGTCCCCTCCCAGCCCTCACCTCTGCGGCCCGAGCGCCGCAGGCTCCGTCGGAAGAAGTTTCCGATGGCAGCAGCCATGGTGCCCCGGACCCGAGCGGCACCGACCCGGCCCGGCCCGGCCCGGGGGAGGGCTCCGGCTTCCGCCCGCCTCACGCTTTCGCTTTCCCGGGGGAGGAGGGAAGGGACGGGACGGGGAGGAGAGGGGAGGAGGAGCGGGGAGGCCGGGCCGAGCCGCACCTGGAGACCGCCCCGGGAGAGGGGACACCTGGGGACGGGAGGGGACGGGAGGGGACGGGAGAACCGGGCACGGGAGGGGATGGGAACACCCGGAAAGTGTGTGTGTGGGGAAGCCAGGAGAGCCTGGTTGCAGAATCACAGAACCGTTGTGGTTGGAAGAGACCTCTAAGATTACCGCGTCCAAACGTCAACATCCTCCACCCCCTCCCAATAAAATAAATAAAATATATTTATCAATATCTGCATCGCCGTGCTCACTGGAGCATGTCCTGAAGTGCCTCAGCTACAGGGTTTTTAAACACCTCCAGGGATGGGGACTCCAGCACCTCCTGGACAGCCCATTCCAACCCCTGACTGCTCTCTCACTAAAGAAATTCTTCCTCAGACCTGGTCTAAACCTCCCCTGGGCCAACTTCAGGCCATCTCCTCTGGTCCTCTCATTGTTCACTTGAGAGAACTGCCGCAAACCTCCAGCACCCTGCTCCAGTCTCACTCCCTTCTCCCAGCCCTTTTCTCCCAGGGGCAGACCCAGCGCAGCCTCTGTGGGGCTGGAGGTGATGCTGAACTGTCCCCCCCAGAGGACAGAGCTTTTGGGGTCTCCTACTCTGCAGCATGATGAGGCCCCAGCTTGTCCTGGCCAGGCTGGGGAGCACGGCCCGGGCTGTGCTCTCCCTGGGGCTGGCTCCTCTCCACCGGGCAGAGATTTATCCCCCCTCCCAGCGTGACCCAGAGGAGCCCGGGCCAGTTCTGGGGCTGGAGGCTGATTCCCATTCCTTTTTGGAGCAGGAAGGGGGGGTGGGTTCCTCAGCACTGACACACCGGAGCCTTGCTGGGTGGCTTTACCATTCCCAGCCCACCAAGGAGGAAAATCTGCTCAAAATCAGTGATATTTTAAAAAAGAATCCCCGAAGTCCCCTTTCCCATCCTTACCCTGTCCACCCCACTGATATTTCCTCTGCCATTTTCAGGCAGTGCTCACACAGTCATTCAATGCACAGAGGGAGCTGTGGGCACAGCTGTGGGTTATGGGGATGTTGGGTGTGATGAGCTGTGCACAGTTCTCAGCCCCAATGCCAGATGCAGATTTCCCACACCAGATCTTTTCCTTTCACCTTTTTCACCACCCCAATAACCCCCTCCCCTTCCCTGAGCAGTGGCTGGGCTTTGGGGGTGGGTTTGCAGCCAGAAGTTCCCTTTGCAGCTTGCAGAGGGGGTGGAAGCTTCTGAAACACGTCCCGTGCCAGGACCCTGCCAGGATGCTCCCAGCTCCTTGGAGTTATCAGGGAATTGTGGTTCCATGGGTGGGTTCTGCCTGATCTGGAGTGGGTGCGGGAGCATTTGTGCTTCCGTGTGTTTCTTTGCACGTGGGGATTTTTCCCAAAAGAAATTTCCTCTTGGCACGAAGGGAAAATAAAAAGTTAGGGGCTTTCCCCCTCAGCTTTGGAGGAAATTCCCTGCTTTCCTGGAAACCGGAGCCACTCTGAGTAAATAGCTGCTGCCTTCAGCCAAAAGAAATCCCCAAATCCTGGTGGTTTTCTTTTTTTTTTTTTCCATATACAGAAATCTCTTCTGCTTTCTCTCCTTAGGGAAAGCCTCCGAGCACGATCCCTCCCCGACACCTCCTCGGTTCGGTTCCGACGGTTCCTAGGCGGGTAAGGAAGGAGCCGCGTTCCGGCCCCGGGACCTCCCGAGGGAACACTCTGTGTCCCTCTGTGTCCCTTTGTGTCCCTCTGTGTCCCTTTGTGTCCCTTTGTGTCCCAGCACGAACCTCGGGCTGCTGAGAGAGCTCCAACTTGTGACCATTCCCTCTGACAGCTCCTTTCTGCGGGGAGCCAACCTCCCCCCCAGCACACCGAACGGGGACATTGTGGGACCCCGGGGCCACCGCGGATCCTGCTCTTGCCATGGCGCTGCCGAAGTCTTTTTGGGTCCCTGAACAAAGCCCGAGGAGTTTTTCTGTTTGGTTTGATTTTTTCCCCCCCTTCCCAGCAGTCCCAGTGTTGATGGCTCCGGGCAGGAATTTGGGAATGTGAGCATCCCGGGGGGTGCATCGCCTTGGGACCCTCTCCTCACCCTCCGACCCTGCTTGCACCGCAGCTCCTCATCCTCCTCCTCCTGAGGAAGGCTCAGCAGCTTACCCCCCCTTCCCCGTCCTCCCCCCTCCATCCCCTCCCTGGGTGTTGTGTTTCGGGATGCTGGAGCAGCTCCAGCAGGAGCTGGGGGAGCGGTTTTGCTCCTGCCCATGGCAGCCAGGCCGGGATGGAGGTTTGGGTCTGGCAGGGAGGTCCCGGGGGCTCTTGGTGGGTGTCCCCATCGTGGGCCGGGGGACAGCGAGGACTTCGTATCCAGCGCTTCCCATGCCAGGGAGTTTCTCCCACTGGATGGCAGCATTAGAGAAAGGAAACATCTCCAGGAGACCGTGAGGGAGAGGGAACCTCCCTCCCCAGAGGTTTTTCTCTCTGCTTTCCAGCTTCAGGGGGGTTTGCTCCCGGGCTGAGGACGTGTGGGTTCAGCTCACTTGTGGGAGGGTTCAGCTCACCCACGGGTGCATGGGGGGGTCCTGCAGCCCCAGACCTTGCCTCATCTTCTCCAAAGAACAAGAAGCATTAGAAGCTCAGTGAGTGCTTCAAATCCACGGGTGCTGAGAGGGGGGTCCTGGACTGGTGAGACCCTACTGTTATTTGTTTGGGTTTTTTGTCAGGGCTGCAAACTGTGACCCCAACCCCAGGAGCTCTGTAAGATTTGCTAATCTCGAAATATTGTTGGCATTCAGAGCAGTGATTTACTGAGTGTTTCAACACGGCAAGAACTTTCTGAAAGGCCAAGCTAAGTTTACACCAGTGCTGCCAGGATCGGGTGACCATTTGCTGGCTGCTTCCTCTGCCCCCTCCTTGCATCCCCCTGGGTTGTGGTGCTGGGGGAGCAGCAAAAGGACAACAACTTCTCCTGCACCCCCTGAGGAAGAGGTGAGCACAGCCAAAGAGCAGAAAACCCTTTTTGTCCCCGCTCTACAAGAAGGATGTGGAGAGGCTGGAGAGGGTCCAGAGAAGAGCCACGAGGATGATCAGAGGGATGGAGCACCTGGAATATGAGGAGAGGCTCAGAAACCTGGGTCTGCTCAGCCTGGAGAGGAGAAGGCTCAGGGGAGACCTTATAACAACATCCCAGTACTTAAAGGGGATTATTACAATATCCCAGTGCTTCTGCAGAGAAGGTGGAGACTCCTGATTCCCAAGGAGTCCCATGGACAGGACCAGGGGAATGGGCACAAGTTGATCCTGGGGAGATTCTGATCAGACACAAGAGGAAACTTTCTCCCCATGAGGACAGTCAGAGATTGGAATGGTCTCCAGGGGAAGGGGTGGATTCCCCCACTTTGGGAAGTTTTAACTCTCAGATCGATGGGTGCTGAGACATCTCAGATCAGCAATAATATCAGAAGGGTTGGAGCAGAGGATCCCTGAGGTCCCTTCCCAGCTGATATTCTGGGATTCTATGAAAATAGGATAACTTTAGGTGTTTTTCCTTTTCCAGGTGATGGGTGGGGATGTGGACGGTGTTGCAGGCAGGTGGGAACTTGTGGAGAGAGTGAGAGCCCCAAAACTTTCCTCCTGCAGAAGATACTGCTGGGGACAGCAGGGTACCAGCCCTGGTGCCCAGCTTGGCCCTGTCCCTTCCTCAAGGGCTTTGCTGGTTGTGAAATTAAATCAGCTTCTCACCTTCAGTGACACCCAGGGCTGGGTGAGAGCCCTGAACTCCCTTTCACATTCCTGCAGTGTTTTTACCACCCTGTGGGATCCCAGGGCTTTACAGGTGCTGGGCAGGGGTGACACCTCCAGCCAAGGGTGCCCAGCAGGACCCTGAGGCATTCCCAGCCCAGGGAAGGTTGGGATCTATCCAGGTGTTAACTCTGAGGAGCAGGAGGTGGATCCCTCCATCCAGTTC
Organism: Calypte anna; assembly: GCF_003957555.1. Classification (NCBI taxonomy): domain Eukaryota; kingdom Metazoa; phylum Chordata; class Aves; order Apodiformes; family Trochilidae; genus Calypte; species Calypte anna. The sequence goes on from NC_044271.1 coordinate 3,627,690, forward strand.
ACTGCTCCTGGGGAAGTCCTGAGGGATTTCACCTGGGGGACCTGGGACAGGAAAGGTGGGAAGGGCCTGGAGACAAGGGCCTGAGGGGGAAGGGTTTCCAGTTGGAAGAAGGGAGATTCAGGTGAGACATTAGGAAGAAATAGTTTGGTGTGAGGGTGCTGAGCCCCAGGCTGCCCCCAGAAGCTGTGGCTGCCCCATCCCTGGCAGCGTTGAAGGTTGGATGGGGCTTGGAGCACCCTGGGCTGGGTGAGGGGTCCCTGACCATGGCAGGGGGGGCACTGGGGGGGCTTTAGGGTCCCTCACAGCTCAAGCCATTCCATGATTCTGTGACCCTACTATCTCTTCCCCTTGTCCTCAGCTCCTTTGGGATCTCTGCCACTTCCTAACCCCCACAAACACAGGAACAAACCCATCACATCCACTCATGGCAAAAGCCACCACCAGCCTCACCCCTGTCTCCCACTGTCCCCTGACCATGGCAGGCTGCAGGAAGTGTCCATCTCCTGCCAAAATTTAGGAATGTCCCTCCTGCCCTGACTTGCACAGGACAAAGAGGAGGATGGAGTGTCCCCTGCCAGGGCTCTTTCCTTGCAGGTTCCAGGGTCAGCAGATCAAACCCCATTTGCTCTCTGAACCCCAAGTCCTGTCCCAGCTGCTCTGGAGGTGCTTTGGGGTGATGCTCCCTCCAGGGCAGGCTCAGGGCTGGATGGGGACAACAGGGATGGGCCAGGGCTGGGAGCAGGGACAGAGCAGCAGGGCTGGGCCATGTGTGTCTGTGGGGACACCAGGGGCACAGAGGACCAAGCAGAAAGGGAACACGACCCTCCCAAAGCCTGGCACAGTGTCTGGAGAGTTCCAGCAGGACCCAGGGTGAGGATGTTTGGCTGAATGTCCCCATGATGCTCCCTGGTGGCAGCAGGGATGGGTGCAAGGTTGGACAACCCCAGACTGGTTTCTCGTCCCAGTAAACTGGGGCTAGGGGAGGACTGGAAATAAAAACCCCACGGGAAGCAGAGCAGTGCCCCAGGTCTGGCATTGCTCTGGCAGGTGACTGGTGTGGTGACAAAGTGTGTGGGGACCTCAGCATCGCATCCTGTCCTGGCTGCTGCCCATCCGGGGTGCTGCTGCCCATCCGGGGGGTGCTGCCCCCCTCACCAGGTGGTCCCATGGACAGCACTTGGGGACCACTGCAGCGGGTGATGCTGTGTCACCTGGGGACACCCCCACACTGCTGTCCCCAGGCTGCAGAGGACACGGAGATGGCCCTGAACTCCCTGGCTCAGCTTCCAAGGAGGCATTGGGCAAAATCAGAGCCTCTCTGCATGGCTGCCTCCAGTGTGCCCCTCCTGACAGCAGAATTGTCCCATCCCAGCCCTGCAGCAGCACCCCAAGGAGCCCACGGGGTGCTTTGTGTCTGGGAGCTGTAGGGCAGGGCACCCACTGGGTGGCTCTGGAGGACCCGGGGAGCAGTGAACCCATTGCTGGCTCTGACTGCTCACAGGAGCAGGGAATTGGGTTGGTTGGACAAGACCTCCCAGATCATCCAGTCCAACCCTGACCCCATCCCTGCCCAGGCCACCCCCACCCCATGTCCCTCATCCCCACATCCCCAGGGCTCTGAAACCCCTCCAGGGATGATGGGGACTCCAGCCCTGAGCCCTGAGCCAGGGCCTGACAACCCTTCTGAAATAGGAACTATAGGAAAAAAAAAATTAAAAAATGTCAGCTGGGAAGGGACCTCAGGGATCCTCTGCTCCAACCCTTCTGATATTATTGTTGATCTGAGATGTCTCAGCACCCATCAAGCTGAGAGTTAAAACTTCCCAAAGTGGGGGAATCCACCCCTTCCCCTGGAGGCCATTCCAATCTCTGACTGTCCTCATGGGGAGAAATTTTCCTCTTGTGTCTGATCAGAATCTCCCCAGGATCAACTTGTGCCCATTCCCCTGGTCCTGTCCAGGGGACTCCTTGGGAATCAGGAGTCTCCATCTTCTCTGCAGCCCCTTTAACATCATTATAAGGTCTCCCTTGAGCCTTCTCCTCTCCAGGCTGAACAGACCCAGGTTTCTCAGCCTAAAATATTAGAAACTGGTAACTAAAAAGCTATTGATGACTCGAGGAATCAAAGTGTGGTGATGCTGAGTGCTGGGATGTGACCGTGGCTCAGGGATGAGTCCTTAGGATGTGGCTGGGCTGTAGGAACCCAACTCCTGCTCCTGGCCAGGGGTGCCCAGCAGGACCTGAGAACACCCTGAATCACAGCAACACTTTCTCTTTATGGCCTGGCTGTGGCTTTGAGTCCAGACAAGGCCATTTTAAAGTAATAATTATTTAAAAGTCTTTCCCCAGGGTGGCCCCACAACCAGCACCGTCCTGGGGGCTCTGGGAGGGGGTGGAATCCCTGTCCCCATGGCCACAGCCATTGCTCTGGGGTGAAGTCAGTGTCCCCTTGTGTGTGACACGGGGCATGGAAAGCTTTGCCTCCTCCTGCACACCTGCCCCGGGCTCTTGACTCAGCACCCTGCGAATATCCCAGTGACAGGGAGGCTGGGAATGCTGCAGGAGCCAGGGAGAGGTGACACAGCAGCCAGGACATAGAGCTGCAGCCCTCCTGTCCCCAAGGTCTGAAGCATTTGAAGTTCCCTGGGACCTCCCTCTGGTTTTTTGGGTTTGGATTTAACCCCCCCGGAGATGGATGGGCAGGGACAGGAGCAGCTGAAGGGAGGGGACAGCCCCACACAGAAACCATCCCCAGCTGCATCAGCACAAAGGGCTTGGGGTCTGACAGCCACTTCTGGTGTCTCTTGTGCTCTCATGGTCCACACCACGTGTGACAGCAGAGCTGGGGGTGGCTCCTGCTCTCCCTCACTGGTTAGCCCTGGATATAAGGGTTGGACTTGGTGATCTCTGAGGTCCCTTCCAACCCACCCAATTCTATGATTCTATGATAACCCTCTGAGGGGGGCAATGGGGACCCTGCCAGTCCTGGGTGTCCCTTTCCCCACCCTGAGACAGGCTCTGGGTGACAGCTCCTTCTCGACACCCCTGGTACCATCCCTTGGAGCCTGGCTCTGACCCAGTGAAGCATCACAAGGACCTCGATGGGGACCAGTGGTGGCCCAAGTCCCCAGCCTTGACACCCATCCTGCTGCTTTCCCAGCCCTCCCGGGGTGCACAGAGCCCAGCAGGCTTTCCATGGGGTCAGGGACACGAAGGGACGAACACAGAGGCTGCTCCAGCTCCAAGGAGCTCTTCATTTCTTTGGGGCTTTTGGCGTCACTGCTTTCCTTTGTGATGTGCAAGTGGGAAGAGCTCAGCCCCCTCCTGCCTAATCCTGGAGCCCTGTTTTAGGGCTGGTCCTAATCTCTGAAAGCCTCCAGGATTTCTCTCAGCTGTTGGAGGAATCTTCTGCCTCCCAGCACTGACACATCAGCTGCTGCCTTGGGCATCGAGGTCCCACTTGGCAGACCCCTGGTGCTGTCATGTCCCAAAGTGTCTGGGTGAATGGGTGGGCACAGCCAGATTTATTGCTTTTTATTTCTAACACTGTATCTCTCATAAATTCTCTCCATTGCTGTCCTGTCCATAAACTCAGCTGGAAAAGGACCATGATGCATCTTTTTGGGGAGGTTGAATAACAGTGGCATGAGGAGGATCTGATGCTCTGAGGAAGAAATGATTTGCTGATGGTTATTCAGAGCTGTATTTTGCCTGGAAGATCAGAAAGGTAACACCAACACCCCAGTGCTGTGGTGGGCTGGAAATGTGGGTCAGAACTGATTTATAAAAAGTATCTGCAGCCTGTGGAGAAGAGAAACCCACTAGGAAACACAACACTCAGCTGAATCCAGAGATATTTGGAGTTTCAGGAAAAAAAAAAGTGTTAATATTTAAATTATCACTAAAATTTTAATGTTCAAGCCTGCAGGAAGAGCCAGCACAGCCCACTCAGCCTGCTCCTCACTTCCATGTGATGAGGGAATGGAACCCATGGGCATCTTCTTTCCTTTCTGACACCAAACCTCATTTGAACTCCCTCACCCCAACGCCAAGGGAGGGCTCAGACACCCCCCTGCCCCTTGCTGGGGAAATGGGAGCATTTCCTCCCTTCTGCTGGGGCATCCCCAGGGAAACCTTTGGGACCCCCAAGGGGAACCCTTTGCCTCTGGGCTTGGGCAAAGTGCCACAGAATCTTTGCCATCCCCAGACCGTGGTTGAGTTTGCTGAGCACAGGGAGGGCACGGGGGGGACCAAGGGGATGCCAGGAGACTGCAGTGAGTGGCCCAGCTGAGGGGGTGATCACCAGACTGATTCATTTGCTCTCAACCTATGAATCATCCCCTGAGTCAACACAGCAAACAGCACCTGAATGTCACCCAGCACCCTGAAAACCTCAAGTCCTGTCCAAAACAAGAGCTTCAAGTGAAGTCATTGCTCTGATGTCCTCTCCTGAGGAAAGGGTTTCATTTTCAAATGTTCTCACCGCAACTGAAATAGGAGAGAAAACCAAGTGCTCATTTCCTTCTGAATGAGGGTTTTGGTATTGATTTTATTTTTTTTTCAGAGGTCTCTAAATTACTTTTTAAATACGTAATCAAAACAAAACCATGTTTTGGAAAGCATTTTGCTTTTGGTTCAACATCACAATTGCCTTTGGGGAAGATTCACAGAGCTGATGGCTGGGGGAGTCTGGAGGTGACACTGGGGAGCTGGTGGGAAAAATCAGGAATGTTCTGAGGGGTCAAGGAGGTCCCAGGATCATCCAAGTCAGGATGAAATGGGACAGGAAATCTGGGGAGGGAGTTTGAACAAGGGCATTGAGTGATGGGAAGAGGGGGTGCAGTTTCAAAGTGCAAGAGGGGAGATTGAGATGAGATCTTGGGGAGAAATTGTTTGGTGTGAGGGTGCTGAGCCCCAGGGTGCCCCCAGAAGCTGTGGCTGCCCCATCCCTGGAGGTGCTGAAGGTTGGATGGGGCTTGGAGCCCCCTGGGCTGGGGGAGGTGTCCCTGACCATGGAATGGGGTTGGAATGAGATGGTCTTGAAGATCTCCCCGTGTCCTTAGGACTTCTTCAATCAAGAAGGAAAGGAGAGTAGTGGTGGTGGGTGACTCCCTTCTGAGGGGGACAGAAGGGCCCATCTGTCGACCGGACCCATCCCACAGGGAGGTCTGCTGCCTCCCTGGGGCTCGGATTAGAGATGTTAAGAGGAAACTCCCTAATCTTGTGGGTCCCTCTGATTACTATCCACTGCTGATTTTTCAGATTGGCAGTGATGAAATTATCACAAGAAAGGTAAGGGCAATGAAGAGAGACTTCAAGGCCCTGGGACGGCTAGTCAGGGGGTCTGGAGCACAAGTAGTGTTTGCCTCCATCCCTCCTGTAAGAATGGGTGGGGAGGTATATAGGAAGAGTCTGCAGGTCAATGAGTGGCTAAGAGACTGGTGCCAAAGACAGGGTTTTGGTTTTTTTGATCATGGGATGCTGTATGAGACACCTGGCCTGGTGGTGGCAGGTGGGATGCACCTGTCCCAGAGGGGGAAGAGGCTTTTGGGGCAGGACTTAGCAGGGCTCATTGAGAGAGCTTTAAACTAGATGTGAAGGGGGAAGGGGAGAAAACTGGGTCTGTCAGGGACAAACACAAGAGGAACGAACCGGGGCCCGAAGGCAGGTGGTCTAGGGAGGATTTAGTCCCACCAGTGTGCTCTGTTTGTTTCCTGAAATGTCTGTATGCTAATGCACGCAGCATGGGGAATAAGCAAGAAGAGTTAGAGGTCAGTGTACAGGATGGCTATGTGCTTTTTCGGAAAGATAGGGCGGGGAAGCGAGGTGGTGGAGTTGCTCTTTATGTGAGAGAGCAACTAGAATGTGTTGAGTTTTGTGCAGGGGCTGGTGAGGGGCAAGTTGAAAGTCTGTGGGTAAGAATTAAGGGGCAGGCTGGTGTGGGTGATACAGTTGTGGGGGTCTACTACAGACCTCCTGATCAAGGCGAGGAGGTTGATGAGGCCTTCTACAGGCAGCTGAAAGCAGCCTCACAACTTCAGTCCCTAGTCCTCATGGGGGATTTTAACTACCCCGATATCTGCTGGTTGACTCACACAGCCAGCCTTTCACAGTCTAGGAGGTTCCTCCAGTGCATTGATGATAACTTCTTAATGCAGATGGTGGACAAGCCGACTAGAAGAGGAGCGCTGTTGGATCTTGTACTAACCAACAAGGAGGGCCTTGTTGAAGCAGTGGTGGTCAATGGCAGCCTTGGCTGCAGTGATCATGAGATGGTTGAGTTCAGGATCCTGTGTGGAAGGAACAGAATGCCCAGTAGGACCAGAACCCTGGACTTCCACAGGGCAAACTTTGGCCTCCTCAATCAACTGTTAAGAGAAATCCCATGGGACAGGGCGTTAAGAGATAAAGGGGCTCAAGATAGCTGGTCAGTATTCAAGGACCACTATTTGCAAGCACAGGATCAGAGCGTCCCTATGGTTAGGAAATCTAGTAAGGGAGCTAGGAGACCAGCATGGTTACAAAAGGAACTGCTGGGAAAACTGAAGTGGAAAAGGAAAATCTACAGATCATGGAAGGGGGGGCTGGTGACTTGGGAGGAATAGAGGACTGCTGTCAGAGGATGTAGGGAGGCAATTAGGAAAGCTAAGGCCTCCTTGGAACTTCACCTTGCAAGTCAGGTTAAGGATAATAGAAAGGGCTTTTTCAAATCCATAGCTAGCAAAACTAACACTAGAGGCAATATTGGCCCACTAAGGAATGAGCTGGGAGCCCTGGTGACAGAGGATATAAAGAAGGCAGAGGTGCTGAATGCCTTCTTTGCCTCTGTCTTTACTCCTGCAGGGTTTCCACATGAGCCCCAGATTCATTTAGCCCCAGAAGTAGTCAAGATAGATGAGGAGTTTGACATGGTAGATGAGGATTGGGTTAGGGATCAGCTGAGTAATCTGGACATCCATAAGTCGATGGGTCCAGATGGAATGCATCCAAGGGTGCTGAGGGAGCTGGCGGAGGTCATTGCTAGGCCACTCTCCATCATCTTCAGTAAGTCATGGGTAACAGGAGAGGTGCCTGAGGACTGGAGGATAGCAAATGTCACTCCAGTCTACAAGAAGGGCAAGAAGGAGGACCCGGGTAACTATAGACCGGTCAGCCTCACCTCCATCCCTGGAAAGGTGATGGAACAACTTGTTCTTGTCACTATCTCCAGGCATATCAAGGACATGGGGGTCATCAAGAGCAGTCAGCATGGTTTTATCAAGGGTAAATCATGTTTGACTAACCTCATAGCCTTCTATGAGGAAATTACTAGGTGGATAGATGATGGAAGAGCAGTAGATGTGGTTTATCTTGATTTCAGTAAAGCATTTGACACCGTCTCTCACAGCATCCTTGTAGATAAGTTGATCAAGTATGGGTTTGGTGATCAGGTAGTGAGGTGGATCAGGAACTGGTTGAAAGGAAGGAGTCAGAGAGTTGTAGTCAATGGGGCAGAATCTGGTTGGAGGTGTGTGACTAGTGGAGTCCCTCAGGGGTCGGTACTGGGACCGGTGTTGTTTAATATCTTCATCAACGACTTGGATGAGGGTATAGAGTGTACCCTCAGCAAGTTTGCTGATGACACTAAGCTGGGAGGAGTGGCTGACACACCAGAAGGCCGTGCTGCCATTCAGAGAGACTTAGACAGGCTGGAGAGTTGGGCAGGGAGAAACATGATGAAGTTCAACAAGGCGAAGTGTAGAGTTTTGCATTTGGGGAAGAACAACACGATGTCCTGTAGCGGGAGGAGCCATTCTTGCTCCTGAGGCTCGACGAGCTGCTGGTCTCTTCCAGGACTCCAGCCACCACACAGCGCTTCCAGGGTAGAAGTGTAGCAGGAAGAGCCTTTCTTGCTCCAGAGGCTCGACAAGCTGCTGGCCTCTCCATGCCTCACACCAGAGTGAGCTGAGGTTCCTTCTGTGGGTGTGTGTCCCACCTTTATTGGCCCCCTGATCTTGCTCATGCCCAATAGGGGCCTGTCCTAATCAGGCACAGGTGGACTCACACCCACTCACTGGCAATTCGAGGCACCTGGTTTATCTTGTTTCTCTACAATGTCCCAGTATAGGTTGGGGGCTGACCTGCTGGGGAGCAGTGTAGGTGAAAGAGACCTGGGGGTCCTGGTTGACAAGAAGATGACCATGAGCCAGCAATGTGCCCTTGTGGCCAAGAAGGCCAATGGCATCCTGGGGTGCATTAGAAAGGGTGTGGTTAGTAGGTCAAGAGAGGTTCTCCTCCCCCTCTATTCTGCATTGGTGAGGCCGCACCTGGAGTATTGTGTCTAGTTCTGGGCCCCTCAGTTCAAGAAGGACAGGGAAGTGCTTGAAAGAGTCCAGCGCAGAGCTACTAAGATGATGAAGGGAGTGGAACATCTCCCTGATGAGGAAAGGCTGAGGGAGCTGGGTCTCTTTAGTTTGGAGAAAAGGAGACTGAGGGGTGACCTCATGAATGTGTTCAAATATGTAAGGGGTGAGTGTCAGGGAGATGGAGTTAGGCTCTTCTCAGTGGTGACCAGTGATAGGACAAGGGGTAATGGGAGTAAATTGGAGCACAGGAGGTTCAAGTTGAATATCCGGAGGAATTGTTTTCCTGTAAGGGTGACAGAGCCCTGGAACAGGCTGCCCAGGGGGGTCGTGGAGTCTCCTTCACTGGAGACATTCAAAACCCACCTGGACACGTTCCTATGCGAAGTGCTCTAGGTGGCCCTGCTCTGGCAGGGGGGGTTGGACTAGATGATCTTTCGAGGTCCCTTCCAACCCCAAGGATTCTGTGATTCTATGATCTCTTCCAACCCAAACCAGTCTGGGATTAAATAATAGGATTCTATGAAATCCCTGTGGGTCAATGTATGGAGAATCCAGAGCTGGTCTGATCATCCCCTCTGGGTGCCAGACCCAGCCAAAGGGACATGAGGACAATTTCTGCAGCCCCTCCTCTGCCTCCTCCTTGTGCTGGGGACCAGGGCTCTGTTCTCCTTTGCCAAAGTAGCTTCAGAAAATTTTCTGGTACATGACCCACTTGGCAAGGTCCATCCAGTCCCAAGAGGGACTGCCAGGATGTGTCCATGTCCTGCAGGCAGCACAAACATCCAGGAGCCCCATGTCAGCCTCCTGGAGCTCATCCTTCAGGCATCCCAGAAGTATTTTGGGGATGGAGGAGTCTTTGTTACTCACATTCCTCCTGGCTGGGGCAGTAATCGAGGAACATCTGGATTGCCACATGGCTGTGGAGGAGACCTGCCCTCCCTGGGGTAGTGATACCATCTCGTGGTGTCCTGACAGTTGTCCTGCTGCAAACACTGCTTCTGAAATAACCGGGGGGGAAAAATTATCCTTCCCTGGAGCAGGAGGTTCCTGCTACCAGGCTGCTGCCCCTGGGCAGGATTGGAGCCTGGGGGGACCATGTTTGCACTCCTGTTACCTGATCCCCATGTGACTTGTAAAGCTGGTGGCCTTGATGAGCTTTCTTCTCAGCTTACAGGAGGAGCAGTGCTGGCAGGAGGTGCAGTGGCTCCTGCTCTTTCTGCAGATGGACACTTGCACATCTCTGTCTGGCCCTGCAGAACTCCATGGGCAGGGGCCTCACGTTGTGCCCATCGTTGTTGTTTCTGGCCTGCAGCTGAGCCCAAGCCCAGCATCCCCCTGACACCCTGATGGACCAAAGCCTCAGCACTGCTGTCCTGGCCTCCTTTCCCTCTTCCCACCAGGTCCATGGTTCCTGCTCCTGCTGGGATGTGTCCCTCAGACTCTTTTTTTGGAGAGATCCCTGTAAAGAGCAGCCTGGCCATTGGGGTTTTGCTGTTTCTTCCTCCCCTTCCTGGGTGACCTCAGCTCCCTCCACCTGGAAAATCACCCCCTCGTTAGCAGGGCTCAGATTTTCTGGCCTTGTCAGAGTACATAGCTCCGTGCTCTGGCTCTCTCAGAGATGCATCTTGATCCTGACATCTCCATTTGGAGGAGTTTCCTGGGGACCATGAAACTGAGAACCTTTGGAGCTGTGCCCAGGGGAGCCAGAGCTGCAACCCCAGGGAAGGAGCAGAGGGGTAAAAAACACTGAGAGAGAGCCTGAGGGATGAGCCCAGAGGCTCTGGTGACATCTCCAGGAGCATCTCGTGTGTGGTGTGGCACGGGAGGGACACAGGGACAGGGGAATGAGTGAGGGGGTTCTGCCCTCTGGGACTGCTGGGTCTGTGGGGGCTTTGGGGTGAGGCTGTGTTTGGGGGGTGACAGAAGGGGGGGTGAGCAGATGCAATGGGTCCTGGTTGTCTGGGAGGGCAGAAGCTGCAGGACAGGGACTCATCTGCTCCAGGAGGAGGTGTCAGGGGTAGGGACAGCTGGGCTGGTCCAGGTGATCCCAAGGGTTTCCTTCCAACCTCAACCATTTCTGGGACTGGGGTGGGGGAAAGGCTGGGGATGGACCTGGGGGAGCAGTGGGGTTTTGGGGGAGGCTATTGGAGGAATAAGAGGGGTGGGGGGTTCAGGTGTTAACGCAGGGGCTGGGGAGGAATGTGGGGTGCAGGGCCAGTGGGGGGGTTGTGGGGTGTCTGGGGAGATGGCAGTGGGGGGGTTGGGAAGCCCTCAGCTGGAGAGGTGTTGGTGCTGGGGACAGGAGCCATGTCCCCACAGAAAGGTGACCTGACCCTGGCCTGCCCAGTCCCATCCAAGCCCGGGGGGGCTGCTGGGGGGCCCAGAGCCATGTGCTGCAGCCCCATAGGAGGGGGTAGGGGCGTGCTGCTGAATGTGCAGGTCCTGGGTGGCTATTCCTGGCCATCCCCGCCTGCGCAGGAGGATTGGTTTGCAGGGAGGTGACAAGTGCCAGCCAAAGCCTATAAAAATCTCCCAGCCCCTGTTCTGGCTCAGTGATCTGGTTCCCCCCTCCCAGAGCAGCCTGTCCATCCAGAGTGGAGACGTCTGGTGAGGAGCAGGGACCTCAGCTCCCGAGCCAAGAGCCCAAATCTGGAGGTGAGACCTTTGGTCTGGAGTGAGGACCCCAAAACAGAGAGGAAAGTCAGGAGCAGAGACCTCAAAAAGACCCCATCTTCTTCCCCAGCCCCCAGCAATGACCGGGAAAGATGCTTCTCCTGCCCCGGACCCAGCTCCAGAAGGTCCAAAGAAGGAGACAGCACCCAGTCCAGGGGAAGAACCAGCACCAGCTCCAGGTGCTGAAGAAGCCCCGAGTGCTGAGCAGCCCCCAGCATCAGAGCAGCCCCCAGCCCCCACAGATGAGTCCTCTCCAGCCCCCACAGCAGAAGAGACCCCAACCCCTGCAGAGGGTCCTCCAGCTCCTGAACCAGAACCTGAGAAACCCAAGGCAGGTGAGGATGGGCCTGGAGTGGGGAGGGAAGGGGAACGTGGGGCTGCTGGGGTGAAGGGAGGCAGGGATGGAGTCATCAGGGATATTTTTGCACTGGGATAGATCTGGGGATCGGGAGGAGGGGGAAAGCTGCAGAGCAACACGGAGGTCGGGTGGTTGCCCCCCAGCAGCCCTGGTAGTCAGGAACTTGTCCTCACCTCTGTGGGTTTGTTACAGAGCCCCCCAGCTCCCCCCTGTCCCTGGCTGTGGAAGAAGTGAGTGAGAACTCAGTGAAGCTGATCTGGAAACCCCCTGAGCAGACAGGCCGGGCAGTCCTGGATGGATACGTGGTGGAAATCTGCAAAGATGGAAGTAGGCTTGGGCTTCCCTGCCCTGTGAGCATGGAGTGGGGTGTGGAGCTGTGGGATGGAGCTGGGCAGAACCTGGCAGCATGGTGCTCTGGGCACCACTTCCCTTCCTTTGCCCAAATGGGTTCAGTTTTAATGTTCTTTTCTTTTTTTTTTTTTTTCCCCCCATGGGGGAAAGGGGCTCTCCAGTGGCTTTGGGAGGTGGTGGTGTCTGTGGAGGGTGAGAGGGGCTGGGTCAGGGTTAATGTCACTGCCATGGCCAGTGAGAGGGGGAGGAGAGGCCACCAGACCCTCTGCAGATGATCTCAGCAGAGCCCCGGGGCTGGGATAATGAGGAAGAAGATGCAATTCTTTTGTATTTGCCCCAAACCAAGTGCAGAGGAATAGGGGTGGGAATGAGAGAGGGGAAGATCTGGCAGTGCATGAGGGGCAATCCCTGCCCAAGTGAGATGAGGCTGATCCTGGCAGGAGCTGTGGTGTTTGGGGGGGGGCAGTGGTTATCTGGGGCTCTCCAGTTGCATTGCTGGTTGGTGGGATGGGGTAGGGGGATGAGATTTGTGTTTTGGGGCCTCTCTTGAAGCCCTGCTTGGCTTTGGGGTGGAGGGAATGATCTGCATGGCTGGGGGGGTCTGCAAGGGGAGGCTGGGGCTGGTGGGTTGGGTGCTGCATGAGGCTGGAGTGGTTTGGGAGGCTCAAGTGGCCCATGGGCAACTTGATCTGTGCTCCTCGCCTGTTTAGGTTGTATCAGGCATGACTGACACAGGCTTGGCTGTGGGAAGCTTTCATCATTGGTCTGCTGGGGCTTGGGGAGGTAACCATGGGATGTGTGAGACCCTTTGCGTGGCACAAGGAAAGATGCAGCCACTCCTGGAGGATGCTGGCTGACAGCCACCCAAAGGTCACAATTTTGGATGCTCTCCTGGCTTATTTTGGGCTTGAATGGATGACAGGAGAGCTCTGGTCATTCATCCAGACAGATTTGGACTGCTGTGGTTACCCACCTGGGACACTCAGACCCCAGGGGACCAGGACAAGTCTGTGAAACCTCTCCAGGGGTTTGGCACCTTGTGGGCCTGTGTTGGGTGGATGCTGAGAGGGCTTCTGCACCTTGGCTGTGGGGTGAGCTTGAGCTGCTCCTTCCAGGCAGGCAGAGCAGGTGGAGAGGTCTGGTGGGAGGTGATGGGCAGATCCTGCCTGATATGGAGAAGGTGCTGGGCAACATGGTGAGCCACAAGGAGTTATCCTGGGTCAGTAAGAAGAGAAGATGGGCTGCAGAGTGGTCAAAAGATCATTACTGGCTCCAGAAATGCACCTGGAAGGTCAGCAGGCCCCATGTTTGCTGGCTTTCTGCCTTTTTTCCTGCTTGCCAATAACCTCCTGCTCAGCAGCTGAGCTCCTGCCAGCATTTCATACCCCGGTGTCCTTGGCAGCCTGGAGTGGCCAAACTCCCCTCTTTGCTGCTGCTGCTGCCCCAAACCATTCACCCTTTGCCAGGGAGGGTCCTGTGCCACTGGGCTTCCCCCTCTGTGGTTTGTCCCTGCAGGCTGGGGTGTCTGTCTGTCTGTCTGTCTGTCTGCCCCACTCCTGACGTGTCTGCTGCCTCCCCTGTAGGTACAGACTGGAAAGCTGTGAATGAGGAACCTTTCCTTTCCACCCGTTACACCATCAAGGACCTCAGCCCTGGTGAGAAGATCCATGTCCGGGTGAAAGCTGTCTCTGCCCATGGTGCCAGTGTCCCCACCACCCTGGAGCAGCCCGTCCTCATCCAAGAGATCCTCCGTAAGTCCGGGCTGCTCCTCATTCCCCTGGGCTGCTCCTCATTCCCCTGGGCTGCTCCTCATTCCCTCGGGCTTTGTCAGCAGGACAAAGAAATCAGAGTCCTCCCCTGCAGCCAGAGCAGCTCCTGCCCTCTCAGATGTCACAATCCAGACTTTGACCGAGATGTTATTCACACCAGGGGTGTCCTGTTCCCTTGGGCTGGGCTGGAGCAGCCTCCCAACCTCAGGACACTGACCTTATTGTGATGTTCCAGGGGGCTGCAGAGCAGATGGAGACTCCTGATTCCCAAGGAGTCCCCTGGACAGGACCAGGGGAATGGGCACAAGTTGATCCTGGGGAGATTCTGATCAGACACAAGAGGAAACTTTCTCCCCATGAGGACAGTCAGAGATTGGAATGGTCTCCAGGGGAAGGGGTGGATTCCCCCACTTTGGGAAGTTTTAACTCTCAGCTCGATGGGTGCTGAGACATCTCAGATCAACAATAACATCAGAAGGGTTGGAGCAGAGGATCCCTGAGGTCCCTTCCCAGCTGACACTCTGTGATTCTGTGATCTTGTAGATGGTGAAGGCTACAAAGGACCACGAAGGTGTTTGGGGGACAGGGACATCTCTCTAAATGAGGAAAGGTTGGGGACTGGGGTGGTTTTAGGCTGGAGAAGGCTGAGGGGAGATCTCACCAACACATAAATACTGCAAGGGTCAGGAGGTTGGGTCCAGTCTTTTCTCAGTGGTGCCCAGGGACAGCACCAAACACGAACACAGAAATTCCATCTAAAGGTGAGGGGAAACTTCTTTACTGTGAGGTGTCAGAGCACTGCCACAGCTGCCCAGAGGTGTTGGAGTCTCCATCTCTGGAGACATTCAAACCCCACCTGGACACTCTGCTCCCCCAGTTTCCTGGGAAGTCAGGAGCTGACAGGCTGGAGCATGGGAACTTTAATCAGGGAGAACTCACTAATGAGTGACCTCTGCCATGCTCAGCAGGACTCAGATTCCTCCCGGGGTGCTTGGGATGTGCTGGGGCTCAGCTGCCACTTCTAGGCTGCTTTCACTTCTCAGACAGCAAGTGCAGAGTCCTTTTGCCTTTACAAGGAATTACAAATACACGAGTTTTCCTGCTAGTCAAAGAAAATATATTTCTCAGCTGCTTAAAATTAATAGTAATAATACTAATAACACTAATAATAATAATTACAACAACAAAAGCTATTTCAGGAACCACCAGCTTTTCATAGGAAAAGGCTTGGAGAAGGCATCTGGAAAGGGTCTGTCAGGGTCCATCCTTTCAGTCTGCTTGGAGGAGGTGAACGTGGCTTAGTGGCTGGTGGGTTCACCTCCAGGTCTCCAAGGCATCCCATGATCCCTGTGGGATGGGGGAAACTGAGGCAGGGGGGACTGGCAGGAGATGCCAAACAGACAGCTCATGTTTCCCACTTCCAGTGCTTCACCCACTGGCTGGAACCTCCTGGGCTTTGTCCCAACCACATGAGAGGTGTAAAACCCAAAGAGCTGCAAGACCCATGCACAACCTGCTCTGTTGCTCCACTTCCATGGAGTTTTTTTCTCCTCTCTTTTCTTTGTTGCCAACTGAAACTCTTCACCAGCAAAGAGCATTTGCCTGTCCCACATTGCATTGGAAATGCAGCCCAGTGCAGGCTGCCTGGCTCTGCAGAGGAACAAATCAACCCAGCCCTGGCAGGGTTTGGGTACCCAAGCCCACTTCTCCCTGCCCCATCTGTCACCTTCTGGGCTTCACATTTTCCTGGGGACTGCATTTCATACCTCTGCCCAGTTCATTTATAGCATCACAAGGGATTTTAAATAGCAGCAATACAGATGGTGGAGAGCTTAAAAACAGGTGGGACGAGTGGGCTTGGGGAGTGGAGAGATGAGGAGAAACCAGATGAAGATTCAGGAGTGGGAGTCAGAGTCTGCAGGGAGCTGGGGCAGGGAGAATCCCTTCCTGCCCTTAGCAGGAGGTCACCTGGGCCACCAACCTCTGTCTGAGCAAGGCAGGCGTGAGCTGGGGAGAACCCCCATGAATTAACATTCCTCCCTGGAGGTCAGGTTTCTCTGCCCCGTGCAGAGATGGATGAGCCCAAGTGCCTGGATCCTGGAGCAGACAGAGGGGAGAGCAGCTCAGCTGTCGGAGGGGCCATCTGGGACCCCCCTCATCTCCCCAGCCCACCACCCGCCCTTCCCTCTCACAGCTGTTTCACCATCCTTCAGTCCTGGTTTAATTCTGGCCGTGCCCCTTCTCCAAAGATAAGCTCCAACACGTTTAATCTGGGCAGAGACACCCAGCTCCTTCCCCAGGGGCTCACGTACACCCGGTGCCTCTCCAGCAGGATCACCGAGTAGGGTTTCATGGCTGCTATTTTCACCCTGGGGAAGGAGACACAAGCCCCAGCAGCATTCTCCAGGGTTTGGTTTTTTTTTTAATTATCTTTGTTATGTTGTTCCCTTGGAGATATCAGCTGTGGGTTTAAGCTTGGGGCTTTCACAGCTTTGCTGGGAGGATCCATGTGTCCACCTTGGTGTCTTGATGGGCTCCATCTGAGAGCCAAGGTGGAGGTCTGGTGAGGCTGCTCCTTGCTGGAAGCTGGGCTGTGTGCCTCTTGTCTGCTTCCTGAGCTAAGGGAGGAACATTTCCTAACTGGGAGATGCTGTTCCCACTGCAGTGTGGGGTGTGCTGGGTGTGATGAGGGATGCGAATGGTCCATGGGTTGGTGTCTGAAGGATGGAGATACCCTGGGCATTGGGGGAGGAGATGAAAGGGGTGGGATTCTGGGTGGGATTTCCTGATGGGCAGGCAGGGGAGGTCAGCCAGGTGGGGGCTGTTATTCCTGTGGTCCCACGGGATGACTTTGTGGTCCCCAGAGCTGCCCAAGATCCGCATGCCCCGGCACCTGCGGCAGACGTATTTCAGGCACGTTGGGGATGCTGTGAACATCATGATCCCTTTCCTGGTAAGTGACCACTCTGGGGTTTAATCCTCCAGGCCTCTTCACTCCAGTGACTTTTCTAGCCACCACGACATGTGTGGGACCAGCTGTGGGATGGCTTGACCTGGTCTCTCTGTCTCGTGGGCTAAGGGTATGAGGTGGGGTGGGAACTTCTCTCCCATTTCTTCCTAACTCCTATTTTTCTCCTGCTGTGTCTTTGGTGGTGGTGTTGGCAATGAGAAAACCCCAAAGACACCCGGCCATGGGCTAAGTCCTTGCTGCTGTGTCAGCACATGAGCTCTGTTCTGCGTGGCAAGGATCTAGTCACAGAGCCCAGGCCCCCACAGCACCCTGGTGGTCTCAGGGAGAGTAGGGCACCCCCAGAGCTGTGTGATGGGAGGATGCTGACCCTGATGGGCCAAGCTGGTGGCCCATCAACTCAACTGATCTATCAGATACTGTCTGGGCCATCCCCAAAGCATCTCCACCATGGCATCTGGGATGGAGAAAACCAGCTCTGGAACATCCTGGCCAAGGGGGAGTGAGGAGCAGAAAGTTGCCCCTGAGGTGAGGGACACGTCCATGCCAGACCTCATGGGCAGTTGGGAGCCTGTTCTGGCCATGTCCCAGCCATGTCCCAGCCATGTCCCAGCCATGTCCTAGCCATGTTCCAGCCATGTTCCAGCCATGTTCCAGCCATGGATTGGCCCTGGATGCTGAATTCAGTCCTCACTGCTCAGCCTGGACTTGGGCTCAGTGCCTGGGCAGCAGGAATCGCTCTGCCTGCAATGCCCTGGGCAAGTGAAGTTGGGCTTCCTCCAGGGGACCTTGGGGACCAGCATCTTCCCTGGAGCCTGATGGGTTCCCACCAGGGGGCTGGCAGGTCTTAGCCATGGTTTCTCCCCTGGGGACTGCCTGATGGCAGAGGCTGAATCCAGGTCCCTGCTGCCTGGACAAAGCGGGGTGGCTCTGCCCACCCATCCTTCCCAGCAGGACCCCTTGGGACCGGGCGCTGGAGAGGCTCCTAACCTGCCTCTGCGGGTTGCTCCAGGGAAAACCCCAGCCAGAGGTGATCTGGACCAAGAATGGCCAACCCCTGAACACCAGCCGTGTCAACACCAGGAACTCCCAGAAGGACACCATCTTCTTCATCCGTGAGGCTCAGCGTGGGGACTCAGGGAAGTACGAGCTGTCTGTGAGGATAAATGGAGCAGAGGACAAGGCAATCCTGGACATCCAGGTCATTGGTAAGGCTACAGGGATGCTCTGAGGGTCATTTCTGCCCCTTGGTTGGGGGTAGCTCTTGTAGGGATCTTGAAGGGATGGGACAGGGCCAGCCACAAGGCAAGGGGCTCCGGGATCCCTCTTCCAGTGGGATCTTTTCCAACATCATGGTGGTGAACTCCTCTGGGTGAGGATGCAGAGTTCTGCCAGCCCATGCCCCTTGTACTTTCTCATCCCTCAAGAGATGAGAGATTAGGAGCGAGGTTCCAGGGATTGCCAAGGAAGAGATTTTGGGAGAAGCAAATCAGGAGGTCACCCTGTGAGAGTTTGTGTTTGCAGAGCCTCCGGGGCCCCCCCAGAACCTGAAACTGGTGGATGTATGGGCCTTTAATGTGGCCCTGGAGTGGTCCCCCCCAGCAGACAACGGGAACTCTGATATCAAGGGCTACCTGGTGCAGAAGTCAGACAAGAAGAGTGGGGTGAGTCTGGAGACTCTTGGGTCTCCCATGTTCTGGGGATGGGCCGTGGGGGGGACACACAGCCCTCTGTCCCCCTACGCCTTTTCCATAGTTTTTTTTTTTTTTGACAACCTGCCTGTCTTTCCTCACCACTCTTTTTCTTTCTTTCCCCCCAGAAATGGTTCACAGTGCTGGATCGCTGCACCCGCACCAGCTGCACCATCTCCGACCTCATCATCGGGAACTCCTACACCTTCCGCGTCTTCGCCGAGAACAGCTGCGGGATGAGCGAGCAGGCGGCGGTCAGCGGGGTGGCAGAGATCAAGAAGCCAAGTGAGGAGATGGCCGTGGCTCAGGGCTGGGGAAGCTGCTGGGAAAAAGAGGCCCTGGGTGCTGTGGTGATGCTGCTGGGATGAACAGCACAGGGCTGAGGCTGTGCAGGTCCAGGGGTCTCTGTTCCCCTCCTACACCTCCTTTTGTGTTTGGGGAGGGATTGAGGTGGGGCCATTCCCGGGGTGAGATGGAAGCAGGAGCCAGGAGGGGGGAGGAACAGCCCCCTGCACTGGTTCCTCTCCAAACCAGCAGCTTTCAGCCCTGCTCTTCCTCCATTCCCTTCCTGCTCCCTGGCAGCACACAAGAAGTTGGGATCCCCACCAGCTGCAGAGCTTTTCTCCATCCTCTGCTTCTGTCCACTGATTTTTGGGGATGGAATAGAAGATCCAGAGAGGTTCCTGGCCTGGATCTGATAAGCTGCACATGGCACTGTGAGGCTGATTTGCAGACTGGCATCTCCTCTGTCCCCCAGGGGCTGGGTGGGATTTATGGACAGGGCTGGGGAGCAGGTCCCCAGGTCAGGTCAGGTGCTGTCATGTGAGGGAGCAGAAGGATTTTGGGGTACCTTGGGCTGAAGCCCTGTGACCACCAGGAGCCCAAGCTCTGCCTCAGCTTAGAATGAATTATTTTCTTAGAAATTTCCTACCAGGTAGAGAAGCTCACTCAACGTGAGCTGATGGAGCCTCCGAAGTTCACCCAGCCCTTGACGGACCGCAGCACCACCCGGGGGTACAGCACTCACCTCATCTGCTGTGTCCGGGGCTTCCCCCAGGTCAGTGACTCCTCCACAGCCACCATCACCTCCACGTCGGGGCAGCCACCAGTGGGGTTTCTGCAAAGTGCCTTGGGGTGCTGGGATAGGGTGGGTGTCATGGTGGGTGTCAGGGTTAGATGGGGTCAGGGTGCTGCAGCCGCCCTCTGAGTGAAACCAGGGTGGGTTGGGGGGTTTCTGCATGAAGATGGGAGATTGATGTTAATTCCACCCATGTTCTATCTCCTTCTGCAATGGGGAGGGAGCGTGGAGCAGTCGTTAGGGCTGGAGATGGGGAGATGCAGCTCTTCAAACCACTTCTGGCTGTGAGTCCCACCACGGCCACCAGCTCCAGGCAGGGCCAAGGCAGAGGGAGGTGGCTGCATTTGGGGCCGGTTGGGTTTGCTCATTACCTTCCCTTTTTTAAACAAATGAACAAAATCCTATTGCCTTCCAGCCCAAGATCATCTGGCTGAAAAACCAGGTAGAGATTCGGGAAGACCCCAAATACATTGCATTGATCGAGCAGGGAATCTGCTCCCTGGAAATCCGCAAGCCCGGCCCTTTCGATGGGGGCGTCTACACCTGCAAAGCTGTCAACCCCCTGGGGGAAGCTTCAGTAAACTGCAGACTTGATGTGAAAGGTAAGAGTGACCCAGGTCCCCTTGCCTGCCTTTGCCTGCTCCCCTTTCACAGGGATGGGGTTTGGCCAGGTCTGTGATGGGGCTGGGTGGAGCTGGAGCTTCAGACTTCTGGGGTTTATGGCCTTGAAGAGTCTTGGAATCACCTCCCCTCCTTAAAATGAGGAGGAAACCAGAAACTGCAGAGCCAAAGGAGCAGAGGAGCTGCAGGATGCTGGGATGGTCACTGTGTCCCAAGCCATCCAGGAGCCTTGGGGCTGAGCTGAACCCCTCCAGTTGCACCTGGGTCGTTGTGATTTATGTCTGGGGATGCTGCCCGAGCTCCCAGCTCACATTTCCCTTCCTCAGTAGAGCCCAGCCCAGCTCCCCATGGCACTGCCCAGCTTCACCCCCAGACGTGCTGCAGAGCTCGGGGGGCTCTGTGCCAGCACACTCAGGAAGGTCCTTAGACACGTCTCATTTTTATCATTTCACCTCCCTTGGCTTCCCAGCACACGTTCACCCCACGACATGCTTTGCCCCACTGCCCAGCAGGTGCCTGGCACCCACTGTCCCTGCAGAGCCTTGGGTGCTGCTGGCAGGGTGAGGGTGATGGGCTCCATGGTGCCAGGGCTTCCAACAAGGCTGAGCAAACCTGTCAGTGCAGCCATGCAGGCAGCACGGTGGAGATGGAAAAAAGATTCATGGAATTCAGGGAATGGGTTGGCTGGGAAGGGATCTTAAAAACCCCCCAGTGCCCCCCCTGCCATGGTCAGGGACACCTCCCCCAGCCCAGGGTGCTCCAAGCCCCATCCAACCTTCAACACTGCCAGGGATGGGGCAGCCACAGCTTCTGGGGGCACCCAGGGGCTCAGCACCCTCACACCAAGGAATTTCTTTCCAATATCTCAATCTCCCTTCTTTCAGTGTGAAATTCTTCCCCCTCATCCCATCCCTCCAGGCCCTTGTCTCAAGTCCCTCCTCAGCTTTCCTGGAGCCCCTTCAGGCACTGGAAGGTGCTCTAAGGTCTCCCCAGAACTTTCTCTTCTCCAAGCTGAACACCCCCAACTCTCTCCCCGTTTCCAGGCCTCGGATCCCCTCTGTGGCCTCCTCATTCCAGCAGCTCCGTGTTGTTCTTAGGTTGGGGTCTTGGGACTGGAGAGCAGGAGGACAAACCTGTCATTGTTCTGGGGACACAAAGCTCCTGGGAGTCACCCAAGCTGAGATCTTGGGGACAAGGTGGCAGTGGTGCAGGCAGTGGTGGTTGTGCACACACAGAGCTCAGAGCACGTGTGCATGGGGCTGGTGTGCAGGTGCACGTTGGTGTGCACACACGAGGGGCTTGGCTGTGCCCTGGGTCACTTCTGGGAGTCAGAAGGGGAATAAGGTGAGGGGAGTTCAGGTTGGTTCTGTGCTCTCCTGCAGTGCCCCAGGAGAAATCAGAAAGGTGAAGAAGAAGAGCAAGGTAGGTCTGGGATGGGGCTGTGGGATGCAGGGAGGGGGGGGGTCATGTCTCTGGGGATGGATTGGCCTTTGTCATCTGCCCCAGCTTGGGTCACCTCATCCCACAGCTCGAGGTGTGCTCGGGGGGGGGGGGTTGGATGGTGCAGAGCCTGAGCCAAAAGTGCCCCTTTGGCAGGGGGAGGGAGGTGAAGGTGTGGCCAGGGGGACCAAGGTGCAGAGGTGTGGGCAGAACCTCGGGGTGCAGGCAGGGCTGAGAGATGTGGGGTTGGATGCACAGGAGGGGAAGGCACTGGGGGGAAGCAGAAAGGGGTGGGAAATGGGGATAGGGGTGGAAAAACAGAGTTAAAGGGCTGCACCTGAATTTCGTGGGTCAGGAGAGGGTGGAAGAGCTGAGCTGGGTTGGGTTTGCAGAGCCATGGCTGGGAAGGGGTTTCCCAGCTCATCCCTGAGCACTCGTGCTCCCCCAGGACTCAGATCTGGTTCCTTCCCCAGGTGGATGCTGCAGCTGCTGGGCAGGAGTGTGGCACATGGTGATGCTCCTGGCCATGGCCTCTGCTGCCTGCTGAGCTGTCCCCTCCCTGGCAGGGCTCTGGGAGGGGAACCTGCACCTCAGCTGCCATGCCATGGGCCTCTCTGAACCTGTCCTTAGCTGTGACAATAAAACAAGCCCATCTGTGGGGCTTTGGTCCTAATAAAACAATCCCAAACCCTCCTGTCCTGCTTGTAGTGGGATTGCCTCAGAGTGGGGTTGGGGGAGAGGCTGCCAGGGATGCTGTGGGTTCATCCAGCATCCCACCAAACCATGGGAGGAGAAGAGGGGTTTGAGCTTGGAAAAGAAGGACCAGGCTTATAAAACATGTCTGGTGATGGCTAAACCAGAAGCAACCCAACAAGGAGGAGGATGGGGAAAAGTTTATTTCTGGAGCTGGAGAATGGTTCTGGCTGGGGGAAAAATTCAGATGGCAACGCTGACACCGTGGCACATTGGTGCTTCTTCATCCAAGCACAGTTTCTGTATGGGGATGGAATCCTGCAGCCACGGGTGGCCACCAGTGTCCCCTCTCCCCATGGCAGGGGCAGAGGTGCAGACGGGCTCTCCAGAGGGGGAGGAATCAGCCCCATAACTCATGAGCTGGAGGCTGCCTGGTTCCTTACAGCTCTGAGACAGCTGGGGTCAGGTGCTGGGGGTTATCAGGGAGCCCAGACAGATCTCTCAAGCTGATGAAGCTCCTCATTAAGCCCGGGTCAGCAGTGCCCTGTCCATCACCCTCCAGCATGGTCACCTCACCAGCTGGGAGAGGTCAGACCCAGATCCTGCCCTCAGGGACAGATCCTGGTGCTGCAAACATGGGTGCAAATCCAGGCTGGGATCTGCAGCTTTGAGCCCAGTCTGGCACTGGAGAGCCAAGCCAGGCAGTGCCTGTGGCTGAACCAGCTGAGTCCTCTCTGCAGCTTCTGCTGCCCTCAGTGTCCCCATCTGTCCCTGTCACCTTCTCTCCATGCTCAAGCTGAAGTGGGACCCGTGGGGGTCAGCACTGCCCACACCAGGTGACAGTTCCACCATCAGAGGGCATTGTCTGATCAATTTTTGTCCCAGCTGAGGGTCAGGTTGGTCAATTGACTCCCTGCAGCCCCCTGAGAGGAGGTTGGAGCCAGGGGGGGTTGGGCTCTGCTCCCAAGGAACAAGGGATGGGACAAGAGGAACTTTTGGCACAACTCAAGTTGTGCCAGGGGAGGTTTAGGTTGGAGCTGGGGAAGAATTTCTGCCTGGAAAGGGTTGTCAGGGCCTGGCCCAGGCTGCCCAGGGCAGGGCTGGAGTCCCCATCATCCCTGGAGCGTCTTTCCCACCCAAAGAAGTCCAGGATTCTATGAGGGAGGGGTTGGACTTGGCCATGGTGCCACTGGGGGGACGTTGCCATCCAGCTGGTAGGTCCAGATCAGATCTTCCTCTGGCATGATGGCACCTCAGCCACTGATGGGGATCCCTGGTCCCCTCGGTGTCCCTAAAACCTTGTGATGTGTCCTTGGCCAGAGGGAGCCCTGGGGCAGAGGTCCTGGGATCAGTCAGCGTTTGTTACACAGGGGAGAAGCAGCAGCTCCAAACTGTGTCCTGTGCACCCTGTGCCCCTGCCAGACCCTTCCTGTGTCCTACAGGGCAAAGATTTGTGTTTGTGACCCCCCGGGGATGGGTACCAGGAGCCACTTTTACTGAGCTGTCCCCAGGAAAGGTCTGGAGAGCATGGAGTGGAAAAAACCCAATGTGTGTTTTTTTCTGCAAGAGTTCACATGCCTTTAAATTTATGAGCGTCCCAGTCACCAGGTTTCTGGGCACCTCAGCAAGGAGCAGGCCAAGGCATCAGCTCCAGGAAAACAGCCCCGAGCAGCAATGAGATGGAAGTGGGAATCAGACCTGTGCTGCGGGAACAGCAGCTCTGGGCATGGGGGTCCCTCTGCACGGGGGGTCCTGCTGGGGCTGCAGCACCCTTGGGCACCACCTGAGAAGGGTTTGGAAGGAGGGTGGTCAGGGTCCCTTCATCACCATGAACCCCAAGGGAAGGATTTGCTCCTGCTCTGTGGTCTGAATGAGGAACCTGGATGTCATCTTTTGAGGCCACTGCAAAATGTGTGAGGCTGAGCCTTCCTTCCACCCTTCCCTGCAGCCTCCTCTTCCTCTTTCTCTTCCTCTTCCTCGTCCTCTGGAGAGCACTGGAGGAGCTGGGTGGCTGCAGCAGTGGCTGAAGGGGGCACTCAGCAGCATCACTCCCTGCAGTCACCCATAAATCTCACCCACCCCGGGTCCTGTTCCCCCCTGCTGGAATTTGCTGCTGTCCCTTTGCCTCTTGGTGACGTCCAAGGGGCAGGGACAGGGTCACGGGGAGTGTGGTTCCAATGGGTGAGCAAGGGATGCTGATAAGAAAAGAAACCAAAGAAACTCAAATTAACCCTTCCCACTACCTCTTCAGCCTTGGGAGAGCCCCCACTGCAGAGCAGGGGCTGCCAGCATCCCTGGGGAGCACAGAACTGGGGGGGGGGAATGATGGTCCAGCTCCAGCCACCCCTGCCTCAGATGTCACCAACAGACCCTGCCTGCAGCTCAACCTGAGCCAGATATGGGGGGTGGGGTGGGAAATAACCCCCTGGCAGCAGCATCACCATCACTGTGACCCCCAGATGTCCCCCAGTTGCCCCCAGATGGGTGCAGGGGCCTCTGGGCTCTCCAGGGCTGCATCACCCCCAAAGTTTGGGTCAGAAGGGAGGGAGCTGGGGAGACAGGAGACAAAGGGGCTGGGAATGCCTTGATACCACCTTGTATGGAAGGAAAAAAGAGGGAAAAATGCCTTAATGCTGAAGTAAAAGAGGGAGAAGACAGATGGGGATGCAGCTCCCGGGGGTGCTGCTGGGGTCCATGGGGAGCCATGGGGCAGCCAAAGGGGCTTCTTGCAGAGAACTCTGGGGTTTCCTCTCCCCTCTACCTTCCTCTCTGATAGCCTGGGGAGTTGGAGCCTTGTCCTTTGCTCTGTGGGGATGGGGGCTTCACCCCGCTGTGGGTGCTGCCATTGCCATGGGATGCCTCCTCCTGCCTCCCCCTGCCTCCAAGCCCAGCTCACCTCCCCCTGGTTATGGAGGGGAGAAAAAGGGCTTGAAAGGTTCCAGCTTCAGAAGCACAGAGATCCCATTGCCCTGGGCTCTCCTTCTCCTCCTCAGCTTTGCTCCCAGCCCTTTGCCTCTGGGTACCCTCATGGGGAGGGGAGACAAAACCCGAGGCGCTCCCAACACCACCAACTGCAGGTCCCCAGGGGGGCTCCATCAACAGCAGAGAACCTCCTGGATGGCTTTAAAATTATTTGACTTTATTTGCATGAAGATAAACTGCGCCTTTGTCTGTACAATTTCTCCTTAAATACTTGGCAACCTTTAAAAAAATTAAAAACAAAAACAAACAGAAAATAAAATAATAATTAAAAAAAAAATACAGCCCGGGAAAGGAACAGAGCAGGCTACAATATCAAAACAGTACGATGCTTGTGAATAAATAACCCCCCGGGACAGGTGGGGGACACAGGGTGGGTGAACTCAGCCCCCCCAGACCCCGCTGCCCCATCCCCAGGTGGGGACCATCAGCAGATGGGGAGGGGGTGGGCACAGGGACCTCTCTCTGCTCTGCCCCAGCTCTCAGTTGCCCGTCTCAGCCGTGGTGCTGCTGATGTTTTTGTTGGCTTTGCAGCAGAAGTACTGGTTCCAGATCTGCAGGAATGCTGTCCGGAACTTCTTGATCCTGAAGGCGTAGACGATGGGGTTCATGGCTGAGTTTCCGTGGGTGAGGAAGATGGCGATGTAGGTGAGGATGTGGGGGGTCTCACAGGAGGGGCAGAACAAGGTGATGCAGTTGAGGACGTGCAGGGGGAGCCAACTGAGAGCAAAGAGGAAGAGGACGAGTGCCAGGGACTTGGCGATCTTCAGCTCCTTCCCGTAATACTTCTCGGGGTCGCTGGAGTTGGAGGAGACTTTCTTGTTGAGCTGCTTGCGGATGAGGTTGAAGACTTCCAGGTAGATGAGCAGCATCAGCAGGAGGGGGGGCAGGACCCAGACGAAGAAGTTGAAGTAGACCATGTACTCCATGCTGATGACCGTCTCGAACTGGCACTTGATGACGAACTCGGTGTGGCTGGAGTTGAGCTCCTGAGTCCTCCTCATCTTGCTCAGGTTGTTCCAGCCAAACATGGGGGTGAGGCCCACCAGGAAGGAGATGATCCAACAGCCAGCGATGGCCACTGCTGCCCGACGGGGGGTCACCACGCTCTTGTACCTGGGGAGGGACAGCAGCACAGGGGGATGAGTTCAGGATATGGGGATGAGCTCAGCACAAGGGGATGGATGCTCTGCCTGGGGTGCAGGCTGCTCCCTGGGAGGTGACAAGGTGACATGGTGCTCCTCAGTCCCTTCCCTGGCCCAGCAGATGTGTTAATGGACTGGTTTCTCTGGGGAACCTCACCCTGTGTCTCACCACCACCCCTGGCCCCAGGGATGGATCCTGAAGCTCTGGGGGTTGGTTCCAAGCCAGGAGATGCATTGGGAACCTGGAGTCTGCTCAACCTCCATACCTAGGGAGGGTTCAACTTCTCTCTGACCTTACACCAGAGCACCCAAGCAGCAGGTCACCCTTTTCTCCCTCCTGGCACCCTGTTCCAGACAATTCCCCCTGTTCTTGTGGGAACCAAACACATCCTCTGGCTGGAGGAAGGTGGTAATGGAGCCCTGGCACTGCTCTGGGCACATCCTGTTTCCTTCCCTAATGTGCTGGGTCGATTGATAAAACCTTTCCTGATGGGCTGGTGCCAAGGGCTGGAGGAGGAGCAGGGGAGCCAGGATCTGGATGGGTTCTGCTCCCTCCTGATGCCCCCAGGGAGGATGCTGTGGCTGGGCTCATCTCTCCAGAGCTCACCAAGTGGGAAGCAGAACCTCCTGGTTTGATTTTCCCCTCTGGGTCCTCAAAGGGAAATTTCTCCTTGGAGGCCAAGAGGATCCACAGCCCAAGTGTTATTTGCTTCCCACCAGAGGGGACTGAACCAAGAACGTCTGAGTGTTTGCTGGGTTTTTCTGGTGTTAACCTGGCCGTGGGGAATTGGCAAACCTGGAGCTTGATGCCTCAGCTCCCTGCTGCACGTCTGCAGCCTTTCCCTCGGGTGGGCAAATGGAGCCCTTGGGAGCTCTTAAATACAGGCAAGGGCTCCCTCTGCCTCCCTTTTGAAGGTCTCAAAACCCATCTCAGGTGTCAGGGTGGGAGCACAGAGGGGCACAGGGTGCAGGGGACACCTCAGTCCTTAGGAATCCAGAAGGTCCAGAGCCACTGGTGCCCCCCAGCTTTCCTGAAGGAATCCCTCCTGGCCTGGGAAAGATTCCCAGCATCCTGCAGGCAGCCAGGTCCCACGGGAAGGAGGTGGCAGCTCGGGCTGATGTTTCCCCTGAGAGCTGGGGGTGATTTATTCCTTGTGGGGAGAGGAGAGGGCAGGAGACCCTGAGAATGCTGCAGGGCAGAGAGCTGGGGCACAGGGGTGGTGAGAGCACCAGAGGAAGGGGGGGGAGCTGTGGGAGTGGTGGGTGGCAGAGGGACCCTGGGGGCCCCCATGGGGCTGTGGTGGCCACTCCAGGTCACCAGAACAGGGCTGATGTGACACTGCCACATCTCCAGGACACACACTGCAAATAGCAGCACCAACCCCCAGCCCAAGCTTCTCTCTTGGTCCTGTACACTGTGTCCCACTTCCCCACAGCCCCCCCACTCCTGGGGGGTTCCAGGGTCTTTTACTGACTCTGTGCTGATGTCCTGCACCCCCCTGCCCTGCAGAGCTGGGACAGACAAAGCAGGGAGCTGCAGCAATGCCACGCGGCCCCCAGACACCCTCCCAGGATTTCCAGGTAGCACCCAGGCATGGAGCTGCCCCCAGAGCACCCACCCCTTCTCCCCCTGCTCTCCAACTTCTGCTCTGGGTCAGAGGGAGAGGGGTCAGAGCCCTTTCTCTCAGCCCTGAGCCAGGCAGGACCCGAGGCTGCAGCCTTGGCTCTTGCAGCCAAAGCAGAGGAGGTGGAGGGGGGGACCTGGCCTGGATGTCCCCAGCCCCCCCATAGCTCCATCACTTGGTGTGTTGCTGCTGATGCTATCGGGGCAGCTGTGAGGTCAGACAGACCTCACCTCACCCCCCAGGATGTCTGTGAGCACACGTGGCCCAGAGGGTGTAAAACACACGTGGCAGAGCAACCACCCCACATGCTGCTGGCTGCTCATCCACCACCCCCAGCAGTGCACACCCAGCCCTCCTGCACATCCCTCCTGCACATCCCTCCTGAACATTCATCCTGAACATCCATCCTCCTGCACACCCATCCATCCCTCCTGCACATGGGAGGAGATCGAGTTAAGATCTTGGGGAGAAAAATTTTGTTCTGAGGGTGCTGAGCCCCAGGTTGCCCCCAGAAGCTGTGGCTGCCCCATCCCTGGCAGTGTTGAAGGTTGGATGGGGCTTGGAGCACCCTGGGCTCCCTGGGTCCCTCCAACCCAACCCATTCCATGATTCTGTGATCCCACCTGATGCTTGAGCCCGTGGCACAGGGTGGGGGTGAAGCAGAGAGGTCAGCACAGACTTTGCTGTTCCTGTGCTGCTGTCTTGGTCATGGCACAAAGAAAAAGCCTTTCTCATTTTCCTCATTCTGCATTAATGTGATGTGGCTGAGTCTGGGTCGGGTCTGGGAAGCAGAAGCACTAGAAAATGCTGATAATGGCTCTCAATTAATAAATAATCTTATTATTATCATCAGCATCTGAACAACTGCTAACATCACTGCAATTTGATTACCACTATTGGTTTTATTAACAGCTGTCACCAAACCATCCTTGCTGACAGTCACTGTCATCAGCACACAATTTGGGTTTGGTTCCTTTGTCTGTGGGGTTTGCAGATTGACCACTGCTGTTATTTTCCTCCTCCCCTCCCTCTCTGGTGGTTTTTGCTCCATCTCTTCCCCCCAGAGATGGGCATTGCCCCAAATTCTCCTGGGTGTTCTGTCCTGGGGGAGGGAACAGAGTGATCATCCAGTGAGCTTTGGTTTGGAACAAAAATGTCTTTGAGGGTTTAGAAAATAACACCAAGAGACAAGACACCAATCAGGGATGGGATGGTGTTTGAATCCCCAGAGGAAGCACAAAAAGGGATGGTTGGAGGTGGTGGCAGAGAAATTGTCCCCAAGGGCTGCAGGGTGAGTGAGGAGCCAGGGGCAGAGGGTCCAGAGACAGATGGGAAGCTGCAGGAGATGTCAGAGTCAAACAAAGTCTCCTGAGGATGGGGTCACTGGGGGAGATGCTGTCACCCCCTTTTCTAGAGCATCACAAGGTGCCCCCCAGGCCCTCATCCCAAGGCCCCCATCCACCCTCTGCTCATCACTCCCAGCCTGGATTCAGCTTCTTCCCCCACATCTTGATGTTCCAGACCTCTGCTGAGGGGAGCCCAGCTCAGCCCAGGACCTGCTTTTTACTTGGGCAAATCCCCCATGGCCAATCTGAAAACAACTGGAGAGTGGTGTGCCCAGTGCTTTGCTACTGGTTTGGCTTTTGGGGTCTGTCCCCCAAAGAGAGAAAGGAAGGCTCACTCATTTCCTACATCTCCAACCCACAGGTCAATCCAAACCCAACACAAAACCTCCTCTTGAAAACACTTCAAGGATCTCAGGTTTGGTTTGAATAAAATGCATTGTGGGGTTTTGGGGGGTTTCTTTTTAGTATTTCTGTGAATATCCCTTTTGTCCAGAAAACACTTGTAGGTGTCCAGCCCCCAGATGTGGCTTTGCTGGTCCCTGCTCTGGTGGGGATGATTGCAGGGCAGCTCCTGGGGAATTAATTCTCTAATCAAAGCAGAGCAGCACTAATGAAATGAAGCTGGAGGCCAAGCTGACACGAAGCTCCTCTGCACTGTGAACACAGCAAGGAAAAGAAGCCAGAGCATGCCCTGATCTAATTGGAAATCTCTAGACAGAAGTGCTTTGATCTCCAGATGATTTTGGTTTCTGCTTCTTTTTTCTGGCTTTATCTTTGCTTCAGATCTCTCGGTGTCCTGGAGGCTGCTGGGTGGGAGAGCTCAGCTGTGGTGTTCAAACTGCAGAGAAATGGGAGGCTGAGGAACATAAAGTGGATCTGGGTTTGGTTTCTCAGGACCTGCAGAAGGGACATTGTGTGACAGAGGAACCCTGGATGGGGGCCCCTTTGTCCTCTCCAAGCCTGGATGTGAAAAATGGATTCTTTCTTTAGCTTCTTATCTTGGTTATTTTCCTCCTTTCCTTCAGGTCTCTTTTGGGATTCATTTAGGTAAAACCCCAAAGCTCAAAATCTTGGAGGCCTCCAAGGTTTTCTAGGTGTATCAACAAGGTCTTTTTGTGGCAAAAATATCTCTTAGCAGCAATGTTCTCCTTGCACCATTTGAGTGCCTCTCCTGTTTGTTCTCCTGCCTCCTGGGACAGCTGGGAGCTTTGTGGCTCTTTGGGGTCAAACTCCACCTGCTCAGCTCTTCAGGTTCCCAGCAACTGCACCAAATCCAGGACAGGGATGGATCCATGCTGACTGCAAGCAGAGGTGAAGCTGTGGACTTTCCCACCCTCCTGAGTCACCCCAGGCAGGGCAGGGGTGGCAGTGATGCAACCACAGAGCTGATGTGAGGAAAACAGGCTCCTGGGGAGAGGGGTGATGACACCATTGACACCATGTCAGCATGTTGCTCTCATGGTCACATCACCTCTGGGTTTCCACCTTGGAAAAAATGTGAGGTTGTGACCAGCAGGTGCCTGGCCACGTGAGAGGAGCCCTTGGGAAGGGGGGATTTCAACCAACATCAGCCAAAGCTGGCAGCTGGATGGAGCTCTCCAGGACAGAATATTCCTACAAATGCTTGGAAGGGAGGACACAGGTCCCATCAGCATATCCTCTGGGATGTACAGGGAATTGTCCTGATCCTACAACCCCACACTTGTTGCTTGTCAGTTCCCACCTGGCATCAAAAGATGCAAAAGATTCGTCCAGACCCCAAAGAGTCTTTCAAGTGAGGCAGAAAAATGTGTTCTGCAGCAAGGACATTGGTGCTGGTTGGAGACCCAAATGTCCTGCCCCAAACCAGCCCAGGGGATTTCCAGCCTAAGATCCATGTCCTAACACAGAGACACTTCCCAGGGCTCCAAAGGGACCTGGAGAAACCAAGGTGACCTGTGCAGTGTCCCCTCCCAGCCTCTCTGGTCAGTTGGTCTGCAAGAAATTCAAGCTTTAGGAGAAACCTGAGAAGTACCAGCAGGTGCCTGGGACGAGAGGGACAGGAGGGACAGAGGGGACAGGAGGGACATGGTGGAAGAGGAGAGGTGAAGTGGCTGCAGTTTCCATCACCTGGCACTGTACCCAGCTCAGCAAGGGCTCAGCTGGAGGCGACACTTTGGGTGTGTGGCAGGGGGAGATGTCACCACCCCAGGACAGGCAGTGTGTGCATGGGGGTGCCCTGGGCTGTGCCCATCCCCTGCAGCTCCTCCTGGTGCAGTTTGTGTCCAGGGATGGGTTCCAGCATCCTCGGGCTCTGCATAGGAATCATCCTGCAAAGCCCAAGGGGCTGTGGTTGGGTGAAGCAGCTGCTGAGTCCACTGAGTGCCTCAAACTGCTTTTTATAGCCAGTAATTCCTGTATGGATAAAGGCAAGGGTGGTTAGGAGGCTCAGGAGACCAAACCCACCCTGCCCAAAACTCTCTGGTCCCCACCCAGTGTCCCCGTGGTGAGTGCTCCCTTCAGCACTGGGGGAAGCTGCAGCTCCAGCAAACAGCAAAGAAGTGACAGAAAAAGAAGATTTTGTGCCCTCCAAGCCCGGGCAAACCCTCCTGGCCCCAAAGGGAGCCCTGAGACCCTCCAGTGCCATGGGCAGCCCCCGAGGGTGCTGAGCACCCATGCTCTGGATGTGTCACCCTCCTGGTGCTGGTGACAGCCCTGGGGGGTCCCTCCAGTTGCACTGAGCCACAAATCTGCTGCCCCCTCTCTCCTGGGGCAGGAGGGAGGATTTGGGTCTCCTGCACCCAGGCAGCTCCAGGGCTCCCTCCCAGCTCCACCATGTGTGGTCACAGCACTCCAGGAATTTTCCTGGATTTCTGGTTTCTCCCTCCAGGACCTTGAGATAGGTGGGAGGGGAAATGATTTAACACCATTGGCAGTGGCTGCAAAGTCCTGAAATGAGCTGAATAATCTCAGAAGTGGTGTGCAGGGGGGAAATGTGATGTTCTGCTCTTTTGGCTCCTGGTTTCAGGCAGCAGCATTTTTGGTCACTTCTCAGCAATGCAAAACATGAGAAGTGCTGCTTTAAGAGAGGAAGGAGGCAGAAGTTCAGATTTTTCTGTAGTTCCAGGAGTTTGGGAATGAGGACACATAGAGAGGAGCAGCCCAGACCCCAAGAGATGGGGGTGACACTGGGAGAGCTATTGACAGGGCTGATGGACATCCCAGGATGGATTTTCAGTGCTACCTCTGTGCAATAAATTTTCTGTACAATTTGAGGCTCTAAACAGTTTTGTTGTCAAAAAAAACCACCCCCAAACTGGTGTGTGAACATCTTAGAGAAGAGTCCAGGTCTGAGTCTGAGGTGGGTCCCACACCCCCCACACATCACACAGCTGAGCCCCCCCCAACAAAGGAAAATTTCTGCAGAGGTTTCAGGAGGAGACACCCAGACCTCTTGTGCATCCCTTCCAAACCTGGTGTTTCTCACCCAGCCTGGAAAGACATCTCAGGCCATCACCAATCCTTGCCCCACTGGACCAGCACCCTGTGGATCCAACCACCTCAAAACCTCTCCCCCATCATCCCTGCCCCAGCTCTGAGGTGGGAGCCTGGCCCAGCACCCAACCCTTGGGTGTCTGCATGATTAAAGAAGTCAGGATTGATGCACTCTTTGGGAAGAGATAAAAGGCAGCTTTGGCCATCTTTGGTGTAACCCCAGCTGGATAAAAGCTGTGGTTTGTCAATTATTGCACTGGAATTTTTTTGTGCATTGCATCCTTTTGTTCTTTATGCAAAAGAACCTCTTTGAAATGAGGCCCCAAAATGGAGAGAGGAGGGGGAAGAAGGAAGGAAGAAGAAAGAAGCTATCTCTGAAAACCACTTAAAAAGCCAAAATCTGTCAAACGTGGGCTCTGTGAAATCAAAGTGAGACGGCAGAGAGAAAGCTCCTGGTGTGATGGGCTCCTGGAGCCTCTGTGCCTCATCCTCCAGCCCACAGAATGCTGTGACTTGCAGCAAGATGTCTGGGTGAGGAGGAAGGTGCCAGCTTAGGAAGGGCCTGGCACCATCTGGACACCTTCCCCCCACAGCACCATCACCCCACAGCATGGGGAAAGCTCCAACTGGGTGAGTCCAAAAAGCTCTGAGAGCCACGAAATGGCAAGAACAGCCCCAAGATGTCACCTGGCAGGGCAGTCAGAGGGGTCCTGGTGACAGGAGGCTCTTGGCATTTCATTTGCTCTCCCCCTGGAGCAGGGATCTGGAGACAGCATCTCCCATCACGAGGCACTGACCCAGCCCCAAGGTAGGAATGATTCGGGTCTTTATCTCTGTGATGCAGAAGGGCTCTTTAGAAGAAAGATATATCCTAAATTACAGCAGGAGCAAGAGATCAATATCAGCTGCCTTTTAATTTCTTGTTTGGGTTTGTTTGTTTCTTTTTTTTCACACTCCAGCTTGCTGACCCAACTCCTCATTTTTCAGTCCCCAGCTCCTCCATTTCCCAGCTCACAATTTTGTTGTTGTGCCCAGGTTGCTCCCAGCAGGATTTGTCACTGCAGAGGGAACACATCTCACCCTGCACTCAGACCAGTTCAAAGATCAGTCCAGACAAGACAGAAAAATGGGCTGGAAGCTGACCAGAGGGGGAGTTGTTTTCCTTGCTTTATGTCTCAATGAGAATTCGGAGTCCCGACCTCATCCACTGCTTCTGAACCTCAGAGGACACAGTAACCCCAAACAACCAGCTCAGCCTCTTCTGCCCACTGCAGATTCCCCCTGACTAAAAGATCAGTTTCAAATGCACCTGGATTAATTAATTAATTCATTCATTTATTTTTTGCTAATGAGTTGTATGTACTTCCAGTCAGTGAAACTCACTTTGTAGATGCCCTTTCATGCTGAACCTGACTTCCAACTTCTGTCCAGACCCAACCTGCCACAAAACATGAGTGAAACCTGTGTGGTTCACCCCCCTGCAGCAAAAAAAACCCCAAAACCCAAAGCAGAAGTGAGGATCAGAGTGCAGCAATTTCAAGCCATTAAGTTATTTATGTCGGGATGAACCTTGCCCAGAGCAGATCTGTACATCCTGATCAGGCAGATGAAATGCCAGATTGGAAGTGAAGGTTCCAGTCAACCCCACACCCAAATGTTCCCTCACCACAGAGAAGTTTTGCCAAGAAAACAAATCCAAGGTGCAAGAGCAAAGCAAACCTGAAGCCTGTTATCCAAACCCTGTTTCCTCTTCCAGATTTCCAAGGTGATTTATTCCCTCTGATTGACCTCGCTGCCTGGAAGGACTCAGCTCAGTCTTTTCATCAGGAATATGGATTCCAAGGCCAAAGACTGCAGCAAAATGCATCAGCTGGGCATGAATTACACTCGGTGCATCTTCCTAATTACTCTGGCAATGAAATCCAGGCAAGGAGAAAGGGGCAGAGCCAGGCATGGAGATGGGAGATGGATGGGCCAGGCAGGAGGGAGACCTTGCCAGGCATGGGGACTGTTCTGGTCCCCATGAAGCCTTTGAGGGACCCAAAGGTGCAGGAAGGTCCCCAGGGCCCTCTGACTCCCTGGTGCTGTGAGCAGCATGGGATGGGGGGTAAAAGTCCAGACCCAGCCCCTTCCCTGAGCTCCCCCCTTGGGCACAGGTGAAAAACGAGTGCTGGATTTTTGGCTGTGACGAGGCTGAGGTGACAGAGTGCAGTTACCAGGGCAGAAAAGAAAGGGAAAGACCTGGGTCTGTCAGAATGGGCTGATGATGGGCAGCACTCCTGAGCAGCAGCTTCCCAGAGCTTCTGGAGAGTTTGCAGCATCATTCCCTCTGTGAACAGATGGGGAACCTGAGTCAGGGAGGGGAGCCCTGGCATGCCAAGTGAAGCAAGAAGAACAGAGTTGCATGAGGAAGCATCCCTGGTGCCAGGAGCTGGCAATTCCCTGAGCTGAAGGAGGAAACAAACAAACAAAAAAATCATCCCAGTCTCTGGATGCAGGGAGAGCAATGATCTGGAGCAGGTGGACAGGCAGCCATGGCCATGTCCTGGAATTCTGTGCCCTGAGCAGCAGTGGAAAGGTTTGATTGTCACCTCTGTGTCCCCAGGGGTCGGTGTGCTCTGCTCTTGGGACAGTCCCAGGGGCTGATCCTGCTCTGCACTGCTCTACATCACCCAAACTGCCCCATTTGGCCTTCAGCCCATAGGATTATCACTGCCTGTCCTGTCTGGGCAGGAGGATCCCACCCCTTTGCCATTATTTTATCCTCCCTTGCAGCTGGCAGCCCCAGTGACATCTCCACAGTCCCCAGACCTTTCTGTCCAACAGGGACAGGGGCTACGTGCCCAGCAGCAGGCTGGGTGCTGGGGAGCAGGGGGTGCTCAGCTCATTGCTATTCTGCAGGACCCTGCTGGCTCAGGGGCTTTTTTTGTGGCCTCCTTGGAGAGCATCAATTGCTCTTTCTTGCCACTGGGCACCAAGTGCCTGCCCGGGCAGCTGAGCAGCCAAGGTGCCAGCACAGGCAGCACCCTGCCAGGACCATGGGCATCATCCTGCCAGGACCACGGGCACCATCCTGCCAGTACCATGGGCACCATCCTGCCAGGACCACTGATATCATCCTTCCAGCACCATGGGCATCACCCTGCCAGCACCATGGGCATCATCCTGCCAGCACCATGGGCATCATCCTGCCAGGACCATGAGCATCATCCTGCCAGCACCATGGGCACCATCCTGCCAGCACCATGGGCACCATCCTGCCAGTACCATGGGCATCATCCTGCCAGCACCACGGGCATCATCCTGCCAGCACCACGGGCATCATCCTGCCAGGACCACTGATATCATCCTTCCAGCACCATGAGCATCATCCTGCCAGGACCACGGGCACCATCCTGCCAGGACCACGGGCATCATCCTGCCAGGAGCCCAGGCAGCCTCTGGGACAGCTGGGTTCCCATTTCATGGGTTTGAAAGGTTCAGAGCACTTTGGATGAGATGTGTCTCAAAAGGATCAGCTACTCCCACTTATCAGCAGCTCACACGCTGGGTTCTCTCTGGCTCTTCGCTCCTGGGCCCATCCATAGCATCCCAGGAGCCCAGACTGGTTTGGGTTGGAAGGGTCCTTAAAGCCCAAACCGGGCTGAGAATTGCTAGAAAATATGGGGGAGGGGGGTAAAGGAGGAGAGGGGGTGGCACTGGGACAGCACTGATGTTCTCCTGTGGCCCAGAAGTGTCTGTCTGAGCCTTAGGAGGAAAAACAGCTCAGGGATGAATAAAGTCCCAGATTGGGTGGGGATGAAAGGGACCTTAAATCTTCCCCCAGTGCCACCCCTGCCATGGGCAGGGACACCTCCCCCCAGCCCCATCCAACCTGGCTCTGATCCCTGCTGCAGTGGGTGAGATCACTGAAAATTCTTTCATTTATCTCCAGGACAAACCAATCCTGTCCAGATTAGCTCAGCTGTGCTGCCTGCCATGTCCCCAGCCTCTGAGATGCTGCTCTTGTCCCCAAGGGCTCAACCTTCTCAAGCTGTCCCCATCACTCCCAGGAGTCTCCCTCCTGCTCTGTGTCCCATTTTTATTCAGGGATCACATCCCCATGGATTGGTGCCTGGGTTTTCCTCACACCCCTGTGGGCAGGACCCTGGAGGGATTTTCCCTGCCCTGAGCCAGAGCTTTCCTTCCAGTCCTGCAGTTTCCTCCCATGCTGAGATGACTCCCGTGTGTGTCACAAAGCAACTCATCCCCTGGGTCACTCCTGGGTGCCTCCTCCACACCTTTTCCTCCTTTATCCCCATCCTTCTCTGTGCTGCAGAGACCTTTCCACCCCCGCTGCCTCCAGGCCACGGACCTGACCTGAATCCCAGTCCCTCCTGTCTGCTCTGAACAGTCCCACCAAACCCCACCTCGAAGAGTCCCAGAAAGTGAATGGTGGGAAGGGACCATGAAAGATCATTGAGTCCAACCCCCTGGCAGAGCAGGGTCCCCTGGTCACACAGGGACACATCCAGGGGGGTCTGGAATGTCCCTGGAGAAGCAAACTCCACACCCCCCTGGGCAGCCTGGCCCAGGGGCTCCCTCACCCTCACAGACAAAAAAACTTTTTCTTCTCTTTACAGAGAGTCCCCAATGCTCCAGCTTCATCTCCTACCCCTTGTCCTACCCCTGGGCATCCCTGGGAAGAGCCTGGCTCCATCCTCCTGACACTTTTCATATTTCTAAATATTACTGAGGTCGCCCCTCAGCCTCCTCTTGTCCAAACCACAGGGAAGGAGCTGAGGGTGGCTCAGGTGCTGGTGGCCACATGGCAAATAAAGGTCTAATGAGCAGGATGAGCACAGCATGGATGTGCCAAGGGTTGGGCAATGAGAGGGAGACAGCACAAAGCTCCAGGGGCAGCTCCAGAGGGAATTCCAGAGGGAGCTCCAGGGGCAGCTCCTTGGCAGGGAGGGACCCCCTGAGTCACTGCTCTGCTCCAGCCCCCAGGAGCAGAGATGGGAACAGTTCCTGTAAAGCCTCTCCCAGGGACCGAGTCAGCACCCAGCACCCTGGCACCCAGCACCCCAAACGGGTCCGGACTTGCTGCTGCTCCACTGCCTGCAGGGCTGGGATGGGCTGGAGGGGAGAGGAAGGGATGGAAGGGCAGGCAGAGCAGGAAGGGCTGGGGGGGAGCAGGAAGGGCTGGATGGGGTCAGACAGGGCTGGATGGGGGTGCTGGGTGGGAGTCAGACAGGGATGGATGGGGGTGCTGGGTGGGGGTGCTGGTGGGGGTGCTGATGCTGACTCCTCTGTGTGTCCCAGGCAGACATCAGCTCTGCCAAGGGACAGATGTTGGGTGGCAGCTAATGGGGTCAGGGAGAAAAGATTCCCTGAGCAGATTACCCAGCACGGGGACCACGTCCCATCCCCTCAGGGACACAGGAGAAGGGCTGGGATGACACAGAGGTCTCACAGAGGCCAGGGGTCTCTGGAGGCCACGCATCATCCCCTCACCCTTTTCATCTTGGGAATAACCCCAACTCTCAGCAAGTCCCGAGCATCCCCACACAGGTTTCACCCCTCTGCTCCCCATCCCTCTGTGCCACCATCCCACGGGCACCCCCAAACCCCAGCAAGAGCTCAGGAGCTGGGGACACTGCCCAGATGGCAATGTCTGGAGCTTTGTGACCTGATTTCCAGTCTGTCAGCAAAGATCTCCTGGCACTGCTGCAGGAGCCTCTCCCATGTCCCCACGCCCAGGGAAGGACTCTGGTGGCTTTGATCTCCTTGCTCTTGGTTGCCCTGGGCTGACAGTGACCTCTGCAAACCACCAGCACCTCCAGCCCAACAGAACCTGCTGCTGAATCCCTGCCTGTTTCCAAGGCTCGGAGCATTTTTGGGGGATGCCAGAATTTTGGGTTCCTGGCACCAGCCCCCCCGTGTGCACCCCAGATGTGGTTTGTGCAGAGCTGGGTGTGAAATCCTTGCTGTGATTTAGCACCCACCCACTGAGCTGGTGCAGGGTGCTGGGAATGGAGCTTGGAACAGCCCCAAAGCTCCAAACCTCTGTGGGCCTCCAGTTCTGCCTCTTATTCTCCATCCTCAGCTCAGGCTGCCTGTTCCCAGGGAATGAAGGACTCCATAGATCATTTTCCTCTGCTAAAAATAAACCTTCTGGAGGGCAGCAAGGGGAGAAACCAAAGAGGTGGCAGCAAAGACCTGCCAGTCCCCCAGATTCCTCTGGCTGAGGAAAAATGGGAGTGTTTTCCTTGGAATTGCAGCCTGCTTTTGCAGGGACTGTAAGGAAGGATGGAATCTTTTCATCAGCTAATTGAGGTTGAAAGGAACCTTGATGAGCTCCCGGGCCTGAGAGCTCCCCTGCAGCTCCCCCAGCTCTGAGTCACCTGGATGCTTCTGAAACGTGTCCTCCTAATTTAAAAATAAGCCCTGGAAGAGCCACAGTCACAGTCTGCTTGCTTTCCTCGCCTGGCTGGGCAGGATCACTCACCACTGCCCTTATTTATTATCTGCTGCTTTGGCCAGGCTGGCATGAGACATCTCCAGTCACCTTTGCCTCCCTGGGGACATGTGGAAGCCAGCACCTGGTTGACCTCAGACGGGTGTATTTCCTTCTCTTAATTCCATCCCATGGGTTGAAACCCCGGTGCCAACCTAGGAAATTGCTTCTGAGGTTTGAGGCACCCCCAGGGGATCAGTTCCCATCCAGTTAACCTGGTCCCAAACCTCCCTGTCTCAGTCTGCTGGGTCTCAGAGCTCAATTGTCCGTGAAGGATTCCTGACATTTTTTGTTGGGAGTGCTGGGAAGCTCCCCCGTGGGTCTTTAGGTGCTTTGGTGCCACAGCAGGGCCTCCTCCCCACCTCCTCCTCATTCCTCCTCCCAGGGCAGTTGGGTTCCCAACATTCTCTCTCCAAGACCCTCCATGAACTCCTAGCAGAGGAAACCCAGGAAAACCAGATGTGCCAGATGTGTGCCCTGCTCCAAGCCCCAGCTGGCTGAGGGTGAGGGGACTTTCTCAGCTTCCCTGTGACCCAGCCCCAGCTGGCCCCACGCCTCTGGCTCTTGGCAAGTCTGGAGAGAAGGGGAAAGAGCACAGCAATCCCAGGGAGAGCCTGGAAAACAGTGAAACTGAGGGCAGAAAGCTGCTCCTTTCCACCACTGGGCTCAGCCAAGAGCTTTCAGGCTGCCTGCAGGTCCTCCTCACCTCCTGGTGTCCAGGTGCTGCAGTCCAGGGCCAAGGATGCTCCTTTCCATCCTGTGAGGGTGCTGAGCCCCAGGTTGCCCCCAGAAGCTGTGGCTGCCCCATCCCTGGCAGTGTTGAAGGTTGGATGGGGCTTGGAGCACCCTGGGCTGGGGGAGGGGTCCCTGACCATGGCAGGGGTGGCACTGGGGGGGGGTTTAAGGTCCCTTCCCACCCAAACCAGTCTGGGACTCGATGATTCCTGCCATCCCTGAGCTGTTTTTTCCCCTAAGGCTCAGGACAAACACTTCTGGGCCACAGGGGAACCCTCACCCAAAGGGCTCTTGCTCCCAGCAGATTTCTCCAGGTTTTTTTTAATCTTCCTGGACCATGTTTCAAAATGTTGGAGGAAAGAGGTGGGGATCCAAGGGAAGAGGACAAGGTGAGACCCACCCCAGGACATCTCTAGCCAGGTCCAGCCCCACATCCTGCATCCCTGGACAAGGACATCAGCTCCTCCTGCTATGGCCCCTCCAACACCCCCAGTGCAGAGCCAGGAACCCCAGGGGTCAACCTCAGAGCAGACCCTGGAGCCAAAGCAGCTACATCCCCCCCAAAGCCACCCCCAGCCCCCCCAGCATCCTCCCACCAGCCCAGGGGCCTCTTCCTGCCCCCTGCTTCCCAGCTGCTTCCCCTTCCCTTCTCCCTTTGAACTCTTTTCATCTTCCCTGAGTGTGGCCAAGAGGGGGAAGTTTGGGCTGGGTTGGGGGGACCCTGCTGTGCCTGGCTGGGGGGTGACAGGACGGGGACCCTGCCAGGGGGGGAGGAAGGATGTGAGAGGGGAGATCAGAGAATCACAGAACTGTCACAGCTGGAAAAGATCTCCCAAGATCACTGCATCCAGACATCAACATCCCCCCAGTAAAACACATAAAACACAGGTATCAGTGTCTGGATCACCCACAGCTACAGGGTTTTTAAACACCTCCAGGGATGGGGACTCCAGCACCTCCTGGACAGCCCATTCCAACCCCTGACTGCTCTCTCACTAAAGAAATTCTTCCTCAGACCTGGTCTAAACCTCCCCTGGGCCAACTTCAGGCCATCTCCTCTGGTCCTCTCATTGTTCACTTGAGAGAAGAGGCAGCACCCCCTCCCTGCAACCTCCTTCCAGGGAGCTGTAGAGAGCAAGAAGGTCTCCCCTCAGCCTCCTCTTCTCCAAACTCAACATTCCCAATTCCCTCAGCTTCTCCAGACCCTTCCCAGCTTGGTTGCCCTTCCCTCAACTCTCTCCAGCACCTCAAAGTCTTTCTGGTGCTGAGGAGCCCAGACCTGACTGCAGTGCTTGAAGGGGGCTGTAAAAATGGGTTTAGCATCAATTTTTAGCATCTAGCAACAAGCTGGGAGAAACTTGAGGTATTTCAGATTCAGGAAATATCCTTTCAGGGCATTTTCTGTCCTACTTGTGATCTCCAGTGGTGTTCTGCTGCTGTTGTGCTTAATGCACAAAAATCTCCTGAACTGACGTTTACCAAGTGCCAGGGATTCACGGCGGGGAAAGAAGGAAACACCCAGGGACAAGTGAACGGGAGAGGTGACAAAGCCAAACCCTTCTTGCTGAGACTCTGAACATTAAAGCAGGCTACAAAGAGCCAGAGGAGGATTTCACAACGGGTGTGAAATGGGCTGACAAAATTCCGGGTGGATATTGCGTGAGAAAATGCACCCGGGACACGGGAGCTCTTACCTAATATTGCTCCTAGGAAGGGGCCTGGGCTCAGGGCAAAAACCTCCCCAAAAGGCCCAATTTGAGGCTCAGAGACAAGAAAGGAGGAAAAAAGACTGAATTTGTTAGAAAAATGATTGAGGCAGTGTTGCTATGTATAGCCACAGCCCTCCCACACCTGAACCCATCCCCACCGCGCGGGGCTGCAGGAAGGACTAAAAAATAAAATAAAAAAAATCCCTGATAGCAACGAGAGGATGAAAACCACCTGGGTCACACCGAGGGGCTGGAAGATGAAGATTTTCCAGACTGGGTGAAATTACACTTTGGGAAGAAGTTGGGGACAGTCTGTGAAACACAGAGTGGTGGCAGGGGGTGGGCAGGGGCTGTGGGTTTGTCCTGTGCTCCCTCTGCCTGATGCTCCCTCCTCGAGCAGCCAGGGGGGCTGGGGGAACCCCCCCCAAATCCTCACAGTTCTGACCAGAGCTCTGACCTGGTCCAGGGGACCTGGGGACCCCGAGTGCTTCAGAGCAGCTGGCTGATCCCAGTCAAGGTGTCCCCTGTCCCTGACTCCCTGCTCGGAAGGTGATTCCTGCCCTGGGAAAGATCCTGCACCCATCGGGGTCTGGGCAGCACCCAAGGGGGTTGGGTTCCTTTTTGGGGGTCTTTCTGCTGATGACCCCTCCAGCAATCAGGCTGGAGCCCATCTCTGAATTGCAAAGGGATCAGTGGGGTGACACGAGCTGTGTGTGTGCTCAGCCCTCCCGGCTGGGATGGTTTTTCCAACAATAGTTGGAACAGTGGGAACTTTCCTGGAGCTGATGTGCTCACCAAAGGAGTCCCCCCAGCCCAGGTATGGCCTCGAGCAGAGCAATGGGGAGCAGCAACACCAACCTCACAGTGAGGGGCTGAGCTGGGATCTGTGGAACCACCACTGGGTGTCACATCCTCCCCAGCCCCACAGACACCTCCCAGTCCCACTGGGCTCCTCTTAGCCCAGGGGTTCCCAGCAAGCAGGGAACCAGCCAGGAGCTGGTTCAGCATCTCCTGGAGCAGCAGAGCTCACACAAAGTTTGTCCCCCCATGTACCCTCCATGGTATTTGCAGGGGGTTTGGCCTTGACAGCAGACACAGAAGATGAAAAGGGGGAACCCACGGAGTCACCCGTGGGGCAGCCCCATCGCCAGCTCCTGGCTGAGCTTGCCCAGTGAGACATCCTGCCTGTTACCTCTGCTCTCTCGAAACCCCAAACCTGACCTCCACATGTCCATCAGCAAGCAGGTTAACAGCTCCTGGGTTCCCCACGGCAAGGGAAAACCTGGGCTGAAGACAAATCCATCCCCTTCCCACTCCCACAGCACCCTGCTGGTAGGGTTTTTTCTCCCATGTGCAGTGGGACACCCTTTGTTGCAAGCACAGGGACACTGGGAGGGGTTGTCCTGCCTCGCCTGAATTCCCAGAACCCCCAAAACGAAGCTGCTGGAGGCTCCAGGACCACCATTCATCCCAGTCCAGCCCAGCCCAGCCCAGTCTGCCACCATCACTTCCATGGTCAGATGTGTCCCAGCTGGCAGCGTGGAGGAAGACCTT
Source organism: Calypte anna (assembly GCF_003957555.1). NCBI lineage: Eukaryota > Metazoa > Chordata > Aves > Apodiformes > Trochilidae > Calypte > Calypte anna. The sequence goes on from NC_044271.1 coordinate 3,670,743, forward strand.
GCTCCCAGTGCTTCTCCAAAAGTTTGGGGGCCCCGTTGCTCCCTTCTAACCCTTCCAGCAGGCACTGCAGAGCTGATCCCGAGGCGTTTTCCTACCTGATGGGGATCCTCACCCGCAGGTATCGATCCACAGCGATGGCCAGGAGTGCCAGGATGGAGCTCTCAGTGAGGATGAGGACGGGACAGGCCACCATGAGGCAGCTGTAGAACTCTGTCTGGGGTCCGATGTTGATGATGATGGCCAAGGGGATGACCAAAGCCCCCACGGCCACATCAGCCACCGCCAGCGAGACGATGAAGCAGAAAGTGGCATCCCGCAGAGCCTGGTTCATCTTCACAGCCCAAATCACCAGGATATTCCCCGGCACGGACACCAAAGCGATGAGAACCTCGATAGAGATGTAGGCAGCCTGGAAGGCTGAGACGGAGTGTGCCATGATGCTCCTGTCCCCTCCTGCCTCCCGCTGGGGTCCCTCGGTCACCTGCAAACGCAGCGGGAGCCGATCGGCAACTGGCACCGGGAGCTGCGCTGCCCGCCGGGATGGAGCCTGTGCGGGGGGGGGGGAAACCACAACCCGTCTCCTGGCCCTGCCGTCCCCAGGGGCTCCGACCACCCGCCCTCCCCCCACCCCGGGGCTCATCCTGCACCCATCTCCACCGTGCACCCACCCCCGTCCCACCCCCACCCCCCTCCCGCACCCACCTTCATCCCGCTCCCGCTCCCATCCCGCACCCACCTCCATCCCGCACTCGGAGCTGAGAGGAGGCAGCGGGACCCTCCGGCCACCCCCGGGGAGAGCGGCGGAGCCCCCCGCTCCTCGGGGCAGCCCCGGCCCCGTCTGCCGGAGCCCCGCGGGGCCGTCGCAGCCGGAGCCGCCCCCCCCCGACCTCCTCCCCCCCTTCCCCTCCGCCCTCTTCCTGCCACCGCGCTGCCCCCTCCCCCCCACATCCCCCGCACCTTGTCCTGCCAGCCGAGGTTTGTTTTGGGGTGTCCTCACCCCAAAGTAGCCCGAGCTCTTCCTTCGCAGAGTAAGGGAGGGGGCATGTTCGGGGGTGGGGGGGAAAGGGTGATGTGGGCGTTTGGGACCGAGTTGGGGTCGGGGCTCCTGGGTGCCCGGTGCCCGGTCCCGTTGGGCTCCCGCAGGCTCTGCCAGGTCCCAGCCGGAGCTGGAGCATCACATGGTGCAGCCCTGCAGCCTTTTAAAGAGCGACTGACCCCGTTTGGGGCTCGTCCGGCACGGGAAAAACGGGAGGTGGGAGGGGGGCAAGGGGGATATTGGGAGGGAGGAGGGGGGCGTCTGGCAGGGCTGGGAGGGTGAGTGGGGCGGGGGGAGCAGCAGCCCCACAGAGATCTCCGCACCGGGCAGGTCCCGGTTTTAGCAGCAGCCGCGGTTTTGGGAGGTGAGGTGTGAGCAGAGGGGGACAGAGCCTGAGCTTGGGGGTGGGAGAAAATCCCACGGCTCCAGGTTGAGCCTCAGGACGGGGTCGGCACCCCAAGACAGACCCGAACAGCCCCAAAGGCCCCGGGAGAGGAGTAGGGGGTGGGGTCGGCTGACAATGTCCGCCCCCAAATCACTGCTGGGAGAAGCCCCAAAGCATCTTTTGTCCTCTGAACGGCACCTTGGGTGCTGGGGGTGGGGAGGGGGGTGCACCCTATGCTGCGGAGGGGGGAGGCAGCATCGAGGAGGGGGATGTGGCAGAGGGGACCTCTCCCCATCCTTTCTCCCTCCTCTGGTGGGACAGAGTTGTCCCCTCCTGCTCTTCGTGCCCTCAGTGAGAGATGTCCCAACACCTGGGGCTGATCCTCGACTCTCTCCTCCATCAGACCCACACAATTCAAGACAGGGATGGAAACACCCAAAATAGGGATGTAAAAAGCTGTGGGACCATCACAAACTCCTCCATCAGCTGCTGGCCCATGGGCTCTCCCCTCACCACAGTGGCCAAGGGGCCAGCACTGGGCTCTGGGGGGCGAGCACTCGAGGGCTGGCAGGGGACTGCAGCAAGTTGCCAGCCCGGGACACTGGGCTGTGCCAGGAGCAGGGTGAGGGGAACCTGTCTGGGTTTGAAGGATCTGTTTGGTCTCTGCAGGGAAAAAAAAAACAAAAACCAAACAAAGAGGAGAGAGGGCTCACGTAAACACTGTGCTATTTATGGGAGGTTCTGCTGAAGCATCTCAGGGTGCATCCCTCACACATCCTCCAGCCCAGGGAGGAAGCTCCTACCCCACCACAGGGCTGAAGGCTCAAAGCCAGCAGCAACGCCTGGGGTGGGGATGCTCAGGACAGGGCACAGGGAGTGGAAAAAGCATCCCCAGAGAGCCCTGAAGCCCTGGCCCATCAGCTTCCCGGGGCAAGTGTCTTTGCAATCAACCTCTGGCTGGGAGCAGGGCAGGAAAATGGGGAGGTTCCTCATGGAAGCAAAGGCAGGCAGGTCCCAGCCTAATTGTATGCAAATCTCCCCAACACGACAATTTAAAAAACATTCCTTTTCCTTAGTGGATTTGCAGTTTGTTCCCCTTCCCCGGACTTAATTTTAGCAGCACTTCCCCCCAGGATAAATCCCAAGTGATGCCAAAAACAAGCTGCCTGGCTGAGAGTGTGGCAAGGGGAGGGGGCTGGGGAGTGTCCCACCAGCCCAGGGAGACTGTCCCAGGGCTTTGGCAAAGGGGTGGCTGGTGGTCAGTGGAGGTGGTTGCCCAGAGTCTGTTCCTGATGGATGGGACATCATCTCCTCGCCCTCCTAGATACCAGGCTAAGTGAGTGCCAGGGATCCCTCAAGAAGCCATGAAAGGTGCTTTTCTGGTGGACATCAGGCACCCAGCAGGTAATTTAGGTCTTCCAGACTGTTCTTGGGGATTGGAAGGAGAAAAGACCCTGAGGGATGTTTTGGGTCATGGTGATCCCAAAGCAGGGTTGGGTGCTGCTGCTCCAGACAAGTCCCTGTTGTCACCTCCAGGATGAAGGGTGGCAGAGAAAGGACACAACGTGGCTCCAGTATTCCTGCACAAGCTTTTCCACCCCACCACCTCTCATCAGACCGGGCCAGGAGCAGCCCTTGGCCACAGCAGGAGGGAGGGGTTGGTGTTCAGCTCTGTGCCAGTGTGATGCTCAGCAGGGTTTGGCGTGTCGGGGCTGGCTGAGCCAGCCTGTCCTGCTGCTGGGACCAAACCCCGACTGAAAACCACCCCCAGGGCTTGGAGCAACCCAAAAATGCTTTTCTGAGGAGACAAGTCAGAGCCTGGGCAGCTCGTTTCCACCCGTCTTTCCTCCACCTTTCACGGGGAGGTTGAGCTTTCCCCTACTAACTCAGTTTACCTACAAGAAGAGCAGCTCCCTGGGTGCTCAGGGCAGGAGGAGCTGAGGGTTTCTCCACCTCTTCCATCGTGGGGACCATCTGGTCATGGCAAAGGGCCTCTTAATTAGGAAAGTTAATTAGGAGTGTGGCTGGTGCCAGCAGCACAGGTCTGTGTCCTTGGAGGGCTGATGTGTCCATGAGATATTAATTAGGAAGAGTCCTCCCCCCCCAGTGCCATGGTCCAAGGTCTGGACAAGATGGTCCAAGGTCTGGACAAGATGGTCCAAGGCAAACAAAGAAGGAGCAAACAAAGGGAAAACCCAAAGTTTTTTTCCAAAGCTGCTTCTGCTGAGGTGCCAGGACCTGTGGTCACCCCATCCCACCAGCCCTGGGGCCATCACTTGGGGTGTGCTGGGAGACACAGAGCCCTGGTGGGACTTCACTGGGGATACTGGGTTGGTCCATGACTTGTTCCCAGTTTCTGTCCTGTTTGCTGGGACACATCACCCATGGGGAGCAGGGCACTGGGCACGGTGCATCCCCAGTCAGGCTCTGCAGCAGCAATGACACAGCACAGAAAAGAATCCTTGGGACATGATTTGAATCAGCAAATCCCTGAGGGTGGGCAGAGCATCAGCTGCTTCCCCACAGACTCACCCTTCCCACCAGGTCTGTCTGCAACCCCAAGAAGGTTTCCACATGGGCTGGCAGCACTGCCCGTGCCCCAAGGGAGAAACTGAGGCACAGCTAATTGTTGTGGCCACTCCATGAAGGGGAGGACGTGCCCCAGCTCCCCTCCACCCTTGGCAGATGCTGTGTCCATGGGGCTGTGTCCATGGGGCTGTGTCCGTGGGGCTGTGTCCATGGGGCTTTGTTCTTGGGGCTGTGCTCATGCACCCACCAAAGGGCCAAACCCCTCTCTGTGCCTTGCCAGATGCCAGCCAGATGTTGCCCACAGGCTGCTGGGTGTCAGCCAGGCTGGATGCCTCAGCACCGTGTGATGCTAATGGGGTTTTGCACTTCCCTGCTGGGGAGGAACTGCTGAGACATCACTTGATGGAAGAGAAAACCCATCCCAAACCTGGCGAGCTCTCAGCCCGCACCACCCTTGGCAGGGCCGGGGGGTAGAGCAGAGGTCTGTGCACGCCCAGCTGGAGGGTGCCAGCATCCTCCTCAGTCCAGCCTCTCTGCCTCCTCACTCCTGCCTCTTCCTCCCCATGTGCTGGATTTATTTTAATCCCCAGGGAGCCCCGGGAGTGTTATCGAGCCAGGCTGCTGGCCAAGAGCTATTCCTGCCCACTGCTTCCAGCAGCCTCAGCAGCACAGGCAGGGGGTTAAACCTCTCCATTGCTTCAAATCAGTTTAGAGGGGGCTTAAAACCCTTTGCCCCCTCCCCACAGCCACCCCTCAGACAAACCCAGCTTCTTTTAGCCATTTTTTGTTTGAAGTAGCCCATGGAAAAGCAGGAGGGTGCTTGCTGCCTCCAGCGGGCCCTGAGCAGTGCCAATGGGGAAGGAGGAGGAGGAGGGTGTGGGTGTGGGTGCTCTGCAGCAGACAGCAGTGATGACAGATCTTCTGGGGCAAAGACTCGTGTGAAACAGCAACTTCCAGAAAAGGAAAGAAAAAAAAAAAAAAAAGAAAACAAAAAAAAAGGAGGGGGAAAATTTAAAAGGAAAAAATGTGGCTTCTGCAAGTCCTGCTTTGCTTTGGGAGGTGAACAAGGGGAACCTCTTCCCTTGATCCATCTCCGAGATAGTGTAAGCATTTTCTGATTGATTTTGGGGGAAATACTGGGGAGGGGATGAAGACCTCAGTGGGTGCTGAGCCTGGAGGACCCCAGGGCCAGCCCCAGCTCTTGGTGGCCTGGGCACAGGGGCTGCCCCTGCACCCACAGGTGGTTTGGTGTCTCTGGGGAGAGGCTGAGAGGTGCTCCCCATCCCGGGGGGATCAAAGCAAAGCCACATCCCCACATCTGCTGCTCCCAAAGTTTGTATTTCTCCCTGTAGAAACACATCCTGTAGTTCTATTTTAAAATTCTCTGCTCTGCCTCTCTCTTGGCTGGCTGAGCAGCTCACGATTACAGGAACGAGGTTCATTTCCCCACTCACAGACCAGAACCACACCACCAGGCTCCAACACAAAAGCTTTTCTTCCATCTGGCTCCTGCCACCTCCAGACCCTGTGTCCTCCTGCTCTCCAGATTATTTCTTTCCAACCCAGCTAAACTGAAACGTTTTATTTCCAGAACTGAAGTCAGGGCAGAAATTCACTGGCCAGGTCCTCTCTGTTTAGACCCTTCCCGTGTGTCTGAACCTACAGATTCCTACTGGAGATGTGGAAAATTCCTTATCAGCACCTCCTGCCCTGTTCCCCTCCTCCTCTCCCAGCTGGGATCTTTTCCCCCTGGCCCCGAAGCAGCACAAACATCACCGCAACCCGAACCCGAACCGGAACCGTCGGAGCGCCGGGGAAAAGAGCCCCGCAGCGGCGGTCCCTGGAGGTGGCTTCTGCGGGACGGTGACGCTGTCCTGGGGACATGGGACATTTCCGATCGCACAGAGCAGCCCCGGGATGCTCAGCCCGATGTTCCCACAGCTGGCTGCCTTCCTCGGGGACGCGCAGTCAGGAGTCCCCTGCCACGAGTGGGGAGGGTGTCAGGGCTGAGGCTGCTCCTCCGGCTGCTCCTCCTGCCTTTTGTCCCCTTGCTCTCACGGGTGGGGAGGATTTGGGGTGCGGGGCACAGCTTGGGGCTCAACCAGATGAGTTTGTGCCCTGGGGGGAGGTGACCTGCTCCAGCAGTGCCCCAGGGACCTGCTGCTCATGGGAGATGCTTGAGTGACTCCAGACCTTGGGGGATGATGGAGCAGAGGGGACTCATCAGCAGAAGTTCAGTGATTCAGATTTCGGCGTGCCAAGAGCCCTCAGATGCTCTCCAAGTGCCAGGGAAGCAGAGAAATGGGGGGGGGGGGGGGGGGGGGGGGGGGAGAGATGCAGATAACTCATTGCTGGGAAAGGCTGAGAGGGGGGGTGAGCCTGGAGAGCATCGGGATAAGGGCAGGGACCTCAGACAGAAGTGAAGGCAGCTGGGTGCATAACCCCAACATTCCTCTCCTCTCCCCCAGGAGCAGCCCTTTCCCACAAAAAGCCCCATCTGAGGCAGGGTTTGCTGTCCCTGTCTCCTCCACACAGGGAGGGGGCTGGGGAGGGGGCCGGCAGCTCCCCCCGTGTCCCCGGCCCTGGTGTTTTCCTGTAGGGGTGAAACAGGGTGAAACCTGACTGCTTGGGCTTCCCAAAATATCCCAGGGGCCAGGACTTGCTACCCTGTATTCCTTGGGGTTAAAGGGACCCAGCACAGCCACCAAGAGGCACCGGGAAAGGAAAATCCAGATACGGCCTCAGGTGCACCCCAGGGTTCCCTCCTGGGGACAAGGGACCTGCCCAACCCCTGGGGACAAGGGACCTGCCAGTTCCACCTCCCCAAATAACAGCTCTTGGAAAGTCAGAGACCAGCGTGGATGGTGGTGGTGGAAGGGACTGGCTCCTCCCAGCCATTTCACACCCCCAAAAGTGATTAAATCAATGGGGCTGAAGGGACACCAGAAAGAGAGAGAAATATAAAAGAAGGGGGGACACCCCACAAAACACGTTCCTGTCCCTTCCAATGGGGTGGAAGCCAAGCTGCTCCCCAAGGGAGACCCGAGGGCAAGTGTGGCTACTAGAGCTGAGACCAAATATTCACCTCCAGCCCAGCACAGAAACCTAAGGGAAAGGCTTTCCCAGAAGTCCCCCTCTTCCCCAGAGCCTCCCCTTCCCGGACTGGGATGTTTTGGCCCAAAAAGATGAACGAGAGGACTGGGAGGGAGGCAGGAACCAGAGGAAGCCAAACCCTGGGACCTATTTTCATCCCTGGGGCAGGAAAAACACCTGCGGGGGTCATTACGCCGAGGGAAAAAACAAACCTCCAGCTTTTCTCCCCGGGGGCTGAAAATGAGTGGCTGGGCTCATCCTTGGTCGGGACCGAGTGTCGGATAGGAGGGGATCACCCCGGGGCTCTCCAGGTTCTGATCCCCCCTCTCAGCCCCCCGGCAATGCTCTGGGCCTGAATCCCAGATCCTAGGGAGGTGCCGGGGTCTTCTCCCTGACCCCTTCCCCCTAAAAAAAAATAAAGAATAAAAGTAGGGGGTTCCAGGGGTTTGAGCTGCTGTTGGGGCACACTCGGGGTGTGCAGCCCCAAGCCTGGACACGGAGTGCGGATTAGCGGGATGCGGGTGCCCTCTCCCGTCGGACGCGGTGATGGGCGGAGGGACCCGAGGCCACCGCATCCCCCCCAGCCCCATGGAGCCCCGTGCCCCTCGGAGCCTTGGCCAAGGAAAGGGGATGGGGGGAGGGAGGGAAGGTTATCCTCGGACGGAAGCTCCTATTTGGATGTGAGCTCTGGATCTTGGCGTTTCACGGCGTTTTTCCCGGCGGGCAGCAGGGATTGTTGTTGCTCCGTGGTTGAGCCAGGTGGGAAAGAGCTCGACCCCCTGCCAGGGGGTGTGGGGAGCACCCCAAAACTACCTCTGCCCGATGTCTGTTCCCTACAACAAAACTCTTCAGCCTTCCTCACCCCTCCAACCCCTCCTCCTCCTCCCAGCTCTCATCTCCCCCATCTGTCAACCAGCTCCATCACCTTGTGGGGTGGGGACATCCCCTCCTGGGGTGGCCTGGGATCCCCTTTGGGGTGCACCTCTGCCTGCCCACCCCCAGATCTCCCTCATGAGGGCCGGGATCATCCTCATCCCCCAGCCCCTGACCTGTCCTGGCAGAACACATCAGAGCAGCCAACAGCTGAGCATCTGAGCAGGAACTGGGGGACACTGAGACGCGGCCCCCGTGTGGGGATAGACACCCCAGAGAAGGGGGAAACCCCCCAGGGGATAGGGGGGTACCGACCCTGGGTGCTCACGACGTGGGCTGAGCCAGCAGTGTCCCATCCTCTGCCCCCTCCATGGGAATTTGCAGGGTGAGGCCCCTCCGGAAGGGTTGGGTCCCCCTCCCAGGGATGGGCTGGTGGCATCACTGCTGGCATGTCCTGGGGAGGGTCTGGTGTCCCATCTCCCCTTGGGCATCCTGCCCCAAACCCACAAAATCCCCACAGCCCTCCCTGCCTGAGTCACTGTGGGGTGCCATACATGGCATGGGGACACAACTGCTGTCCCATGGGGTGAGGGGACAGAAAAATCCCAGTTTGTGTTCTGAAAGCCCCCAGCAGCTTCCTCTGAAGGCTTTCCCCTTGTTCACCAGATCCTGACCCCTTAGCAGGTTGGGCCATGGGTCTGGGTGAGTCCCAGCAGGAATGTGCCCCACCATGGGGACAAAACAATTGTCACCCCCCCAGCAGCCACCCAGCTCCCTCCTGACCCCCTCCATGTTACTCTGGGTTTCCCATCTCAGGGCTGTCCCCCATCCAGGGACACTGCTGTCCCCAGGTCCCATCCCTGGGCCTTGTGCCATCCCCCTGGCTCAGGCAGCTGTCCCCTCCGGGGGGGTTGAGCAGCCACCATATGTCACTGCTGAATCCCTCACATTCATGGGGCACCCTCCAAACTCCCACCTGTCCCCAGACTCCCCCACTTCGGGGAGAACAGCCCCTTGTTGGTGACCCCAGTCCCCCCCACCAGCCCCTCTGTGACATGTGGGGACAGCCTGGCCAGTGCCACCAGGCAGGGATGGGGGAAGAGCTCCTGGGAATGACCCGGGTGTGGTGGGACTCGGGTGGGAGAGCCCCTGGTGGGGTTTGCTGGTGGGGGTCCCAAGGGGTGAATCCCCCCCCCAGCTGCAATTTGGGGCTGGGAAGGGGAAGGGTTGGGTGCAGGTTGTGTGGTCCTGGAGCAAGGGAGACCATGGTGGGGCAGAACTGGGGGAGGTGGGCAAGCAGGGGGGGCTCAGGGCACCCAGTATGGTCCTTGGACTGGGAGCCAGCAGGCTGGTGTGCTGGGGCACTGGTTTGGTTTCTAGACTGGGATTCTGGCAACTGGGGACTGGGATCCAAATGGCTGTGGGCCAGGGAGCCCACTGGTATCTCTAGGCTGGGATCCAGTAGGTTGGTATATTGGGACACCCAGTATTGTCCCTAAACTGGGATTCAGTGGAGTGGGGGCTGCTTACCCACAGCACCTCTCTGTTGGTACCCCCCAGCCCAGATCAAACCTGGAACAATACTTTTGTTATTACCAAAACACAACCACCCTCCAGATGGACTTCTTACCTCCATCCTTATCCCTGATTTCTTGTTGGGGAAACTGAGGCACGGAGGCTGCCACCTGGGGCCAGGTGGATGAGATGTGAGGGGGGACACCGAGCCCCATGGGGACCTGGTGCTGCAGAGCCATGAGCAGCCCCATCCCAGTATCACCCCAACGCACCAGTGAGCCCAAACTGGGGGAGCCGGTCCATGTGGGTGAGGAAGGAGCTGTCACCATGTCCTGACACCTCTGCTCCCACCCCAGCTGGGGACAGACACCAGGACACCGTCCCCCATCCCTCCCCTGGGAGGGTTGTGGGGAGGGGGTGCAGGGACAGGCTCTGCCATGGCCCCATCCTGCCCCGGCAGCTGTCGCCATCCCAAATCTCCGGCGAGCAGGAACGTCGGAAATCCCGGGTGTTGGGGGGAGCTCTGCTCCACATTCCTGGGCTGGGAGCAGGGAGAGGGCCAAGCATCTCCCCACTGCCTGCAGCTGCTCCCAAATATGTTAGGACTTGTCAGGGCAGCAGGAAGGGATGTCTGCGAGCCTGGAAAGAGAGAGGGGACGTGGGGTGGTGGAGGGGGAGGAGGTGATCCCGTTGGAAGTGGGGTTTTGGTGGGACCCCTTTTCCTAGCCGAAATCCCACTGTGCTGACCTCTTCGCTGGCTCCTGGACACCCTTGGCCTCTCTTTTCCCATCAGCAGGACGGTGCCCACACCCCAGGGGTGGATATGCTGGAGCCGCTGCCCACCTCGCTTTGCCAGCCCCTAAAATCTCCTCCTTTTCCTGCTTTTTCTGATGGAATGAGCCAGCTGGCGCCATCCCCCTCCGTACACCGAGCAGGAACCTGCACCGGGGCCAACATGCACCAGGCTGCAGCTCAGGCAGCTCGTGTGCTCCCCAAACCCCACAAACCGGGACCACCCAGCACGGGGGCAGAGCCAGGCAGCCCCCGGGGGGTCCCTCCGTGCCCCAATTCCATGGCTCTGGCCACCAGCTTGGGAAGCCACCCCGGAGGAGCGAGGCCAGGCCCTCCTGGCTGGGATTTTCTCAATGGGGGTATTTTTAGCTGGGGTGACCGTCCCCACGAGGCCTGGGCCAGGGGGGGAAGGTGACCCCGTGACGGATGGCAGCACGTTCTGCCCGGGCTGGCACAGCCTCTGCTTTGTGTCCCTCCAGCCGCCACCATCCATCAGGGGACAACCTGACAGCAGCACAGCCCTCAGACCCCACACCTCCCAGTACCCCACAGCCCCCCACACCTCCCACTCACCCACAGCACAGCCCTCAGCCCCCCACACCTCCCACTCACCCACAGCACAGCCCCACAGCCCCCCATACCTCCCAGTACCCCACAGCACAGCCCTCAGCCCCCCACACCTCCCACTCACCCACAGCACAGCCCCACAGCCCCCCACACCTCCCAGTACCCCACAGCACAGCCCCACAACCCCCCACACCTCCCACTCACCCACAGCACAGCCCACAGCCACTGTGGGCACCCCTGGGATCCCTGAAATGCCACCCCATGTGCCTGTCCCCTGTCCCCATGGGGTGCTCAGGGGGTGTGGGAGCCCCTCTGCTCACCCAGACACCCACTTGCCTGGGGGGTGTTGTTACCCCTGATTTCACATCCAACAGGATGAACCCTCTGAACCCAGGGACCCCAGAGTCCCCAGTGTCCCCCACAGCATCCAGGATTGGGGTCACATCAGCCCAGTGTACCTAACAGAGGGGCAGAGCAGGGCCAGGTGGGCACAGAACCATCCCAGCCCCATAGGGACCCATTCCAGGGTGAGACCCCCCCAGAGTTGGTGGGGCTGCCATCCAAGTGTGGGGTCTCTCTTCCTCAGTGCCCATCCAGGTCCCTTTTTCCCCCTGTCCCCATGGGCTGCTGCCCCTGGCTCAGCTGCAGGGACACGGTGGCCTTGGTGGCCATCAGGGCTGGCTCCACTCGTGTCCTGGCCAGGGAAAGGTCCTGGTGCTGGCCCCTGTCTGCTTCTCTTTTATGGGGTGCTAAATGCTCTGAGCACCCTCCTGCAGGTGCTGGCTGTGTCACCACCTCATCCTCCAGACCCCCCCTGGCCATTACAACAATTCCCAGGTTTGTGGTGGAGCAGGGGAGCTCCTGGGGGCTCCTGGGGGGAGGGGCTGCAGGTGATGATGTGAAGTTGGTGTAAAGACCTTGGGCTCTGGGGGTTGTAACAGCTCCGTGCCTGGTACCCACTGCTCTGCACCCTCTCAGGGACAAATCCTGCATTTTCTCACCCATTTTGGGGCTTTCAGCTATCGCAGGAGTGAGCTGGTGCTCTGATTTTTTTTTTCCCCTTTCTTGTTTTGAGGCTTTGATTGATCCTGGGGAGCTGAGGGGCTCTGCCAAGGGTGAAGCTTGAGGCTCTGGGTCCTGCTTTTCCTCTTGCAGAATTTTATAGGTGCTCAGACCATGGGGACAGCAAATCCCCAGGGCTGAGAGCCCAGGAGGGCTGAAATCAGGGGCAGGAGGTGTTCTAAGGCTCCTGGCCCCAAGGAAATCACTGTGAAGAGAGAAGAGCATTGTGATGGGCTCCAAATATTCTCAGAATCAATCCCAAGCCATCCAGGGTGGTGAATGTGGGTGTTGGGAATGTGCTGTGGTGAGGCCTCCCCAGGGAGGGGGATTTGGGGTAGGAAAATCCCGTCAGGGTTGGCCCTGCTCTTTGCTGACATTCTTTCCACTGACCAATCCCTCAGCTGGAATCTGGCCTGGAGCAGGAATAGGAGGAGATGGGAGATGGTTTGTGACATTCCCAATGGAAAAAAAAGAATAAATAATCCCCTCTGAATTAAAGACAAGGCTGGAGATCCATGGCCAAGTGGTTGGAGTTGGCAGGGAAGGGCTGGGGATGGGTTAAAACTCACCCAGGCTGCTCATGCAGTGGCTGTGGCTGTGCCTCAGTTTCCCCACTGGGAAGGTGGGACCAAAGTATTGTTGCTGGGAGAGGGGTGGGCGGGATGGGGTTGGGGCTTTGGGTACCCTCCTGGGGTGATGGGGGATCCAGCCCAGCTCAGCACCTCTGCCAGGGGACAAGAATCTGAGGGAGGAGGTGACAGTTTGGTTTTGTGCATGGGAGGAACCAGGAACATGGAGTTTGCACCGAAAATGCTGCTCTGGGATAAGGAACTCACCCAAGGACCTTGGGAAGTCTGTGGTGGAGGAAAGGCTGAGCCTGATGCAGTCCTGCCTGCTCCTGCCTGCTGTGTTCCTTAGGGCAGCAGAGCACAGGATGGGTGCTCCCTGCCTTAGGATGTCCCTCCTAGGGCTGGATTTCTGAGCCTCTCCACGGTTCCAGCAGGAGCAGGAGCAGAGGGATCACAGCCCTTCTGCTGTGATGAGGCCGTGGGAGATGTGGGGGGTGAGCAGGAGTGATGTGGGGCAGAGGTGGGAAAGGTTGAGAAGCTGAGAGAGGTTGTTGAGTCTGGAGAAGAGAAGAGAAGGTTCTGGGGAGACCTGAGAGCACCTTCCAGTGCCTGCAGGGGCTCCAGGAAAGCTGGGGGAGGGCTTTGGACATGGGGGAGTAGGGAGAGGACAAGAGGAAATGGTTTCCAACTGGGAGAGGGGAGATTGAGGTTGGAGATGAGGAAGAAATTCTTTGTTGTGAGGGTGCTGAGCCCCAGGCTGCCCCCAGAAGCTGTGGCTGCCCCATCCCTGGCAGTGTTGAAGGTTGGATGGGGCTTGGAGCACCCTGGGCTGGGGGAGGTGTCCCTGACCATGGCAGGGGTGGCACTGGGGGGAATTTAAGGTCCCTTCCCACCCAAACCGGTCTGGGATTCCACAATTGTGTGTGTGTGCTGGTGTCAGGTGGGGCTGCAGGGACAGCAGGGATCTGGGGTGCCCTGGGATCGAGGGGAACAGCACAGAGGGTGCCCCAGATGGGGGGGCTGGCCATGAGGCCAGCGTGGGCTCCCCCCAACCCGTCCATAAGTGAAGGGACCAGATGACAGAGGAATGCCCGGGGGGAGCTGGCAGCCACCCGCTGTCCCCAGTGGCACCTCAGGGCTCAAACAAAGCCCCTGTTCAGGGGGCAGCCGAGCCCCCTCCTCTCCGTGCCAGCTCCCTCAGCCCCCCCCCTCCCGGGTCCGGGGCAGCATAATCCCGGTGGGGAGAGCACATGAAATCAGATGGACAAGTTTTGATGTGAGGCAGCAGCTTAGGGTGGGCTCAGGTTTCCTTTAGGTTTTCTATATTTATCTCCGTGATTTAATGCCAGCGCCGGGGTTTAAATGGCACCGAGCAGTTGGCGTCGGGGAGAGGGAGCAGCCGTCCCCGAGCCACACACACCTCCCCGAGCCCCCCGAGCGCCCACCCCATGGAGCTCTTTGAGACCAACCCTTATTTTTTCCCGGACCAGAGGTTTTACGATGGGGAAAATTTCCTGGGCTCCCGGCTGCAGGGCTACGACCCAGCAGCGTTCCCCGAGCGTCACCCCGAGGTGTCCCTGTGTCCGGAGGGCAGGGTGGCTTTGGAAGAGAAGGACTCGACCCTGGCCGAGCATTGTCCCGGGCAGTGCCTGCCCTGGGCCTGCAAGGTTTGCAAGAGGAAAAGCGTTTCCATGGACCGGCGCCGGGCGGCCACGCTGCGGGAGAAGCGGAGGCTGAAGAAGGTGAACGAAGCCTTCGAGGCGCTGAAGCGCAGCACCCTGCTCAACCCCAACCAGCGCCTCCCCAAGGTGGAAATCCTGCGCAGCGCCATCCAGTACATCGAGAGGCTCCAGAGCCTGCTCAGCACCCTCAACCAGCAGGAGAGGGAGCAGAGGGAGCTGCGCTTCCGTCCCCCAGCCCCCCAGCCCCCCGTGAGTCGCCGGGGGTGGCCCCAAAGCTGGGATGGGGACCGGGGAGGGGGGGAGGGGCTTTGGGGTGGCAATCCACGGGTGGGATGTCCTACAGGGACGTGCTACGGGAGTGACACTTCGTGTGGGTGATGCTCTATGGGGGTGACATGCTGTAGGGGTGATGTCCTATGGGGTTGATGTCCTGTGGAAGGGGGTGACACTCTGTGGGGGTGATGTTTGGGGGGCTGATGTTCTATGGGGCTGTGACACTCTGTGGTGGTGACATTTTATGAGGGTGACACACTATAATGGTGATGTCCTATGGGGTTGATGTCCTGCGGGGTTGTGGCACTCTGTGGGGGTGATGTTCTATGGGGATGACATTTTAGGAGGGGTGATGCCTTGTGGGGGTGACAGGCCATGGGGAGTGATGTCCCATGAGGTGATGTCCCCTGGGGCATGGCAGTCTCATGGTGGTGGTGCCATAAGGGTGACAGTTTATGGTGATGCTCTATAGGGTGACTATGAGGGTGACATTCTATGGAGGTGACACTTTAAGGGGGTGATGTCCTGTGGCAGTGACATTGTTGGGGGTGAGACCCTATGAGGGGGACACTTTATGAGGGGTGAAGTCCTGTGTGGGTGACACTCTAGGGGGGTGTCATTCTATGGGGGTGATATTCTAGGGGGAGAAAACTATGGGTGTGTTGCTCTATGGGGGTGACACACTATGGGGGTGACACACTATGAGGTGACACACTATGGGGGTGACACTCTATGGGGGTGACACACTATGGGGGTGATGCTCTGGGGGGTTGATCCTAGGTGGAGGAAGCTCTGGGGCACTGGGTCCTGCTGGTGGGAGGGGGACTCCCAGCCCTGGGGCCCAGGCAGATGGTGCTGCTGGGGGGTGGTAGATGTGTCCTGTACAGGGCAGCCATGGGCCTGTCCCAGAAGGGCTCTCAGAGCCTTGGCTAAGGGGCCAGTGGCCACCCTGCCCTATAGAGGCACCCACGTGGATGTGGTGGGGGCTGCACGGCCACGTGTGCCTGGGCTTGAGAGGGGTGACAAAGGCAGAGCCATGATAACCCCCTCCTAAAGTTAACTAAAGTTAAATTTGCAAAGGTAAGGTAAAATGAACCAAACAAAATGTGAACCAGAATCAACACCCCCAGCTCACAGGCACACACACACATCTGGGGTTCTCCCTACAAAGGGGTGATACACACAGGGGTAGGTGTATGTGTGGGTCCTGATGAGCCTGAGGATGTAGATGTAGGAGATACAGATGGTGAGGATGTGGATGTGGATATGGAAAGATGTTGTAAAAGACAGAGAAAAGTGAGATTCACTGAAAATCCCAGAATCCCAGAATTGTCATGGTTGGAAAAGACCTCTAAGGTCACTGAGCCCAACCATCACCCCAGAACCCCCCCATGCCCACTAGAATATTCATTTCCTTTCAGCATAAGGGATTGAAGGACCAGGCACCTGGGTAACTCAACACAGAGCTGAATAAAGGACTGAAAAAGCTTTTAGCATTCACCCTGTCTACTCCTGGGACTTCCTGGTTTAAATGTGACGGGGTTGATTCAGGTGGATTTGTTGGCTGTCCCTACAAATGTTCCCCAAACCATGCAGACAAATTCCATGGCATTGCTGCTCTGAGCTGGCCCTTCTTCCAGGGGTTCACATATAGAATGAAAAAACACAATATTTTGGGGGAAAAAAATCATATCCATAAGAATTTACTATTTTAGTGGGAAAAAAATCCAAGTGTTAATTAATTAATCTGTGCTGCTGTGACCTGGGAGACCCAATGCACCATTTCTAGGCTGCTACAAGTAGTTTGGGGCCTTGGAGTTGCTCCTAGAAATCAAAATTTGGGTTCAACCCAGGCTGGCATCTGCTGCTTGATAGACACACACCCCTAATTCCCTTAAATTCAGAGGTTTGCTGAGTAACATCCTCAGTTTTCAGGCTGCCACATTTCTCTGAAATAGTCATTCAGCCCTAAATCCACAAATCCAACTGCTGTAAGATCTTCCCCAGGAATCCCCTCAGGATGGACTGAGGGGGTCCAGACCCTGTGTCAGTTTTTATGAGCCTGATTAGGTGATTTTCAGCACAAATCCTGGTTTGCCCGAGGACACTGGTCTGTGTCTAAGCTTTTTCTTCTAGTCCCTGGGTAGAGAGACACTTTTTTACCTGCAGTGAGCAGATGGCCCCATTTCTCCTGGGTCCAGAACCTCCCAAAAAGGGATTTTTCAGCCTTTATGGTTAACAAAACATCTGGCCCCGATGGGTCTGAGGACCCCAAATGCTCTCAGCTCCTCCAGCTGTTTGCAGATGGGGTGGGACATGTCCAGCTCTGCAGGGACATTGTTCTGTGGAGGTTTTGGGGTGCCTGGTGGGGTTTGGTTGGGCTGGAGGAGGTGAGAGCCAGGCTCAGCATCCCGGGTCCTTGCAGGTGCCCAGTGAGTGTGGGTCCAGCAGCTCATCCTGCAGCCCTGACTGGAGCAGCCAGCTGGAGTTTGGCACCAACCCCACAGGTAAGGACCTGCCCACCTCAGCCCGGGGTCCCACAGCCTCGCTGGGCTCTGGGAGGGGGACACAGAGAGCAGTGGGGGACCCCAATGACCTGCATTGCTGAGCAGAACCCCAAGCAGAGGACAGAAGGAGCCTTCCCCTCTCTCCCCAGCCCTCTGCTGCAGAGTTGAGCTCCCCCAGGTTCCAAAACCCTCCAGCACATCCTTGGCCACTCACTCAGGGATTTCAGGCTTCCCCACTGCCCGAGTTCCCTGCTCGTGGAGCTGAGAAACCCAACTGCAGCCCCCCCCAGAGCCCTTTTGGCTTGGTCCCCATCGAGATGTCATCTGTCACTGTCCCTTGGATGGCTTTGCTGGTGCTGAGCCTGGCTGAGCATCTCTGCCCTGAGCTCCTGTCCCTCCCCACTGCCCTCTGCAGCTGCTGATTTCTTTCCTTTATTGCAGTTATCCCTCTCTCCCCGTCTCTCCCCCCCCGCACCAATCCACCTGTTTTGTTGCTCAGAAGCAAGAAACTTAAATCTCATTTTCCAAATGGGAATTTAAAAAAAAACAAAAAACCACAAACTGAAAAAGTGGCCAAAAGTTTTACTCCCTCTTGCCAGGGGAAGGTCTGATCCCCCTCCTCCAGGGTGGGAGCTGGGAGTGGTCCCCAGGTCACAGAATCACAGAATGGCTGAGCTTGGGAGGGACTTTAGAGCTCATCCCCTCCAACCCCCCATGCCCAGGGACACCTCTCATCCAGCCCAGGCTGCTCCAAGCCTCATCCAATCTGGCCCTGAACACCTCCAGGGAGGGGGCAGCCAGAACTTCTCTGGGCAATCTGTTCCAGAGTCTCAGCACCCTCCTGCTGAAGAACTTCCTAACATCCAGTCTGAACCTCTCCTCCTTCACTTTTAAACCCTCTCCCCTTCTCCTGTCATTGGACACTCTTATCAAAAGTCCCTCTGCAGCCCTCCTGCAGGTTCCCTTCAGGGACTGGAAGGAGCTCTAAGGTCCCCTCAGAGCCTTCTCTTCCCCAGACTGGTCAATCCCAGCTCCTCAGCCTCTCCCCATGGCAGAGCTGCTCCAGCCCCTGGATCAATCACGTCGGGCAGAACCCATGGTAGGGATTGTGGGGTCCCTGCTCCCCGGAGCTGGATGTGTCCCCAGCACAGTGTCCCTGTCCCCAGCAATGTCACGGCCCCATCTCTCTCCCCAGACCAGCTCCTGGCTGAGGAGGCAGCAGAGGATCGGAACCTCCACTCTCTCTCCTCCATCGTGGAGAGCATCGCGGTGGAGGACGTGGCTGTGACGTTCCCGGAGGAACGGGTTCAGAACTGAGCAAACCCCGGCGGCTCCTGGAGCTGGGGACGGGGTGGGAAGGAAGTGCCGGAAGGGTCGAGCCGCTGGAAATCCCGTTTATGCCCCCGGTGTCCCGGACCGCACCGCCTCCTGTCCCCGCTCCTCGCCGAACGCTCCGGGGGGAGCCGGGGCTGCGGGGACCCCCCGGGTGCTGCGGGAGCGGCCGCGGGTCTCGGGTTCTGCTCCGCTCCCCGGCCGGGACGATCTCGGGTTTTTGAGGGCCAATGTGTGTGCTGGGTTCGCTTGCTGATTTTTATTTTTTGTTTTCCCCACGATGCTCTTTGACCAAGGTTTCTCTCCGCCTGCGGGCGCTGAGCCCCGCCGGGCTTCCCCGTCTCGGGTTTTCTACTGACCGCTGTGTGGAGCTGCAGTTTGGTTTCTTTTTTCTAATTATTATTTTTGCTAACTTATTTGGATTTTTTTTTAAATAAAGGAATTCTTGTTTGAACGGCGCTTCCTTTACTGCCGTCCCCCTCTTCCCAGGTCCCCCCCTATTTCCTATGTTTAGGATTTCTCCATGTCAGAAATGGTTGCTCAGTGGTGGGAATGGGAACCACACTGAATTTAGCCCCGCAGAGACCAATGACTTCACTGCTTTGCAACTGAGGCTCAGCTCTGTACCCCAAAAACGCTTGGGGGAGCTAAAGATTAATTATATTTTTAATTGGGCTCTAGAAAGAAGGCTCAAGCCAGCACTGTTTTAAAATCCTGTTTATTGGAACACACATACATCCTTTCCTGACCCGGTCCAGGGTTTGGAGTCCATGCAGTACCAATAATATGACGAAAGAAATAGGGCATTGATATAAAGGGCTCACTGACTCTTCAAATTAAAAAAATATTTAATACTGTATTAGGCAAATACACCGAAAAGACATTGTGACTGAAGAGCCTCTCAGGTATTGCACTTCCAGACAGCACATGATAAGTATAAGGTCATTCCAGCCATCAATAAATATCACATCAGAAATAGGGGCCACACAAGGCAAACGTGGCATGAGGAGAGGAAGAGATCCTACCCTACGGGGGAGAAATGGGAAGAGTTCAGAGCCTCCTGGATTGATCCTGGCCCTGGAGGCAGGAGGGGAAAGCATCTCCTCTGCACATGGAGGGGAAGGGCTGGGCACCTCCTGGGGCGATGGGTGCCCCTGTTGTGTCTCCCCAGACACCCAAGGAAGGTCCCCTCTCCCATGGGTGCTGGTACCGAGCCCAATGGGGTGGTTCCAGCCCTTCTCCACACAGCCTTCCAGGGACTGCCGTGCAGGCACAGCCCCTCTCTCCCCTGCGTGGCATCTGGCAGCATCCCAAAACACAGCACCCTGACCACCCACCCCTTGGCACACGGCTGCCCTCCTTGCTCCATCCCATGCAGTGACCACCTTGGCACTGACCCCGACCCCCCTGGGGGCAGCTCCTTGTGTGAGGGTTTTCAGGAGCCTGAATCTTCCATGGCTTCAAGTCCCATGGGCAGCACCATCCCTGACACCCAGGGCTCGGGTGAGTGGGTGCAGCAGCCTGTGGTGTGTTGGCAACAGGAACCAGGCAGGAGAAAGGTTTCCAAATCCCAGGGCCCAGTTTGGGGATGTCTCTGCTGCTCCACCAGACTGCACCACACGTGTGCCAGCGTGGCCATAGCCCAGCCAGCATGGGGAGAGGGGGGGGGACAAATCCATGGGGGGCTGGGGGAAGCAGTGGGGGGCACAAGCAGAAGGGAGATTGTCCTGGGTCCACAGCAGGGAGGCTGCAGAGTCTGTTGGGTTGGGCCAAGGAGCAGGCGTGGGTTGGGCTCTGGTCCCAAAAGGCAGCCAGCACCTGGCTGTACAGGGAGTGGAGATGTGCTGAGAAATGAAGGAGGAAAAGCCCCACGAGGCTGGTGGGTCACCTCCACCTCTGCACTCACAGGCCACCAAACCCAGAGGGAGTTGGAATGAATCCTCCTGGCACAGGGGTAGAGCAGGACCCCAGGAGCCTCTCTGAAGTGCTTGACTATCATTCCCTCACCCCAGTGGGACTCTTCCATGTAGGATGGTGTCCCCAGTGGAGCTGGCTGTCCAGGGACTGGACAAACAGTACATGGTGGGGATGCTGAGCATCCCTTCTGCATCATCTCAGGGTCCTGTGAGCCTCAGGCAGCAGCAGATTGTTCCCTCACCACTGAGGTCCCCATGGCAAGGCAAACCTTGGTGAAGGCAGATGCCCTGCCTGGTGACACCGGGCAGAGGACGATGGGCCTGGTGCTGTCCTCTCAGTCACCATCCAGCTCTGAGCCCTTGGTCCTCCTCACACTTACCCAGGACAGGGATGGTTCCCATCATCCTGACCCTCAGCAGGAGTATGTCCGGACCGTGGAGGTCTCCAGCCTTGGCGACCCAGAGGCACCAACTAGAAGTCAATCAAAACAGCAGAGCCTGCAATTAGTGACTGCTCCAATTAGCCCTCAATAGGCCACCAAAATATTCATCAGGCAGCACCTGTGCACTGAAGCCACGTGAAGATGAGGGGCAAAGGAAAAGGCACATTTGGCCACCTCTGAGGCTCCAGGGAAAGTTGCCTCTTGCCATCCCTTCCCTTGGCAGCCAGCACCCTGCCACCCGTGTCTGGGTGCTGCCAGACCTTGGGTTCCATTGGTCTCAGCCTGGTGGGAAGTGCAGCTTCCAAGGACAGGGCAGAAAAGGTCAGACAGAAGTTTGACCCAACCCATGGATGGCAAGCTCTGAAATTTGAGCACATTTGGAGACAGGAGGAGACCTGAACCTGGGGCTTGGGGCAGGAAGATGCCAGGACATTCACAGCTGAATTTCTGAGGCTGCTGAAGACATCTCTGCACCACCAGGGATGTGGCAGGTGGTTTGGGAACAGTGGGATCTGGGTGCCTGGTCCAGGGAACAAACCTGGGTGACCTGGCTGGAGCCTCCTACAGCCTTGGAAGGGACCAGGACATGGAGTAGAAGGGAGCTGTGTGATGGTTGGGCAGAGCTGAACCACAGCAGAGCTGTGTCAAAGTAGGTCCCTGCCAGCCCCAGGAGAGCTCAGCAGCACTTGGACAGAATTGAGCTGGTTAATCCAGTGCCTTTGGGTGTTTAGGTTGGAAGAGACCTCCAAGCTCATCCAGTCCAACCTTTGGCCAGCACCACAATTAACTACTAAATCCTGTCCCTAAGGACCAGCTCCAAATGCCTTTTCAATGCCTCCAGGGATGGTGACTCCACCACTGTCCTGGGCCATTCCAATGCCTGACAGCCCTCTCAGTGACAAAATATTTCCTAACATCAGCCTAAACCTCCCCTGGCACAGCTTCCATCCCTTCCCTCTGCTTCTATCCCATCCCTCAGGAGCAGAGGCTTTTTCTGTCCTCTCTCCAACCTCCCTTGAGGCAGCTGCAGAGAGCTCTAAGGTCTCCCCTCACCTCCTCTTCTCCAGACTAAACAAGGATCCATGAGGTCCCTTCCAACCTGGTACTGTAGGATTCTATGATTCTTCTCCTGCTCCTGCATCCCCATATCCATCAGGAGGTCTGAGCAGGGGTGGGAGAGGACCACGGGGTGGGAGGAGGGGGCGACCCACCTTCTGGGGGCATTTTCTTGGCAGGGGCAGATGGAGGGGGCAGGGGCACCAGGCTGGTGACACGGAAGCCAGCAGGCAGTGTCTCTGCAGAGCCACTCAACATGTTGATGCTGTGGACGTCCCGGGGACGGAAGCGCTTGCGCCAGGATGGGGTTCGACGGAAAGTTTTGTCATCCCCCTGGGAGGGAAGAGCAGGTTACAGACCCTGGGAGACACCAGCACTGCTGGCACCTCACAGGGATGGGCCTCTGGATGGAGACCAACTCAACCTGCATGAGTGTGGGGCTCAACCGGGCCAAGGCCATAGGAGACCTCTCTTGGGTCCCAGGACATAAACTTTGTCCTCCCAGCTTGCCCAGCTCTGCTCTCCAGCCTGCCTGCAAAGATGTCCTGGAGACATCAACACACGAGTCCAAGTAGAGATCCCAAGGTATGGATCTAACGTTGGCCACATCTCTCTGCTCTGAGGAGAGCCCTGACAGCCCTGCCACCAGACCTCAGGAGGAGAGCTGGATGAGTTCCCACCTTCAGTGCCCACATGGGAACAGTTTTCTGCCTGCCTAAAGAGGCATCTCTCATCCACCAGCTTTACCTGCTGCAGATGTGTCATGTCCAGAACATCTTGTGACTCCAAAAGGCTGCTGAGAAAGGCACCTGAAGTTCAGCCCACTGAGCACAAGGACAGAAATGATGATTGCACCAGACTCTTCCTCAGCTACAGCCTGGCAGCACCTTCCCTGGGGCCTTGCCTAATAGTCTGAGTTTATTCCTCTGATACTGCTCATGTGATTGCTCTGGACAGTCTGTGAAGCACTACTTGACACCCCTGGACAAGGAGGGGGAGAGCAGAGGTCCTGCTTCTTCTGTTTCTCACCCAAATACAGGTGCTGAGCACAATCAGGATGTGGGAGAGGTTTGATACTCACATCATCCAGCCTCCGATCTGTGCCCAAAGCCAGCAGGTTGTTGAACTCCCTCTCCAGCACTTGTCGAGCCTGAAATTCACAACCAATGAGCACTCCCAATCAAAGGATGTGGTTTCCAACCCAAACTCCCATCCCAACAAATCCTGGGAATGCCAGCAAAAAAAACCCAAACCCTGGGCACCATCTGAGCACTCTGCCCCGAGGTGGAGCAGTCACAGCCCTGTCCCCCGCTGGCCACCACTTCTCCAACCCCCCCAAGGATGCTGCTCTCACCTGTGTGTTTTGTGTGGGGATCTGCAAGACAAGTGCCAGGCTGTTGTGGTCAAAGTTTTCATCGAGGGCCAGGAGTGCCCCGTGCACCCCACTCTCCACGAGGTTGTTTGCGTACTCACGCAGCCCGATGGACTGGATCCAGTGAATGACCTGGTCATTGGTCCACACCAACACGTCTGAAATAAGAGGGACGGTTTGGCTCTTGGTTGTGAGGGGACCTGATGATGTTCTGAAGCTCTCTGACACTGCCCCAGGCTGATCCTGGGGCTCTCCTGGAGCCAGCAGCATTATTGAGTTCAACAATGCCAAGTGCCAGGCTCTGCCCCTGGGTGGAGGCAATCCCATGCATGAGCACAGGTTGGGAGGAGAAATGATTGAGGACTGAGGACAGCCCTGAGGAGAAGGACTTGGAGGTGGTGGTGGACCAGAAGCTCAACATGAGCCATCAGTGTGAGCTTCCAGCCCAGAACCCAACCATGTCCTGGGCTGCAGCAAAAGAAGCACAGAGAGCAGTCAAAGGAGGGGATTCTCCCCCTCTGCTCTGTTCTGCTGAGACCCCACCTGAGCACTGGGCCCAACACCAGAAGGACACAGAGCTCCTGGAAGTTGTCCAGAGCAGAGCCACTGAAATGCTCAGAGGGCTGAGCACCTCCCTGGGAAGCCAGGGAGGGATTGGGGTTGTTCAGCCTGGAGAAGAGGAGGCTCCCAGGGGAGCTCAGAGCAACCTTCCAATATCTGAAGGGGCTCCAAGAAAGCTGGGGGAGGGCTTTGGACACAGGGGGGTAGGGAGGGACAAGAGGAAATGGTTTCCAACTGGGAGATGGGAGATTGAGGTTGGAGATGAGGAAGAAATTGCTTGGTGTGAGGGTGCTGAGCCCCAGGGTGCCCCCAGAAGCTGTGGCTGCCCCATCCCTGGCAGTGTTGAAGGTTGGATGGGGCTTGGAGCACCCTGGGCTGGGGGAGGTGTCCCTGACCATGGCAGGGGGGGCACTGGGGGAGCTTTAAGGTCCCTTGAAATTCTAACCATTCTATTATTCTGTGATTCTTCCAGGGCTGTCTGGTGAGCACAGCTGCTGACCTTTGATTTCGTGCTGGGTCTCTTCTCTCCTCCTCTCAAGCTCCTTGCGGTCGTAGTTGAGCCTCTTCAGACACATGATGCCATACTGCAGGCTGGTGCTGCAAGGACACCAGAGATGTCACCCAACACAACACAGAGGGCAGGTGGCTTGGAGGAACCCACCCAGAGACCTGATTCTCATTGCTCTCCATGTCCCCCAAGGATGGTTTGGTGCAGGGCTGGGCCAGGACAGACACAATCCAAAGGGAAGATCTTGGCTGGAAGTGGGGATGTCCCTCCCTTCCATGGCAATTCCCCACGCCATCAGTTTTACCCTGCTCCACCTGCCTGAGAGCACATGGACCTAAAGGATGGTGCTGAGTGGTTGGAGAGGGGAGAGCCAAGCTGAAGGGTTCATCCTCAGGGACACAGCCCCGTGGGTCAGGGTGGTACCCCAGGACCGGGACAGACTCTGGGGCTTCAGCAAGGTGGTTGGGGTGGCCGAAACCTTCTCCAAGTTGGGTTGCTGGCAGATGACTCCTCTGCCTACCACTGGGGTACAGGGTGTCTCCCTGTTTATTCCTGTCCTTGGTTTGGTCCCCACAGCCAGGAGAAAGTTTGGTCCTCTGCAATTTTGCTGCAAGGAGTGTGATGAAGGAGAACACTTGGCCATTTGAGCTGCCCCAGAGCAGGTCGTTTGAGTTTAGCCCAGAAGAATCATCCCCAGCCCCACACCTGGCCAGGACAGGGGAAACCAGGGGGGAAACCCCCTCCAATTCCCCCATCCTCTGCTCCCAGTGCAGACACTGCATCCCAGGGAACTCCTGATGGGAAGGACTCACCGGTGGAAGCTGTCCACCATCTTCAAGTGCACCCTGAGATCTTTCTTGGTGAGGTGATCCAGCATCCGTGCATCAACAAGACATTCCATGAAATAACTCCTGTACTGGGGGAGACCCAGGCTGGGCAGCCACTCGTTCCCAATCCACTCATGGTTCATGTCCCCATAGGCCAGTGTCTGCAGAGAAGCAAACGGAGAAGCCAGGGAGAAACCAGGGCTTGGGGAGCTGCAGACCTCCAGCAAGCCAGTGACAGTTCAGTGCTGCAGCCTGGGGTCCCTGTCCTGAGGAGCAAACCTGGACCCCAGGAGTTTAACCCTGGTTTGTACTGAAAGAGCCTGAGAGGACAGTCCTGATGGTCCTGCTCTGTGTCCTACTGCTGGCCCCAAGGAGACAAGGAAGGAGGCAAAAAGCATAAGGGGCAACTGGACTTCACAACCAGCTTCTTCTGGAAAAAGCACATTCACAAAAGCTGAAACAACCAAGAAACAGGTGGCACTGCATTCCCAACTGGTTTCTAAGAAGCTTAGAAATCACCAAAGTATCGACTTTATAACTTCAAAAGGGAAAAAGGTCAGTTTGAGGCAAAAAACCAAACATCCATTCCCTTCCACTGCAACTGATTCTGGGTCCAAAACTGAAATAAAATCCACCAGAAGAAAAGTAAAATGTTTGTGAGTGACAAAACTGGAAGAAATGGATCCAAGCAGGACTCTTTTTTCCCACTCTTTCAGTTTATAAAAATTATATGGATCCTGAAGTTGGGGTTAAAAATGTGAAAAGTAAATGTGTGTGAAAGTAGAAACCCACCTGCCATGCAGGGCTGGCTTACGTTGGGGTTTAACACAGGATCTTACAGAGAAGGTCCCAGAAAAAGTCACTGTGTCTGAAGCAGAGAAAGACTCTGCTTGATGCAAGGTCCCAGAAGGACCTAAGCTCAGGAGAAGCTTAGCAGAGCAACCACAGAGTACAGGCACAGACTCCAAACAAATCCTGATGCCCCAAGCCCATCATCCATAGAAGGTCACCCTGGCCATGGCAGTGGGGTTGGAACCAGATGAGCTTTAAGGTCCCTTCCAACCCAAAGCACTCGATGGTGATGATGATGATGATGATGATGATGATGATGATGATCCTTTGGGTGCCCCGTGATGTTCAGCTCTCCCATAACCACCCCATGCACTGCCCGTGGGGAAGGGTGACGTGGGGAGCTCACCTGTGCCCAGCTGCCTTCCTCTGTGTCCTAAGTGTGACACACGCAGCATGTCAATAGAAAGGACAGGACAGGTCAGTACCTGCAGCCCTGCACCAGGAAGGGTGTGCTGACCACGGGACCCCTGGGCTTGGGGTGACCCAGAGAGGGTGGGGGGCATCCTCATGGCTCGGGGAGCTCAGCCTTGTCAGCAGAGTGGGGGGGGACATCCCAACCCTGCTGGGCCTGGGCTTCACCCCATCCCAAAGACAGGACAGGGCTTTTCTCGTGGGCCTTGGGTTGGAGATGGCACAGACATCAGGGTTCACATATCCCCTGGGAAATAGGGGCAGTTCTTGGGTCCCTCAAAGACAGAAGGATGCAAAGAGAGAGAGACCTATGCTTCAGCTCATGGCTCACCAACCCCCAAGGGGCTGCCCATCCCAATATCCTGATTTTGGAGACATTTCCTCCTTGTCAGCCTGTGCTGGTTTTGCTCAGCCTCACAAAGCCTGCCAAGGGAAAGTGTCCCTGTGGTAACTCTGAGCTCTCCACCCCCAGAAGGTACCCACCAGTTACAGGTGCCAGTTATGGGCCTGCTACCTGACCCAAGGCTTAATTCACACAATAAATCCAAAATGCCGCCCCAGCTCCGAGACATGGAGTCGTCAGGTTGCAGAGAAGGGAGGATGGCTGCAGCTCTCCAAAGGAGCCAGAGCTTTTGGGAGCATTTTTTGGTGCCACATCTGTCCAGAGGACCCCAAGCTACCAGCAAGTGGTAGGGACAGACAGGGAGGGCAGTATTTGGCTTTGCTGAGGTCAGGATGGTGACTTCTTGGGGTGTGGGATGACTAATGTGGGACTCAATCTCATGCAGCTGTCTGAGATCACTCTTGGGTTTTCTCTTCCACATCTTTCCTCAAACTCACAACCAGCAGGGAAGCTGCTCCAGACATCTGGCAGAACCCACAGGGGCTTGACAAAGGAAAGTGCATCTGATGGGTTTTCAGCCAGTTTTAGAAACCGTTGGGGTATTAAAGGTTGAAAGATGTTTTCTAAACCATGAGAGCTGACACAGGAGACACAGCCCAGATCCCCTTTCCTCCTGGGCTCAGGGCATTGATGCTCAGCCCAGCTGCCAGCCTCACCGTCTTGGTGGAAGTTGCCATGGTCTCCATCTCCTCATGGGTGACCCAGACATTTCCAGAGGACTGTAGGGAGAAGAGCAGAGTGGTCAGGGCAGAGCAGTGGCCTTGGTTTACAACTCTGCTGGAAACAAGCCCAGGTCCTCCATCAGCCCAGTCCTGTGCTTGGAGCTGGACTGGGGAGACCTTGCAGTGTCCTTGCAGCTCAGGATGGTGCCACCCACTATCCTTGGGGACAGCTGAGGATAGGGGCCATCTGAGGTGGATGTGGCCATCCTTCTGCTGGCTTCATTTCTACAGATGCATCTTGGCATTACTGGGGCACCATGAAGATCTGGAGGGGCTTAGGGACAAGCACAAGACAGGATCCCTCCATCCACTCCATGCCCTATGCAGGGGATCTGCAGCTGCTCTGCTCTGCCCCTGGAATTTCAGTGTCCCAGGGAAGTTTGTACTGAAATGACTGAGAAAATGCCTGAACACAGCCAAGGTGGTCCTGTGACCACACGTGCTGTTTGGGTGGGATTTTATCTTCTCCAGGGCACAGTCCCTGAGCTTTTCCCCTCATGGGCTGACCCTGCAGCCACAGCTTCTCTGGACAACCTGTTCCAGGGGCTCAGCACCCTCACACTAAAGAATTTCCAACCCAAATCTCCCCTCTTTTGGTTTAAAACCATTGCCCCTTGTCTTCTCACTACAAGCCCTTCTTAAAAGTCCCTCCCCAGCTTTCCTGTAGACCCCCTTCAGGTATTGGGAGGTGACTCTTGGCTCCCCAGAGCCTTCTCCAGCCTGAACAACCCCAACATCTCCCTCTCCACGGCTCTCCTGGGATTCCCTGGTGGCCAAGGGACACTGTGGTCCCACTGACCCAAACCAGGGTGTTCTTGTCCTGTCCCTGGGGGGCAGAGGGGGGGTCTGCAGCATGGGGCACTTACTGTCCGTGAGGTGGGGGGTGCTGAGGGTGAGGTGAGGGACACCATCTCCTGGATGGCCAGCCGCAGCTTCAGGCGGTGCAGGGCGTTGCTGATGCCGATCTCCCTCTGGATCTCGGTGTCAGACAGAGCTGACATGATGGCTCCACTCTTCACGTTGGCTCGGCAGGCAGCCACGTACCAGGCTGGCATCCCCACCCAGAGCTGCCAGAACAAGGCAAAGGCAGTGACTGTCCCCTTGGCCTCACCTAACTGCCTCTGATGGGATCAGAGCCACCCTGATGGAGCTCTGTGTCAGAGCCGGATCCCCACGTGGGGTTTCCTCTGGTTTGTACCTCACAGAGGACCTCAGGGCAGCCCAGCACCCCTATAGCTGAGGGACACAGCACAGGGAAAGGGCACCCACTGAACCTTTAAACTCAAAGCCAAGTCATGGGCTTGAGGAAACCCCAAACCACAACTCCAGAGAACATCTCTGAGGGATCTGGGGATCTGCTCTGCTCTCCTCAGTTTTGTCACCACCAACCATGTGCTTGGAAAAGAGTGGTGGGACTGTGGGATGCTCTACAACTGCCAGGGGAGCTCACTAGAGACAAACAGTGATTGTGAGGCTGTTGGTGCACGAGGACCGTGCATGAGCCTGCTCTGCCTCACCTCCAGCCAGGAGACAACAGTGGGACCATCCCAGTGAGCAAAGGGCAACCCTTTCCTCCGAGCCTCTTCCAGGAGTTCGTGCCTGGAGGGAACAGCAGCAGAAGAGAAATTTATTGGGGGTTTGTGGGAAAGGGAGAAGATCGTGAAAGGGAGGAGACCACAGGTAGTAAGAGCCAGCTGGTAGCAAAGCAATAAAGGAGCCAACAAGGCTCAAGAGAGGGTGAAGATGAGAAGTCTTTGCAGCAATTCCCAGTGCCCCCCATCAGACAGGACATTTCCTTGCTGGGATCTCACTCACTTCTTCCGCAGGCGCCGGTCCTTCTCGGCCTGAGCCCCCAGCTTGCCAAGCCCCAGAGGGTCCTGCATGCCCACCTCCACGTCAGTCAGCACCACTGGTGGGCAAAGACATCCACAGGTCAGTGTGATGTCCCCAGCCTCAGCATGACAACCCCTGGGCTCAGTGTGGATGCTGTCACAGTCCCCATGCCAAGGAGTTGGGGATGCACAGTGCAGCACAGGAGGTGACAGTCCCCATTTCCAACCCACCCCCAGATCCCCCCCAGCCCTGGGAAGCCCAAGGGATCCCCACTGCCATCCCTCCCTGTTCAAGATGCTCAACACCAAAGCAATGAAGGGTTCAGGAGTGGAAAAGCAGCTTCCACCAATGGGCTGTGCAAAACCAAGAAGGTCCCTCGGAGTGGGGAAGCAGTTCGGGGGACACTAAAGACAGGCCACAGTGATGGGGGGGTCACTGTCCCCACTGCAGCTCTCACAGAGCATTAACACTGACCCCACACTGACCCCAGGAGGGACCACGGGGCAGAAAGCACCAGGACCCAACAGCCCCGGAGCTGCTGGGAGCCCAGAGCCAGAGGTCCCAACACCCTCAAACCAGCAGGAGTGTCCCTGCTCCTCCGCTTGTCACCCCACCAGCACCCCAAAGGCAGGGATGGGAACAGGGCTGCTCACGGACCCTGCCCCGTGGCCCCTTCTCTGCTCAGCTGAATCAAGCGACCCTTCTCTTTTTTCCCGAACAAGCGCCCGATGGAGGATTTGATCCCCTTCCTCTTGGAGCCCTTGTGCAGGGAGTCCTGGCTGCTGTTGCTGCTGGGGTTGCTGGCCTGCTCCTCCAGCGAGCTGGGGATGGAGGAGGGAGAGGAACAGCAAAGCCTTTAGGTTATTCCCGAGCAGCTCTCAAGCCGTGGCAAACCCCAGCCCGTGCCCTGAGCCCACGCCTGCCCCACAGAAATCCTCAAGCCACGAGAGCAGGCACTGGGGTGAGACCCAAAGGGAGCTCCACGTACCTCTTCCCATCCTCCTGACTCAGTGCGGGGTGCCCCAGCTTCTCCAGCCTCAAGGTCCTGGGGGAGGACGGGGGGGATGTCTCACATTTGATGGTGGTTTTGTCCTCCCGGCTTTCATCCCGAGCTGCGGGTGACTGAACAAGCAGAGAAGGGGTGAGGCTGGGAGGTCAGAGCCCATCTCCATCCTTGCCCTGCTGCCTGCCTCTCTCTTGCTCCATGGAGACATGACCAAAAGAGCCACCAGGGCGCTGGGGCTTTGCCAGACTTTGGGTTTGGCCTCAACTAGAGCTCTGGCAATGGCTCGAGATGCCCAAGAAGATAGGGAGGATGTGGCCAGATGGCCAAGGAACCCCTGGGAGGAGAGAGGATGCAGCTGCTGGTCCTCAGCAGAGGGCTCTGGGGAGCAGAGATGGGAATGTCCCAAAGACACCCTGTCGCCAGAGGGGACACAGAATGTTTGAGGACCCAGTGGCTTTCTGAACCTCCCCATGTCCTGCACATCTCCAAGGACTTTATGGGATTCCCACGATCCTCCTGCTGAATCCCTGGGGTCCCCAGCTCCATCCCGCGCCTGCTGCACCCTGACCTGGTGTGGACAAAGCCAGGAGCAGGCTGGATAGGGGGCTTGGACAAAAACCAACGGGATGGGAGCCACTCACTAGCAGTTTCCTCCGGTGCTTCCTCAAGTCGCTGGGCTGATTGCAAGGGGGAAAGCGAGAGAGACACAGAAAGGGGGCAGTTAATGGAGAACCCCCCCCGGAGAGCAGTCCAGCCTGGAGACACCACACGCCAACACCTCCGCTCCACACCACCCTCCCGCACACCCGGGAAGACCCCAGGCACGTTCTGCCCAAGCCCCCCCTGCCCACCCCGGGTACCCCCTCACCAGGGTCATGATCCCCATGCGGTCGAGGTCCTGAGCAGCGCTGCGGGAGGAGAGTTTTGGGGTGGAGCGGCCGCTGAGGGGGGGGGGATGAGCTGGCCAGGGACAGGGCTGTCAGCGAGGTGGGGATGGAAGCCCTTTTGCAGAGTTGGGTGAGGTTGAGGCCCTCCATGCTGCCACTCGTCACACGCGTCTCCAGCTCCTCCGCCCGGAGCTCCGTGGATTCCTTCTCCTCTTGGATCATCCTGGGGGAGCAGCAAGGATCAGGGCTCCAGGGTCCCCACTTTTCTGCACAGTCTCCTGACACCCTCCCCCAGCTGCTGGATTTCCCTACCCTGGGGAACTGCACCTCGGGGCTGGGACTGAATCCCTTGATCACCAGGAATGGCAGCGAGATCCGTCAGGATCCACACAAACCAGAGCTGAGGGGCACTCTGGCTTCCTCCAATATTCATGGGGCTTTTTCTTTAAAATTACAAACCTTTCTGTGAGCAAACACTGGTGAAGGTGTGAGACAGGGAGGACAGAGTTTCCTGGCTGAAGTTGCACCAAGATCTCAGTTTTAGGGCAGGAGAACCTCACCCCAGTGCCCAGCAGTTTGCTGCCTCCTCCTGCCTGAGCCATTCTGGAGCGAGCAAAGTTGTGGTGGTGCTTGGCCATGGCTTTACCTGATCTCCTCGTTGATGGCATCCAGCTGCTCTTGGAGCATCATGGCCAAGGTCTGGGCATCTGAGTGCCCACCAGGAGACAGCACATCCATGGAGCTGAAGAGTGTCTCGTGGTCATCTTCATCCACGTCAGAGATCTCGGGGTCGCTGTCAAAGGCGTGGGGACCCGTGGCCAGGACACTGCCTGCCTGGGGCTGCTCCCAGTCCTGGGGGAACAAGGTCCACGGGTCCTTCACAGCACTTCCATACCTCCAAAAGCCAAACCGGAGACCTCCATGCCACGGTCACCCCTCGACACAATACCAGGGGAAACCCTCCCTCCTGTCATGCTCCCC
Source organism: Calypte anna (assembly GCF_003957555.1). Lineage (NCBI taxonomy): Eukaryota > Metazoa > Chordata > Aves > Apodiformes > Trochilidae > Calypte > Calypte anna. Next base: position 3,702,736 of record NC_044271.1, read on the forward strand.
CCATCCACGTACCGGGTGAAGGGAATGGCCCCAATGGCCCCAAACCAAGGACACGTGAAACCTCATGCAAGGCAGGAGGAGACTCCAACCCCATCCCTGGCCCCGTGCTGGCATGCAGATGGATCACCTTGGCTGGTTCCTCTCGTCGGGCACCAAATCTTCCCTTCTGTGCCCGAGGCAGCCCCGGGGCTGTCCCAAAGGGCTCGGTGGGGCCGTGGACCACGGCACTCAGAGGGAAGCGCAGATCCGTGGCACTGCCCATGTGGGACCTGGGGAGAAAGAGCCTTGTTGGGGACACTGCTCCATGGAGAGGTGCCCCAGCCCTGGGATGCTCTCCTTGTAGACAGTGGAGGAGGACAAGGCCATCCTGGGATGCTCACCCCTGGACATCTGCCTGCTTGGCATGAAACAATGCAAACCAGGCCCTGGAAAAAGGTCCCATTCCCCCAGACTGGCCCTGGAGATGCATTCCCAGGCTGTAGGAAGCTCAGCCCTGGGTTCTACCCTGCTGCTACCTCCCCTAGAGCTGCAGTCCCCACTGGGGCATCAAGCCAGTTCTGGCCAAAACCATCCTGTGCAGTGGGGCTGAACAGCATCCTCCTGTCCTCCCCTCTTGAGAGCAGCTCCCACTTCCCAACATGAACACCACCTCTTGTCTTCTCCATCCCCATGGTACAGAACAAGGCCAAGCCAGGGAGTTTTTCTCCTTTTTATGCTTTCTTCATCATTTTCATGAAAAAAAAAAACCCAAATCAACCCTGATGAATAAAACCCCATTTTAAACAGATCTTCCAGAAGGGGGGAACATGAGCATGGCTTGGGCTCTCCTTTGGCTGACCCTTTGCCTGGCACTTCTTCATCCTCCTCCTCCATGCTCTGGAGTGGATCCTCATGCCAGGCAGAGCAGCTCAGTGGCTTCTGTTGGACCCGAGGCCACTTCTTGCCACCCTCATTCCACATCTCCACCTTTCCTGACTGTTCCTCCATGCCCTCTTCCAACCACACCACTAAGCACCTGCCCAGCCCATGGTGTTGTTACCCCTGGGTACCCCTGAGGTTTCTGTAAGGTGACAGAAGCTGCTGCCCAAGGCAGAGCAATGTTTTTCCACCACAGTGGGTCTGATTTCCAGTGCAGATACAGATCTGGGCTGCCTGGCCCAGTATTCCCAGTGAACCCAGGTGAAACCAGTACCATGAGCAGCTGGGTTTGGAGTCAGCTCAGTGTTTGCAGACGAAGGCACAGCCCAAGTTTCAAGAGGATTTAAGCTGTGGAGCCACTGACAAGCAGTTCCAGAGCTAAAAACAGACAAAGGAGCCTTAGACAGAAGCTGATATTTCAGCAGGGGGATTATTCTGGCTCCTGTAACTCAAGCTTTCTGCTCATTTTTCCTCCAAGAAACGAAAAAAATAATGAAACTGTCCATCCTCTTCTTACAGACCCATAAAAGAGGTCCCCCACATGCTCCAGACCCTCCTTCGTCCTCACAAACTCCTCCTCACTCTGTTTCTTCTCTCCACGACAAGACCCTCCAGACCCTCCCCTCCCTGCCACAGCTGCTGACAGGTCACACCAGCTCCTTTCCATCATTTGCAGCCCTCTGGAGAGGTGAACTTTCCCTGCTGGTGTCACACTCAATGATCTCTCTCTGGCTCTCTCCTCTCAGGTGCCCAGCAGAGGATGAGCTCCCCAGGGGGATGCAGCATTGCAGGGGGGTTCATGCTGTGTTGGCTCCTCTCTCACCCTCTGGTTTCTTGCAGTGGTGCCCAATGGACTCACCTCTCCTCCTGGTGCTCTGGGACCTCCCCATCTCCCTGCTGAGTTTTTATGTGCAAGGGCCATTGGAAAAAGGAAGGGAGAAAGTGAGGGGGTTCATTCTCCTTTGCCTGCAACACCTCCAAAGAGATTTCTCCTTCTACACCAGCACATCCCCTGCACACCACAGGGAGAAAGGTGTCTGGGGAACATCCAGCTTGCAGAGAAAACTAAGCTTTAATGCAGAAAAAGGAATGATGCCCGGTGTATTTCTGCCCCTAGAAGAGCAAATCTTAGGCCAGTCAGCTGGGCTGGGTTCTTCTCCACACTCTGTGTCCCACTCCGGGACAAATCCACAGCGGTGTCAGCAGAGCTGGAGCTGAACCCCAGAGCCCTGCACAGAGCTGTGGTGAAACCAGAGATGCCAGCAGCATTCTGGGGCTCTAAAAGCCAAATGCCCCCAGAGCTGTGGGTGTGAGATGCCAGTGAGGCACAGAGGCTCGTGGGGTGTGGGTGGGTGGCCCTTACCTTGTGTGCACACTCTCCACAAAGGTGCCACTTCTGGTCTTGAGCTGGTCAACCTCCAGCCTCAGTTTGTCAATCTCATCTGACAACCTCCGCTGCTCAGGGGGAGACAAGAGACAGGCAGGGGTTGGTTTGGCTCTGAGGAGCAGCCAGGTTTGGGGTGATGCTCACCCTTAGCTATTTCCAGGCTTATATTCCCTTTTAAAAATCCCCGTCCCAGGTTTAAAACACCTGAGAAAAAGCTCATGCAGGCAACAGAGAAGGATGATGCTGGGGGTGATGCTGCAAAGGGAGGGAGGGAGGGACCACAAGCTGGACAGACAGACAGACAGACAGACACCCACGTGGTGGTTTGAGAGATGAAGGCAAACGGGCCCCACTGATGCTCTGGTTTTGCTCCAGGCTGTTTGCCTTGGCAAAGGGCTGGCAGGAAGGGACCCGGGAGAGAAATCTGGTGATGGCTCCATCCCTCCTGCTGCCAGTCCCATCCTCACTGGGAACCTGCCCTAAGTGGCTGTGCTGTCCTGGAGGAGGTGATGGGAGAGGCTGTGGGTGGGCAGGGAGGCAGGGGAGATGGGATCCTCCAGGCACAGCAGGATCCAGACTTGGGGGCACACAAGCACATGCAGGCAGTGTCCTGTCAGGCTCCAGGCTTCACCTCTGCCCGGGGCTGGGAAGCACAAGCAGTGCCTGCACATCTTCAGTGCAGGAAGGGAGGATCTAGGAGGGCAAAGACCCTGGCAAGGGGGAAAGAAGCCCCCCCAGGCATGCATGAGACCCAGGGCACATCCCCAAAGCTCCTGCTGCTTCAAAAAAGCTGCAACCCACCAGCTCCCCAGCACAGGCAAAGGGGGACTCGTGTTGTAGACCCTGCTTAGATGCTTTATCTGAGAGCTGGGGAGGTGTGCAGACCTATGGGGTCTTCTGCAACCTGGGCAGGGGGCAATCTTCCCCCAGGCTGGAGTAAGAGGGCTGAGAAAGCCTCGGGGGTGAAGGGGCCCTGGGTGCCTGAGCAGCACAGTCCCTCCCAGCCAGGCTGCACCACGGAGCTGAACCCTCCTCTGGACACTCAGGAAAAGCCACCCCAGCCTCATCCCTGTCCTCAGCAGGGTTTGGGGACAGATGAGAGTGAGAGGAATATGGGGACAGGACTGAACGTGCCTGGGAGGGAAGCGACCTGGGGGTCTCCAGGGGGGTGGGTGGCAGCTTCCATCCAGCAACTGCATGGGTGAGTTTGTGGCCTCCTGCTGCTGGGTGCTTTGGGATCCCAGCTCCTCCAGGGCTGGGGTGTTTTAGGAGGTGCCACTGCCACTGGCTGGGGATTAGGAGGAAGGAAGCAGAGTCACTAGGGCAGGCTCCCCCCAGCAGCATTTACCTTGTCGTGCTGGTGTTCCTCTATCTGCTTTTGGGTATTTTCCAGCTCTTGTAACAATGTGTTCTTTGAAAAAAAACCAAACCAAAACGAAAAGAATGAAATAAAGGGAACAAAAACAGGAAAGAAAAAGAGAGACCATTTAGAAAAGGGCTGTGTGGTCTCCGGGGAATGGCCAGCATGGAATCACTGTGGGGATGTGTTTGGTGCCTGGCAGGAGGGGTGGCAGTGGCTCCTGAGCTTCTCCTCTCCTCTAGCTGCCCATGAAGTGGTTTTCTCTGCCAACCTCCTGCTCCTCCAGCAGGGCTCCCACAGCCCAAACCCTGCCCCACACCAGGGCCAGGGCAACTGGAGATCTGATGGGGAGGGCTTGGTGATCAGGAAATGTCTCTGAGAGGAGACAAACTCCTTGAGCACTTGGATTAAGGGGAAAAATGCCCCCTACACGTAAACTAGGAAACAGGCAGGGGGAAAAGAAGATGCATTTGTAACTGCCTGATCTAGTGCTCTTTTTTGGGAGGTGCTGGCAGCCAAATGGCTCCATCTGGGGCTGTGGAAGACCCAGAGAAACTGTGGATGAACTGGCTGGGCAGCAGGCAATGCTCCTTTGCAAGGTGTCACCACTCTGATCCCTGTTCCTTCCTTCCTGGGTTGGGAACTTGGACTCAACCCCATGTGTTGGGTCTTGCTTTTTATCCACAGCCATGCTGGACATGCTGGGACAACCAGCTGGGCACAGGAGGTGCTGAGCAGTGGGGAGACAGCCCTGGTCCTGGGGGTCCAAGAGGACCCTGGTCCCTGCAGGAACCCAAACAGAGGTGAATGATCAAGGGCTGACCTCCCACTGGTGCTGTGAGGTTAATCCTTGCTCTGAGCTACCTGCTCTCCCAGCTAACTGCATTCAGGCTGGAGCAGCAGCAGCTCCAGTTGGATCCTCAAAGGGAAGCCCAGTTGCCCAGGAGAAGCAGGGTGGGAGCTGGGTGGGAGCTGGGAGGCTGCTCACAGACTCTGCCCTGGCTGGGAGAAGGCAGATCAGTCTGGGTTTGGGGGACAGAGAGGTTTGGAGGCAGCATGTGGGATGGGCAGGTGGGAGGGGATGAATGCTGCATTTTTCCTGCAAAATGCAGAAGGGTTTTGCTCTGACAGCTGGGCACAGGCTGCAGAGAGGGAGCAGAGCAGGACAAATCCTGCTGCTGTCAGAGGTGAAAGGTGGTGGGGAAGGGGGTCTGACCAGGCAAGGCCTGGCTGGAGGTGAGGGTGTGCTGCAGAGCACCTTCCCTGCACTCCCACCAGCCCCAGAGCCCAGGAGCATCCTGCATGGGACCATTTCTCCAGCTCTGCACAGGAACTTCCCAACCCCTCTGCTGTACCTGGCCAAAGCTCCACGCTGAAGGGGCTGCAGACCCCTCCAGCCCCTTCCAACTCCCCCAGAGGCTCCCCTGCCCCCCAGCCCCACCTTCTCCTCCAGGGCTGCCATCCTCTCCTTGAGGTGCAGCTGCAGCCTCTCGTTGGACTCGCTCAGCAGCCGATCCACGGTGTCCGAGAGGCGTTTGTTGTGCTCCTCGTTCATCTTCTCCCTCTGCCGAGCCTGCAAAGGGCAAGCAGCCACCTCAGCTCCAGAGGATCTGCTCCTCCTGCCACCCCCTGCCTGCTGGTGCTGGCACAGCTGATCCCTGGGGCTCAGCTTCTGGGGACAAATCCACCCCTCAGGGCACAGACCCCTCTGCTGGGACTCCCTCTGCCATTTCCCACCCAGAGCTGATGAGGAAGGAGAACAGGATCTAAAGAGCTCCTGCTTGCCTGACCCGGTGCCAAGGTCTCTCCAAATCTCTGCCCCAGGACAAAACAACCAGGGGCTCTGGCAGGGCCACATACTGGAATGTCACCTGGGCCACCTGAGATACGGGCACCACAACCTCCTGCATGGACAGCCCAGCAGCTGCCTAAGAAGCAGGGCAGGGACTGAGTCCCATCACACATCTGCTTGGCCTCCAGGTCTCTTTGAGAGGCAGCACCTTTAGTCTCAGCACCCACTGGTCTCTCCTTGCTGGGGTCTAGGCTGGGGGAAGGGCAGCTGGAGCCCCCACCCTGCATTTGGGGTCCCAGCTTGGCCCAGAGGGTGATCAAGGAAGAGGAGTGGCTGTGGCATGTTACAGCAAGACTGAGATGCCTGGGAAGTCACTGCAGAGTGTGATGAGCTCCTGGGTGGCTTTAGTTTGAGATCCTGGATGGGAAAGGATTAACCAGGCACCCAGCCACCATGGCACAGGGAGCCAAAGCCAGATCAGGATGCACCAGGATGCCCCAGTCCAGGCTGAGCAGCACCTACCCTGGCCAGCTCCTGGTTCTTCTCCTCCAGCTGACTCTCCAGCTGCCTGAGGTGCTCCTCGATGCTCCCGTGCCTCTCTTCTGCCTGGGAAAAGCAGAGCAGCCCTCTTGGGTGATGCTCCCCAGAATCATGTGGGTCTTACTGCATCCCTCCCTCCACCCCTGCATCTGCATCCTTCCCTGGAATGCACTGCTTGCTCCCACTGCTTCATCCCCACTGTGTGCTGAGGGCCCAAGACAGCTGGGCTAGCAAGGGGGTGGACTTGGCACCTATTCCAGCACCTGGAATGGTTGTATCCACACCTCCCCCCAGGCTTGCACTCTCCCAGATCCAGCCTGGATCCTTCCCCTTCATCCCAGAGTGGTCCCAGCACAAGGTGAAGACCATCACAGACAGGGCCATTTCCTCTCTGGAGAAAAGAGCCAAGGGAAGGGAGCAAACTTCGTGTAGGGGCCACATTGGAAACTTTAAAACCCCACGTGCACAGCTCAGAGCTGGGAAAGGGAGCAGGAGGCTTTGGTGCTGCCAGGGGCTCCATCGCCGGGGGGTCAGACAAAGCTGTCTCTTCCTCAGAGGAATTCCCTCAGGCTCCTGCACTCTCCCATCCCACCCAAGCCCAGCACCCACTCCCTTGCCTTGGTGAGGGCAGCGATGCGCTGGGCCAGCTCCGCTTCCACCTCGGGCAGCGTCTCCGCCTTCCTCATCGTCTGCTGCAGCTTCTGCTCTGCCAGCTCCAGCAGCTCCTGCAGGTGCCGAGCTTTCTCCTCGCACTGCAGGAGAGGACAGGATGGGTGTCAGTCCACTCGTCCCATCCCTGGCACCCGCTTCTCCCTCCCAAGTGCCCAGGGTGGTGAGAAGGAGGCTCTGGGTGCAGCCCTGGTACCTGGCGGTGCAGGGACTCCTTGTTGGCCAGCTCGCTCTCCAGCTTGTCATTGAGGTCATGGATGGAGGTGGCTTCTCTCTGGGCTGCCAGGTAACGTTTCTCCAGCGTGGTGATCCTCTCCTCCATGTCCTCCTTCTGAGCCAGGGCCTGGGGAAGTGATGGGGCTGTCACATCCTGATCTGTGATCACCAATTTGGGAATAACTGGGCCACCCCAGAGTCCAAGCATTCCATGAAACCTCAGGATGTTCCTCAACCCAGGGATGAGGGGCAGCAGAGCAGGAGAGCAATAAAGGGAGAGTGGAGCAATCACAGGAAAACCTTCTAGCATGAACACAGCTCTGACATGAACACCTTCTAGCATGAAGAGAGCTCTCTGCCCCAGGTCTGCAGCACTCCTGGGTATCTCAGAGGCTTTTCATAACCTCAGGGAAGTCTTGGGGACAATCTCCCAAAGGCAGTGGCCTCTTTTGGGACACACAGACCCCCACCCTGCATACACCAGGGGTCACAATCCCTTCCCAACCCTGAGCTTGCCGAAGCTGCTGTGACTGTCTCTGCAGCACCAGGTTTGGCAGGGTGGGAGCAGTGTCTAACCTCTCGGAGGTCCCTCTGGTACTTGCTGCTCATCTCCTCAGATTTGATCAGATCCTTCCTGGCAGTGCCCAGATCCTCCTCCAGCTCAGCAACGCTGGCAGCCAAGGCAGAGATGCGTTCCTTGGCCTGGACCACTTCAAAATTCTGCTTCTCCAGGAGCTCCTGAAGTTCCACCACCCGCCCTGCCTCATCGTCCGGGTGGACGGAGCCGTTGGAGAGCCTCTGGGAAGCAGCAGAGAGGAGATGCCAGGCTGGCCCCAGGCAGGGGCTGGGGCTGCGTGTGGCTCCGTGATGGGGGAACGTGGCCCTGGGGACCCAAGTGAGGTGATGGGGAGTGGGAACCTGGGGCTCTGGGACCCCCTGTCCACAGGCTCTGCTAGCCAGGGACGTGGCTTCTCAGAGGCATGATGGAATAGGGATGGCTGAGCACCTCTGGGAAGCAGAGCCCCAAGGAGCAGCCAAGAAGGAGCAGAAATTCCCCTCTGCTGTGGGAATGGTCTGTGCACACTGGGAAGGGCATTTCCCAGGGGCTGGACATGGGGGAGAGGGAAAAGTATTCAGTACTGTAGAGCTAGTGACCAGGGGGCTGGAGAAATGCTGGGCTTGGTGAGCATGGTCAGAGCAAGGGGCTGTGGGGCTCTCACCTTCCAGGGAAGCTTCTGCACCGGCTCCTTGGGCTCCCTCTCATCCCGCTCAGCCCCAGGGGCCTCCCGAGCTGCTCCTTGCTGCAGAACTGCCACCTGGGTGTCAGTGGGATTGGGACATGAGGAAAAGCACTGCCACATCTTCTGGGGACACAGCAGTGATTGCTACAGGTGTGCAAAGAGCCTGAGCCCTTGGGGGTCTGAGCCCTTGGGGACCTGAGTCCTTCCAGCCCAGAACTCCTCCCAGGGCACTTCCCTGGGTTGCAGCCACAGTGCAGATGTGGCCAGCAGGAGATTTAACACCAACATCACCTCCTGCTCTGCTGGGAGGATGGGGAAAGGTCCCTGCAAGGTCACCAAAGGCCAAGCACTGCCTCCCTGCTGAGCCTGGCCAAGTACCACAGATACATCCTGGGAAAAAGGAGCAAAATTTGGCCAGGCAGAGGCTATAGGGATGGCTCTTGCCCCTGGCACAAACTTCAGGAAGGAAAACAGGGTTAGTATCACTCCAAGATGAAAAGGGGTGGGTGTTGGGGACAGCAAAGTCCCCGTGCCAGGACCCAGGAAAGGAAGGAGCTGGGGGATGCCAGATGGGGTGCTCAGAGCAGCAAGGTTTGGGTCTGCTGAGGCAGGGGAAATCCCAAGTCACTCTCAGCCCCCTGCAATGCTTCAAGCTCAGGTTGCTTTTGTCAGTGAAACAAACATCAAACAGCAAAACAACAGAGGAAACCTTGCCTGGGAGACAGAAGTTTTAGAATATTTACAAGGTTTCCTTAAATACAGACAACCCTCCATCTGAGCAGTGTTTTTAGAATAAAAGCCACCCATTAAAAATGCACAAATGCCATTTCTCTGATCTTACACAATAATTTGAGCAAAACTCAACAGGAATTCACAACCATAACATGGAACAGGCCCAGCCCAGTGGGTTCCCCCTGGAAGGAGCCAAACTCCTCTCACCTGCCGATGGGCATCCACAAGCTGCTCCTCCAAGGTTGCCACTCGCTCCAAAGCTGCTCGCAAGCGTTCCCTGACCTGCAGCCGTGTGAGAGAAGAGGAAAAGCCACTCCTTACCTGTGCTGAGGGTGTGCAGGAGCCAGGCAAGCTCCCAGCCCCTTCCCTCTGGCTGACAGCCAGGCTCAGGTGGCTTCATGTCCAGGGCATGGACTCAGAGATGTTCCAGCTCATCACTTGGAAGAGCAAAAGCAGGTTGGAGAGGAATAGCCCTGCCCAAGTTGATTTTTTCAGGACACCCACGGCCTGAAGAGCTCTTTTAGCAGATCAAGGACCTGCTAAATGAACCAGGAGGCCCAATATGAGTTGTTATGCAAAGACTGAACCAGGATGCCAAATGCCAGCACTCAGCACCACTGTGTGAATGACCCAAGGGAGCAAGATCCCCATCCCTGACAGCCTCAAAGCCACAGTATCCACTCAGCAGCCCCACCAGCTCCTAGAGCAAAGGTGCTGTGGCTTTTGGATATCCAAGACCTTCCTCCTGAGGGATCCCATGTCACCACTCAGCTTAACAACAAAAAAAGACATCCAGTGGGAGGGAGGAGGAGATTTTGGATGAGGTCAGCAGCAGATGCTCATGGAGCGAGCCAGGAGAGAGGTCCCAGCAGCCTGTCTTACCTTTTCATCTAGTGCCTTGTGATGCTCAAAGAGTGACTTGAGTGCCTTGAGCACCTCAACCTCACTGGAAACTCCAGATGGAGACTGAGCCTGACGTTTGACCACAGTCATCCTCAGGGACCTCTCATGCCTCGACACCAGGCACTCCAGGTGCTCCAGCAAGAGCTGCAAGAGGACAAGCACGGAGCTGGTGATGTCAGTGCTGGCCCAGCAGCCTGTGCTGACCCCCGTTTCTGGGGACCAAAAGCCATGCAGGAGGGGTCGGGTGCTCACCCGGGTGTTGTTACGCTCAGCTTTCAGCTCTGAGATCTCCTCTTCCCTCTCCAGGAGCTGCTCCCGGCAGGCGCTGAGCTCCCGCGTCAGTGTCGCAAATTCCTGCAGGGATCAGGACACAGCTGTGAGCAGAGAGATGGAGATGGGGATGGGGATGGGGATGGGGATGGGGATGGGGATGGGGATGGGGATGGGGATGGGGATGGGGATGGGGATGGAGATGGAGATGGGGATGGGGATGGAGATGGGGATGGGGATGGGGATGGGGAGGGGGATGGGGATGGGATGGAGATGGGATGGAGATGGAGATGGGGATGGAGATGGGGATGGAGATGGGGATGGAGATGGAGATGGGGATGGGGATGGGGATGGGGATGGGGATGGGGATGGAGATGGAGATGGGGATGGGGATGGGGATGGAGATGGAGATGGAGATGGGGATGGAGATGGGGATGGAGATGGAGATGGGGATGGGGATGGGGATGGAGATGGAGATGGGGATGGGGGTGGAGATGGGGATGGGAATGGAGATGGGGATGGAGATGGAGATGGGGATGGAGATGGAGATGGGGATGGGGATGGGGATGGAGATGGGATGGGATGGAGATGGAGATGGGGATGGAGATGGGGATGGGATGGGGATGGGGATGGGGATGGGGATGGGGATGGGGATGGAGATGGGGATGGGGATGGGGATGGAGATGGGGATGGGGATGGAGATGGGGATGGGGATGGAGATGGGGATGGGGATGGGGATGGGGATGGGGATGGGGATGGGAACCAGTGTCCTGGCCCCACTGCCAGGACCTCCAGCCTGGAGCATTTCCCATCTGAACCCAACCAGACAGACAGGGACACTGAGCAATCATGTTCCTTGCTCCTGACCTGTTCCTGGCTTCCCCAAGTGCTCTGGATGAGGGGGAATGCAGTATCCCAGTATCTGGCTTTGTCCAGTAACACAAGAAGCTGCTCTACAGCTCCAGAGGTGCTCAACAGCACTGAAAGCATCCCAGTCAAGGCCACCAGCCCCATGCCCCATAACCTCGTCCCCCTGATGCAACCCAGCAGAGCACCCACCTGGGAGCATCCCACCAGGCTAAAAACTCACCCCAGCCCCAGGACAGCCCCTGCAATGGCCTCAGGACCTGGCACCATCCAAAAGCTCCTTCCAAGGACTGACTGAGATCTGCCCCAGTTCAATAAAATGAGGTTTAACAAGCCCAAGTGAGGCAGGAGAGTTCATTTTCCCTTAAAACACGAAAACCAAGCAGCTGGGTCAGCCCAGGAACACCCTCCCATTGCTCCCTGTTGCTCTTCACCAGCCCAGTGGTGCCAGGACTAAGTGACATTTTGCAGCTGGGATTTCTTGGGGTGAAAAATGTAAATGTGGAACACTTCATGAATTTACACCAGTTTTCACAGTGTGGTTGAGGACTGAAGAAAGGGAGAGGGTTTCAGAAGAAGAAGCTGAGAAGGATTGGATTGAGTATTAACAAACCAAATTTTGACTGTGGGCTGAGAGCCATTTTTACAGCATGAAATTCTCTTTCACTTGAATTTTCAAGTTTAAGACAAATAAAAACCTTCGACACTGAAGCAAAACTGAGGCTTAGGGTGACTCAAATTTGCTCTGCCTCAGCTCAATGTGAAGCCTCTTGCAGTGGCTGATGTCCCTTAAAGAGCTGTTTACCCTCTCTTTGTCCCAGCTATATTTCTCCCCTCCCTTCCCACCCCAAACTGCTGTGGTGTTCAGCCTGGGGCTGGTGACATCCCACAGCAGGACAGGACCTAAGCACGATGTGGAGGAAGCAGAACAGTAATGACAACAGCCAAAGTCAGTCTCATCACCCCTACAGCCCCCTGCCTTCCTGCCCATCACCACGTCTCAGGGCTGCTGGAGCCCAAAATCCTTGCCCCAAGTATTGTCCCAGCTCCTGAGTTCCTCCACTCCTTCCCAGTCCCAGCGCTGTCCCCATCACTTCCAGTCCCAGCCCTGGGGTCATTCCTGTCCTCATCGATGCCCCAGAGGCCACTTCAGATCTGGGCTCAATCCCTGTCCCCAGGGGCCGTTCCAGCTGTGGTGTCACCCCTGTGGTGTCACCCCTGTCCCCATCTTTTACCCACAGACCACTCCAGCCTTGGGGTCAATCCCTGTCCTCATCGATGCCCCAAAGGCCACTCCAGCCCTGGGGTCAATCCCTGCCCCTCTCAGTTGTGCCCCAAACCAGTCACAGCACCCCAACCCCCAATCCCCAGCCCCTGCTGTGCCCAGAGCCCATCCCGAGGACCACCCCCAGCCCCCCCGAGGCACCCCCCGTGCACCCCTTGCAGCTCTGCTCCCCCGGGGGTGGCTGTGCTGGCCAAGCCTTTCCCAGGAGCTCTGCATTCCCAGGATCAGCACTCAGCCCAGCAGCCCCCGGGTTATGCAACCTCCACGCAGAAGAGCAGCAGCTCCCGAGCATCCCCAGGGATTATTTTGGGGCTGGGAATGGCAGGGAGCATGCGGGAGCAGCAGAGGGGAGTGCACGGGAGGTTTCCCTGCACCACTGGCTGCTTCAGATTTAGAGAGAGATTTCCCCACCCCCTCCCCTCAATATGCTGGGGATGGGCTTAAAGAGCTCAGCAAAAGTGTCCCTGCAGCTGTGATGGCCCCAGGAACATCCTTCAGCACCCCAAGCTGTGGCCACGGGTGACACTTTGGTTGTGGACCCTCTCCCAGCACCAGAGCCAGGACCTGGTAGATCCAAAGTCCCCAGATCCCCCCAAAAGGGAACCCCCTCCCTGTGCCCCATAGCTGGCAGGGAACTGGGGGCTGGGGGCTGCTCTCTCCCCCCCTGGGATGCCTGGGAAGTCTGGGATGGATGGGATAAAGCAGTGGGGGCAGGAAGGGGGGACAGATGCCAGGCTGGGGACAGCAATCACCCACGCTCAGCCCTCCTCACCCCACGGTGCCCACCCAGGCTGGCTGAGCTGTGCAGACTGTGCCAGCAATCAGGCTCCAGCCCGAGCAGGCAGGGGATTAAAAGGGAGAAAATCCCCTGCAGAGAGGCAGCCCCCAGCCCCATGCACACCAAGCTCCAAGCACGGTGGTGGCTCCACTCAAAGCTCCTGCCTGACCCCATCCCACCAGGAAAGGGTGGACACATCCCCTGCTCTGTGCCCCAGCGAGGCTGCCAGGGCTGCTGCAGCTTCAGGGAAACCAGAGAGACCAAAATAACTGTCCTTCCTGGGGGAAAGGCTGCAAAAAAAAGGAGCATTTACCACCAAAAATAGCAACACCCCAGCAGCAAGACAGGATGGCAGCGAGGGTCAGCTGAGTACACAGAGCTGGGGGCACTTGCAAGCCTGATTTTCGTGCCTTGGGAATAAAAAACCCAGGAATATATCACTCCAGCACCTGCCTGGAGCTAACTCCACCAGCCCCAGCTGTGCCAGATGTCTGCCCTGGCAATGCCAGGGCCACCAGTGGCCACCAGACAAGTTTGGGTACAGCTCCCAGTTGCAGTGTCACACAGCTCCCATCCCACCTGCAGCAATGCCACTGGCCTACATCCCAGCAGAGGGGGCATAAAATGGATTCAGGCAATTTAAACTGAAAGAGGGGAGATTTAGGTTACATTATTAGGGGGAAAAAATCACCATAAGGGTAGTAAGGCACTGGAATAGGATGCCTAGGGATGCACCCAGCCTGGCAGCTCAAGGCCAGGATGGATGAAGCTTTGTGCAACCTGGGCTGCTGGGAAGGATCCCTGCCCATGGAGGGGATTGGATCCTGGTGATCTTTAAGGTCCTTTCCAACCCAAACCATTCTGTGTTTTTATGAGTCTATGATTCCATGATTTTCCTCTGTCCTTCTGAGAGAGCCAGAGGCACCTGCCCCCAGCTCAAACAAAGCAGAGACCCCTGTGATGGGTTAGGAAGTGAGGGAGAGGGGTCTGAGGTTCAGCCAAGGGATGGATGCTGAGACTCAGCTGTGGGTCCCCCAGCAGCCTGGGAACTGCTTCATTTGGGATTAAAACCAAACCACCCCAAGTGTGCCAGCCTGGGCTCAGAGGGAGACGAGTTGGTAGCATGGGAAAGCTGAAATTCCCAAATCCTCAGCCTGGAGCCACCTCCTGCCACCTGCAGCACCGACAAGAGACTGCACCAGAGCCAACAAAATTCCCCTGTTAGTGGCAGGACTGCACCCGAGCCTTGGGAACAAACTGGCTCCAGCTGTAGATTAATGGCATTTTAGACCCCTAATTGGAGTGATTGCTCCTGACGGGCCAGGTGTGCAAGGGAGCCTGGTGTGGGGAGGATGCAAGGATGCCCAGGCCAGGAACCAGAGCTGCTGACTCAGCAAACGACCCCTGTCCATCCGTCTGTCTGTGCTGGGAGACCTCAGTTCCCCCTTGCTGGAGGACCAGGAGTGCTGCAAGCCAAGAGAAAGCCCCAAGTCCCAGTCAAAGGGATAACCCCAACCCCAGCAGTGTGGGATTACAAAGATTAAATCCTGCTGGGTAAACCCTGGGCTTTGGCCATCACCCCCCTCAGAGCTGGGCAGCTGGGTGACATGTCCTGGACCTCTCAGCCACAGCATTGATGGGACCCCCACCCTGGGGAACTGGGGTCCTGCCTTCTCAACATGGGTTATTTCCACCCAGGATTGCTTGGGGCAAAGCATCGTGCAGCTGAACAAATGGGGATCCAATAATCTGAGCACTTCCATCGTGTCAGAGAGTGGCCAGCTCCAAGGGTTCAGTGCTGAACCACCAGACCCCTCCATCTTCCCCCAAAGTCTTGAGACACTGGAAAGGTTGCACCCAGTGAGCGTTTTATCCTGACCTGAAGTACCTGAGGTTCCCATTTCCATGCTGCTCTTTGCAGGTGTTAATTCTAGATATATTTTTGAGTTAAATGGAAGGAATTTGAAGTGATCATTAGATGCCAGAAGCCCCCCCAAGTCCTGGGGAACCTCCAGAGAGCTCATGGAGTCTTAGGAGCTCTGCCCCCCCTAAAAAGCCCAGCTCTTGGCTCCCCAGGCAGCCCCAAGGTGCAATAGGGCAGGGCCTGGAAGGAAGAATTTCAGGAGTTTTTCTGTGGCCATCAGCAGCCCTCAGCACAGAGCCCCTGTGACATCTGGGAACCTGTTCTTCTGGGGACAGGAACTCCTGCCAGCTCCCTGCCATCACACACAGGATCCTGCTCCAAGAACACATCTGGACACAGCTGGAGCCCTGCAGGGGACATCCCCAGGGTGACACCTACACCTAGGAGAGCAGAGGGACAGATGAGTGGAGCAGCCAGGCAGGAGGGTGCTGGCAGCCATGCCAGGGCCCTGGGGCTGCTGACTGCCCCCAGACCCTGGCCAAGGCTCAGTCTTCAGTCACACAGCCCCCGTGCAAGCAGGGAGGGCAGAGGGATTGGAGTGGAGAGCTTTCAGACTGATTAAGTCGCATTCAGTGCTCCCATATGAATAAATAAATCATGTAAGAAGCATTAAGGCAGCTTAGTTTCCCTGGGAAATCGCCCTGGAGTTCTGCCTTTTGGGGGCTGAGGGATGCCCCTATGGATTAGGGGGAGGGATGGCTTGGCCATGTGGCAGCCAAGCCCCACAGGAGCAAAGGGGAATGGGAGCTACAGGCAGGAGCATCCCTGGAGCATCCCTGCCTGTCCCACGTGGGGGTTTGCCCCAGACACACACGTTCCCTGCCTGCTCCATCGATGGCTCTGCTGCCAGACCTGGTGTGGACACTGCAGCATCCTTGCTGTGCCCCAAAAGGATGCAGTGACACATCCACCCCCCAGCCACCAGCACCCATCCCTCCCCAGGGGGCACCTTCCCTGCACAGCCAGGGCTTGGCCAAGGGCTGTTGGCCTCCTGAGTGGTCACTGATGAGCCCAACCCCACCCGAACAAGAGGGTTTCTTCAAACAATCCAGCTGGAGCCCCATCCCAAAGGAATCTGACATTGCAATAAGCTCCTGGGTGAAAGGGACCATGGAGAGGTTGGAAGAGGATGGGAGAGGCCCATGGAAAGCCCCCAAAAGCCCCCCCCCCATCCCGCTTACCTGGTACATGCACATGCTGGGATTAATCCCATTGGGCACCCGAGCACCTTTGGCTTCGCTCCCCTCATTCATCCCGAGCCCTCATCTCTCCCCAGGGATCAGCAGCAGGGGGGGTGCCCGGGCCCGGAGCCCCCCTGCCCACCCCGGGACAGGCAGGGCAGCAGCAGGGGAGTTCCCCATCTGCTGCCCCCGGGATCGGTCACATCCCCCGGAGAGGTGCAGGCAGCCCCAGCCGGACCGGGACCCCCGGCAGGACCGGGACCCCCGGGACCTGTAGGTGCAGGCGCTGGGTCCCTCCCTCTCTGACCCCGTTCGCCCGCCCGCACCCTGCCCGCACTCCACCCGCACCCTGCCCGCACCCTGCCCGCACTCCACCCGCACCCTGCCCGCACCCTGCCCGCACCCTGCCCGCACTCCACCCGCACCCTGCCCGCACCCTGCCCGCACGCTGCCGGCGCCGCCGCGCCGAGGCCCCGGTGCTGGAGAGGGAGGGAGAGGAACTAAATCCGTGCGGTTCCTTAATCCGTGCGGGGCGGGCAGGGGGAGCTCAGGGTGACCCGGGCTGCTCCCTGCAGCGCATGGGGGGTGGGGGCAGAGGCGATGAGAGCCCCCGGCACACGGGGGGTGCTGGGGGGCAGGGGGTGGCACTGCCTGAGAACGGCTCAGAGCATCTCAGGACAGGGAGCATCTCATCCCTGGGGACCCCAGGAGCTCCCGGGGAAGCACTGCTGGGTTTGGTTTGGGTTTTTTTCCCTTTCAGCAGCCTGGGCAGAGCCAGGAGCATTGCAGCTCCATGCCTGGGGACAGGGGCTGCCTTCCCCCCAGCTGCTTTCCCTCATCCAGAGCAGAGGAGGGATGCTGGAGAGCTGGCTGGCCACCAGCCCAAGCTCTGTCCTGGCTTGTGCCACCAGTTTTGATCCATCAGTCATTTTCCATCTCTCGAGGGTGCCCCAAATCCCAGTACCCAGGTGAGGAGAATCTGAGGTCCCAGCACCAGCACAGTCAGAATGGATCATAGAATCATAGAATAGAATCGACTGGGTTGGAAGGGACCTCAGAGCTCATCAAGTCCAACCCTTGATCCACTCCCCCCGTGGTTCCCAGCCCATGGCACTCAGTGCCACATCCAGGCTCTTTGGAAAGATCTCCAGACACGGAGAATCCACTACTTCCCTGGGCAGCCCATTCCAATGCCTGATCACCCTCTCCAGAAAGAAATTCTTTCTCATCTCCAACCTAAACCTCCCCTGGCACAACTTGAGACCCTGCCCTCTTGTCTTCCTAAGACAGAGATAGATAGAGATGTTTGAAGCCTCCCCACACCACACCCACAGTGGAACAATGCAAGAGCCCCCCCCCAAATCTTGCCTGCCCCAGGTCTGGGCCCTGGGACACCGTGTGCTGCCCCAGAAGACCCCACAGGGAGGGTGGGCAGCTCAGATCCACCCTGCACAGACCCACCCCAGCCTCTTCTGACCTGAGCATCTTCATTTGTGGAGGGGGTCCTGCAGGGAGGAGCCAGGAGCAGACCACCACGCAACCCCCCCCCCCAGCAGCCCTCATTTCCCCACGCCCTGGGCTGCTTGCTGAGCACAGACCTCCAGCAGCCTCCCTGCCTGCTGCCCATCTGCTACAGCTCAGGAAACCAATGGCTCAGTGCAATGTCCCAACCCTCACCCTGGCTCCAACATCCCCTCCCAGGACCAAGTTCAAGACAAAGAAATTGTCACTGTCCCACCAGGTGATGGGGCTGATGGAAAGGGAAGGGGCAGGGAGGGGGCTTCCCTCCAGCAGCAGGGAAGGGATGTGGTTAATGTCCTCACCTGGAATCTCAGGAGGCCAAGGACTGCCCAATATCCCAAGGAACTGGCTGGAAGCACCAAGCCAGATCTGCCACCCAAACCAAACCATCTCCTCCCCAAGCTGTTCGGTGCCAGTGGGTACATGTGGGCTCTGTCTCTGCCTCCCCATCACCCTGAGGTGTCCCGGGGAAGGTTTTGCCTTTTTTCCACACCTGTAGCCCTGTGGAACAGCAGGGATTCCTGTCTCACCCCACTCCACGTGGGCTCACAGACCAACATGGGTTACAGAAGAGACAGGGAGGTGTCTGAGCTGGTTGTGGCTTGGCCTGGGAGAACCCACAGGTTGCAGCACACCCAGCAGCATCATAGCCACCACACCAAGCCAACCATCCTAAAAAGCAGCTACAAATGCCCCCCAAGAGGCTGATCCCCCTTGTCTGGCCCAGCAAAGCTCCTCCTCATCCCCGGGCCAGGTCCTTACCTGTGGGAGGGCAGAGTTGAGCTGTCTCTGGAGCTGGTCCCTCTCCCGCAGGGTCTCCTGCAGGCGGCTCTGGGTGACAGAAAGGGTCTCCCGAGTCTCCCTCAGGGTGTCCAGCAGCTTGTCCCTCTCATCCAGCATGTTCACCATCAGCTGCTCGAAGTCAGCATCCGCCTCGGAGCCCTGGGGGGGGCCCAGGGGGTCCCCCTCACTGATGGTGGGCATCACCTCACACATCATGGCGGGGGGTGATGGGTGGGTGGGGGGAGGTCCTGGAGGTGCCCAGTGGGCTGGGTGCTGGGTGCTGGGTGCTGCAGGGTCCTGATCACATCCCTACAGGTGCCTGCAGGTCAGGGAAGGCAGCAGAGGAGGGGGTGATGGGGTGGTGAAGGTGCAGGGAACTCCCATCCCTGCTTCATAGGTGCTAAACAAAAGCTGGCAGCACTCCCGTGGGGACAGAGGGATGTCCTTGGCACCAACAACACCCTCACAGTCCCAAATCTCCCCACTTGGCTGCTTCTCACTGCCCTTGTGTCACTTCTTTGATGCCTTTCAGAGGGGCTGGAGCATCAGCGAGCCATGGGGACGTTCACAGGGGCACAAAGTGACACTTGAGGACTTGTCCCAGTGGGCAGCCCAAGCTGGCAGCAGCACAGGGAGGGTCTGGGGGATATTCAGGCTGCCCAGGCATCCTGAGGTGGGGTCTGGTGCCAGTGGGGCTGTTGTCCCAGGAGCTGGATGAGATGCTCACTGCTGGTCTGCGATGGTGCCTCCGTTTGGCATCACAGCTCTTCAGCACACAGTGGGGACCTAGGGGAGAGGGGACAGAGATCAGATCCCTCCTGCTGCCCCCAAAACACCTACCCAGCTGGGCTCCTGCCCAGCATCTTTTGCCCCAAGGGACTGCAAAAAGTGAGTCAGCACCCACAGGAATGGGCTGTGTGGGGTTGTACCTCTTTGCAGCCAGCAGCACCCCCAGCACCCAAACTTGTGCAATAGTTTGATCTTCTCTGACCTAGGAAATCCTGGTGAGCCCAACCCAGCTGCAGAGAGCAGGGGCAGAACCCAGCCCAGCTCTGCTCTTTGCAGTTCCTCAGCACAAGGACAGCAGCAGAACACAATGGGGCAAACAAGGGCTTCTGGTCTGACTCCAGCTATGGGGTAGCCCTCAAGTTTTAAGATCCTTACAACAGACACAATGCTGGAGATCTGAATATCCTTGTGTCACCTCCCTTTCAAACCAACAGGGACAAGGACCCTGACACAGCCATGGGCCAGCCCAGCCCATTCTGTCCCTTTGGACCAGCACCAGCTGGGCAGCACAGCAGGAAAATCCCCCCCTGTTCCCAGGCAGAGTGTGCAAGAGGATTTCTGTGACTCTGTGATTCCTGAGATGCTTCTGTGCACACCCAGACACACACTGCCAGGGCTGGGCAAACAGTAGCTCTGTTCTTGGGATGACATTGGCTCATCAGCTGATGGGAAGTTTGACACAAAAAATCCTCTAAAAATAGAGAAGCTCCAGCAAAGGCCCCAGCACCAGCACCTCAATGTGCACCCAGCACCTTGGGGCTCCTGCACACTGGGGACATGGGACAGGGTGTCCCACAGGTGTCTGTCCCACCTCCTCCCTTCACACATTTGTGTTCTTCAGGTGGGATAAAACCTGTTATGGGTTTGCAATCCTGTCCTGAACCCTTGAGACTTGTTCATGCTCCTTCCTGGTCACTGGGACAGGGATGATGGGATAACTGGGACTGCAACTCGGTCCCTGCAGCAGCTCTGGAAAAAGGAGTTGGTGGAGGAAAAGGCATGGAGCAAGGGACCACTCCAGCTCCCTGCCCTCCTTGGGCTGAGCTGGACATGAGCCCTGTTCCCAAAATCAAGCAGGTGAAGTGTTTTCCTGTCCTACCTCCCCAAATTAGCAAACCCAGTGGTACCCACACCTCAGCACACTGCCAGCCCTCCTGGAGGGTGATGCCCAATGCTTCAGGGAGACCAAGAAGAGCAGAAATCAGCTTTACTCAGGGTTAAGTTCTATTAATTTGGGTGCAAAACCTAAATGAGGTGACTTCCAGGCCTCATCCACAGTGTCCAGATGGGGCTGGTGTCCATCAGAGGCAGCCAGCTGAGCTCCACATGTGCCAGGAACTCCTCAGATTTCTCTCTCCAGCCCCCCCAGACCTCTCTCCATCCTTCCCATCCTCACCCCATCCCCTCTCCGTGTGCTCCCCAGGTTTTACAAGCCTGGATCTCAGCTTCTCCATCCTGGGCAATCCACAGGGAAAAAAGCTGCATTTTAAGATGGAAACCAAACAGCCTCATCCCAGCCTCTCTCCTGAGCCTTTACATTTACTCTGGGAATGCACTGGGGCCTCTGGAGGACTCCAGTCCCCTGAGAAGGACAAATCAGATCCAGTTTTCCATGGGGCCCATATGGTGATGGCAGCTCCACAGTCCCTGCCACAGCCCTGCAGACTGCAGGGGACCACACAGATGGCACCTGGATGCTGCCAGGGAGAGCTCGTGGCCAGGACACCCAGGGACAATAAGGGAAACGAGGCATTCTGGCTAGAAACAAGGTGCCAAATTTTAGCAGCAAAGGGTGAGATTCACAGAGCAAAAGGTGAGAGGGATGCACAGAGGGAGAGATGTGGGACATCTGTGCTGGGGATGTGATCGAGCCCTGAGTAAACCTGGAGAGCCCAAACCTGCAGCGAGGTGTCCTGCACTCTCCGGGGGACAGAGCCCAGCTTGTCCCTTGCTGGAGAGGCAGCCCTGGCAAGGACAGGATGTTTGCACAGCATTCCTAAGCTTTGGAGCCTGTCTCAGAGGTGGCAGGGAAGCACCAGGTGCCCCTAAAGTAGGGGACGAAGCACCCTGCAAGTAATAAAAGACAACTACTCCCAATATCTTACCTCAATGGGCACGTTTCTGCCTTGAGGGCTTGCTCCAAACCCCAAAAAGTGGTTCCCATCCTCAGCCCTTGCTGACTCCTCTAAGCCAGAGGAGAATCTGGGGGAAAATATCCAGAACTGGCTGTTTCTTTGCAGGGAGAAGTAAGTGTTAGTATTCAACTGATATTTATAGTGCCCAGTGGGAGGGGAGGCATTACACACAACTTCCAGTGGGTATTTTCAGAAAGCCACCTGCTCCTCACCATTGTGCAGAAACACAATTGTTCTGCACCAAGAAGCTCGTCAGCCGATGAGCTGAGGTCTCTGGCACAGCCAGGGGGTGACAGTGAACACCCCTCAGCAGGTCCTGCCACCTCAACTCAGCCATCTCCACCTCAACCAGGACTGAGTTACCCTTTGGTGAGCGTTGTTCTGGTCATGCTGTGGTTCCTGACTCAGTTTCCCTGTTTCCTGAGTGGGGTCTGTGTCCTCACCTGGCCCCAGAGAAAGCTGAAATCCCAGTTTATTGCAAGGAGCAAACTGGCGTGGGAAGGAAGTGCTGGGGTAAAGACACAGCAACACCCAAACCTCCTGCCTCTGCACTTTGGGGTGAGACCTCAGTCAGGAATGAGCCCTGGAGGGGCTCCAAGCTGGATGATGTCCCTGACAAGTGGGATCCCCAAGCCTGGCCAAGAGACTCAAAAAGCTCAGACTCCAAACTTCATTTCTGGGTTTGCAGCAGCCAGAAACTCAACCAGGAGGAGAGAGGGTGATGGGTTTGAGGGTGCTGCTGAATCCATGAATCCAGGGGCCCAGCGAGTGTGCTGGTTCAGCAAGGGAATATTATCCCTGCAATATCCCAGAGCTGGATTTCCCCAGCAGGCAGAAGGTGCTACCCCAACCCACCAGACACAAAGCAAATCCCTCAAATCCTGCCACCACGTTCCCCCTTGTCACTGATGTTTTGTAGCAGATTTCCATCCCAAACCAGCAGCATTGCTGTGGCAGTGCCAGAGAAACACCAGTTCCTCCAGGAGGTGAGGGGATGGGGAACCACCCTGTGCTCCCTGGGAAGGCAGGGATGCACCTGATGCACAACAGCAAACTCTCATCCCTCTTCCAGGACGTGGTCTGCACTCAGATCCATCCACAGAGACAGGAGGGGTATGGACTGACACCAACCCAAAGCAAGAAAGCCACAACACTGCTTATCATCATTTCCTTCTTCAATGGGTGCTCCCTCCACCTTCCCTGGGCATCCATGTGCCTGTTTCATCCTTTTTTCTATAACTTTGCATCCAAACCCTTTGTTCTTGATCTCTTAGGACAAAGCCTTTGACTTCTGCTTCACTCAGGGTTGAAGAAGCAGCAGAGGGAAATGCAGTCACCACAGCTTGTTTAGGAGCACCTCGAGGGGAACCTGAATGTAAAGGGGAGCACTGAGATCCCAGCAATCCGAGGATGCAAACTCCCTGGAGATGGAACAAGGCCCAGGGGAGATGTGTTTGCTGCTCTCCAAGCCCACATGGAGCCATCCACACCCCCAGCCCCTGCTCTTCATCCCCCAGACACAGCCCCGGGCAGAGCCGCAGGGACCAGCCCTGGCCTGGCCACACCGCCCTGCGGGAAGGTTTCTCCTGCCCCTCCCCTGCATTTCCAGCCTCGTTCCTTCCAAGAAGGAATTTTTAGTGGTGAGTCGGCACATGGAGCAGAGGAAAATGGTCCCGGATCCCTGGGACGGTTCCGAGCTGGTTCGGTGGGGACACAAAACCCCGAGGTAAGCCCAGGGGTGCCCGGGGAGATCGCGCTGTGCAGGGGGGGTTCTGAGCGCTCGGTACCGCAGCCCAGAACCGCGGGAAGGATCCAGGAGGTTCGGGGAGGTTCGGGGAGGTTCGGTGGCCCAGCGCTGGCTCAGCCAATCAGGAGCGGCGGGGGGCGTGGCCAGGAAAGGCGCGGGGGGATTTAAATGGTCCCGAGGAGCGCGGGAACTGGGATGGAGCTGGGGAAAGGGATGGAGAACACGGGGGAGAGTTCAGAAGAGTCCGGAGCGATTAACACCTGAAGAAAAGTACAAAGATTGGGGTCTGTAGAGCCGCCGTAGTGTCTGCTCTTTTCTGTGGGTCTAATTCGTGTCCAGGGATCAGGGAAGGTGCTCCTGCCCCTGCTGCCACCTTGCCCATGGGGTGACCCTGGCACCCATCCTGCTTGCCACAGTCCCAAGGCTGCATGCCCAACGCTGCCTTGTTCCCCTGCGTGAGCACCTGATCTAGGGATGCTCAGCACCACGGGAGACTGGCCAGAGGAAATACTGTGCCCCAGCAATGTTCCCTTGGTTTGGAGGGTTTGAAAATACAGCCCAAAATTGACAAAAAAAAAGCTTCGAATTGAGGGAATCACCACAAAACTACTCCAGAGGGCATGGGGAGTGTTGTGGTTTGCAGTGGGGTGGCAGCAAGGCTCCCATCTGAGCATTTCTGGTCACAAAAAGCAGTGCTGGGCAGTACAGCTCAATTTCCAACTTCTCCCCTCTCAAAAGGTCAGATCTGAGGAGCTAAGCACCCTGGGCAAAGCCCTGTGCCTGGCACCAAGAACTCCTCCAGCTTATGTCCTTGTCCCCACTGTGCTCCCGGCGAGGTCCCAGAGCCAGGGACACCCAAGAAGACTGCAAAGGTGCTGGCCCCAGCCATGCCATCATCATCAAGCCTAGCCCACGTTTCCATCCATCCATCCATCCATCCACCCATCCACAAGGGATTTTCCAACAAGCACCCACCCCCCTGACACCCATCAGCACCAAGCCCCTCAACACAGCACCCTGCAACCCCCCAGCACTTTGAGGAGCTCCTGCACACACTGAGCTGGGACCTGTGGCCCCACAGCCAAGCACTGGCACCAGGGATGATTCCCTGAACACCCCCAGGAGGATGTGGGAACAGGATCCAGGGAACTGCAGGGAAGCTGAATCAGGGGAGGTTTAGTTTAGGTAACAGGAAAAGGAACAAGCTCCCCAGGGCAGTGGTCACAGCACCAAACCTGCCTGAGTTCAAGAAGTGTTTGGATGATGCTCTCAGGCACATGGTGAGATGCTGGGGGTGCCCTACACAGGACAGGAGTTGGACTGGATGATCCTGATGGGTCCCTTCCAATTTGGCATATTCTATGATTCTATGATTTATCTGCTCCATGTGAGACACCACCAGGAGAGGGGGGAACAGCATCTGCAGCTCAGCAGGCTTTTAAAGAAATGAAATGCTGGTAATCACACTGGTGCAGGTCTGGCTGGCCCAGACCCAGGCCTGGTGGTTCCCATCCTGCTCCCTTGGTTTCAGCTGTGCTCCTGCAGGCACCCAGAAACATTGTGGAAACCTTCAAATCCCTTGAGGAGGGATGAAGGGAAGGGGATGACCCAATGCTCTGGTAACACATCTGCTGCCTGAGATGCTGATGTCCTGTGGCCTCTTTGTGAAAAGTGAGCAGTGTGTCAGAGCTGGGAGGCTGCCAGGACACAGAGGGGGCTGCACTCCCTCTGCACACACAGCTCCAGCACAGCAACTGAGGCAACACTGCCCAGAAGGTTTAGAGACCATTCTTGCAGACAGCTGTAAATTTCTGCCTTCTTTACAACACGATTTTGGACTCTGGGCATCCTACAGAAGAGCCCTGTTCCTGCAGAGCCCTGACCCAGCAGAACCCAGCTCCACCAGCACTGACTCTGGGGTGGTTCAGCCCAAAGCTGCCCATCCTGAGATCCCCCATGTCCCCAGTGCTGTGCTGCTGCAATGCTGCAGCTCCCCCAGGGCAATGTTGGGGAAAAAACCCCAACATGTCAGGGCTTGGTGGGATGCTCACCCCAGCA
The DNA here is from genome assembly GCF_003957555.1 of Calypte anna. Classification (NCBI taxonomy): domain Eukaryota; kingdom Metazoa; phylum Chordata; class Aves; order Apodiformes; family Trochilidae; genus Calypte; species Calypte anna. Next base: position 3,727,832 of record NC_044271.1, read on the forward strand.
GAAGTTGGTGTCCTCCTGTCCTGCCCTCCTCCCACCTTCCCCTGCTGTCTCCAGCCACCAGCACACCTGAGGTGACCTTTCCCTGCCCTGCACATCCAGGGGCATTTGCTGAGTGATGCTCAGGATGTGCAGAGCTCCCTGACCTTGTCTCCAGGGGGTAAAGGCACCAATTCACCTTCACCACTGCTGGAAGGGGACTGGTTTGGGCAGCTGCTGAAACACAGTGACTGGAGGCCAGCTCATCTGAGAAGGTGCCTGCTGCTGGGTTTCACCTTGCTACCACCCAAACTGGACCTTCAGTCTATGCAAACAGAGCAGCAAGGGTCTCCCTGACTCCACCCAGGACAGGAGTTCAGAAGTATTTAATGTACCTTGGACACAGCATCCTGAAAATGGGAGGTGGGCTTTTAATGCACTGCCCTTTGCAGAAGGCTTTGGCCCTGCTGAAGGACACGGTTGTCCTCAGGCTTGACTGACCTCAGGCAGAGGATCAGGGCATGGCTGGGTCTGCACACCAACACCCATCCTACAGAGCTGCCATCACCATGGCATGGCATAAAATGCTGTCCAAAGACCCTTTCTCCCCTCAACAGCACAACCAGAGGAGCCACTCACCAAGTTTCAGCTGAAACTCCACCTCTCTGGACCTGCTCAGAGCTGACACCTCAGCCCCCAGGGCTGGCAGCAAGGCACTGAGTCCTAACAGAGGATGCAGCACACAAAACCTCCCTCAAGGTGTTCCCACCTCAGGTGTGGAGTCAATCTAAACAAGATTTATCTCTTCCCACAGCCAAAGCCACCTGGGCACTGGGTCCTTGTTGCACTTTTCTAGGTCCAAATCCCTCTGTATTTAGAAGAGCCCAAGATATGAGCCCACCTTGCTCCTAGAGCTCAGGGGATTTCCAGAGAGCACTGGCCAAGCCTGAGGGCTGAAAGAAGGTAAGGACCAAATCTTCCAGAGATACAGAGGAATCTTGTTCTTGAGATCCAAGACCCAAATACCCTCCTAGATTGGGTCTCAACATCTCCTCTGACCTTTGTGAGGCATATGGCCATCTTCTTGCTGCATCTGTTCTGAGGAACATGAGACAGGACAAGACAAGAGGGTTTCTGGGTCAATCTTGGTCTCGTGAGGGGGAACAGATGGGTTTTCTGGTGGGACTGATGTTCTGAAAAGCAATTACACATGAAGATATCCCCAATAGACTTTGCTGTGCTCTGGCCCAGAGCCCAAGTCATCCTGGGTTTGGATTTTAATTAGCCCCATTTTGGTATCTGTTCTTTACTTCCCTCCAGATAATGATTTAATTATTGCAGACATGTCTTCAAATTAGCAGCTTCCTTAGTGGATTATTCATCTGGGATCTCCTCAATTACAGAGCCCATCTTATGGCCATCAGAAGAGAGGATGGAGAGAACAAAGGAAAACCAAAACTTTCCCAGAAAGAGGAACTATGGAAGCACCCAGTTCCTGAGGAGTGACCACACTGCCAAGCCCTTCCCCTACCTTCATCTGTGTCTCAGAGTTGGTTAGGAAACCCAGCTCCAAAAGACACCCCAAACATCTGCATCATGCAGGATCCTGGTGGCACCCAGGCAAGTTGTTCCTGGGGAAATCCCAGCTGGACATCAGAAGATTTTTAACTATGAGAACAGTCAAGCACTGGAATAACCTCCCCAGGAGAGTGGTGGATTTCCCAACACTGCACACAGACTCAGCTTAACAGGGTGCTGGGCCATCTCACCTGAACCATGTTCCTCCCTAGATAGGTTGGATCAGATGATCCTCGAGGTCCCACCTGGCATTCTATGGTTCTGTGATCAACCTCACTGTGAGAGCTGGGCAGAGCCTCTCAGGGCTTCAGCAAAGCCTCCTCCCTAGCCTGGAACAATCCCTCTGCCCAGAATAGGCTGGAAAAGAAGGGGACAAGCTCATGAGCTACCCCATCCCTTGTTGCAAAGGGCAATGAACTCCAAGAAAACACCAAGAAGCACCCTGGTCCCTTTCTACCAAAGCACTTGAACCATTGTGCTTGTCCCAGGATCCCCAAAATTTCCCTCACCAGTAGAGCTACAATCCCCACACTAACCACCAGGGAACCAGATTTTGCAGCAGCCACTAGAAAAGCTCTGCCACCTCTCCCTCCTGTAGCACGTCCAGCAGTGGAAAATCTCCATCAGCTCCTCTGTCCCTGCAGTTCACACTCCACCAGCTCAGCTCAGAGCAGCTGCAGCTGCTGCAGGGAGAGCCCTGGGGCAGAGCCACCTCTGAGTCTGCAGCTGCAAACACAGCCCAGGTCCCCCAAAACCCAAATCAAAACCCCCTCTGCAAGGCCAGGGTGACTTTCCTCCTCTGGTGCCCATCCCGAGCACAAGAAAGCAGCTGGGCAGCAAAAGCAGTGAGGTGACAGAGCCTGGTATCCCAGCTACCAGCTTGGGGACACAGCCCTGCTGTGGGATTTCCAGCCCTGAGTGATGAGTCCCAAAGCACCACCAGCCCCTTGCCCTGGCTCCTGACAGGGCATCACCTGGCTCTGTCTTCCCCAGCAGCAATCCCAAGACCCCAGGAATTTTGAGCTCTCCACTCCATCAAGTTTGCTGAGAGATCAACACATTGGAGGGCAAGGGAAGGGAGAGAAGAGGCTGTGATGACACACGCCCTATAATTTAATTTCCTTACAAAACCAGGCTAAAGAAGATGGAAGTGGAAGTGACACATGAGAGAAAGAGAGAAGGATTTTCATTAGCCTGACCAAACCTCCTGGAATATGATCACAGAGGCAATAAAAAACGCCTCCCCTCTGGCTGAGGACAAAGAAAGGCTTCTTAGCTGGGAAGAAGAGGAAGAAAATTGATGTAGAAGAAAGGAAATGACCCAAAAATGGCTGAAATGTCAGATTTTATTAAAAAGCCTTCACCTTGAGAGAAATAATAAGTGATGAGAACAGGAACACGATAGGGGAGACAAACAGCTGGAGAACAAGTGGGACAGGGAACAAGCACCTGGGAATGGCTCTGCCTGCCCCAGAAGCTGCCCTGGTGACACCAGTGAAGGGCTGACTGGTGTGGCTGGAGGTGTGACTGGGGTCAACTGGGGTGCTCAGAGGAGGTGCTGGTGAGGAGGGCAACAGAAGCTGCAGGAGGTGGGAGCCCCAAGGTAGCATCACCACCTCACTGCAGACCAGGGAGTCCCCGAGTTAAACACCTCCATATTTTGCAGCTCCCTTTCCAGAGGCCTCATCCTGCTCTCCTGCCACCCCTGGGTCACACTGTCACTGTACCACATCACAGGGTCCCTGCTTAGCTCCAGGAGCATGGGTGCTCCCTTTCTGAGGGTGCTTGCAGAATCCTGAGGGGAAAAATGGATGCAGCAATCCCTCCAGCATCCCTGCCAGCATCACCCTGCGAGGGGACACCCACACCTCCAACCCCCCCACGGACTCTCCTGTCCTCCAGAGCCCCAGCATCCACAGGCAGGGCCCAGCAGAGCCACAGCCCCGGGCTCCAGCCCCTGCCCATGCTCAGCCTTGGGACTGAGGTGGTGATGGCCGAGGAGAGGAGAGGAGAGGGGGAGAATGGGAGAGGGGAAGAAAGGGAGAGGAGGAAAGGGAGCAAAGGAGGAGAGGAGGAGAAGAAGATAGAAGAAAAGGAGGAGAGGAGGAGAGGAGTGTCTGGGCTGCACCAGTGTCACGCAGCATTGCGGGCTCCAGCTCCAGCCCAGCCCCAGAGGATGAGCTGAAGTCTCAGCGCTCTCGCACGGCCACACAAAGCCCTTTCCCTGCTTGCAGCACGGAGAGGAGCCGGCTCTCCCCAGCTGATCCATCTCTCCCCAGCTGATCCGCCTCTCCGGCATCTCCCCAGCAGGATCCTCTCGCGTTTTGCAGGCGGGAGCAGCTCGGATTCCCCGCAGCAGCCTCCCCGCTGCTTCTCCAGCCACCCGTGAGCAGCATTTGCGGACAACATCGCTCCAGCCCCAGGCAGTGACCCCGCTCCCAGCCCGGCTCCTCTCCTCTATCCTCCTCCTCTATCCTTCTCCTCTCCTCTCGGGCAGTTCCTGCTGAGCTTTGCTCTGGCTCCACACACACAGCCCGGACAGGGTCCCTCAGGACCTGACAATATTTGCTTTTGGGAAAAGCAGAAGAAGCGAGGGCCGAGCTGGAAAGATCTCCCTGAGGCCGCAGGGAGCCGGGAACTGCGGCTGAGCAGAGGATTTCAGCCCAGACCAGCAGCTGCCTGGGAAGCTACAGCAGCACTGAAGCCATCACAGCAGCCAACATCACCTTCCTCTTAGCATCCCACCACCACCACCAGTCCAGACCAGCTCTTCTTCTTTGTTCCAGTACTTAAAGGAGGGCTACAAAGAAGATGGAGACTCCCAGCTGACAAGGAGTCCCATGGATAAGACAAGGGGAATGGGCACAAGTTGATCCTGGGGAAATACTGATTGGAAACTGTTTCCCCATGAGGACAGTCAGAGATTGGAATGGTCTCCAGGGGAAGGGGTGGATTCCCCCACTTTGGGAAGTTTTAACTCTCAGCTCGATGGGTGCTGAGACATCTCAGATCAACAATAATATCAGAAGGGTTGGAGCAGAGGATCCCTGAGGTCCCTTCCCAGCTGACACTCTGTGATTCTCTGATTCCCAGCCAGCCTGCTCTGGTTCCTGGTGCTGTTAACACCCACCCTGTGCCCAGGAGTCCTCACAGATTTAAGAAAGCTTTGGGTACCACCAAGTGCACTTGGCAGCTGCCTCAGAGCAAGATCAGCCCCAAACCAAGCCAGTGGGGATGGAGAATCATAGAATGTCAGGTTGGATGAGACCCCAAGGATCACCTGGTCCAACCCTTCTGGTATTATTGTTTATATGAGACTTAAAACTTTCCAAGGGCAAAAGGAGACCATGAAGGTCTCAGCTGCCCCAGAGACTGGTTAACCTGGGTGCTTATAGGCATCTCCTGATCATTCAGGGATAAGTCCTGCAAAATCTCATGCTTTGGGAAGAACGGGCTCAGTCAAACCTCCAGCTCACCAGCAGCTCCATGGGAGCTGACCCTCAGTCACTCTCCTTGTGTAAACTGCTGAAATGAAGTGGGGGAAAAGGGTAGAGGTGAAGATGACACCATGGGAAAATCTTTCTGCTTCCTTTTCCCCAACAGGATTTTGGCATTTCAAGGCCATGTGGAGCCAAGAAAGTCTGGGCACTTAGTGATAAAGAACCAGCCACATCTTGGTCTGGGGTGGCTTTTCCTGCTGGGTCACTACACTTGTCCCCACTCTGGGCCAGTGGCAGAACCTTTCTGGTATCTTCAGTGATAGGATTTCCTCCTACTTGCAGTGGAGAGAGAAGGAAACCAAGCACCACCGTCTGCCAGCTCTGCTAGCCAGGCTGCTGGCTGGTTTCCTCATCTCTTCAGCCCCCAAAAATACATTTGGGGCTTTTTGGTTGGTTTGTTTTGGTGGGGTTTTGTTGTTGTTGGTTTTGTTTGGGTTTTGTTTTTTGTTTTTTTTAAGACTGGAGGAATTATCAGTGTTTGAGTCCACGGCTTCACCACACTGCAGCAGGGTGCAGAACACTCTGCCAGCTGTGACTCCAACCTGAGCTCACCCACTTGCTGCTACATGAGGAATGAGTTTCCCCTCCTGGATCTTGCACCCCTGAATGTTCCTGATTAACAAACCTCGCAGCACAGAGAGCAAAAGCAATAAAGGTTCCTTTACCCCAAAGGTCACCACAGCCACTGCATCACTTAAAGACCAGATCTGGAGAGCAGAATTTCTCCCTTTGAAATGTAACAGATGTCCTGCACTGAGCCATGCAGCAATATTTAAATAAAAAATGGTGGCTGTACAATAGCCAAGTCATTTGAGAATTAAAGCAGTGGTATTTTTAGGCAGCAGGAGTACGTGTGGGAGAGATCTCAAAGTGCAGGATGGTGCCATTTGCTGCAGGGCAGTTGGAATTAGATTTATTGACGAGGTGTGATTTGAAAGAGACACCAGCACTCAGGAAGAGCCATGCAGTGATCAGCAGTGCTGGGAATTATTACAGCTTCATTTTCAGAGACCAAATTTCTGAGTGTGTATATATGTGTGTGTGTGTGTGTGTGTGTGTGTGTGTAAACACAAAGGAGCAGCAGAATAAAAGCCATTTCTGCTCACAGAGATGCTCCGATTGCCACCTCCAAAAATGGTCACTGCAAAAGTCTTGTAACTAAATTAACTAGCAGCAGATGATTGAAAGGGGGAAAATGCTCTTCTAATATGGCAGCTCCAAAGTGTTGGCAATAATCGAGTGATTATCATCCTGGCTTGGTGCTGAGGAGGAGGAAAGGGAAGTCTTCTCTCTCCCTCAGACATTATCTGCTCTCTGGGTGGCACATCTGGCTACCAGATGGGTAACAGCAGCAAAGCAAACCCTGTCTGGACCTGGGCTGGAAGGAAAGACAGCTCTGGTCAGAAGAGCTGAGCCTGCTGGCTGTAATGAAACATTTAATGGGTTAAAAGGAGTTAAGCTGTGTTATTCAGCACGTGGTGACAGGAAAGCATTGCTCTCAGGGATGCTGGCAGGTACCTGGGAGCCCACACCCTGTGTACCAGTGAAGCTCCTGTCTCCAAGCACTGCAAGAAGCAAGGACAGCAGCTCCCAGCAGGCAGATGGGAATCTCCAGGATTTCCACGCATTCTCTCTCTAGCACAGCCAAGTTTTCCAAGTGGCAAAACAACAGCCAACGTTTGGTTTGCTCCATGGATCCTTACAGGTCCTTAAGGGGGTTGGGTTGGAAGCTCCTCTGCCCCCTCAAAGCCTCCTCTGATCCTAGCCTATATTATCCCAAATTCCCATTGCTTTTGCCATGCAGACTCAGCCCTGCCTCCTCCCTGTAGGAAACAGGATGGAGTCTCCATCCATGGTCAGACATTGCCACAGCTAACACCCCCAGCCCCACAGGGACCAAGGGGGTGGCACGGGAGGGGATCCTGGCTGCAATCAGCACCTCTGGAGGGGGATGCAGCTGGCATCAATGCCATCCTCATCCTCAGCTGGGGTGTGAAACAAATCTCCATCAGAAGGGGATGGCAGAGGCAGCACCATGTTCTAGTGACATCCACCCCACCTGCCCCACAACAGCTCTGGCCAGAAACCAGAGGCAAGAGCAGCCAGAAGGCCCATGGAAACAACCTCTCATCAGGGGAATCATGCAGGATCTGGCTGTGCCACCCTCACACATCATTCCCACCCCCCTTCCTGAGAAAGGAGAGCTCAGCTTCACAGCATGCCAGGGAAAGCAAATCCATGGAGAAGATGCTCAGCTCCACCACAGCTACCTCATCCTGCAGGGAAACTGCCCAGGACACCACAGCCCCTCCTCAACCTCAGAACGATGCTGTGCCCAAACAAACCTTGAAACCCTGCCCTGTGCTCCCCAAACCCACATTGCCTGCAGGGAGATCCCAGGCTGGCTGGGTGCCCCTTGGATGAAGCAGGAATTTCAAGGCACGGTGCTTTCCACCACCCTGGGAACATGTGGCTCAGGTCCATCCCCCAAGGACTGAAGAGAGGAGGGTGCAGAGCCCGTGTCCCTTGGCTCTGGGGCTCTGGGGTCCTGATCTGAGCTCTGTGGGGGGGTTCACAGGACACTGAACCCTCGAGGTGCTGGATCAGAGCTCACTCCCCCAAAGGAGAACATCACCTCACAGGTGCTTGTGTGGTATTTGGGAGACTTTGGGATCTGAGTAATTTCCTCTCCTGGCTGATCAGCCTGGGAATAAACCAGCCACAGACAAAAACAACCTCTGCACCTTTTTTGACTCCTTCCTGCAAACCAGTCTGGGGGGGAGATGTGAGAAAGGGGCCAAGTTCTAGCTAGTACAGCTGCCAGGCACTGAACTGTGGGGCAGATTAAGTGGATTATTGAGGCTGTAAACTTCCCACAAGCCTCTCTCCACTTGCTGTCTGCAGCTTCTGGCACCCCGAATTCCTGCGTGGGGAACAGCAGTAGGCACAGCCACCAAGTCTGTTTATCATGATGAAGATCAAGTTTATGACACCCGTGTTAATGCCACAGCAAGGCCATAAACACCCCTCCTGATTTTGGAAGCCAGTGGCCAGGCTTTGGGAGGAGAGGAGCTCTCTGAGGATGCACTGCACTAATGAGGCTCCCAGAAAGGCAAGAGCTGGGCCAGCAGCATGGCCAAACATCCATCCCCTTCCCCCTGGGTCTGGCCATCCAAAGGGCAGCCCAGCTCCTACCTCTTGGCTACTGAATGCCCCGGGGCCACCAGCCCCACAGCTCCACATTTCTTCTGCCCCAGCACATAAACTGCACTGTGGGTGATGCTGTCTGGGAAGGGAAAACCCATCTGTAATTACAGGGGAAATTAATTTCTACCAAGGAAAGGTGGAAATGAGAACTTCAATCAGTGCAGTTGATGGATGGGCAGCAATTCCGGGAGGGATTCCCTTCCCCTGCTGGATATCCCACCCTGGAGATGGATCCTGTCTCCTCCAGGGGCTGGCTGGAGACTCAGGCAGGAAGAGCATCCTTCCCTGCTTGCTATTTAAAGAAATGGGCTGCACGCTGTCAACATCTCACCTCCCCCTGGAGGAGCTGGGCCCAAGCTCCGCTTTTCCTGGCGTGGCTCTGCCTCCCCGACCTGCGGGGAGCTGAGGCTGCAGGGAGAGGCATCACGCAGCAAAAAACCCAGGGAACTGCCCTCTCCTGGAAAGCGGTGGCAATGGACAGGAGGATGAGGGAAATGAGCTCTCAGCTGCCACTTGATTTTTGTTTTAGGGTTTTTTTTCTGATGCAATTAAAGGCAGCCGCCCAGCCGGTGCCTCCTCCTGCTTGCTAAGAGAAGCGTGGCAGGAACTGAAAATCGGGAGCTGAAGGGAAAAAAAAAAATAAAAATCTGCATTTCAGCTAAATTCCAGGCATGTCAGTCCTGCAGGATTACAGAGCTGGAGACAGCGACCCGTGAGCTGATTCCAAACACCAGGAACTGAGGAAAGGAAGGGCAACTTGGAGGACACGGGGTCAGTCCCCTCCTGGCCAGGAACTTTTGGCTCTGTCTTTTGGAGGAGGTTTGGCACCCAGCTCCAAGATGCTGCCAGCTCCCCGTGGCAGGATGGAAATCACTGCACATGGGCTGAGGGGAAGGCAGAGCTGCTCCATGCCCAGCCTGGCACAAAAAAATGAGGGAGATGAACATCCTCTTGATTCTTCTGAGCATCCTCAGTGTGCAAATGAACCAGAGGGCTTTACCAGGGCCCCACCAGGATTTTAATCTGCTCGACCACAGCACAAGCAGGAGTGGAATCCAATTATATCAGCACAACTTTTTTTAGCAAAGAGCCTTGAATCATTTTCCCTGCTTCTCTTCCAGATGGGCCCAAATGCAGACCTGTCCCCCAACACTGCAGTTGTTTCGTGCCATATTTTCCCTTCATGCCTCCCAAATGCCAACTCGTGTGAGCACACCCACACGTGCACCCACCTCCAAGCCTTTTGGCATCATTTGCTCACAGAGGAGCCCTTTAAGCACTGCAAACTCCCAACCACATCCCTCAGGAGCCTGGCAAGGGCTTGGATCCACTTGCAGAGCCCAACACCAGAGCCCTGACCCTGGGTCAGGACCAGATCAACCCCATGCCTGGTGTTTCACAGAAAGCAGCTGTAAAGTGAGGGGTTGTTATTGCATGTAACACCTCTCTGGGAAGAAAAGATGGGCAATGGGTCTAACATCCCTCCCTTCCAGTTAATAGCCCAGAGACCTCCCAGCTCCTTTCTGAGAGCCATCAGGGAAACCTCAGACTCACCAAAGCATTCTGTAGGAGGAAATTAACTGTAAAATAATGTTTCAAGGTTTGCTAAAGAACCTCATACCTGTCTGCTCTGCCAGAAAACGTGAAATGGCACCACCCAGGCAGGAGACAGACACTCACATCAAAGTCACTCCCTGTCCCCAGAGAGCAGAGACCTCCAGAAGCATTTCCAGCTGGGTCCCAGTTTGGGTTCAGCACCCTCTGAGCCTCCCAGGATGCTTCCGTGGGAACTCCCACTTCCCACACACTGTCAGGCTCTTTCCCAGCACTGACTCATGGCCATGATCTCCCACCCAGCACACCCATTTCCCACCCAGCTCACACCCACTCAGCCCCCTCCTCCTCACACCACCATCCCTGTCCCTGTCCCCCTGCACCCCAGTGGGAGCTGTCTGCAAGGGCAAGGTTTGCAGGAATGGCCCTCAAAAGATAAAGACCCAGGTTTTCAGGGTGGTTTTTACTCCTGGCACCTGCTGAGACAGCTGAGACCTGGAGGAACCCAAATCTCAAGCACGTTCAAACCCTCAGCATCTGCATTTTGACCGCAGGAGAGTGCCAAAGCACAGCCAGACAGAGCTCCCAGCACCTGCTGCCCTCACCATGGAGGCCAGAAAGCTGCATGGAGATGGATGAGGTGTTCAATCCCACATCCGAATACCCAAAGCTGAGCTGACCACCCCAGAATACAAGATGTGTTCATCAGTCCCACCACTGGTGTCTCAGGAACCTGCTGGTCTGGGGCCTCCTCACTGCCCCTCCAGCTGATCCAGATCCCACACTCACTCTGGGCTGTCCCCTGGAAAAGAGATGCAGGAGAAGCAAGGACCAAACCTGGGAACTCATCTGAACACCTGAGCACCTCCAGGCACCAGGGGGATGGCACCAGTCACCTGTGCTCCCTCAGAAGTCTCCATGGGAGTCCCCAGAGATCAGTCTCGTTTCTTCACCAGCACCATCCTGAGATGCAGGAGGAAGCACAAATCCCTGAGGCTCCCAGACCACCTGAGCTATGAGGACATCAACATTCCAGCTCCTGATCCTGGGCAGCACTGCAACCAAGCAGCTCTGGAACCACCCAGACACGTTCCTCCAGGTCCCAGAGCCCAGCTCACACCTTGCCTCTTTACCAGCTCACTCATGAAGTGGCACACTGGTGTCCAACCCACCAGGAGAACCTCATTCCAGCAGAGGAGCAGATGGTGGCAAACGAGCTTAAATGAACACTTTGCCAGCCCTGACTTGGCCAAAACCAGGACATCCCCAGAAGGTTTTGCACAGCTTTAACAAAACCAGCTTCCTAAGCCAATTGCTGCCATAATGATGGCATTTAGGGGATAAACAAGCCCTTAAAGGCTGGTGTTATTCAGAAGAAAAATCAGGGTGTCTGGAGGCAGCTGGCCATGGCCATGATAAGATGGGCAACAGAGGATGGGAACCAGTGTGAGCAGAGCTGGAAGCAGCCAAGCTGGCTGGATGCACACTGGGCTGGTCCAGCCCCAGGCATGGTGACATCCACCCAGAACCAACATCCAGGCTGGAGCAGCTCCGTGGGCATTTACCTGGTGCCAAACTCTGGGCTGAACCAGCCCCAGCAACATCTGCCTGGAGAGCAACCCCACGAGCTGAGCGTGGAGCTTGGTGCCAGGCAGATGCTCCTGGGGCTGATCCAGCCCTGAGCTCAGCCCTGGGTAGGTGCTTGCAGGGTGGGTGGGTGCTCAGGGGGCTGAGGATGCAGCACCGAGGGATGCAGGAGGATGGGACACTGGGAAGCCAGACGGGCAGAAGGCCAGGGCAGGACCAGTCTCACCAGTATGCCTGCCCTCCCCCTCAGTGTAAGGTGGCAGCATGGGGAGAGCACTGGAAAGGGCAGCTCAGGACTACCCAGGGGCAGAGAGCAGCTGAAAATCAAGGCACCCCCCTGCCCACACCTGGGCTACAGGAGGCACTGCCCCCCCAGATGATGCAGACTCCCGGAGGGGTGGATGTGCCCCCTCCTTCACCCCTCCTGCCTGCACACCCAGCAGGGATGGGGCAGCCTGGAGCCAGTGGTGCAGGGAACTGAGCCGCCCCTCGGCTATGGGCTGAGCCCCCCCCCACCTGGGGACATCAAGTACCCTCATGACCCAGGTCGGGGTAAGGATGGCATCACTCCAGCTCAGACACAGCCCACGGGAAATGGGGGAGTTCAGCGCATCCCCGGCCTCAGACACCCCCTCCAAAGGTAAGGGCGTTGGGAGACAAAGCACCCCCGGGCTGAGCCATCCCCTCCCGGGGGGCCTGAGCATCCCTGCGGGGCACAGCGGGGCAGAGCATCCCCAGCCCAGCCCCACCCGGGGACCAACGGTGGGACCGGAGCCCCCCCGGCCCGGCCCCCTCGGGGGAGCGGAGCATCGCCGCGGGGTGCCGAGCATCCCCGGGGGGAAGCCCAGCATAGCGGGAGGGTTCCGAAAGGCCAGAACCCCTGAGTCCAATCCCACCGGGGAGGGGGGGGGCCGAGCATCCCCTTCTCGGCTTCACGGGGAGGGGGGCACCAGAACCGAGCATCCTCCTCCCGGCTCCGCGGGGCCCGAAGCATCCCCGTGGGCAGCCCTGGGGCCGCCCGGCCCCGCCCGCACTCACCGGCCGCCGAACTCGCTGGAAGCCGCCGCCGCCGCCGCCTCCCGCTGCCCGCCCCGCCCCGCCCTGCGTCACCAAGGACACGCCCACGGACACGCCCCGAGTGGTCACGCCCCCCTGGGTGGGGGTCCCCATTGGAGGGGAGGGGGGAACTGGGGATGCCGAGGGGGTAGGGATGGGATGGGGGTCCCTGGGTGGGGGTCCCGGAGTCCTCTGGGGGGGTAAGGGTGTCCCTAGGGGGCAGGAGCCACCCGGGAGGGGCGCGCAGGAACCTTCCTGGGGGGCAGGGACCTCCCTGGGGGGTCGAGACCAAGGTGGGGCTGGAACCCTCCTGGGTGCAGGAGCATTCCATGGGGAAGAGACAATTCCGAGAAGCGGGGAAGGAGCCCCGGGGTGGAGTGAGGACAAGGATAGGCAGGAAGCCCCTCGGGAGGAGCAGAAAACTCCCGTGGGGTTTAGGAGCACCCCCCCCCCAAGGGGTTGTGACTCCCCGGGGCCTCATCCAGCCCTAGAGGAAGGAGTGGGGCTGGGCTATGGGGCAGCCAAACCCCCAGTGAGCCCAGGGACCCCCATGCCAGTGGGGGAGCCAAGAGGGGTCCAGGCGGGGGTCCCCTCCTCATCCTGCTGAGGCTCAGCTCTGAGGGGGGCAGAACGGGACACGTTGCCCCCCTTGGTTTGCACAGAGCTGCTCAGCCTCATCCCCCTCCCCGGGGAGAGCCTCAAACCTCGGGATCTGAGGCAGGGACAGTCCCTGAGCTGCAGTGGGAGCAGCAGCAGAGCCTCCAGCAGCCTGCCCAGCACGGGGGGCATCGTTAGCAGAGAAACAATTAATTAGTGGCCCCTGAAACCCAAAGATGCTGCCCCTGCCCTGCACAGGCATCCTCAGCATCCCTCAGCATTCCTCAATATCCCTCTGTATCCCTCAGTACCGCCCAGTATCCCTCAGTACCCCCCAGTATCCCTCAGGATCCCTCAGCATCCCTCAACATCCCTCAGGATCCCTCAGTACCCCCCAATATCCCTCAGGATCCCTCTGTACCTCCCAATATCCCTCAGCATCCCTCAGTACCCCCCAATATCCCTCAGCATCCCTCAGGATCCCTCAGCCATGCACAGGGATGAGTTGGATCTTTGGAGAGCAGAACCTGCATCCCACTGGGCTGGCTCAGGGCCCGCGAGCTCCTCCCGAGGTGTTTTTGCTGCTGGAGGATTTTGGGGAGGATTCAGATAAATTCCCCCAACCCACTGGAGGAGTGGGTGTGCTGGATCTGAGCACTGGTCAGGCTGGGGAACAGCTGCCTTCATGCTGCTTTTGTCACATCCTGGTAAAATTTCTCCTGTTTTCCATGTGCCAGTTTCCTGAGCCCAGAAATGTATTATTTCGGTTCTGCAGTTCTGTTGATGAACTGCTTAGTCCCAGAAAAACATTTTCGGGTACCAAAGAAGTGGGTAAAGCCATCAGCACCGGGATCTGGTTGTATGAACCACCATCCCCCTCAATTCATATCAATTGTCTTAAAAACAGAGGAATTAGAAAAAAAACCATTTCTGTCTGGGAATGGCCTTTGTGGTCCGGGCTGACCAAAACTCCTCTCAGCTCTGAGATAAATTCTTTGCTGATAAAATGCACTTAACGTTTTTTTAAAAGAAATGTTGAAAGAAGGAAACACGGCCAGGACTGTGCAGTTATATAAACCATTAGCTGCTGGAACTCGGGAGAAACGTGGAATTCTCTGTAGCACGAGCGTTGCCTGGCTCTGGGGAGGGATGAGAGCTGGGAACATCTCCCCGTGGCCTCAGCCTCCCGGGGCAGCAAAGGAGCAGAGGAGGGAAAAGGAGCAGTGGTGGAAAAACCCCAACGTTCTGGGGGGTGTTGGGTGCCTGTGGAGGGAGGGAGAGCAGGACAGGGCTTGTGCTCCTCTGCTGTGGGGTAAATCCCAAAGGAAGGCAGCAGGACCCCACCAGGAATCCCCCCAGCTCCTGCTCTGGGCAGACTCCCCATTTCAGCAGGAATTTGGGGAGGGGGAGCAGCAGCCTGGAAATCAAGCCCAGAGTTTGTGCTGCTGCTCCTGCTTTGCCTGTGCAGAGCCTCTGAGTGAGGACCCACAGAATCCCAGAACCATCCGGGCTGGGAAGGGCCCCTCTGGGATCCTCAATCCAACCCCTGATCCGCTCCCCCCGTGGCTCCCACCCAGCGCCACATTCGGGCTCTGCTTAAAAACCTCCAGGGATGGGGAATCCACCAGCCCAAACCAGGACACCCGGGTTACTGGGAGGACTGGGAAGTGGGGCAGGAATTGCCTCAGGGGCCTCCATCAGAGTGAGGACTGGGGGCAGACTTACTGGGAGAACTGGGGAGACAATGACCTCAAGTGTCCTTGTGACTGTGAGGGGACAATTACCTCAGAGATCCTTGTTACTGGGAGAACTGGGGGAGAATTACCTCAGAGATCCTTGTTACTGGTAGTACTGGGGGAGAATTACCAGAGATCTGTGTTACTGGGAGAACTGGGGGAGAATTACCTCAGAGGTCCTTGTTACTGGGAGTACTGGGGGAGAATTACCACAGATCCTTGTTACTGGGAGAACTGGGGGAGTATTACCTCAGAGATCCCTGTTACTGGGAGAACTGGGAGACAGTTACCTCAGAGATCCCTGTTACTGGGAGAACTGGGGGACAGTTACCTCAGAGATCCCTGTTACTGGGAGAACTGGGAGAGAATTACTTCAGAGATCCCCTTTACTGGGAGAACCGGGGGAGAATTACCACAGATCCTTGTTACTGGGAGTACTGGGGGAGAATTACCTCAGAGATCCCTGTTACTGGGAGAACTGGGGGAGAATTACCAGAGATCTGTGTTACTGGGAGTACTGGGGGAGAATTACCTCAGAGATCCGTTACTGGGAGAACTGGGGGACAGTTACCTCAGAGATCCTTGTTACTGGGAGTACTGGGGGAGAATTACCTCAGAGATCTCTACTTCTGGGACAACTGGGGGACCGTTACCTCAGAGATCCCTGTTACTGGAAGAACTGTGGGACAATCACCTCAGTTACTGGTAGAACTGGGAGAGAACTGAGGAGTCATTACTGGGGGGCAGTAAATCTCCCCTTCAGTTCCCCCATGCCTGGGGGGGAGCAGGAAATGGCCTCAGAGCCCTCACTGCTGCAGGGGGGACATCGCCTCAGGGGCTCCCTGACTGGGGGGGGGGGGCACACACAATTAATTCCCTCAGAGGCGGCATTAATTTAATTTATTTTATTTTATTTAATTAATTTAATTAATTTAATCTAATTTAATCTGGGGGCTCTCTCCCCGGGGTCCCTCGGTGCCGGTGCAGCCCCCAGGCACAGGCTCTGCCCTCCCTGAGGTGACTGTGAGGCGGGTGGGGGTTGGTGACATCCAGGGGGACCCTCCTCTTCCTCGCTGCTCTGACGTCAGAGCATGGCGCCGGCCGGGTCGCGGGCGGGTGACGCCATAGCCGATGACGCCATAGCCGGTGACGCCATGGCCTGTCGCGGGGCGGGCGGGGCTGGCGCTGTCCCCGCTGTCCCCGCTGTCCCCGCGGCCCCGCTGCGGCCCGGGCGGGACATGGCCCCGCGCTGCCGCCCCGCCGCCGCCGCCATGCCCAGGAGGGGCGCCCGAAAACGCCTCAAGTTCCGGGCTGACGATGTCTGCTCCGAGCGCGGTGAGGAACGGGGCGGCCTGAGGGGAGCGGGGCGGGGATCCGGGGGCTGAGGGGATCCGGGGCCTGAGGGGATCCGGGAGCTGAGGGGAGCGGGGAGAGGGGGATCCGGGGCCTGAGAGGATCCGGGACCAGGGAGGATTCGGGGCCTGAGGGGAGCGGGGCGGGGGGGACCCAGGGCCTTTAGGGGTGATCCAGGGCCTGAGGGGAGCAGGGCCCGGCCCTACCGCGGGGAGCGGGCCTGGACGGGCTGGAGAGGAGAGGCTGAGGCTGGCTTGGGGCCTGAGGGACAAAGTGGGCTCGGCCGCGGGCCTAGGAGGGCCTGGGCTCGGTCAGGGTGAGGGGAGCTGGGGAAGGAGGAGGGGAGGTGGGGGGTTTGGTGTGGGGTAATGAGCAGCCCTGGGCTCCCAGGGAAGGAAGAGGCTGGGCCTGGAGGATCAACCGGGATTGAGTTAGGCTGCAGGGGGAGGAGGGCACGGGGTTCAGTGGTGGTGGAGGAAGTCCCGGGCAGGGTGTGGATCCCCTGGGCCTGTCAGGCTGAGGGGCTGGGGCAGAGGCTTCCCGGGGCTCCTGGCCTGCACCTCTCTGCTGAGGCTTCTTTTCCTGCTTGTGCACCTCCTGCTCACGCCTCTGCTCCTGTGGGAAGTGTCTCCTTGAGGGATGGTGGCTCTCGGGCCTTCTACCTCCTCCCCTGTAATCCATAATCCCACTGACACCCTTTTTCCTGGCTGTTCTGCAGTGACAGTAGCAGATTATGCCAACTCAGACCCAGCTGTCGTGAAATCTGGACGGGTGAAAAAAGCTGTGGCAAATGCAGTTCAGCAGGAAGGTGAGTCTGCCCTGGGGAGCCTGGCACCCCCAGGCTGCTCAGCACCCACACCCCTTTTGCTGGGCTCTGCATGATGTGGGAAACTCCCCCTTTCATGCCTGGAAATGAGCCCCTGTGCCTCTGCAGAATCAGGGGTTTGGGATCTCTGCAGAAAACCTGTTGGAAGTCGAGTAAAAATTGCTGAATCTTTGGCAGTCCCTGGAAGGCCTCGTTCTATTAACTAATGGGTGTTATCTCCTGCCTGAAGCAGAAAATAATGTGACAGAGTCCTTATTACTCTGTTACCTCATACAAAACTGTGGAGAACACCATTATCAGGTGCAACTCTGTGCAGTGGGAATAAGTTGTGACAGTTCTATGAATGTGTTCCCCCTCTGTGGGGCAAGGAGGTCTTTTGGGGGTGTTGTTTTTCCTTGGTGAGCTGTATAAACAAGCAGTTTCCTGGAAAGGTGTTGCAATATTTTGTTATCTACTTCCTCCTTGGCTCTGAGCTGCTGGGAGCAGTCTGAAATAGCACACACCCTGTTTGCTTGAGAAGTGTTTGGGCCTCAGCTCCTGACTGTCAGACAGGCTGGAATCACAGAATCATGGAATGGTTTGGGTCATCAAATCCCCTGCACGGGCAGGGGCAGCTCCCAACCTGGGGCCTTCAGCACTGCCAGGGAGGGCACCAGCAGCATCCCTGGAGGTGACTGTGATGGCTGAACCCTTCATAGAGGAAAACTCTTGTTATGTTGCTGAAATCTTACACATTGAAAGAAAAACAAGTTCTTTGCCTCTGTGTCCCTCCCAGGGAGGCTGTACAAGGGGGTGATGCTGCTGAACACCCTCTTCACCTGCTGCTTCTCAAAGTTTTAAGATCAGGACACCTCCTTTTTGTTGCATCCTTTGGAGTAGGCTGGGGGCCTCCCTTTCCCACCCCTCTCCTACTCCCCCTTCTAGAACCTCTCTTTGAGGCTCTGCCTCCCAGTGCTTCTCACATAATCCCTGTTTTCTGCTGTGTCCCAGCCCCACCCCAAACACATCCAGCAGCACCAGCTCTGGACAGCTTCACCCCTGCTGCACCCTGCCCTGCTCTGCCTCTCCTCCTCTCTAGATGGCCCCAGGTCACAGCAGGGCCCTGCCCACCCCTTCCTCAGCTCTGTCCAGTCCTGGGCTTTCCCCTCCCTTCGGGATCCTCCTCCCCAGCCCCAGGGCCCTGCTGCAGCCTTATCTGGAGGGGTCATGGTGCCTGGGGCACCTTATCTGTCCCAGGGTGACACAGAGTGGGGACAGCAGGGAGCTGTGGGGACATCAGGGAGCTGTGGGGACAGCAGCCTCTGCCCAGGATCTTTAGCCTTTGGCTTCACTCAGCTCCTGTCTCTTGGCTCCAGGTAAACATCCTGCTGCCTTTCACTGCCAGCCAGCAGGGAGCTTCAGGGTGGAATTTTTCTGAGCTTTTTCCTCCCCATCCTCACCCCAGGAGATGGAGAGAAGGTTCCTCCCTGAGGGGTTGCAATAAAGCCTGATTCCCTGTGTGACTGAGCCCGGGCTGGTGCCTCAGGTGTTGATCTGCCCTCAGCAGAGTGTGACAGTTGCTTTTTCTCAGCCCCTCTCTGAGGCTCTGGCAGTTGTTGGTCTCTCTCTGCATTTGATGTCACAACTTGCTGCCAGGCCTCTTGCCACTGATTTCTCTGTGCTATGGAAGGTCAGGTGGGGAGGGCAGTTGGGTTTGTCAGGGGGGCTCTTTCTGCCCTGACAAGCCCTGAGTTTATAGATAAGGTTTAAAAAGGAGATTTCCTAACAGGGATGTGTCTGGACATCTCCCCAGAGGTAGCTGCTCTCCTGGTCAGGCCAGAGGCTGCAGGGGACATGGGGCTCCTGTGTGCCTGGCACTGAGTGATGCTGCTGATGGATTGTGTGGCATCAGCCACAGGATCCCTTTATCCAGCTGAGGAGGGAGTGGATCTTCACACAACAGTTAGGGAGTGGGAGCTGGCTCTGGAGAGGCTGAGCAGTGCTCATGGGAGGAAGCTCCAGGGTGCAGGGGAGGCAGGTAGCACTGTAGCAAAAAGACCTGTTGCTTTATTCAGAGTTGTAAACAGCTTCCAGTAAACCAGGGGGATCATCTGCATAATGTGACAGCAGTCATCCTCATTGTTCATTCTTTAAAACATGAAGCTGAATAATTGTGTTTCCAATGCACTCACCACTAATCTTGCTCTGACACAGTAATCCTCAGCCCCAGGATTTGCTTCACTCTCCAGGAAGCTGTAGTGCAGTTCATGTGCTGCTGCTTCACAGTGGCTCTGGCACAGGTTCCACTGCAGTACCTCCTGAACTTAGATCACCTTTTCCTCTCTGCTGCTCTGCCTAAAGTGTCATTTCTTGTCTCTCTAGTAAAATCCCTCTGTGGGCTGGAAGCTTCTTGTGTTCCTGCTGAGGAAGTTCTCTCTGTGTCAGGAGAATCTTGTGAGAGCAGTGATGAGATGGACACAAAGGAGGGCATCAGTGGGCGAGCTGCCTCTAGGAAAAAGAAGAGCAAAAGGCACAAAGGTAAGAGGGGTGGGGGCTGTTCTGCACCCCTGTGCCTGTGGTGGCACTGACACTGATGGCTCTCTACAGGCTCCTCATGGGGCTCCTTGGGCTGTTGTGGGACTTAAATGTGAACAAAGAAATGCCAAGGGTTTGCTCACTCTTAAACCTGCTGAGGTCCACAGAGGTGTTGTCTCTTCACAAAGGCAGAGCTTTGGGTGTGAAATCGAAGCCTGGGGAGCTCCTTGTTTTCAGGAAACTTCCCTCAGTATTGGAAAACCAAAGCTGCTCTTCTAAAGAGTTGTGAACCTTTGCCACTGGAGCTGTCACTGCCCTCAGCACGTGTTGGAGGCAGGGTTTGCTCTGGGGAAAAGCAATGCTGCTGTCCAGGCTGGGTTTGCTGGCAAATCCATTCTCTGCCTTCAGGATGTTTTAAAGCTTGGGGTTTGTTACAAGTGAGCTGAGGGCTCTTCTTCCAGCAAGCAAGTGAATTTGGCTCTAGTTGGCATCATAGTAACCAGGGAGGTGTATCCTGCATTTGTGCAGCTCCACAGAAAGCAGTTTGCAGCATGGTGTGAGCAGTGAACTGCTGCTGCACTGTGGAATCCTGCAGGAGTTTTAGTAACAGGTTGTTTTCAGGTTGAGAAACAAATTTTAACTTGGTTTCTTGAACTTCAGGAAAAAATGAACTTCATTCATACTGATTTCTTTAACACATGAACCTCCACCACAGACTGCAGGTGCCCAGTGCTCCTCTGGGGTAGGAGTTTTAATTATTAGGGTGTCCTTGGGAATTCAGGGGAAATAAGAACATCCAAGTGGCTAAAGTGATGGGAGTTACACATCTGGATACAAAACTGTTTCTGCCACTGCATTGGTGACACCACACCTTGAGTACCGGGCCCCTCACTACCAGAAAGACATTCTGGAGCAAGGTCAGAGAAGGGCAACCAAGCTGGGGAAGGGTCTGGAGAACCAGTCCTGTGAGAGCTGAGGGAATTGGGAATGTTGAGTTTGGAGAAGAGGAGGCTGAGGGGAGACCTTCTTGCTCTCTACAGCTCCCTGGAAGGAGGTTGCAGGGAGGGGGGTGCTGCCTCTTCTCTCAAGTGAACAATGAGAGGACCAGAGGAGGTGGCCTGAAGTTGGCCCAGGGGAGGTTTAGACCAGGTCTGAGGAAGAATTTCTTTAGTGAGAGAGCAGTCAGGGGTTGGAATGGGCTGTCCAGGAGGTGCTGGAGTCCCCATCCCTGGAGGTGTTTAAAAACCCTGTAGCTGTGGGTGATCCAGACACTGATACCTGTGTTTTATGTGTTTTACTGGGGGGATGTTGATGTCTGGATGCAGTGATCTTGGGAGATCTTTTCCAGCTGTGACAGTTCTGTGATTCTGTTCTAGCACAACCTTGTCTTGCTTCTCTTATGTGTTTAGGAAAGAAAAAATGGTGGTAGCCCAGTGCTGGCTCTGGCTGCACTCTGCAGCTCAGCAGCTTTATGCTCTGATGGCTTCTGGAGTCACTGAAAGGGCAGAGTGGGTGTCACAGCCCACTCTGGGTGTGCCTGCCATCAGGCTGTGGTGGTGTAGGGAGGTGATGACATCCAGAGCTTTGCTTGGCACTGGACTTTGCAGTCATCACAGGAGGATAAAACAGCCCTTTGTTATCAACCTGCTCTCTTAGGATTACCTCTGGCACCCTCAAGTTCTTAAAGACCTCCTTTATGCCACGTATTCACAAATCTCCTAGCAGTTCTTTTCTGTTAAAACTGTGAACAAGTTGCACATTGCCCTTTTTTTTTTCTTTTTTGATAAAAACACCTGAGCTCAGTCCTCCTGTGTGTAAAGTATTTGCCACCCAATTTTCATTTCTCCACTCACATGTTGGATTTTAGCTGTTCAGGGGTCAAGCATTGAAATGGGGTCTGGAAAGGCTGTGGGGTTTCCATCCTTGGATACAGTCAGCTCTTGATTGGACAAAATCCTGGAAAAAACAATCTAATTCAGCCTCTTTTGAGCTGGGCTCTTTGGAATAGAGGTTTCCAGAGATCCCTTTTCATCCTGAATCATTCTTTAGAGCTGCCACTCCAAAGGGAGGACACAGGGGGGTGGTGGTGGCTGCCTGGGTGGGCAGGTGCCTGCTGCTGGAAAGCAGGATAACAGAGTTGGACCAACTTGGGCTGCTTTGGCTGACAGATTTCAGCTGCTTATCCTCTGCCCAGTGGGGAAGCAGATATGAGCTGATAAAGAGGTTATTTACTACACTAACATCCTTTCATTGCCTCCAGAAAACCTTGAGGGAGGTGGAGGAGAAGAATACCCCATTGATATCTGGCTGCTCTTGGCTTCCTACATCCGCCCCGAGGACATTGTCCGGTTCTCTTTGATTTGCAAGAAAGCCTGGACTGTTACTTGCACTGCTGCCTTCTGGACCAGGCTCTACAGAAGGTGAGAATTATTCAGCAGTGACCAGCTCTGTAAATAAGGGAGTGATTCCCTGTGGGTCCTGCAGTGTTTGTGTGTTGGTGTGGTGACAGGGGCCTCGTTTGGCAAGGGGTTGTGGTGCACTGCATGTGCTTTGGATCTGGAAAGCTGGATCTGTGTGGCATATTTCTGTATAAAACCTCAAAGCATTGGGTGGTTTCTGCTTGCTATGGCCCACACACTCTGTTTGTCACAGTGCTTGGTGTGGAGAGCTCTCCAAGTGCTTACAGAGAGGTCACCAGCAGAAGGGACTGATGGAAAACTTGCCCTGCCTCAAGCTTTGATCATGGCCACCTTCGTGTAATTAGGGTGCCCAGAAAGAGATAAAGGCATTTTGGAGCTGTCTCAGGGGTGAATTAAATTTATTAATAAAGTCAGAGAAGATGTTAATAATAATAATAATAACTTAATAAAATTAAGTTATAAATAAAGTAAGGGAAGAAGAACAAAGAGATGGTCTCGAAAACCTGAAACAAATCCTTCTGTCCTACCACATGGCACTTGGACTTGCCTTTAGTTTAGGACAGAGCATTGGCTTTCCATTTCCATATCTGTTGCCCAGGAGGTGCAGGCAGAAGTACAGAGCAAAGAGCAGGCCTGGTCATCCTCAGCCCTGTTTGTTAATTCCCAGGTGAAGGCTCCTGATCACAGAATGACCCCAGAGTGCTGGAATTCCAGCTGCTCAGGCACTTCAGCTGCAGCAAGTCGATGGGAATCTGCAGGAATCTGCAGACCTTTGCACATCCTGCAGCTAAAACACCATCTGGTCTCTGTGGGCAAACTCTGCAAGGAATTCTGGGGACATTGTAGCATGATACACTTGTGTGTATGTGGGTAGAGTCTTTGAGACTGTCCTGTGATTCCATATAGAGCTGTACTTGAAGCATGCAGAGTTGGCAAGAGATCCTCTGATGGTCAGAGGAGTAGAGCATCTGCCACATGAGGAGAGGCTGAGAAACCTGGGTCTGTTCAGCCTGGAGAGGAGAAGGCTCAGGGGAGACCTTATAATGATGTTAAAGGGGCTGCAGAGAAGATGGAGACTCCTGGTTGACAAGGAGTCCCATGGACAGGACAAGGGGAATGGCCACAAGTTGCTCCTGTGGAGATTCCATTTGAACAGAAAAGGACAATTTTACCCCGTGAGGCCATTCAGACATTGGAATGGTGTCCCAGGGGAAGGGGTGGCCTTTGGAGAGTCTCATCTGAGACATCTCACATAATACCAGGAGGGCTGGAGCAGAGGGTGACCCCTGAGGTCCCTTCCAAGCTGACACTCTGGGATTCTCTGATTCAACCAGATGTTTGGTTTTCTCTCAGCTCTGAGCCCTCCCCAGGTCCTTTTCCCCACCCCTCTGGCATTCTGAGCCTGCAGCCTGGGCTGGTGTGTTGTTTCCCTGCAGACACTACAGCCTGGATGCCTGCCTGCCCCTGCGCCTGCGCCCCGAGTCCATGGAGAAGCTGCACTGCCTGCGGGCCTGCGTCATCCGCTCCCTCTACCACATGTATGAGCCCTTTGCATCCCGAGTCTCCAGGAACCCAGCTATTCCAGACAGTACTCCTAGCACTTTAAAAAATTCCAGAGTAAGTGGAACCACTAGGGAGGTTGGCTGTGTCTGAGGTCTGTCTCTCTGTAGGTTTTTCTTTTGGTTGTTTGTTCTCCTTTTAGAATGATGTTCAGGTGGCCTCCACTGAAGTTTGGGTGTAGAGTGATTAGTAACTGAACAGTGACTTGTTTTGTACAAGTATGCTGTTATTTCTATCTGTATCCTTGCTACTACAGAGGATTCTAGTTATTCTTCTGGTTAACTTCTGCCAAAGACCTACCACAGCATCTTTCTAGACAGTAGAAAGGCACTTGCTTCACAGAGTAACAGAGCTGCCAGGGGTATTTGCCACTCTCCCCTCTGTTGCAAATTCGTTGCTAAACAGAGGTTGCAGTAGGATCAACTTTTGAATCTTGTGCTTTATTCTGAGGCTGTCAGCCTGGATACATCTTTTCTCTATAGCAGGAAGCTGGAGATGAAAAGTGACACTGGTAGCCCCTGGAAGGGACTCCTTTCATCCTACCTTCTGCAGGTCACCCATCATCTTTGGTGTCTGGGCAAGGGAGGGCAGTGAGGTTGTGAGCATGGCCACTGTGCAGAGCAAAATGTGGGACTGGGGCTGCAGCTGCCTGGGGCTGTGAAGGTCTCTGGTGCGGGCAGGCAGTGCCCTGTGCTGTCCCAGCTTGGAGCACTTGCATATCCATTCCTCTTTAATTGCTTTTGACCATTAACTCTGAAGTGTCTCCATGTCTCTGGTTTGAACTTACAACTGGCTGATACTCTGTGAGCAGCTTCAGCAGCAATGGGAATTCTCCACCTTCCAAAGTCAGAAACCTGTTGAATGAGGTTTTTGGAGCCATGAAGTGGCTTTGGTTCAGCAGTTGTGCTTTCTTCTCCATGCAAAATAAGAGCAACCCCATCTACCTGTATGTCACATTCCTACTTTCTTCCTTCCTTTCCCTGGGTGGGTACTGGAAAAAAGGAGTCATGCACTAGGGAGCATCCAGCAGTAACACAAGCAGGTGGTGCTGCAGAGCAGGGGAAGAGCAAACAGTTCTGTGTAGAGTCTCAGCTCTGCATCCAGAGCTCCTCATCCTCATCCTGAGTCCCCCCTTTGGGTGTCATCTCCCTTTAAAAAAAAAAAACAAAGAGCAAAACATTTTTAGAAAATTCCAACTTAATCTTAGTTCTTCTGAGTCTTAACATCCTACAGCTGCTCAGCTCTGGTAGCCTGACTGTCAGAGCTGGGAGCCCTGAGGTGTTGCTGGCAGGGTCAGCATTTTGGAAGCATTCCCACTGACATCATAACGGCTTTGGTGCCCACTGCTAGTGCTCCTCCTGTACTAACAGTTTGAGGCTGATTTTTTTTTTTTTTTAAAAAGGAAATTAAATGGTGATGAGGCTTTGTTAGAATGGCAGAGGTTTGACCTAACACCAGAGCTTCTCCTGAGTCTGGTCTTGCTGTACTACTGCATTGCAAGGCCCTGAGCTCTGCCTGTGTCTCTGCACAGGGGGTAGGGAGGAGGCTCTGACGTTGCCCCCCCACATTTTTGCTCTCATGGTTTTGGTTTTGCTTTGGTTTTACCTTCAGGGGTCGTTGAAACTCAGCAAAACGCCTCCAAAAACTGCATGTGGCGAGAGAGCCCAGAGCCAGGTGTTATCCAATCTAGCTTTTCCTCTTTAATTTCCTTTTTTCTTTCCCTAGCCTAGCTTGTGTGGGACACTGGAGCTGTTATGGTGTCAGCAGAAGTGTTTGCCCTTTAAGACACCCCCATTTTTTTGGTGGAGCGGCACGGCTGAAGGGCAGGACGCCTGACCCGTGGACGACACCCTCTGCCCCTTAGGAGGTACTGACCATTTTGTGCTTCACTACTTGCCATGAGCAGACAGGCAGCTCTGGAGCTGTCTCTGCAGCTGAACTGCAAATGCCACTGCTGGGGAGTTCAGCTCAGCAGCATCTGCTGCTCTCCTGAGTGACAAAAGATCTGCAGGAGGTTTTGATTAGGAAATAAATCTGAGAAGCACCTTCTCCCAGGTGGTGGTTACTTGGTGCATGTTTCTGAGCTTGACTCCTCGTGGCTTTGCTGTTCACCTCATGAAAATTATGGAGATAAAGGTCCTTGAAGGACTCTGGTTTGTGGACATGACTTAGAGTTGAAGTGAAGGGTCTTGTGTCACCTTTAGTCTCTAATCACAGGGTCCCCAGGGCAGAAGCTGCCTCTGGCTTTGCTTCTTGTGGGGCCACACTATGAAATTAAATGTGTGCTTCACCCTGCAGCCCAGTCAGAGCTTCTCTTGGTGTAGGAGAGACTGTGTGTAGATCAGGAGGAGTTTCTTTACCTGTATGAGTCTTCTTTTTCCTGCTGACACTTCTATAAGATAAGACCAGCTGTGGGCTGGCAGTTGTGTTATGGAAACAGGTCCAGTGGTGACTGGACTGACTTGCTGGGTTCTTTTCTTGGCCTTTAAAGGCAGCCTGCTTCTACTCACTGCTAGTCTGGGTATTTCCCTCCTGCTCTAGTGTAATACAGGAGTTCTGCTGAGACTCCTGCTCTGGAACAGGTGCTGCATGCTGGGGTGAATCCTGTGGCCCACACAGTCAGAACTGGGTTACTTTAGATGACTCCTTGTGTTTGTGTGCATGGGAGAGCAGTGCTGGTTACCTCTGATGTGGTCTGAGGCCCTTTTCTCATTTTCTTTTTAAAAGAGACAGGGTGTTGATCAGCCTGTGCTACCCTGGCAGTGGTGGTTGTGCTCTCAGTACATTGGTCAGTGCACAGTGATGTCAGTCACAGAATCAATGAATTTTCAGGGTTGGAAAGGACCTTTAAGATCATCCAGGTCCAATCCCCCTGCCTGCCTCCCACCAGATCAGGTTGCTCAGAGCCCCATCCAGCCTGGCCTTAAAACCTTCCAGGGATGGATGGAGCTTCCACCACCTGTCTGAGCAGCCTGTGCCAGGGTCTCACCACCCTCGTGGTGAAGAACTTCTTCCTAACATCTCATCTAAATCTCCCCTCCTCCAGTTTGAATCCATTCCTCCCTGTCCTGTCACTCCCTGACATCCTAAAAAATCCCTCCCCAGCTTTCTTGTAGACCCCTGCAGACCCTGGAAGGCTGTGTTCCAAACCTTCTTCCTTCTCCTTAAACTGAGACCTCTTGACACCACAGTGGCTCAGGAACTTTCTCATCTAACACCTCATAGCTGATGCATTGACTTTGGAGTTTCCCTCTGGGTTCTCTCCTTGATTCTTCTTCGGTTTTCAATTTTTTCTCACTTTAGTGCTGTTTGGAGTTCACTTGATTGGGAGTTCTTGGTGGGGAGGGAAAGGGGTGAAGTGGAACCACTCACCTTACAGCAGGAACAGGTGGTGCCATGGGATTTTTCTGTTCAGCACATCAGTGGCTGCAGGTTGGATCATCCAGTGGCAGGATGAGTTGGCCAACTTGAAACTGGGAGACCTGAACTTAAATTATGTTCTTTGAACATAATTAATTTGAATAAATGGCTCCTAACTGCTCCTGTGTAATTGGAAGTCTTTGTGCTCTGCTAAGATGTATTTAAAAGGATATACCCCGAAGGGTTTCATAATTTTGTGTTTCTTTTTTTTTTTTCTTTTTTTTTTTTTAAACTCAGTGTCTGCTTTTCTGGTGCAAAAAGATTGAAGGGAACAGACAAGAAGCAATGTGGGAATTCAACTTCAAGTTCAAAAAGCAGGTATGAAAAAAGAACCAAAGTGGCTGTGACTGTTTTGAACGAGCAGTGGTTTTTCTGGGTGGAAGGTGGAAATGTTTATGCAGTCAAAACATGACTCTGACTCCCATGATGAACTAAAGCCCAAGTTTTTGGGCTGTTACCAAGATATTTTAAAATCCTGGATTTTTTAGTTCCTTGTTGGGTTTCCTTCCCCCCCCTGTAAGATATGCATCATTTCTTACCCCAAATAATCTAATCTTTGGGTCATTGCTACTGATTCCTACCAGAACAAGTTTATTAGGCTTGTTAGGGTGTTTGGCTTCTTTAGGGCTTAAAATGTAGACCAAAATCTGAAACCTCTTGTTTTACCATTGCAAAGATTTCCCAGAGAAGTGAAGAAAGGCAACACTGCCAGTGAAAACCCCCTGTAGTGGCTCTCAGGAGAAGCAAATAGGATCAGGAAACCTGGGGAATTCTGCAGCTTTCCCCTCTCCAGAGGTGTTCCTGCAGATTGCCTGTCCTGAGCCATGGCTTTTTGTCAGTGCAGTGCTCTGCCTGCCAGTCAGCACTGCTGGGAGCTGCTCAACTCTCTCTGTCTTTCAAGTCTCCCAGATTCAAGAGCAAATGTTGCAAAGGTCTTCAGCCACCCATTCAGTATGAAGAAGTCCATACCAATCCGGATCAGGATTGCTGTCTGCTGCAGATCACCACCTTCAACTTCATCTTCGTACCAATTGTCATGGGAATGACATTTACCTTGGTGAGTGTTGGGGGAACCTGCCAGGCCAACATTTCAAGGGCAGTTCCTGTAAGGAGATGAGGAGGACACTTCTGTGGTGTGTAAATCACACTGCTCCATCAGCAAACCACTTCTGGGATGGTAGGGTTACCCATGAGAGGAAATGCTGAGGATCTCCTCAGTTTAGCTGCTGCATTTCCATCAGCTCTTCCCTGTCTGGTGCAGCAAATGTGTAGAGAACATGCAAGGAGCAGATGAGTTGTCAGTTCTGCAGCAGGGCAGAAGAGGTGGGGATGCAGAAAGGGGTGGCCTTCCCTCCTCAAGAAAATCCCTCCTTACCTTATGCCAAAACTTAGATGAGGAAATTCTTTCCATGTCTGTGTGGTCCCCAGTTGCTGGGATAAAGAGAACTTTTGAACCAGCTTCCCCCAACTCAGCTCCGAGTAGCTGTGCTTAGGCAGGAGCAGTGGTAAAATCAGGGCAAATCAGGGCTTCTGGAGAGGTTGGAGGGCAGAGAGTTCCAACCCTCCTCGGGCAGCCTCTTGCTGCCAGGTTCAGGTCTCTGCCAGCCCACCAGAACCGCTCCGAATCCAGTGCTGAAGCCCTGAAACACCCAGCAGAGTTCAGTAGCCTTCACACCACCTCCCTTTGGGATTTCTGGAAGGTGTCTGGGTTTCAGACACCACGTTGTGTTTCTGAGGCACCCCTCTGTCTCTCCTGCAGTTCACCATCAATGTCAGCACAGACATGAGGCACCACCGCGTGCGCTTGGTCTTCCAGGACGCCCCCGTCTGCAACGGGAAGAAACCTCGGCTGGAGCAGGGGGTGCAGGTGGTGCTGGACCCCGTGCACAGCGTGAGGCTCCTGGATTGGTGGCACCCACAGTACCCCTTCTCTCCAAAAGCTTAGTGCCCTCCCGATGAGTCCGCAGCAGCCGGCGGGGGGACGGAATCTGTCGGGCTGAAGAGAATCTCTAGGAACCAGGAAATCTTGATTTTTATTTCTGAAATAAATTCTGCGATCTCCTTGCGAGTGGCTGAAGCTGCTGAGGTAGTTGTATGTATATAACTTCTGGTCAGTGATGGGCAGAGCTGAGTGTAAAGCAGAAACTATTTGTAAACACACTTTTATGTAAAATCCATGTTTTATGATTTGAAAGGAGCTCCCTGGAACTGTTCATTTAAAATCCTTTTGGTGCTAATGAGTGTGGTCCTGTCTTCTGTTGTTCAGGAAGAAGCAAGAGGTTTTGCTTTCCAGCTTTGATGTGACCAGAAACTATTTACAAACTAAAATCCATGTTTGTTTCACTGCAGCATGGTGGTGTTCAAACACAGTGATATGTCAGAGTCTGAGAAGCAACAGTGATCAACAGTAGCACTAATTCACAGTCCAACAGATCTGAGTTTAAGGAGAGAAAAAAGCATAAATGATCAAACAAAGGAATTGTTTCGAGGAGGCAAAAGTCTGTCCTGGACCTAAAGATTCTCCGAGTTCTCACACTGATGTTTCCCCTTTGAAAAGAAGATCTAAACCTTGAAAACCAGGAGGTGCTTTTCAGAGAAGATAAAGAGAGGGAGGGAGAGGACATGGAGGGGATGAAGGACTTGGTGTCTTCCCTAAGAGCAGTGGAGCAGTGTTGGCCTCCTGGCACTGGAAAGCCCAGAAGCAATTGGTGATCTGGCCCTTGACTAAAGAAATCAATTTCTTTGAGGAAGAGGCAGCCCCAAAAAACCTGCTCAGCTTGGAGCTCCCTCTTCTCTGGGGCAGGAGCTCCAGTGTGTGTGTGTGCACTCCCCTGGGGAGGTGTTGGTTCAGCTGCAGCCTCTTTTCTGCTGGACCCAAGGTCCTTTGAGAAGCGTCAAGGTGTTTTCCACCACATCCCCTGGCAGCTCCTCTGTTGGAGGCCACGATGCCCTCACCACGTGCTGGGTGATTGCTGCCTGAGCTGTACAGAAGGGGTGGACACGGGTGGGAGCAGAGGTCTCAGATTCCCAGCCCAGGGGAGGATGGAGCAGGCTGGGGGCTGCCTGAAGCTCTGGAACGGGAGCCCTGGGCTTTGCTCTTCCTTCTCTGAAAAAATAAGAGAACAAACCTGGGGGCTGTGTGTTTGTGACACTCTGAGGGGGTGTGTGGTGTGTCCAGGGTGTGCTTCATGTGCTGGGGACCTTCATGTCCAGGGG
Source organism: Calypte anna (assembly GCF_003957555.1). Taxonomy (NCBI): domain Eukaryota; kingdom Metazoa; phylum Chordata; class Aves; order Apodiformes; family Trochilidae; genus Calypte; species Calypte anna. The sequence continues at coordinate 3,757,932 of NC_044271.1, forward strand.
TGCTCCAGCAGCACCCACCCCCAGGTGAGTGGATTTGGGCCCTGGGTGCATGAGCTGGGGCAGCAGGAGGCAGGTACCAGAGATATCCTGCCAGCAGATGTTTCCTGCTACCAATGGGTTTGCAGGGTGAAATAAAGGTATTTAAATCTAGGGAAATGCCCCTAACTCCAAGAAATGCCTCTCCTGTGCTGCCCTGTTTCAAAGCTGCAAAAATTAGAATGTAGGAGAATGACTTTAAGTCTTTGCCAGCAGCAAACCTGGTGACTCCAGTGCTGGAGCTGTGTGGATCAGCAGTGCTGGGAGGGATCAGGGACCTGTGTGCTCCATGCAGGATGGGCAGGAAGGTGGCAGGGATGCTGCAGAGCTCAGATCTGGGGGTGCTTTCCCCTTCCTCCCCTACCTGGAACCCTGTGAGGTTTGCTCAGTCATGGGAATGACTCCCAGCCAGACCTCAGCCCCAAGCAGGGGGGTTTCAACCCCCTGGCCCCCCAAGTGCAACCTCTCTGGAAGGTTGCTTGCTGAAAAGAAAAATCCCCACAGGTGGGATGTGGTGATGCCACAACACAGCTGTCTCTGTTGTCCCTTCCAGGGCTTTGGGCCAGAGACTGCTGTCTGGTGTAAGGCAGTCACCCTTTCTTGTAGGATGTGACTAGGAAGGGTCCCCAGTGGTGTGGAAATGGAGCCCTGAGCTGGCAGGGTGACAGCCTGAGCCCTGATGCTGTCCCTGCTGCCTGGGGCCGGGTTTGCCTCCCAGCTCCTGAATAATGGAAGGGCTGTAAGGAGATCAGGCCCCGCTCTGCTTTCCCCAGGGGAAGCTTTGGGGCTCGGGCCAGGCTCAGGTGTCAGTGGCAGCTGGGGAAGGGTGGCTGGGACCACTCTGGGTCCCCCTGTGCCTGTCCCATCCCAGTGCTCAGCTCCAGCCCCAACTGGGAGGACTGGTCCTCCCCAGCCCCCACGCTGGGGCTGTGCCTGTGCTCTGTGGCCCTCTCAAAGCAGCCTTGCACCCAGGGCTTCTCTCTCCTCTCCAGTTTATTCCAAGAACAAGCAAAACCAGAATGAAATATTTCAGCTAGAAGGGAGAAAAATGTGCCTGTTAGACCTGTTCAAATGACCTCTGGACCTGCTGGCCACGCTGTTCCTGAGCCAGCCCAGGATGCCATTGGCTTTCTTGGCCACCTGGGCACACTGCTGGCTCCTCTTCAGCTTCCTGGCAACCCAAACTCCCAGGTCCCTCTCTGTCTGGCTGCTCTCCAACCACTCTGTGCCCAGCCTGGAGCTCCCCATGGGGTTGTTGTCCCATTCTATGGGGATGGGAGGGAATGGCTCACACTGTGCTCGTGGGAGTTGCCTGGAGGGTGAGAGGAGCCAGGGCCCCGTTGTGGTGTGCACAGGGGGTGGATTGTGTCCTGGATTCTTTTCCTGCTCCACGCAGGCTCCGGGATGTGCTGGGAGAGGGTCAGATCCTGCCTTAGCTCTGCACCCCGAGAGGGCCATGGGGGCTCTGAGGGGATTTGGGTGGCTCTGCTGCACCCCACAGCAGTGCTGGGTGTTCCCCAAGGACACCTCCAGTTCCTGTTGCACCCAGGAGTATTGGGGACCCCAAAGCCTCACTGAGCACCGTGGTCCCCACCCCCTCCTCTTCCTTTCCACCAGGGCAGGAAGGACCAAGCCCTGGTTCCTTCCTGTGCAGGGATGGGGATCAGGAGGCAGCTGTGGGGGGAGAAGCCCTCCCCATCCTGCAGCCCTAGGTCCCTCTGTTCCAAATCCTGGCAGCTTCCAGCCCCTGCCTGGGTGTAGCCACCGACTGCCCTGATGCCCCCAGGGTGTCTCCACTGAGCACCCTGGGACACCGCAGGGACAGAGCCCCTGGCATCCTGTGATGGGAAGATAAGGATTTAAAAATCCTTATAATCCTGGAAGCTGGAAAAAAACATGGATCTGGGTGCCTGCCAGAGTCTGTTCCTGTTCCCCACCAGTGCCTGGTCCCTGCTCCACCTCATCTCTCCATGGCCACCTTTGTCTTCGCAGATGAGATAAAGCTCAGCACTTCCACCTGAACCCACAGTCAGCAGTGGGGGCTGGAAGTGTCACCCAGGATTTGTGGCAGATGGAGCCTGGGAGGAGACATTGGGAGCTTCCTGAAGGTAGGAGAGGTACAGGCCAGGGAGGAGAGGAAGGCACCAGGCCTCATGTGCAGAGAAATGAGGAGGGTGGGATGGAGAGGAAGGGAAAGAGTCTTTGGGTGAGTTGCCATGTCAGAGGGAGATGAGGAGTGCCTGGCTGGGTGCCAGTGATGCTGTGGGGTGACCTGTGGGTGCTCCAGGGCTGGTTGCCTCCTGGCGGTCTGGAGGAGGGATGTGAGGGGGGAGAAATGAAGCTGGGAGGTCAGAGGAGCTGGGACAAAATGTGCCATGGGAAGCACAGCTCCCTTCATCTCAGGGGGAGGGAAAAGTCTTCTTCATCCCCAGGCAGGGCTGCAACACCCAAGGCTCCAGCCAGGAGTTGAGGTCTTGGGCTGAACCGTGGGGGCTCCTCCCAGGTGGGATCCTGGCTCTGCCCTGGCCCGGGGTGCCGGGGGGGTCCCACAGCCCTGGAGGTTTCTGCCATCTCAGCACAAGGGCTGGAAAATAAACAGGGGCAGAAAGATGTGACGGGTCCGTGTCCCCGGTTTGCATCCTGGTGCCACCAAAGTGCCAGGGTTTGGGGTGCTGGGGTCTGACCTCGGGGGTCAATCGAGGCGCTGGGTGGGTGGGTGACAGATGGTGCCAGTGTGGGGTGCCCGGTCCGAGGGGGAGGCTGAGGCTGCCCCGATCCCAGCAGTGGGGTTGGGGACCTTCCGCCCCCTCCCAGCCGGGGTCCCCCCCACTCCCCCGGTCCGTGGCGTGGGACAGAGGCCGCCTGCGGACGCTCCTCCTCTGCGGGAGGCAGGCGAGGCCTCGGGGTGGGGCTTTGCCGAGCGAGAAACCGGAGCCCATCCTGCCCTGGGGAGGCTGCCAGGACCCAGCACCCCGGCCAGGAGACGAGGCAGCCGCCGCCCTGCACCCACCCCTCGGGCTGCCGCTCACCCCGTAAGTGTCCGCTGCCTCGGGGGTGCCTCTGGAGCTGTGCTGGGCACCACCCAAAGCTCTGGGGTCAGGGGGCTGCACAGGGAAGGGGTGGCCAGGGGTGGGTTGGGGGTCCCCACGCTGATGAGGTCCAAGTGTCTGCATCCCGAGCTGCCTGCGGGGCCCACCCTGAGCTGCAGGGCTGGAGGGCACCTGGGCTGACCTGAAGCTCTGGCTTCCCAGAGTCCTGCCTGCCCGAAACGCAGCTTTCCCCCTCTTCCTCCCTGCGTGGTGACCCTTGGAGCAGAGGCTCCCGTGGAGCGTGGGGACAGGCCCCGGGTGGCTGTCAGGGGACCCAGGAGCACTGTCTGCCCATCGGGGACATCGTTCTGCCACGATTTCCCACCTCCTCCTCTCGAGTCAGCAGTGATTTCTGGTGCTGGGTTCCCCCCTGCCCCTCTCCATCCCGGCGACCCTCACTGGGAGGGGGTGAGGGGCACCTGTGGCACAGGAAACCCCCTGGGTGATGCACGGCCTTGTTCCGTGCCTCGGTTTCCCCCAGCATGGGAAGGTGTGGGCTAGTGAGGGGACGCTGAGCCCCGGTTGTTCCCCCCCTGCCTGTGCACAGCCCCTTCTCCCGAGAGGAAGCAGCTGTGGGGAGCATCCGGCCCGTCCCCAGAGCCCTGCTGGGACTTGTGTCTCTGTACTTGCTCCTTCTCCTTCCCTTTGCTGTTGCACTGAGTCACGGCTGCTGCTCAGGCAGCCCGGGAGTTTCCTAACCCAGTGGAGTTCCTCTGGCTCCGGGGGAACGGGGCTCTGCAGGCAGCTGCACCTCTGGGGGTGACATTTGGGAACATCCCCAGCAGGGTGCGTGAGGACTGGGGATGGGGATGGGGATGGGGATGGGGCTGCTCCGTGGAGGCTCCTGGAGCAGGAGCTGGGAGGATGCTGCCCGTGTTGTGCCTACAGTAGCCTGGGCCCTGGTGGTGCCCATCTGGCTCAGCTGCCTGGTTCCTCCATGGAGGCAAAACCCAAATTCCCATTTAGGGGCTGACGAGGGGCAGTGCTCTTTACTTTCTGTCCCTAAGGCTGCTGAGCTGCCTGTGTCACCATCAGGGAAAGGAGAAGCTGGGGGGCTCTGGGCTGGCCCGTGGCAGTGAGCACCCCCAATCCTTCCCACTCCCTGCTGTGATCAGGACAAAGATTTTTTAAGCAGCTCCAGACACTCGTGGACTCTCACAATGTTTTGAAGACCCAGTGATAAGCAGAGCTGGGCTGTGGTCACCCCAGAGGGGGTGGCTCCTCTCTCCTTGGCCAAGATGGGGCTCCCCAAGGCCGTGGCTCAGCCCAGCCATGGGGTGAGCAGTGAGCTCTGCTGTGGCTGCTCCTCTCTGGGTAAGGAGCCCTGGGCCTGGGCCAGGTCAGCACAGCTCCTTCTGGGGGAACCTGCACCCCAAACAACCCCCAAAAGGTCTTTAGGCCAGGAAAACAGGGAGTTTCTTCTTTTAAAAAATCCCAGAACATGCTGGGGGGCAGCAGCTGGCTGGGGACAGTGGGTGGGCTGGAATGCAGGGATGTGTTCTGGGAGAGGTCCTGGGCGAAGCCCTGGGAGAGCTGGCAGCTCACCTGAGGGGCTTTTCCTCCACGGCTGCATTCAAAGGTGCTGTGACCCAAAGAAACCAAAGCTGTGAGCAGCAGGGATGGGGCTGACTGGACCTGTCCCCCCAGGCCGGGCACTGGTTCCAGCTCCAGTTTCTCCCCTCCCAGACCCACTTATGTTTATAATGGAAAAACCCCAGACAAACACAGGAGCCCTTGAGCCTCCTGCCACACCTCGGCTACTGGGCAAACTATCTCAAGGGCAGCACAAATTCCTTGAAGGTGACACTCTGACCCTCGAGGACAGATTTCATCTCCTACCCAGCAAGGGGGGTGGCTGCCGGTGGCTGCCTGGGGGAGGGAAGGGGGGCAGGGGCAGCAGCTCCATCCCAGGAGTGCTGGGAGAGCAGCCGGGACTCCAGAGCCATGGCCACCCCTGGGTGCTCTGGGCAGAGGGATCAGCCCCAAGGGTGCATCCAGGGGCTGTCCCACAGCCTTGTCCAGGGGATGGGGGTCCCTTCCCGGGCTGTGCCCTGTCCTGATGTGTCCCTTCCTCCCTCAGCCTCAGTGTGCTGGCCCCGGGCTATGCGATGCTCCCTGAAACGTTCTCTCACTGCTGTGCTCACAGCCTCCTTCCTCCTCCTCCTCCTCCTCCTCCATGGAGACATCCAGCAGGAACAGGAGCCCCTGGAGGTGAGTCCCCCACCAGTGACATCCCCCTGGACCACCTTCCATCCCCACCTGCCCCACACACCCCAGCTCTTCTCCCTTCCCTGTCCCATATCACCCCAAACCCCATCTCTGCCTTTCTGCCCCCTGCACCCTGGAACCAGGAGCTGGCAGGACAGGGGTTCCCCTTAATTTCCGGGCCCTCTCCACTTACTCACGTGAATCCATGGTGCTCTTGGGATCTGACCCTGCTGTTTGTGACTCCCATCCAGGTGGAACCTGGGGGCTTGGCCCCATACCCAGTCCTACAGGTGCTGCAGCCAGAAGGAGCCCTGCACATCCTCAGGGACACTGATGACCTCTCTGCACTTCACAACATCTCCTACAACATCCTCGCTGGATCCCTCTTACCCCAAAAAAGTGAGTGGGTCTGGGACCTGGGCAGGGCTGTGGAGTGAGAAGCCAAATGGAGGAAGGTCCCAGTGTGCTCCAGGTGTGCTCCCAGTTGTGCTCCCAGTGTGCTCCCAGTGTGCTCCCAGTTGTGCTCCCAGTGTGCTCCCTGCTTCTGCTGCACCTTGGGACTGGGGTGACCACAGACATTGTGACTTTCACAGATCTCTGTGGGGAGGGTGCCTGAGATCCCACATCCCTGGGGCTGAGTTTCCAGCTCTCCTGTCAGGAAGGTGGAGATGGTGGGGCTGGAGATCTGCATAGTGCAAGGGATGTGGGTCAGACCTCAGAGAGAAGCACAAAAAGCAGTTCCCATGCAAGCACCACGGGAAGGAGCTCAGGACAGCCCCACGTGAGCACAACCAGAGGTGCTGCACATGCACAGTGCTGCACACACCAGCACCAAGAGAAGCTGCAGCAAAGCTGAACAAGAACAACCACAGCTGAGTTTTTTGGGAAGTCAGAAGAATACTGATGTGGTTGCATCTCCAAGAGGGTTGGAGTAGGCAGGGGCATGCTTCAAGGATGTGCAGCCATGCCAGGAAACTGTTCCTGCCCCAGGGTTGGCTTTTCCCAAATATTCCTCAAGTTCTCATCCTTTCCTCTTGCCATTTGGCCCAGTTTTGGGCACCTCCTGAGATGCTGGGGGCTTCAGCTTCAAAAAAGCCCGACCAGCCTTGGCTATGGGACCATAAGTGAGCAGGGTGGCCACGTGAAGCCAACTGCAGCCCCCTCCTCGTGCCTCCCAGGGAAAGACCCCCCCACGGTGCCTCCTGGGTCAGCCCTCAGCCTGCTAACTCCTTTCCTTTGACCTTGCAGAGTTCTTGGCAGTGGGATTGGCGTCGGTGCGGCGGCCGCGGGGCTACTACCTGCCTGCCACCCTCCAGTCCCTCTTCAAGCAGTCCACAGAGGAGGAGCTGCAGGAGATGGTGGTGGTGGTGCACCTGGCTGACGCAGACCCGAGCTGGAACGTGCGCGTGGCCGCGGACATCGCCCGGAAATTCGCTCACCAGATCCTCCTGGGCAGACTCCTGCTCATCCACGCTCCCCAGGAGTTTTACCCCAGCCTGGAGGGCCTGAAGAGGAACTACAACGACCCAGAAGAGAGGGTGAGGTTCAGGTCCAAGCAGAACGTGGACTACGCCTTCCTCCTCTCCTTTGCTGCCAACCTCTCCTCCTACTACCTGATGATCGAGGATGATGTGTGGTGCTCCAAGTCCTTCTTCACAGCCATCCGCAAGGCGCTGGCGTCCCGGGAAGGCTCCAGCTGGGCCACTCTTGAGTTCTCCAAGCTGGGTTACATTGGCAAACTCTACCACTCCAGCGACCTTCCCCGCCTGGCTCGCTTCCTCCTCCTCTTCTACCAGGAGATGCCCTGTGACTGGCTGCTGACCCATTTCCGCCTCCTGCTCACCCAGAAGGACGTCATCCGCTTCAGGCCCTCCCTCTTCCAGCACATGGGCCTCTACTCCTCCTTCCAGGGCACCATCAACCGGCTGGAGGACGACGAGTTCCAAGCCGATGCCTTGGACCTCCCGGACAACCCCCCGGCAGCCTTGTTCACCACCATGTCCATCTTTGAGAACCACGAGCCCGTCAATGCTTACAGCTCAGCAGAGGGGTATTTTTGGGGCAGAGACCCACGAGCTGGCAGCACCTTCTCCATCATCTTCCAGCAGCCAGCCCGGGTCAGTCGCGTCCGGGTGCGCACGGGCTCCGAGGAGCACCGGGGAGATTTCCTGCAGGCAGGGGTGCTGGAGCTGGGCTGGCAGGTGGATGGGCAGGACTGCTCCAGGTACAGCCCGGTGGGCACCTTTGAGAAGGGGGTGTTGGAGGAACGGGGTCTGGAGAGAGGTGTGCTCAGCCCTGTGGAGTGCGTGAGGATCCGGGTGACCCGGGACCAAAGCGAGTGGCTCATCATCCAGAGCATCGACATCTGGACCACGGAGAGCACCTGAGCAGGGGTGTGGTGGGGTGGCCAAAGCACTTGGATTTCCTACCAAGAGGTGCATTATTTTTCTCACTCCCTTTTTTGATGAGGAATTAAATTATTGACTCCCTGCCTGACTCCGGAGGGATGGCAGGAACAGGGATGGGGCTGTGCCTGAAGGGGGGGATGTTCCAGGGAGCAACACTGGCAGCCAAGGAGGAGCAGAGGCTTGGGAATTGCAGGCTGGGCAGCAGCAAACATCTCCTCCCAGGGAGGATGGTGCACAGGACAGAGCTAATTAGGGAATTAACAAGCTAAACGATTAATCAGGCAGCGGCGTTTTCTGCAACTTCTCCACCCCATCCCTGCCCCCTCTGAGTTTCTTAATCCACTCCCAGATTTTTTCCTTTTCTGTCACGTTTTCAAGCTGTTCTTGGGAGGGGCCAGGGGAAGGGAAGGGGGTGCTGGGAGCTGGGAACGGGACCTTCACTGCTGGCACTCAGGGCTGTACCACCAGATGGACCCCTCACACCTGCCCAGTCCCTGACCAGCAGCACCTCCTGCAGCCACCGGTTGTGTTCAGACCCTTCCAACTGATTTCATGGTCACTGAATCATTTTGGTTGGACAAGACTTCCAAGATCATCCAGTCCAACCCTTCCCTCATCCCTGCCCAGGCCACCCCCACCCCATGTCCCTCATCCCCACATCCCCAGGGCTCTGAAACCCCTCCAGGGATGATGGGGACTCCAGCCCTGCCCTGGGCAGCCTGGGCCAGGCCCTGACAACCCTTTCCAGGCAGAAATTCTTCCCCAGCTCCAACCTAAACCTCCCCTGGCACAACTTGAGTTGTGCCCAAAGTTCCTCTTGTCCCATCCCTTGTTCCTTGGGAGCAGAGCCCGACCCCCCCTGGCTCCAACCTCCTCTCAGGGGGCTGCAGGGAGTCAATTGACCAACCTGACCTTCAGCTGGGACAAAAATTGATCAGACAATGCCCTCTGATGGTGGAACTGTCACCTGGTGTGGGCAGTGCTGACCCCCACGGGTCCCACTTCAGCTTGAGCATGGAGAGAAGGTGACAGGGACAGATGGGGACACTGAGGGCAGCAGAAGCTGCAGAGAGGGCTCAGCTGGTTCAGCCACAGGCACTGCCTGGCTTGGCTCTCCAGTGCCACTAAGGGTGAGCTGGGCTCAGTAACATGTCTGGCTTGCAGCCACTCAGTGCTGAGAGCCCCAGACCTGGCATGATGGGACTTTTCCCTGATAAAAAGCCAGCATGGGATAGATTTGTCTGCATTTAATACAGAGATGCTACATGATAAACTCCAGCATCTTCCTGGCATTATCAGTGTTCTCAGTGGGATCAATATACACATTGTAGAATAATTTCAGTTTCCCTTCATGCAGCCCAAACACAGCCAGAGCTCTTGGAGTGTTCTGAGGAGCACAAGTGTCCCCTTTCAAGACCCCAAGACCCAGAGAAGTGTTTACAGAAAAAGCCCAGTTCTTGAACACAAACGCCCCTGACTGCAGGGTGGGAGCATCAAAGGTCACCTAGGTGGGTACAGACAGAAAGCTTTCCCCCCAGTTTGCTTTTATCCACTGCTAAAGCAGGAAAAGATGTCAACCAACCTTTTACCTGTTGGTCTCTTGTGAGTGTTCTCATCAGTTCTGTGATACTCACCTGCACAGGACGCAGCTGCAGTCTCGGTTTTGCTGGTGTAAACCTGAGCAGACTCCACTGAAGAGTGGAAACTCGCTCAGTTTACACCAGGGTAGAAGCAAGCAGCAGCTGAGCCCTGGCAGGGAGCCCTCTACTCCTTTTCCAGGGCAATGCACTTGTCTTGGGACCACAACACTTGGTTACCAGCAGTGCAGACTGGGGGAGGAGGAGGAGGCTGCTTCATCCTGGAGGAGTGCTACATAATTTATCCCCCACAAAAATGATCCCACTATTTTTATACCAGAAGAGAAGGACCCAGGCAGTTTCCAACAGTGCACTGAGACCTCTTTCTTTGAGGTGGGGGTCCAGCTGAGCCCAGCACCAGGGGGGCTGCAGCCCCTCCTAAAGCCAGCCCCTGACCCTGGCAGCTGTGCTGCCCACCCCAGGGCCAGTGGCCAGCATGGATCCCACTGGGCAAGGGTTGAGGAGCCTCTGGGCTGAGAGGTAGAGGGCAAGGGGACAAAACCAGAGGTGAGCATTTGGGTGCCTCTCCAGGAAGACCTTGATCAGAGAGGGCTCGAGCTGTCAGTCCAACCCCACGGATGTCCTGAGGGTGTCCAGCTCCAGCAGCAGAGCTGCCCAGAGACCTAGCTCAGCATCTTGTGTCGGTCAAACACCGTCCTCCTCTGCTCCTGCACCTGACGCTTCCAGCGCTGCTGCGCCCCCTCCACCCGCCCCAGCACCGTGTGGGCCCGAGCTCCAGCTGGGCTGGGGGCTGCAGCCAAGGCAGGGGCATCCTGCAAGGGAAAGAGACAGTGACAGAGGAGCAGAGAACCACAGAATGGCAGGGGGATCCTCTGCTCCAACCCTTCTGATATTAGGGTTTCTGTGAGGTGTCTCAGCAGGTCAACCACTCCCTGGGGCAGCTGGGACCTTCATGGTCCCCTCGTTGCCCTTTTCCATCCCCACTGGCTTGGTTTGGGGCTGATCCTGCTCTGAGGCAGCTGCCAAGTGCACTTGGTGGTACCCAAAGCTTTCTTAAATCTGTGAGGACTCCTGGGCACAGGGTGGGTGTTAACAGCACCAGGAACCAGAGCAGGCTGGCTGGGAATCAGAGAATCACAGAGTGGCAGCTGGGAAGGGACCTCAGGGATCCTCTGCTCCAACCCTTCTGATATTATTGTTGATCTGAGATGTCTCAGCACCCATCGAGCTGAGAGTTAGAACTTCCCAAAGTGGGGGAATCCACCCCTTCCCCTGGAGATCATTCCAATCTCTGACTGTCCTCATGGGGAGAAATTTTCCTCTTGTGTCTGATCAGAATCTCCCCAGGATCAACTTGTGCCCATTCCCCTTGTCCTGTCCATGGGACTCCTTGTCAATTGGGAATCTCCACCTTCTTTGTCCTGAAGGAGGACCTAATTTTCAGAGCTCCTCAACACCAGGCCCCCTACTCCAGCTGGAAAGTTTGCTCTTGGAGATCACCCATGGTGAAGTCACAGGCTTCAAATGAAAGTTCTCCAGGAGAGGAACTGCACTCAGTCCAAACCCTCTGCTGGAATTCACTGTGAGGAGACTGCAAGGAGCTGCACTGCTCCAGCAATCTGCATCATCCCACTGATCCTCAGCCAACACCTTCCACTGTCCTCAGGCCACCAGCTTACAAAGCAGCTGCTCAGCTGGATGGTGCTGCAGGGATTTTGCACGTGGGAGTGAGATAAACCTCACCTAATATCAGGCATCTGCAGTGTGCACCTAGGTGTAAATCTGAATTATTCCTGTGGAGCAAAAGCATGCTTTTAGGATCCAGCCCCCTGCAGGACCTACTTTTTTCAGCAGAGGGGACAGGTCTTGTCCTGGGCTCATAATACAGAGCTTAAATATTCCCATGCTCTGCACAGATTTGAGTCTCAATGTTTACCTGGGCAAAGTGCCCAAAAGGGAGCAGTGCTGGTCCCAGAGTGGACCAAAGGGGACAAGCATGAGGTCAGACTCTTTTCCTGCCATTCTCTTGTCACTCTACTGCCCTGTCTGCAGCCACCCATACCCCCTGCACACACCAGCAGTGCAGCCTCACCTCATTTTCCTCCTCATTGTGCAGGGGCTGGGTGTAAGCATCAGGCTTGCGGAGCAGAGGGTCCACCAGCACCAGGAAAGCCATGTACAGCAGCAGAGCCCCCACCACAGCCAGGTAAATGATGATGATCACCTGCAGGTATGGGCAGCAGAGTGGAACAGCATCAGTGGTGTATGTGAGCACCCCCACACTGGCCAGGAGGCTCCCTCCCCAGCTGCCTCCATGTGTGATCTCTCCCCTCATTCTGATTTTCCTCACTAAAAGGTCTCTTGCACTTGGAGAGGCCACTGGGATGTATGTGCAGTCCCTGCCTAAACCATGCTGACCTCCTTGCTCTGCCAGTGCAGGACATGTGCTTTGTGTGAAAGGACACCAACAAGATGGGTCACACATCCCCAGCAGGGAGTCTGGGCTCCCCCACAGCCTCCTCCTCACTGCCAGAGCCCTCCTGACTCAGTCACGGTGCCCCTGACACCACCTCACAGGAACTGTGATGGCTTTTGTCCTTTCTGGGCTCTGCTCTGGGAAGCCAGCAGGCTGGCAGTGTGGGGTGGGATGGCAAGGAGCAGCCATGGCCAGGGAGCAGCCCTGCAGTCACCTTGATGGTGGTGGTGCTGCGTTCCTCGTACTTGCACTCGCAGAGCAGGCAGTAAGCTTCCACATCATTCCCTGGCACTGGCATGGGCTCCACAACGTGCAGGCAGTTGCTGCAAGACAGAGAAACCAGGATCAGCCCCAGGATGTGGGGAAGCAAAAGCTCTCTGGGAGAATGCTGGGGTAATTTTGCTGTCTCTCAGCTTTCCCTCCAGGCTGACTGATCAGGTTTGAGGAGTTCCCCTCACAGCTCAGAGAGTCCCAGGTTCCTGGGATGGGCAGTTCAAGCATCTCTTGTAGGGATCTGGTCCAGGTGAAAGGGACTGCAGAGCAGACCCTGCATCTGCTGAGAGCCATGCCCTCAGAAATCACACCCCCCAGAGGCTGGATCTCTGTTCAAAATACACCTCCCACCACGCCTGAACACCACCTACCAAACCAGCTGCTGCTGCAAATGCACAAGCAAGGAATTCACTTTCTTAGCACCAGCTGGAAACTCTGGAGTGTTGGTTTTCACAGACCAACCCCCGAAAGGCTTCAGCCCACAACTCACCAGTCCTTCTGCAACACATTCTTGTTGTAAATGTGCCCACTGATGTTCCTGTACGGGGGGCAGATGCACTTGCAGCGAATGTCCTCTGAGCTCTGCAGAGACAGGAGGAGGAGGCAGCACTGAGGAACAAGTCCTGCTGCCCAACCACCCAGGGAAAAGGCAAAATAGCCAGGGGGGGGGTTGGGCTCTTTTCCCAGGCAACTCTCAGCAAGACAAGAGGGCAGGGTCTCAAGTTGTGCCAGGGGAGGTTTAGGTTGGGGATGAGAAAGAATTTCTTTCTGGAGAGGGTGATCAGGCATTGGAATGGGCTGCCCAGGGAAGGAGTGGATTCTCCGTGTCTGGAGATCTTTCCAAAGAGCCTGGATGTGGCACTGAGTGCCATGGGCTGGGAACCACGGGGGGAGTGGATCAAGGGTTGGACTTGATGATCCCTGAGGTCCCTTCCAACCCAGCCCATTCTATGATTCTATGAAAATGTCCCCTGAGAGGAGGAGAGGACTTCACACCACATCTCTCCTTCCTGTGCTGCTTCTGTCACATCAACAACTTCACTGTTTTACAATGCCTTGAGCATTTCAGCTCCAAACACCAGGTACTTGTAAATAAATTTTAAAATGCAGTCTAAAACACAGCAGAAGGAGGAAAGGCAGAGGCCACTGTCACAGACATTCATAGCTTTACATACAATAAACATACATCTGCTACAGCATTCCTTCTTTCTGCAAAATTCCAGAGAAAAACAGTTGCTTCTCTGGTGTGCTACACACAGTGCTTGTGCCTGAGGCTGTTCTCTCACCTTGCTGGCTTGTGCTGGAGGAGAAAGGATGCAGCAGAGCAGTGTGATCAGCAGCAGGGAACTTGCACATGGCCAGGTGCAGGGGGCAAACATCATGGAAGCCTGAGGAAACAAAATTCACACTTGGACAGAGATTTTCAGCTGAATGCAGCCAGAACAACTTAGTGTGAGATTCCTTTTTTGGTTCACTTGCCCCAATTTAGCCCAGGAAGTAGAAACTTATCCCTGACTCAAGGCTGATGCCAATTAGAAACCCCTGGAAATATTTCAAACAGATCCCAAGAAACACTCCTATGAAAAAACCTTCCCCCATCTAGAGTCACACATCCAAACTGCCACAGTCCTGCAAAAAAGACTGCTGAGTTCCTTACAATTTGACTTCTGCAATGCCACATAACTGCCTGTTACTGCCTTACTACCCTGGAGCTCTGCAACTGCTGATTGTTTTGCCCAGGAAGATACAGAATCAGGAAAATCTGTCACTGTTGGTCCATGGAGTCCACTGCAGCCTCATTTGTACAGCTGTACAACACCAGGACTGTACAACAAACACCAGGGCTGTACATCACCAGGGCTGTACATCACCAGGGCTGTACATCACCAGGGCTGTACAACACCAGGACTGCACATCACCAGGGCTGCACATCACCAGGGCTGTACATCACCAGGGCTGTACATCACCAGGGCTGTACATCACCAGGGCTGCACATCACCAGGGCTGTACATCACCAGGGCTGCACATCACCAGGGCTGCACATCACCAGGGCTGTACATCACCAGGGCTGTACAACACCAGGGCTGTACATCACCAGGACTGCACATCACCAGGACTGCACATCACCAGGGCTGTACATCACCAGGGCTGTACATCACCAGGGCTGTACATCACCAGGACTGCACATCACCAGGACTGCACATCACCAGGGCTGTACATCACCAGGGCTGTACATCACCAGGGCTGTACATCACCAGGACTGCACATCACCAGGACTGCACATCACCAGGGCTGTACATCACCAGGGCTGTACAACAAACACCAGGGCTGTACAGCACCAGGGCTGTACAGCACCAGGGCTGTACAACACCAGGGCTGTACAGCACCAGGGCTGTACAACACCAGGGCTGTACAGCACCAGGGCTGCACAACAAACACCAGGGCTGTACAACACCAGGAGCCACACGAAGGACAATTTATGTGTGGTTCTTCCCGAGCTGGGCAGGGGATGTTCCAAGGGGCACTTCCAAACATGCCTTACAGATATTTATCTTCCAGACAATCAGCCAAGCTCACAGTGTCTGTGAGCATCTGTGTCTGGCCCCAAACCCCGCAGGGCTGTGGATGAGAGGGGAGCAGGAATGTGACCAACACCTGGTTACAGCCTCAGAGGTCGTGACTGAGGAGGGGGCAGCTCCCAGGCACCAAACCCCCTCCCCAAAAGGAGACCCAAGCACAACCTCCCGCATCGCCCTGTGTCCCCTCTCTCTTGGCCTTTAACATCACCCGGAGCCTTTCTCAGACTAAATGCACGGCGGTTCCGACCCGGTGCCCACCCCCCCCTCCTCACCCGGCACCTCTGCCCCAACCACCCCCGACACCGAACCGACCCCCGGTCCTGGCGCAGGGGCTTTCCCCGGCAGCCCCCCCTCCCTTCCCGCTGGATGCTGGCAGCTGCTCGGCCCTGCGGGGGTTTTCACAGCCCAGCCCCAGCCCCAGCCCGTGCCGGGGCTCCGCCGGTAACCGAGGCCGCTCCCACGCACAGAGCAACCGATCACAGCCCCGCCCCGCCCAGGCCCCTCACGGCGCGGGCCCCGAGGGGCGGGAAGCGGTGAGGAGCGGAGGAAGGACGGGAACGGGCGAGGAGGAAGGATGGGAACGGGAGCGGAGGAAGGAAGGGAACAAAAACGGGAACGGGCACGGGCACGGCGCGGCCGCCTCCCCTCAGCCCGCCCGGGCCCTACCTGCAGACGGCGCCGGTGAGGGACGCTCGCCACCCCCGGCCCCTGCAAGTCCCGCCCCGGCCCCATCCCTGAACGGCCATTGGCTGAGAAGGGCGATGCCCGGTGACAGGCAGTGCTCTCGACCAATCGCAAGGCAGGTCGCTCCTGAGGAGCAGGTCCCCACCCTTCGTCTCTCTCAGTGCTGAGGGGACGGGGCCGCGGGCGAGGGGGCTCGGGAGGGTCCGGGGGTGCCAGGGGGCTCTGGGCGTTGTTCGGCCGTGTTAGGCGGCCCTGGCCTGGCACAGCTCCCCCCGGCAGGGCAGGTCACCCCGTCCTGGTTCTGAGCCCCGAGAGGGGTCTGGCAAGAGGCTTCATCATCCTCTGGAGACCTCAGGATTAGCAGTGGCTCTGTAGGGCTGCTCAGTCCCAGGCCCTGCCTCTCATTTTGCTGGCAGCAAGCAGGGACGAGGGATGCCTCGGAGGAGCCTTCCATGGGCAATGTCCTGGGAATAAAGGCCACGTGGAGTTCATCTGGCGTGGAGGGAGGGGGAACTGGAGATCAGCAGAGGAAACAAAGACACAAAGCTGTGCAAAGAGGGGGAAATGCATCTGGTATACCCTGAACTCTCCCCTTACCAGTGTAATTAGTTCTTACTGGTGTTACTGGTGTCAGCTTTTGAAGGACAGGTGGCATTTTTGTTAATGTGACAAGTGGCTAAGGATACACAAGAACAGCTCGTCCTTGTTCTTTCTGGAAATGGGTGTTAGCAACTACCCTGTAAGCCTCCAGCACATGATGGGGTCACATCAGCTGTCAGGTATTTAAAGGGCAATTTACTTTAAATTTTAAACAGAGAGACTTGTAAATATCCTGGGGATACATCCTACCATTAGAAAAGACATCCTATCATTCAGGGAGAAAACACTTCGTTCTCCACCTGCATCAGAAAGATCTGGTCTGGGTGTTCAGCAGGAAATGGAATTTGCTCACAAAATGCTTCGAAATTGTGAACTGCCCAGGGAGGATGTGAGGGTGCTTGGGCACTGGGCCAGGCTCCTTGAGCTCCCAGCCCTGTGAGGATGGTTTTTTACACCAAGGAATAGGAATTATTCTCTCTTTCTGCTGTCAGCTCCCTCACAGCTCCCAGGACCTGGCTTTTGGGGATGTGCCTCAGTTTCCCCAGTCACACAGTACACAGCAGTGCCATGGGCTTTCTGTTTTCTGTAGGTTCCACCCTGGCAGTGGTGGTGAGGAGGCTTCCCCAGGGCTGGCAGCACAAGGGGGAAACACCCCAGGCAGTGCCTCATGTCCCAGAGGGCCTGACCCAGGCTTCTTCTCAGCCTTGGTTGCATTTAACCATTTCCTAGGCTGCTTCTGTCCCTAAATTGGAAATCATTTCCAGTCAAAATATTTAAGGTTCACAAAGAGGACAGGGAGGAGAGGTCTCCAAGTTCACCCAAGGCTCTGGCAGTGCTGCACCCGAGGGCAGGGGGCACCCACTGACCCCCACTGCTCCCCTCTGAGCTCAGGGGGGTTCCAAGTCAACAACAGAGGCCTTGCTTGAGAGAAGAGGGAATTCTCTGCTGCCAGAAATGTTTGTCATAGAATCACAGACTTGTTTGGGTTGGAAGGGAGCTTAAAGCTTTAAACCTTTTGCCATGGGCAGAGTCACCTCAGGAGCAATGTCCTGCACAGGAGCTGCCTCTGCTGTAGCTGCCATCTGAGGGGTAAGTGAACGTGATCCTGTGGGGCTGGGGCAGGAGCAGACCTTGCAGAGCAGGACATGTCCCTGTTTTTATATCTGCTAAGACAGCAGTGGAGAGCACTGTCCCCAGTGGCAGCACTTCCAGCACGTTTGGGTGTACAGATGTCTGTCTGTGAAGCATCAGTAACAGTCTCCTGCTATCCTCCCACGGAGGTGTGAGCTGTGTGGGGAAGACAGGAAGGAATAAAATCAGGCTGGGGGTGACAGATCCTGTTTGTGGGACTGAGTGGCTGCAGCCTCTGGTGACAGTACCCTGCTGCTTGGTTGCTTTGCACCCATTTCTGCTCTGCACAGGGCTTCCCCCTAAGCCTCCTCCTGACTTGGCAGAGAAGCCATGGAGTTGGCACTCTTTTCTGTGACACCTGGTTCAGCCAGAAATAAGTTTCTCTGAGATTTTTGATGGAGTGGCATCAAACACTGGAAGATGTAGACCTAAGTGTATGACTGGCATCAGGCCTAATGAAGCTCAGTTTTCCCTTCTAAGGTCATGCTCCTGCTGGGCTGCAGCCATCCCAGCCCCACCTCAAGCTGTGATCTGCTCCTGAAGCTTCATCAGCTAAGAGCTACTGAGCTGGGCTGATGGTCAGGGATCCCTCCTTCAGGTTCAGAGTGGTGGAAAATACTTCAGGTGAGACCAAGGAAGTTTTTTGCTGCCTTGGGAGCAGTTTAAACCCAAGTCCCTGTGGTTTGGAAGGGTTACTTGGTGCTGGGTTTGGAGCAGCAATATTGGATGAGGTTTCTCAGCTCTCATCTTACACAGCTGAGGTTTTATTTCCCTAAAAATTTCCCAAGTTTCAACAGGATATGGGATTCATCAACTTCTGACCTGCCATACAGCTTTGGAAAGGGTGAAGGGATTTCTGTAGGGAGCTCCAACCAGGAAAAATTGGCAGCGTGTGAAAGGGACTGCTGGGATGGGAGGGGGTTCTGGTTATAAGGTCTGGTCTGGATTTGGCTCCCGTGAAGCAGAGTGCTCTCCAGAAATGTCAGTGACAAGTTGGATGAATGGTTCAGTTGTGTCTGGAGGGGGGACTTCTCAGGTCTCAGTTTCTCTGGCAGAGAAGAGAATGCAAACATGTCAATGGGTGGGCAAGTTCCCTCAGAACAACCCAAATGCTGTGCCCTCAGGTTTTAATCTGAGCCCTCAGAGAGGCTGTTCCTGTGTGTCCATCAGAGGGGTGGGAGTTTTACCTCTCAATGCAGGGCTGAGCCTCAAGGAGAAGAACAACAGAGGCTCCAGCTTGTCATCAGCTTTTCATCTTCTGCATGGACCAGGACTAGAGAGGGCTGAGAGGGTTTCTCACTGGGTTTTGGAGCTCTTGGAAAAGGGACTGGGAGTGATTATAAGCCTTTTACTACCGTGGTACTTGGAGGATTCCCAGCCTGGTTTGCCTCTCAGCTCCATCTGTCTGTCTTAGGAACCTGAACCAAAGACCAAGGGCTCAGGTCAGCACTCAGGAGGTCTTGATGGCCTTTCCTCAGAGCAGTGTAGGCCTAACCCCCTGCTGTCTCTGCAGCTTCTGTTATCAGCAGTCCAGGTATTTGTGATCAGTTATAGTGACATATTGCAGGGACTGTGCTGAAGTTAACCCAAACCCTTGTGTTTCCAGCTGGAGACTCCTGTCCGTGGGGGATTGCCAGTGATGTGGGGTTTCCCTGTACGTGATCTTTTCAGGTCAGATCTTGCTCCCCAGAAGGCAGTGACACTTTTCTTAGAAATTAATCTTTTTGTTGCTAATCTTAGAGGTAATCAGAGAACGGTGTGGCAGGCAGAGCTGTGCTGTCATCACTCATATAGGTTGCATTAAAAATAGACTTTAAAAAATAATTTCTTGGGCCCTTTTAAAAGGATCCTGGACCTTTGTCAAGAGAGCTCCATGCTTTTCCTCCCCCAGGATTCCTCTCCCCTTGGAATCCTACTTCCCTTACATCTTTTTGGTTTAGCCTTGCTTGCTACCCTAGCTATGATTTCTCATATTTCACCTTCCCCCTCTCCATGTCCCACTGCAGCCACTGAACAGGACAATCCCTTGTCTCAGTCTCTGCGGGACAGGAGGGGACAATGTTGCTGACAGAAGAGGCAATTAACAGCTTTTACCAGCAATTAGGCACTGATTGGAATGGGGTTATGTAGTCCACAAAGAGCCTTCTGCTTGGAAGGGAAGACAAAAGAGGGCCTGGATAAAAAGAAGCTGCTCTGCTGGGTGGGGATTTTTATCTTTGGTTTTTTTTCCCCCCCTTTCTGCCTGGTCAGGACTTCTTCCAGTGGTACTTCTGTCAGGATTGGGCTGTGCAAATGTGCTACACCAGCACTGAACACTCCCACATCACTGAGACCTGTGCTGGATTCTTCTGGGCTTCTGGCTCTGTGTAACAAAATGGTCTCATGAGCAGTACCAGTGAGCAAAAAAACACCAAACCCCAAAGTGGTGTGCAGTGCAGAGCAAGATTCTGCCTCTGTGTAAAGAGTTAAGAACCTCTGTGGAGGGGAGTACTTGCCCCTGGTGTGGGAACATGAGTGATCTGCACTGCTGGGACTTGCTAACCTCTGGGAGCAGCCAGTGGGAGAGCCAGGAGCAGAGAGACAGGGATGGGGCTGCTGTGTCAGGAGGTGTTTGGTGCAGCTCTGGGAGGTAATGGGTGGATACTGGAAGGTGCTGGTGGAAGGCAGGTGGGGCTGTCCTGCTGCAGAACTCACTGGCAGTGATGATCAGGCTGACACCACAGCCCCTGAGCTCTGCAATGGCCACCCCAGTCATCTCCTGACCCTCACCATCAGCTCATCACCATCTCCTGATGGAGCTTTGCAGAAATGAGGTTGCTGGCTCTCAGCCAATCTCCGTTTTGAACATCTCCAGTTTGTCCAAGCCAGTTGAACTCTTACTCTCTGATGGAGCCTTGCTGCAGGCACAGGAGCAGCAGGGACCTGTGCTTTGGGAGTGAGGGGACAGATGGGGAAACTCCCAGAGCCAGTCTGCTCTGGAGTGAGCTCTGGATCCATCTGTGATCTGCCAGACTGCCCCAACCTTACAGGGCCAGTCCTCTGCTGCCTTGTGCCATGTTGTTTCCTTAACTCCCTCCAGAGGTTATGCCTTCCCCTAACAGAGAGCTGGTGGGTGGCAGTGCACATCCCCTGTTCCTCTCCCTGTTGGCCCTATTTATAGATTTCCAATGTTGGCAGGTAGGGGAAGTGAGGCATTTGAGGAATGAGGGACTGTCACTGAGAGGGCAGGGATATTTATCTGAGTTGATGAAACTTCTTGTCAATGAAGTGTTAGGAACTCTGCACATGTGTTGGGGATCATCATTTCCAGCACATTGGTGGGCTTGTTATTCAGCAAACAAAACATTGTTAGAGTGGGAAGAGGGATTTCTACCTGAATAAATTATACCCAGTTATCACCACCTGGATGACAGGCACACGTCAGGAGATTTCTCCTGAGGGCTAAAATAACATCTCCCCTTTTATATCTCAACAGTCTGATCTCCCAGAACAGTATCACTTGTCCTGCCTGTGCACAGGGGGGAGCTGGGACCTCAGCTGCATGGGACATGGGCTGAGGTCTCTCCCTGGTGATTTAAAGCCAGTGGAAAGTGTCTCCATTATTGTCCCCATCCCTTCTTTTGTTGCATCTACAGGAAGACACTGCTGGGGATGCACAGCTGCCCAGCAGAAACCTTTGGTTCAGTGCTGGGCTCCTCCAGACACTTGGGGGAGGGCTCTGGTGTGCTGTGAGACCCCTTTAGATCTCCACAGAAATAGGGAGAATTCTCCTAAAACCAGACCTTGCTGTGCTGGGCAGATTTCAGGCTCCCTTCCCAGCCTTGCTGAGTCTTTCCTTGTTGGGCAGTACTCATGACAGGTAAGACAGGGGTGGTTGGAGAGTCCCCGTGGTGGTCAGGTCTGATGCCAGGCAGGCACTGCCCCTGTGTTCACAGCTTGTTCTGCTGCAGAGAACATATAAACTGCTGCCTTTTTTTTTTTTTTTTTTTTCTTTTTTTCCTCTAACACCTCAGCAAGTACAGCCCTAGGACAATCTTGGCTTGGTCTGGAGACTCCTGAAGTCCCTTCCCTTCTGTGATTTGTGTTTTATGAAACAGAAATGACTCAAGGCCTTGCAGAGGGGCCAGTGACCACCATAGCACCACTCTGGAGATGTCTTTCCCAAAAGGGATTTATTTCAAACCCCAGGCAGCTGATGCTGAAGTGTTCAGCCAATACTGAAGTGTTCTGCCTCTTATCTCGTTCCCCTTGTGCCAGGCAGCTCCTGGGAATGCAGTCACACACACCTTGAATGCTCACAGCCCAGGTGGCCCCAGACTGCTGCCACCGTCCCTGTTCTCTTGCTCCCTGAGACCTCCAGCACAATTTAGAAATCCAAGACTTCAACAACAGTGCAGCTAGCAAAGAAAGGGACTGCACTGCATTGCCTTTTTTTCTCCTTTCACAAATATTTCAGTGCAGATGCTGGATGCCTTTTAGCTAAGGTAAATTTGTCTTTGTGTGCCATTCCTCCTGAAGTCGGTTTCTTTTTGGGAGTCCTTAGGTGTCTCTGCAGTGCTGAAGAGCTGGATTCTGTCTGTGTCCAGGCCAGTTCTGGGGCAGAGATGAATTTATTCACCCTCCTCAAAGAGCTGGTGAAATACCTTGCTGCTCAGGAGCTGGAAGGAGCCAGCTGGCAGGACATTGATGGCAACACTACTTCTTGTTTTGAAGAGGCCAGGGGAACATGGCAGCAGATCAAACCAGGGATCCCTGGCCTCCAGGATCTCACCTCTCCCAGTACCCAGTGGTGGCCATAACCCTGCATGCTCCTGGAGGAGAGGCTGCCCTGACCTCCAAACTCTTCATTTCCCCAGGGCAGATCCTGCAGGGCTGTAATCCCCACCCACCCCTTAGTCCCAGCCCTTTGGGGATCCTCTTCAGGTCACCTTCTGTGTGCCACCCAACCAGGCTGCCAAAAGCTGCAGTCACAGCTGTGGGGTTTTGAGATCATTGCCATGGAGTGGTACAGCAGGGACAGCAGGTCCATGCTGCTCCTTCTGTTCTGAGCACCCTAAAGCTGAAAGCTCCCCTGGGCTCTCAGACCCCTGCCTCAGACTGGACCATGTATGGCTGCAGGAGGAGATGTCTTCATTAAAAGTGAGCTGAGCCCGGGTGATCCAGTGCTGAAGGGACAGGGTACACCCAGCTCTTTGTCCTGAATCTCTCTCTTGCAGTGGGACGTGTAACTGAGCAGAAAATCAGGCTCTGTTTGGGTGCTGGCAGCTCAGCCTGCAGGGACAGGGGATGGCAGTGGTTACTGCTTCACCCAGGCTCAGCTTTCCCCCTCCAGATGTGAGGTGGTACCAGCAGTGATGGGCAGAGAGAGGGAGGGGGCCCTGAGGAAGCTGAGGAGGGAGGTGGAGTGTGCCCCTTCTCTGCTGCCTTCTGCTGCTGAGGTGTTTATCCTACTGACAAGTGCTGTGGTCCTTTCATAACTGCTGCATTAGCAGAGGATCAAGTAGCACTTAATGGGAGCAGTCTCCCTCATGAAGTACGATTGAAAAGGTCACCGAGGTGGAAGGGAAAATATTTGCAGCAGGCTGTCATAAGCCTTGGCTTCTGTTTGACAACAGGTGTGTATTTCAGGGGCTGCCCTCCCCACCCTGTGCCCTCCCCTCAGTCCATGTGCTGGCTCAATGTTTTGCAGCGATGTCATGGGGCATCTGCAGGGCTCAGTGGGTGGCAGACAGGGGGGAACACAGGCCCAGAATTCAGGGAAAAGGTGATTTGAGGCCAAGTGTTGGCTTCTGAATTAGCAAGAGCATTGGAGTCCTGCGAGATGTAAACAAAACTTTCTTGTGCAACTGCTCCAAGCTGAATGGCAGACTGGCTGGGGCTGTGCTCTTCACTCCCATGGCATAGGAAAGAACTTGATTCCTCAGGGCTAATGGTTCTGCTGGGTTTTATCTTCTGCTGGCCCCTGGTAGGTTTGCTGAAATGAGGTTGCTGGGTCTCAGCCAGGCTACGTTTTGTACATCTCCAGTTTGTCCAAGCCAGTTGAACTCTTACTGCTGCCCCTGGCCAGCCTGTCCCTGAGGTCACAGGCAAATACTGATCACTTCTCATGTCTTCTCACCCCACTCACCTTCTCCTTTGGGTGTTCCATCTGTGCCCCATCTGGGGAGACTGCAGGTATTCAGTCCAGGCCAAATTGATGAGGACAAGGTAATTAAAGAGTTAGAAAGAGAGGAGCAGCCTAATGAAGGAGAAGTGGGAGGAAGGGACATTTACCAGGACTGTGCTGTGACACTCTCTTAGTGGAGCTACTTCCACGTTGTAATTGATGGGTGAAAGGAGCCATCCACCACACAGGCTCTAGGGCAGAGGAACAGGGACCTCTTTGGGTGAAATGTTCTGAAAGGCTGTGATGGGATCATAACTTCCCAGTTCTTCCTCTACAGTGCCAATAGCTTTAATATGGAGTTCCACTGTCTGTCACTGTTGGAATAGGGGGCTGGAAAGCATGCTATGGCCTTGTCAGTGGAGACAAAAACCCTCTCAGAAGGGTTGGACCAGAGGATCCTTGAGCTCCCTTCCAACCTGACATACTATGATTATTTGAGTAGCTCTGTGTCTCCCACCTCTGCAGGAAGTGATCTGGGGACTCATGCTCCAGCAAAATGTTCTTAACCAAGAGGCACGGTCCAAGAGCTGTTGTTGTAGCAGTTGTTTTTGGCACAGGCCCCTCCTGGGGTGATCTATTTGCAGAGGCAGCTCCTGCCCTTGAAGCCAAGAGCCCAGGGGTGTCAGTAGGTGCATACAGCCCCATTGACACTGTCCTCCCTGCAGCTGTGCCCTCTCCTCATAGCTCCTAAACCCCCTCTCACCAGGGGATTATTTCCTTATTATTGACACCTGTTGGGAGCAGCAGATGCACCGACCACTTACAGAGCCACCAGGACCCAATGCTTAACTCTACCAAGAGGTGTTAAACCCATCCATGTCTGATTTATAGTCTGGGCAGGGGACTCAGCACACTAAACAGCGTGCTGGAGCATTAGCTCTGCTCTCAGCTCAATTGTCAGCAGATGCCAGAGGAGGTGGAGTGGAAACTCCCTGATCACAGCTTTCCACGCTCTTCCTTACAGCTCAGCCGAGTCATGGACCCTGAAGCAACTGCTGGGATTCTGTGTGCAGGTCCCAGCAAAATGCTTCTCACACAGACAGGTCCACAAGTTCATACCCGTGGACACATCAGATGGAAGAATCATCACGGTGACTGGCAAAGGTGACAGGCACACAACAGTGGTATTGCTGTCTGGAGGAAATCTGTGATTTCTACCTAAAGGATGGGGAGGTCTTGGAGCAGGTAAAAACTGGGACCTCCTGTTCTAATGACTTCACTGTCAGGGATGTTTAAAGCTTGTGTAATGTGGCCTTGTCAGTTCATATGAGTGCAGTGTCTTAAATCTTTCTTCAGTTCTGACTGCTGGCCCGACACATGGGTGCCCTATCATGCAGTGCTCAAAAGTTCACTGTAGTTTGGCTACTGAAAGAGAATGCCCAAGGGCAGGGCCAATAAATTGCCAAAATAACTGACAGCAAGTCACTGAAGTGGCATTTACAGCAGCCAAGAACTTCTGAGTTCAGTGTCTCCTGCACATTTCTCCTCCCAGATTTCATTCCCGACCTTGGAAAAGACCTCTGAATTTGAGTGGCAGAAAGCTCTGTCACCCATTATAAAATAAATACAGATTAAATCTACTGAATTCTCCACCTTAATATTCCAACAAGGAGGCTCCGTTAGCCAGATCTGATTCCTCTTTATGGTCAGTTATTTCCGTTTGTCTTTCTGTCACCTTGTCCTCCCTTTTGCTTCTTACCTGTGGCCTGAGCAAACTAACCTTCTTCACTCTTTTTTTAATACTCCTTGCCATCAGCCCATGATGCCAGCTGCCATGGCAGCCTCCATACATCTTCCTAACTTGAAGACATTGTTCTTTAATGAGGACAAAGAGCAGTGTTGCCTCTGTTCTGGTGGAGGCCACAGAAGGTGATGAACTCACTCCAGTGTGTCTGCTGGGGTGAGGACCTGGTCTCCTCTAGGGAAGGACACAGATGTTGTGGTGGATGCTAAGTTGAATATGAACCATCTTTGTGTGCTTGTTGTAAAGCTGACTGCATCCTGGGCTAAAACAAAAGCTGTATGGGCAGGACAGCAAGGGGTGGTCACAAAGGTGTCCCCTCCCGTGGGCAGGGACACCTCCCCCAGCCCAGGGGGCTCCAAGCCCCATCCAACCTTCAACACTGCCAGAGATGGAGCAGCCACAGCTTCTGGGGGCAACCTGGGGCTCAGCACCCTCACACCAAACAATTTCTTCCTAATGTCTCACCTAAACCTCCACTCTATCAAACTGAAACCCTTCCCTCCTCTCCCATCCCTCCAGGCTGATGAACCCATGTAACTGCTTGGGTTTGAAAGAGGCTTCAGTTCATTGAGACTCCTAAAGGTAAACTGGGACCATCTTTCTCCTTTCACCTTCTGAGTGAGCTCAGCAATCAGCTGACATAGTTAAGCTGAGAGTCAGTAGATTTATATGCCCTTTCCTTCAGTCATTCTGTCCCCCTGTCAGACCTGGCAGTTTGGGTCTGTTGACCTTTGTGGCATGTGGCAAGGCCAGTGTGTCTTGGCTTCTGCCTCAGACGGCTGTGGCTTCTTGTTTAAGGAAGTTTATTTCTCAAGGGTATGGTCATAAGTCAGCAATGTGCAGGTTCTATTTTTGCAGACATACCTAGAGAGTCAGGAAGGAGGCCAAAGCCCTTTCAGAGATGACAAACTGCAGATCTCTATGTTCTTATCAATGAGATGTAAGTTTATAATATCTGAAGAAGATACAGATTGTACTATAGAATAAAGAGAGGGCAGAGAAAAGGAAGG
Source organism: Calypte anna (assembly GCF_003957555.1). NCBI lineage: Eukaryota > Metazoa > Chordata > Aves > Apodiformes > Trochilidae > Calypte > Calypte anna. The sequence continues at coordinate 3,783,934 of NC_044271.1, forward strand.
CAGCTGAGATAGACCCTTAGAAGATGCTGGATAGATAGGAAAATACTACAGCAGGAGGAAAAAGGTGAACTTTGAGTGTAGATTTATAGGATGGAGAACTAGAATTACATGTTGAAAGACAGGCATGTAGTCTTAATCAACAGGAAACCCAGAAATTTTGTCTTCATATTCTTGAAGATGAGCAGCATCACATCATTTGGTTTCTCCCTGCTTTTCAGCACTCTTTAGAGTTTTTCTCTGTATCATTCTGGGCTAGTGGGAGTCCTGTGATCTGCTGGATTGACCTCCTGCATCAGCAGCCTCCCACTCTGCTGGTGCTGCCAATCTTGGGTGGAACCCAAGTTCCTTAATATTGCCATGAAAGGAATGGTAAGGATGGCCAGGAGAAGCATCTCACCAGAGCACTCCTGCATTCCTGGATGCTGAGCATGAGATTTCTCCCTTTTTTCCCCTCTACAGTGGGCAGCAGAGGAGCTCTGTCCCTGTATGGTTGCTGTGGCAGGAGTGATACCTTTGTTTTGCTTACAACCCACTTTTGGAGACACCCACTGAGTGGGAAGGATGAAGTGGTGAGTGTAAAATGAGATACGCCTGGCTGAAAAGCACATGAATTGCTGAGAGGATGTTCCATTCACTGCTCTGGTCACAGACTGAAACATCTGGGGCTCAGTCTGTCCATTAAGAGATTGACAAGGACGTGTGGGACCAGGCTCAGACTGCAAGCAATTTGCTTGCCATTCAGATTGCCTCAGGGCAGGAGTTCTGTCTCAATGCAGGGTTAATCAGGGCCTTTGCCTGGGTCTTGTTTCCTCCTGCTCAGCTCCTGGCACTGCTGGTGTCTGTCCCAGACACCCTCCCCATCCATCACCCCTCTGGAGCTGGCTCTGACACCCACTCCTCCCTTCGTCCCTTCTCCCAGTCTGGCCATGAGGTATCAGCACCCCTGACATTATCCTGCCCCTTTCAGTGATGGATCTATCCATCCCTCTGCCTGGAAAAGTGACCTGCTCACTATGTCCCCCCACCCTCAGTCAGGCAGGAGCCTGCATGTCTATGTCTGTCTGACCACAGGACACAGCCTGCATGTCTGTCTGTCTGACCACAGGACATGCTCCGGGCTGGAAAACACAGAGTGCGTGGGACTGGGTGTCACCAGAGGCAAGACATACAAAGTTGCTCCTGGGGACTGGTAGAGAGCAAGTTGTGAATTGGGCTGCAGGATGTCAGTCTCATCCCCCAGTTCCTGGTCAGAGCAACTCTGCCTTTCCCAGGCAGTTGCAAAGTTTGCTGTGTTGCAGGGAGTAATGTTGGAATGAGGTGCCAGAGCTCAGTGTGAGACCTTAAAGGAGAGGAATGTGGTTTCATCTGCACACACTCAGGTCTGTGCCCATAAGAACCAAGATACTTATATCCCAGTGGTCTTCCCAGCACGTGGGCACCAAGACACGTGCATCCAGGTGATCCCAGTGGCATCAGGGAAAGGCTCCAGTTACTCAGCACCCATTAGTCAGGTCAGGATGGTTCAACCTGAAATTATTTTAAAAATGATGTTTTGCACCTTTAGGAGCCTTGAAGCACTCCCATGACTTCATCACCTAACACTTCCAGTCTGACCATCATTCTTTGGTGCTCTGTACTAAGCATCTCCAGCTCTATGTTTGTCCCTTCCCTGGGTCACTGAAATAACTGGCAAAAAAGACCCATGTGGTTGAGTTTGCACAACTTCACAGCACAAGGAATTGAAACCTGGCAAGAAACTCCTCTAAAGACTGCTGAGAACTTCTCATAAGAGTTAGTTACAGTTTTGATCTTAAGCTTATCCCTTGCTAGCCCTGTCTCTTCATCAGGGACCAGCCCAGCTCTTCCTGCTCCCCAACACCCAACTCTTACAGGAATTCCCTGCTGAAGTTCCTGGCCTGTCCTTGTGAGCAGTGAGCAGTGATGTCCTGTGTCTGTCACATGCACTGGGCCACTGTCACACGGGGGGAATGGGTGAGGAACTGGCTGTTGTGATGTGTTTTGGGGGAAAAATGCTCAGCTGCCTTCATGAAGTGGTAAAAGCCCTCACAGGACCATCAGGAACCCTGCAGCTCTCAACCAGGACAGAGTGACAGGGTGATCTGGGACCTGCTTTGGGCGGGGACCCAAGGCAGGCATTTGTAGGCTGGACACTCACCATCCACCACCAGAGTCATCTGGTCTGTCCTGTGCCCACAGGCAGGAGCTCAGGTTACCCAGAGAACAGTCAGAGCTCACAAGGACAGACTCTGGTGGTTCTGCTGGGTCAGGTGGGCTCCCCTGAACCTCCTTAGGCACATACTGGTGGCATTTGAAGGAGACTGGAAGAGGTGAATCAGAAACCCAGTTTGGTTATCAGGGTGCTCAGGGTGTTGCCCATCTTTCTGTGACATGGAGCAAACTCATGTCCTCCCACTGCTGTCCTGAAGATGCAACTCTTGGTCTGGTGGATGTGGGTGAGGGAAGGGAATGTGCAAGAGTTGCAAATGAAGCCCTGGTGGCACTGGCCCTTAGTTTGTCATGTAGCTGAAGCCCCTGGAAGGCTCTGATGGCATTTGGATTCTTCAATAAATTGGTTTCTCCATCTCACAGGTGCTCACAACCCCTTTGGCAGAAGGGACAACTAAGGACAACTAAGAGGAGAGTTTGGCTTTTAGTCCCTGGCTTTATTCCCTGGGTGGGGGTGCTGGAGGGGATCCCCAGCACCTTCCTGATAGGGTTGTTCTCCACTTTGTGTCTGGGTGCATACACTGAGCTATTGGCTGGGTTTGGTCCTGCCTATTGGGTAGGTCATTCAGCTAATGAGTTGGTTGTCAGCAAATCTAGGTATGAGACATCAGCCTCCCCACAGGCAAGCCTTGCACTGACTCCTGAAGCACCATGGCCTTTGAAGGCATTAGTGAATTGGAGAGGCTCAGGTGCCTGAAGGCACTGATACCTCGTTCTGTCTGGATGTCTGAGAGGTGGCAAACATGATGAAAATAGATTTTTGGCCCCAGGCTGTCTTCTGGTTTGGTATGGAGCTCATGCTTTGGAGCTGAAGCAGTGCTGTGATGCCTCACTGGAGGACACTTCCCAGGACTACCTGCTGAAAACTGGCTGAGATGTGACAATTTGCACAACTGTCCCTTGTGTCCATGCCCACTTTCATGAGACTCCGTGCTCCTTGAGCACAAAGCTGGAGAAGAGCACAAAATGGATTGTTGTCTGTCACAAGAAACGTTCAGGGTTCTAGGACTTAGTGCATGAGTAGTTTGCTTCTTTGCTTTATCCTCATTTGATGTAGAAATCAGAAGATTTTTGTGCCCTCAGACAATTTAATGATTGGGTTGCAAACATAGAATCATAGAATCATAGAACATGAAAGGGGAGAAGGCCAGGGCTGGCTGAGCTGACACTGCTTTAGGATGATACTCTGTGGGAGAGTAATAAAATCTGTCTGTGTCATAAATATACCTGAATGGCTTCTTTTGGCAAAGAATTTTCCTTCCTGACAAATGCAATTTTAAGACAACCAAAAATCACTTGCTAATTTGGGATGAAATTAGAATTGGAATATGACATCTTCAGGTCAGCTCAAGTGTAGCATTTGGTGGGTTTCCAGTAGAGTCCTCTCACATGTCTGATAAGAAATAATCTTTATGAGGGCTGTCAGAGGGGAGGGAATGCCCATGCTTACAAATCATTACAAATTATTGGAAAGGGATGTGTCAGAGGATTTCTAAGAAAAGCACATTACCTACTGCTGCCCTTTGGGTTTCCTGGGGACACTGGGACATATTTTCAAGGCTATCACACTGATTTTTGTATCCCTTGGGTTGTTAGTCTTTCTCTACTTTTTGAGACAGAAGATGTTTGTGCTCCTTTACAACACTAAATGGGAACTTTCTCTGTTTTGCTGACTGTAAATGTGTGTGAGGATGAGTGAATAGGGATGTGCTACCTGCACTTTATGGCATAAACCTGTTACAGGAGAACCTTAGCAGATTGTGTGGCAGCTCAGGTTCTCCCATCCACAGGAAGGATGCTTGGCTATTGAGGGGCAAGGCCAATCCTCAGTAGGCTTCAGCTGGCCACAGAGATGTAAAGGAACTGAGATTCCAAGTCTTGAGGTGCTTCATGGACAGCCTGTGCTACCAGCACATTTTCTTCCTGGAAGAAGACAAACTGCTGAGCTTCACCCCTCAACCCTTTAGAAGCACTGCTGTGCCCATGTCTGCCTTCACTGCAGCACTGCCTTTGAAATTACTGAATGTGACATTGCCACCCAGGATGTGCCTGTCCCTGTGGTGAGCAATCTGTGCAATGAAATACCAGAAATGTCTGCAAGGTGCAGATCTGGGAAGGGCTGGGAACAAGGAGAGCTTTGGGTGGTCCATGGGTGTTCATTACCCTCTGCAAGCTGAGGAAACTCTATAAACCTCTTCATCCCCTGCCTCAGGCTTTTTTATTTTGTCACTGTCTTGTTTCTCTCAAGATTTATCTGGATCAGCTCCAGGTGACCCTGGATAAATGTTTCCTAGCAGAGGAAGCTTTTACTGATAAGTAGAACCCTCCTGCAAGCGAGCTGAGCTCCAGTTCCAGCCTGACCTAATGTTTCCTAGGCTGCTCTCAGCTGGCTGACTGGTAACAGGCTCATGCTTTGCCACTGCGTGCTAATAAAATTCACATTAGCACTGGGAGCAGGTGCTCTGGGGGGCTCTGCCCCTCCTCTCTTCGTAATTCTAACTCCTCAAAGAGTTATTTTAAAAAGGAGAGTATTTGGAGAAGCCTTGGCTTTAAATCTGCTTGGCTACTCCCTTTTGACTGACATTTAATCAACCTGAGCAATCAGTAAATCTCCTTATTTCTGAGCTTGATTTCAAGCCAATTAAGCTGCAGTTTCCTCTGAAACATCCCGAGCTGTTTGGCTGGATGAAAGTTTTTCTTTTATCAGTCACTGTAAGGAGGAATCAAGCTGCAGAAAAAGCCCCACTGCAACTGACTTGGGAAATGCTGAAGGATTACATTAATCTGAGGTTTGCCCAGCACTGTTATTGGTATGGACTGAAATCATAACGAATAGGAGGCAGGTGCAAAGGGTTCCCATAAAAAAAAAATCATCTGGATGTCTCACAGGCTAACAGCCCTGTGACAGCTTCACCTACCAGAGGGAGAGGGCGAGAGAGAGATCAAGTGTGAGAGGAGGCAGAAGGGAGACAGAGGGAGCAGCTGAGAAGGATCCGAGGGACCCAGTTCTGATCCTCCAACTGAGCAGAGGGGACACGGGGGAGCCCCGGCTCTGACAGCAGCCAGGACAGCAGAGGTGACCCACGCAGGTGAGTGCTGTGTTTCTGTTTGCTAAGAAGCTGTGTTTGCTGTGAACTCCAGTGTGCTTGAACTCCTTGTGATCACCTTCACCAGGCAGAGCAAGGGGACAGCTGGGAAGGGGCAGACCCTGCTCCTTTCGTGCCTGCATGAAGGGGAATTCGGTGACATTTCTGTGAGACTCCATGATCCTGACAGCAAATCGGAGTGAAAAGGGAGAGATACCCTCACTCCCCACCATAATGATTCCTGGTGTGGTTTTTTTCACCACTGGATGTTGTTGTAATTTGCTGGCACTGGATGGTGCTTATTTTATTCTGATAATTTAGTGGTAGGTAAGGTGAAACTTGGACAGAGGACAAGCCTGAGAAGGAACGGGACAGCATTCCCAGCAACAGGAGTCCTCTGGCACCTTTGTAGGTGCCAACCATGAACCTGTGCAGGGCAGCACTAGAACAACGTTGAAAATAATGTTCAGGCATCCCACAAAGAAAGTGGGAAGTTGGTGCATGCTTGTGGCCTCTGGGAGTTTCAGATTTTCTTACTCTTTGTTTCGGTAGCAAACTTCCTGGCACATTAGGGCATGGAATTTTAAAATAGCTCATCTCACGAGGACTGGGCTTCCTTCATCTGTGTCACTGGCAGGCTGGGGAAACAAATCGGAGCAGGGGTATTCGTTGTGTGCTCTGGTTTGAGGGGGGCTGGAGGGTGGGAAATGAGGAAAAAAAAAACTTAGAATTTGAATCTCCTGTGGTGTCCAAGTGGCAAAACTTTATTTTTTTTTACTGCATGCAGTGATCTTTATTAACCCTCTGCGTGCCCAAGGGGTGGTGTAGCCAGTGTTGTTCAAACATACATAATTAATTTTAGCTGGAGCAGAAGACATTTAGCAAGGTCCAGTGGCCACACAGGGCCAAACAGAAGCAGTGCAGGTTTGCCTTGCTCTCTGCATGCATTAAAGCACATGATGGGTTAAAATATTGTTTTCTCCAGTGTCTCCAGAAGGGGTGAAAAGTCCTTGAGGGGTTGGTGTGTCCGGTAGTATGTCAATGTTTGCTCACATCTTTGGTGAGCATATTAAACATCCCTTGCCTGCTGGTTTGTTTTTCCTAATGGAAAAGGATAAGTAAATTCCAACACTGGCCAGCCCAGGCATTAGAACATTCAGAAAAGAGTCATGGGAGCAGCTATCACCAGGGGAAAGTGGGAATGTCAGGTCTAGGGGCAGTCAGGTTCCATCTAAACTACTGATGGTCCTAGCAAACCCCTCCAGTTGGTCATGGATACAGATTAAGTCAGCCTTGAACAAGGTAACAAAAGGAATTCTGTACAATGTGGGAAGGAGGGCATGAAAGCAGAGAACTGCTGCTTCTTGAGTTTGTTTCCCTCATTTTTATCTTTTCCTTATGTTAAGTTGCATCCCAGAGTGAGAAAGTCCAGCCAAGTGCAGCAGGTCTAATCATGGCTCGGTGTGAACAGTGATGACAGACTCAGCTTGCTGGTGACAAAGGGGCAGACTGGCACCTTGGGTGTGGGAGGTAAAGTAACCAAGGCTGCGAGCCTTAAAATAGTTGCTTAAATTTCTTCTGAAGTGTAAAACATGAATGATCTGGTGTTGAGGGACTGGGCTGAGCATGGACATCTTCCAGTGTAACCAAAGGAAGCTGCAAGTGCTCGATATTTGGTCCCTCACATTTATTTAAGATGAGTCCATGAGTCTCGCGTGGGGCAGCCACATGCACGGTGTGACTATTCCTCATCCTGGAGCAGAGGATTCTCCTGGTAACAACAAAATGCTGTTCTGGGACACACCAGCTCCATGGCCTGATCTGAGCAAAAGAGTGGCCCTGGTCACCACCAGCAAGAGGAGCACAGTCAGACTCACCTGATGCAATATAACGTGTTGGGTGGTTGTAGAGCTCTGGGAAGTCTTCACTGAACTTGGACTTTTATTTTCTATGTCCATAAATGCTTTTTTGGGGGGGATCTGGAGTTTATGGGGTTCTTGCTGCTCTTATGTTAAAGCAGCCTTTGAACCTGCTGAGCCTTGTGCATGGTGACACACTGTGAATTTCTGAATGTTTCTGCTCAAAAGCCTCCCCTACATCACCTTGGCCTTCAGCACAGTGACTGAGCAGACACCTCTGCTGCAGGGACATGAGGTGGCTCAGCCAAGGGACTCATGTGCAAGACAGTTTTTGACCCTGGTCATTTGTTCATGAACTGGGGAATCCAGTCAGCTCTTTGAGCCCATCAGATCTTGGTTTCTTCATTTTTCCCTCGGAGCTGTGTGGTGGGAACTGGGAGTCTTCAGGTGGTGTTGTGCACATTGTCAGCAGTCATAACAACACAGACTTCATCCTCAGACACCAAAGAAGGAAATCACAGGGGAGACAGAAAATCAGAAAAGTCTCAGTTTAAGATAAAGTGTACTTTTCAACTCAGTTTTGCACTGTGTCCTGCAGCTGTTGCCTCTTGACAGTTCTTCACTGCCCTTGGTTAGGGGAATGAACTTGCTTCCAGGAAAAAACCTGTCCCCTTTGCAGTGAAAGGCAGTGACTGCTGCTGAATGCACCAGGTTTCTTGATGATATTTAGTGGTAAGCAGGAGCTCATCCACCAGCATGAGGGGGTTAATGGGGCTTTTAGGTGTGCAGGTGGAAAACAAGCTGTGAAATGGAAGGAGATCAGTCTCTTGGAGGAGCTTGTTCTGTCACAGATGGATTTAAGTTATCAGTCTATCTGCAGGAGAAAGCTCTGTTCCTCTCCCCAAAAAGAAAACTGCAAAACCAGGGCTGGAAAGAAGACAAAGCCCTCCCAGGTCTGTGTTCAATGGGCCAGGCAGGACTGTGGCTCTCCTGGTCCTTCCTATACCCAACTGAAGGAGGAATTCCTCAGTTTTTCAAGCAGAACCCAACAGTTAAACACTATTTGAGGCCAAGTGCACTTTTCAGTGGGGTGCAAATCACACGGAAGGGAATGTTCCTGGGAAGGGGAGCAGCAGCCCCCATGGTCCTGGGCAGCTCAAACCCTTTGGTTGGGCTCATGCTGCAAAGTGCAAGTGCTGCAGCTGATGGGAGTTGAATTCAGGTTTCAGGAGAAGCTGATAAATGCTTCCTCTGGGAGTGATCCCATGGCTTACAGGAAGTGTTACTGTCTTTAGGTCCTTGTGTAGCAACTGGTTTTATTAAAGGTATTTAGTGTTACAGCTAAGTAACACCAGGCTACAGCATCTCATCACCAAAGTGACCTGACAGTCAGACAGATCCCTAAGAAGTGTCCCTGGGTTGGTCACTGGCCTAAAGAGGTGGAGGAAGGGGCTGTGGGAAACCCACTGGGACACTGCTAGAAAACTCTGTCTGAGTGAGAGGATTTTCCAGCAGCAGGTGGAAAGTCCTGATTTTCTTGGCTTGGTAACTTTCAAATTGTTTCTCTTTGACTTTGGGGTTGCCTCTGCTTTTCTATTGCTGTGAGTGGAAGAAGGGATGGAGAACTGAATGCTTGTAGCCCAAGCATCAGTTTGAGCAATCTCCTTTTTCTCTATTGACATTGTTTCCTTGTGAATGCTGAGGGTTTACATACTGTGACCATCAGTAACTGTCAAATAGAAAGAAGGAATGAAAAAAATTACTCCAGATTTTCATTTTCACATTTGTTTTTTAAGTTGTTGGTTAAAATGGAGATTCTCAGCCCTGCAGAAAAGTTTTTGCTGTCTGGATCAGAAGAGCTGATGGATCCTAGTGCTACCATCAGTGTCTTTTCCACTGGAAAATCACTTTCCAGGACCAGTGGAGGTGGTGCCTTCATGGTTCTTCTGTCTTCGTCCTAGGTAGCATGAGTCTTGGCTCCAGGACCAAGTTTTTGCTGTGTGTTCCTTCCCTCACTAACCACAGATTTTGGAACTCTCATCTCCTGGTAAGAAACCAGAGGAAAGCCTTGTTTTGGTTCTGTCAGCCCAGATGTCATGTGAGCCATGGTCACCATTACAAAAATACTTCTAATGCCAACTTCTGGAGCCAGCCCTTCATCTCAGAGCTGAACATGAGGATTTCATATAAATAAATGACATGCAGTGCAAAGGGAAAAAAAGTCTGTGTGCCCTGAAGCAGAAGTGGATGGAAGTGGCCTCCCAGGCTGAGCAGGATTTGTTTGGTGCCTGCATGGAGTGCTGCAGGGAGAAGAGAGCTTCTGGTCCTGGTCCCAGAGGGACCATCTCTGTGAACACCAGGAACTAAACAGAGGTCCCTCTGCTTCTCAGGGAGCTTTCTGAGTAGGGGAAGGGAGGATTACAAGTTGTGAGAGCAGACTGGAAGTGAGAGATTTTGGGGCAAAATGTGCTGCACTTACAATTCTAGGGTAAACCTGTCTGTGGCTGCTCATGGGGACAGTGTTGAGCCTTGGCAGGAGAGATGGGGACCTGAGGTGTCCATTTTGGCTGTTTTAGGAGGAACTGGATTTGTTTAAGACCTCCCAGAATATCCCAGATTGAAAGCCTCTACTCATGAAGGTCAAGCCCAGGCACGGTTGCCCCATACACAAATTCAGTTTTTACTTCTCTGCCAAGGCAATATGGGATCTCCTAAGGCTTCATAACCTCTGAGAATCAGTCTACTGGGACATCCTACAAAACTTGAATGTGTGGCTTTTCCCTCCCTTGGACAAGCCATCAATGGACACAAATGTTTGTCCTTTTTGAGGCACAAAGTCTTGACCCAGCTTATACTTTGGAAACCCAGCATTGCCTTGACTGATGGTGGCATCTGACCACATTGGCCCCTTGCCTCCTTTGGGGCCTGCCAAAGGCACCGGGGTCACCTGCACCTCCCCGGGTGCTGTGGGGTGAGTTGGGTGTATAAGAAGACCCCCTAAAACTGCAGACAGCCCAGGGTGGAGATGTCCTGCCAGACAGCTACCGAGAACAGCCTGAGCTTCTAGGAGGGTGGAGAAGTGTCAGGTGGAGCAGAATTTGCCATTTCTTTTGCCACGTGGTGACATTTTCAGCAGGTTAATAAGGGGCACAGCTTCTTTCAGCCCGACCACTGAGACCTGTGAGCGAGGGACCCGCTGAACACCTATGGAGAGCTCTGTGGTCTGAGGCACCAGGCAAAGCCCCTGGTCCCAGGAGAGGCAACAGAGACTTCCATCAGTATCATCCCAGAGCTGAACCCGTGAGGTGGTGAGTTTGGTTGTGTCACCACGGAGATTTGTGTGGGGGTGACACAGGGCTGGGAGTGGGAAGTGTCACAGTAGATGTTGTGTTACAGCAGGTCTGAATGTTACAAATGTTCTGGGAGGATTGGTGTCCTCTGGCGTGCACCATTGCCCTGGGAAGATGGCAGGCTGCTCTCTGTCCCATGGAGCTGACATGGGACTATGGGTTGTGAGGATTTCCTCTTGGACACGTTGGTTCATGGGACACGAAGCAGACATCCATTATTTTTTCTTATGGACGTTCAGCAAAACTCTGTTGTATTTGCTCTGTGCTACCTTCAGTGAACTTATTTGCCGTATGAAAACACGTCTGTGTTATGGAAGACTTCACGGGAGTGTTGTAGACATGGGAAGGAAGGAACAGCCTGACCTGTTCTTGTGTTGTCACCCCACCCCTACTTCTGCAACGTGACATGAATTCCCTGTCCCCTTTGCTGCAGCTGGGGCTGAACTGGTTTTGTTCTCGCAGAATAGAGATGGTCTGTGTCTCCTTTTGGCATTTTCAATGCCAGTTTCATAAATTAAGAGCTGAATGTAAACTGAGGACAGCAGGGGCAGTCATTTGTGTTGTATTCACAGTCCCTGAGGCAGAAGAGATGAAATCAGGTGTAGATTTACTGAAGGGTTAAGTCCCACACAATCTGATCCTTGGTTGTTCTTCCCCACTCTACACCAGACTCCATTCACCACTCTGGTGCTTCTGCCATTCCTCCTCTGTCACCTGCTAGGAAGTTTTCATGCAGCTGCACTTCTGGCCTTCTGTGCTGTTATTCCAACCAAAGTCTTTGGTGTTTTCCTTTAAAAAATCTTCTGAAATAATTCAAGCTCAAAATACTACTAAAAGTTAACACACAAACAAAGGAAGCCCAAAGCCACAAGAGGAATCTTAGGTGAGAGATCCCCCTTCTCAGGGAGTGTCTCTGGTGCAAAGCAGAGCTAAAATTTGAGGCTGAGCACACAACAGCTCAGTATTTTTATGACATTTGCTGTGCTGGGACTGTCCTGGTTGTTGTGAATTACAAAGAGAAATAGAATGCTGTATCTGTTGCTGATTACACTAATGATAATTAGAATAGTTTTTTACTGTGGTCTGTACATTTGTACGTTTACTGGGTCTGTGGCACACCCCATGCCCCTGGACCCATCACCTCTGTAGGAACCACTCTCTGCCTGTCACTTCTCTGCAGTTTTGGCTGATTTTGCTCACCAGGCTCTGCCAGCAATTCTCACACACCTCCTCTGTGTGTTCTGCTGTCTGAACCTCGTAAATAACTACTTGTGACACCACGAATACCATCAAATCCTATGACTCCCAAATGTTTTACTTATTCACTTAGCTGATTTATGGCCCTATCACTGCAAAAGGGACTGAGCTCTTGCTCTGTCTCATCCAGACAGATTGATGGGTAGACAAGATGAAGGGCAGACCTCCCACGCCGTCAGGCTCTCTGGTTTATTTTGGAAGGTTCAAAATATTGTCAGGAGTTAAGAGCTTTCTCATGCTCAGCATTCAAAGCTCTGGAAGCCTGGCCATGCTCTCCAAAGGGGATGTCTCTGCAGCTGAAAAGCAGCAGATTTCTGCCTGGGGGGGAAATAGCTGGGTCTTGGTTGCTTGAATAAGGCAAATGCAGAGCAGTGGTGTGTTTTCCAGAGGTGGGAGGGTGTTGAGCTGCTTCCAGCATTATCCCTGGTGTGCTGGGGGGAGCTGTCTGCAGCATTCCACCTGAGGAGGAGATTTCCTTTGGGAAGAATCCTCTGCCTCTGTAGAATGAACAGCAGCCTCACTGATCCTACTGTGGACACCTATGTTTCAAGCATCTCTGAGTGAAGATACAAATTGCACTGTGAAAAGTTTTAGCAGGCTTGTGCTGCCTTTCATTTATGAAAAAAAAAATGCTGTGATTTCCTTTTCTAAGTTTGAACTGAAGTCAAAGCAAACCTGTCCTTATTAACCTCTCAAAGGAATAGAAATTTGAAAAGTAAGCAGGGCAGGGTCTGAATAACTCTGACAGCTGATGTGTTATTTTCTGGTCCTTATTTAACACAGAAGACACTAGAAAATGTGATGTGCTCAGATTAATTACATTGAAGGAATGTTCTCTTCTACATCCTGGCACTGTGCAGTCAGTGTGTGGCATTAGCACACTCTGTTTCACTCTTCAGAGGGCAAGAATTCACAGGAGTTTAAGGACTCACAGGAGCTTATCTTTAATCCAAGTGAATTTCTGAAATCTTTAAGGCCCTGTAAACTCAGCAGGCTCTGCACAGTGCACATGGTGCATGTTGTGTGGAATGAGGCTTCATTCCTGGGGCCTGTTGTGACCTGTACAAATATTGTCAGTATTTGTTTTTTTAACAACTGGATTTGAACGTGGCCATCTCTCCAGAGCCTGCAGTTATGTTAACTCCTGTCCCCAGTCCCACCAGGGTGAGAACAGCTCTCTCACATGGTACCTTTGGGGACAAAAAACCCCAAAAAGTTTGTCAATGGTTTTAGAGCTGAGAATTTGGACCTCGTTCCCCTTTCAGTGTGGATGCACCTCAGTGCTGCCCACAGCATCAGTCAGGAGCAGCAAAGAAGAGATGGGAGTGTAACAGAAAAGAACTTGGAGCCTTGGGGTGCAAAGTGCTCATGTTTGTCAGAAGTTGTGAGCAATAAACCTTTCAGCTCCAGGAGTGGTGACGTGTTTAGGAGGACAGAAGGCTGTGAAAGGCACTAGAGGATTATAACGTTTGCTATTAATAAGGTTCAGTACTTTGGAGGACGAATGAAGTCCATCAGCAGAGGATGATGAAGTGTCCCTGAAGGTCTCTGCTGTTTGCTGTGCAGTGCCCTGCCAGCTGCAGGCCAGGCTGACCCTGGAATCCTCTTCTTTCCACTTCAGTTTTGTGTCTTCTCCCTCCCACAGCTGTTCATTCCCTTCATTTGCAGTTCTTAAAACATCTGCCAAGGGTTTGCAGCAGTAACTATGTAATATGCCAAAATATCAACACACTAAAGCTGGCACATTGAAATGTAAAACCTTTGTTGTGGTGGACAGCAACAAAATCACCCGCACCAGACCTGGGAGGTGACAGAAAGTGGGGACTTGGCTGTCACTCGTGCAGTCCCATGGGTCAATCCTCATTTCTGTTGTTTCACATGCTGTTTCACTGAAGTCAGTGAGGGTGAGAGAATGATTTGCCAAGTAATCAATTATTTATGAGTTTTGTAGTGTGCAGAGCCCTAAAATCAGCTTTGTGTTAAGGTCAGCAGTGCAGCCCATGATGTTGTGCTGAAATGTCTGTGCTCTTATTTGCAACTGCTGCTTAATGGAAAAACAAAGTTTATCCTTTTGGTTCAGAATCTGACCCATAAGTTCTGTGAATTACACCTTCCTTGGCCTATCCATGGGACGTGCAGCACAAATTCTGGTTTTTTAGCTTAGTTGTCTTTTGCCCTTGGCTGAAACAAAATATTACACTGATAATGCAGCCAGAGGCATGAGGAGATGTTGAGGTCCTCCCCAGAGGTTTCACCAGATGTTGGGTGACAACATTAGGCTGGAGGAATGTCTGGATTGGGAACAGAATTCAGATCATCAGGGAGCTGACAAAGTCTGTTTTAAAACTGTAAAGAGTTGCATGTTCTTGTGTGACTGTGTTGACTGAAGGAGTGCAGAGGGTAAATCAAGACACAGTGTTAATTCCACATGGGAATCTAATCTAATTGCTCTTTCAGAGCCTCAGTAACTCTATAGTTTGTGAGCATCTCTCATATGACAAGGAATCTGCCCCAGAGTTTGCTTGCAGGGCAGTGATGTTTTGCATTACATGTTGACCAATTTCGAAATACAGGGACACCTCTGGGAGAAGGTCACACGAGTGATCTACAACAATAACGACTTAATGCCAAGCTTACACTTTTCCATTTCCTTCTAAAGTAGTAGCTTATAGTCTGCTCTCAGGTCTGTTGCTAATTTAGACAAGCTAATTTAGATCAGGATGTGCTTCTGCTTCGTGCCCAGTTTAGACATCCATCACCGTGTCTTTCTTCTCAGCAACTGCTCTTGCCATCCATCAGGCCTCACCACGTGAGTGCCATGTGGTGTCATGTTTGCCTGAAACACGAGAGGAGGTCTTTGGAGGAAAGCCAGATGACATGGAAATGGAAGAGGTGAAGGGGATTCTGGTAGATGTGTACATTTTCCATGTAGCCCTGCTACAGGTAAAAAAAAAACCAAACCAAAACAACAAAGAACCAAACCAAAACCAAAAACCCTGCCTGGTTTGTGTTGGTTCCAAACCATGACATGATGTGTTTCAAACAGACATGCATGGTGTGTTGGCTGGCAGGCCCTTCTTGACTTGGCTGCAAGGATGTGGCAAGTGAGGATGGGAAGGCTGCATGATAGAAATGAGTAGCATGAAGGTCTGACCTTTCCCTGCTGAACTGTAAATAATGAAATGATTTCTGGTTTTCACAGGAGTCTGAAGTCTCTTTGTGCTGACCATAGGAAGCTGAGTGAAGCATCATGAGCGGCCATCGGGAAGGTGAGAGAACAGAAACAGCAATGAAAACCTCCTGGGCTGCCCCTGAGGTTAAACCCAACCTGATTTTCTTGTCTGGCAGTTGGGTATCTGGCTGTCCCCAGCACAGGGAGAGGCACCAGCTCCTGGCCCATCAGGGTCTGCTGACCTCTGCAACAGTCCTTCTCAAGCCAGATTTTGGGTTGTTGTTTGCTTGGGGTTTTTTTGTTTGTTGTTTTTTTTTTGTTGTTGTTACTTTGTTTTTTCCTTTGTTTTTGTTTTGTTTTGAGTTTTTGTTTGTTTTTTAATGATAACTGATATAAAACATTCTCTGACCACATACTCACTAGACCTAGACAATCAGGATTGTGATCCTCATAGCAGATTGTCCCACTCAGGCCCTTGTTGTGCTATAAATCATCAGAAAATCACAGTCCCTGATGCTCCAGGCTTTGGAAATGCTTTCACAGCCTGTAATACTAAAATGGATGGGTCCTTTGTAGCCCAGGAGGAGCTGAGCAGGAACCATTTCTGCTCTACAGAGTGGCCATGCAGATTGAGAGCTTATTTCTAAAGGACAAACATGTTCTCTTAATTGAATGTCTTTTTCCTTGCCTTTCCAGAAATATACAAGAAATCTTCTGTGCCAGGTGTTATTATCACCCAGTTTGTCAAGGAGATTCCCAAAGGATGCAGCACACCTGACTTTGTGCAGAAACCTGTCTCTGTGACACTGCAGGAAGGTGAGATTCCTGAAAAGCAGTCACAGCCACAGACCTGGAGCCTTGGCTCCACATCTCACCTACATGAAAAAATTACCATAGTTAAATCAAGTTACTTCCTAAAGAGTAGATGTCGTGCAGTCATTTTAGCATCTAATGCAACTTAAACTGGTCATTTAGGCATCTTTTCTGGAGAAAAGCAAATAGAAAACAATATTGTTGGAGAATGTGTCTGCCTAAAAGCACAGAGGTGGCTCACTCTGGGCATCACTTCATTGATAATGTAAGGTACCTGGCATAAGAGTCCTCATGTCAAAGCTTGTCTTAAGCAACTGATTTCTTGCCTCTTTTCAAAGGTAAAAATGCTATTTTCAGAGCTGTGGTCAAAGGTATCCCAGCCCCTGAGGTGAAATGGACACGCACAAAAGGAAAAATGGGTGATCCTGCCAGATGTGAAACATTCTTCAATACTGCCACAAGTGAATTCATTCTGCAGGTAAAGATGAAATCTTTCAGACAAGACTCATGGGACAGAGAAAGCTTTAAAAAGGGCAAACCTGAGATGGTTGTAGATGTCACCAGATCAGAGACAACACAAAGATAAGCAAACAGCTTTTTAGAGTCATTCTGGGAACAGAAGAAAGATCTGAGCTGCCATGGAGTAGCTGTGTTGTTAAAAGCAGAAGGTGTGTGAACTGAAGCTGTGAGCTCTTACTCTTCTTCTTTTTAAGATCAAAAACCTCAGTGCATCTGACAGTGATTTGTATCGTTGCTGTGCTGTCAATGAATACGGGGAGGCCTCGTGCTCTGTTGGCCTCAGGATCATACAAGGTAGGACTGAGAGGTTCTGTGCCCCAAAGGTCCCAAGGCTTTGCTCTCCTCTGGGGGTGGGTGCCCAGGACATTGTCCAAGTATCCTTAGTGTGCAGGTCTGGTTTTCCCCTCACTGAGGACTGGAGATCTTCTGTGATTCCCCCCTCTTTGGTGGCTTCATGACAGTAGGAGCTGTGGGGCAAGGGGGAAGGAAGTGGTGGTGTGGTCACTGCACTGGGCCATGACCAGGAACTGTGGATTTAGTGTTGAATTGGCTCGGTCCTTTCTTTATGATGTTGAATGAATCAATCTTCTGGGAGGGATCCATCACACTTCATGTGTCTGTGCTGTCCCCTTTACTTGTCTCCTGCTTCCCTTGCTTGTCAGTGGACAGAAAAGGGCCCTTTGTGGGTAGAATATAACTGAGCTGTTCTTGGAATGTACTTGAGCAGGAGGTGGGCTGTGTTGGAATTGTCCATTTCTCCTCTGTTCCTCTCAAGTTTAGAAGGCAACAATTTGCATCTGGCCAGATAATCCCTGCACCTTGGCTCCCCATCTGCAAACCAAGATGTTCATATTTCCTCCCATTGCTGAAACCATGAGAAATGGTCTCCTCCACTGCATGGAGTATCCCATAAGGACAGAGTTGATTGCAATAGGAATATTGCATTTATAGACTGAGATTGCTAGGAGTCAATGTTAAATAGACAAGGAAATCCAGATACCCTCTTGCATTGCTAACAGATGCAGAGCTTTAATAGTTCATTGGGTTACTGGTGTTAGCCTGGGTGGTGTCTTGCTCAGCTTATGGCTTGTTTTTCCTGTTTTCTCTTACAAAATATCAGTTGGCTTTAAGAGGAAAACGAAATATGTTCCTGTTCATCCTGCTGATGGTAAGTTAAGGCAAAATTATTTTTCTGTGGGGAGGTGGGGCATAATTAATAGTCCTTTTTCTATCACATTATTACTACCCCAAACCTGTAAAGAATAAAATAAGAGAAGGATTAATTAATTTAATATTCTGTCATCTCTTTCTGCTTGCTATTTCTCTTTGAGTAAGGTCACTCTCTTAGACATGGCTTTGAGCTGTTCTAATCAGTGATTCTGGAATATTTTGTGCTAGAAAAGGATTTTGTGATGTCAAATACAGCTGGATCAACATGTTAACTGGAAAAGAGTGGGCTTCTAGTGTGTCCTCTCAAGAAAGAGAGGAAAGCCTTCTAGGAAGCAATGAGATTCAGTGTCCTCAAAGGACTTGAGTATGGCAGAGAAAACTGGCTCAAAGCTTCAGGATTTTGAAAATTTTTGTTGTAAAATGTGAAAAAATCCCTGGAGATAAACAGCCTGCTAGTGGTTGTTCTGCATTATCTGCTTTTTTTGGGGTGTATCTTACAGTGTTGGATATCTGAATGTTTGTTGTTTCCCTTCACTTTAACAGTGTTAAAGCAGCAGCTTGAGGCATCCAGGAAGATGCTGAAGAGGAGGTAAGGCCATTGGGACACCTCCTACCTGTTCCTTGATGACAGGGGACAGCTTCAGAAGCCTTCAAGGCAATAATTCTTGTTGCAACCCTTGAAGTATAGAAAAACAAGACATCTTGTCTGTCAAAATGTTTAGACTTATTCTTTCCCTTGGTTCTAAGGCCCCCACCACCAAAACAAAAAGCCTTGACCAAGGAACAAGTCTGGCAACTGTTGCTGCATGCAGACAGAAGAGATTATGAGAAAATCTGCTTGAAATATGGAATTGTTGACTTCCGTGGAATGTTGAAAAAGCTGCAGGAGTTAAGGAAGGACACAGAGAGTGAACAAGAACAGGTAAATTATACTGAAACCATGGAAAGAAATGATTTTTAACAAACTTCAGAGTCCTGTAGTTCTGCAGTAGCTTCTGAAAATAGGCTAAACCTTCTTAAATGGTTTTGCAGAGGAAAATTTATTGTATGACAGAGAATGATGTATAACAGTGTTTTATAGAACTTCTACTTCTGTAGTCACACAGATGAAAATGCCATTGACTTTTCTGAAGTTCACTTCATAATTTTTAGGAGAAACTGACTGTAGAGCACTGCTTTTACTAACCTAGGTGTCTATAATCTACATTCAGCTGCCTGATGAGAATTTGGAACTCAAAGTTAAAGGATATAAGCCTGAGAGTCCAAACTTTCCTTCACATACAGGGACAGATAGTGGCTGATATAGCCACTGAGCAGACAGTGGCTGCATGGTGAGTGAATGACCAGGAGGTAACATGTAAAATATAATTTGCCTACAGGAGGAAAATGTGGAAAGATACAGGTGTTTCTTATGTATACTTAAAGGTAGCTCTTTACTGTGCAGATAAAAACAGCTGAAGAACTTCTGTCATACAATTCACTAGGTTGTTGTGTCTTTCTTTGCAGTTACTACACAGTGTCAGAAACTTTGAACACATCAGAGTTGACAATGAGGGAAAAGCCACGTTCAGTCTGGAGATGGACCTGAAGGACAGTAACAGCAAAATTTATCTGCTCAAGGTGAGAGGGGGAGAGAAGTTGGTCAGCTCATAGCAGCCACTGGAATTCTATAGAGAATTCTTGATCTGCTGGGCAGTGGCCAAGAGCAAATAAGGTTCTTAAAGTTGTCTGTCCAGTGCAGAATCCTTGATTGGTTAGGGAGAAGTGATGATGGGGAGGTCCAGGTGGTCTTTGGTGCTGAGTGTCACTTGGGATTTATAGATCCAGGTACAGGGGGAACAGTTCCAAACATCCTTTTGACTTCAAAAGCTTTCCTGGTAAGAGGAAACTGTCACTTTCAGGCTGCAGAAATTCTGCAGCATCACAGGAAAAACCACACTGATTTTATTCACTTTCTTCAGTGTGTTGTTCCACTATAACTCACTCCTGTGGAAGAAAATCTCAAGGAAGTAAAAAGTTCTGTAGTTATCATAGAATCACAGAATGGTTTCTGTTGGGAGGCACCTTAAAGATCCTCTAATTCCAACTCCCCTGTGATCCCCAGGTGATCAGTTTTGTGGGTGTTTATCCCAGAAGATACGTTTCAGTCAAACTCTGGTAGGGGGAACAGAAACTCATTAAAGAGGAGGTCAGAGTAACTCTATGACCTCCTGAATCAAAGGGGTGCCATGCAGTCCCCACAGCCTCGATCAGGGGAAGGTAACACCTTACAGACAGAGAAGTGGTGAACTCTGCTTACCCACCTGTGAGGATGCTAAGATCTAAGCCAAGGAAATCCTTTGTGAAGTTACAGTCACTTCAAACCCTTACACAAACCAGCAAAGAACTATTCACAGACAATCAGACAGTCTGCTGTTGTAGTAGTACAAATTTGGCCTGATTAGTTTGAAATGCCTTGCAGTAGTTGTGCCTTGTCTTTAGGAATATGCTCTTTCTCTTCTTAGGATGGTGAGAGACTCAGATATGGAACAGGGGATGAGTACAGAAAGCACTACATGAAGCAGATTGGAAAAAAATATTGTTTTGTTATCAATGATGTGAGGCCTGAAGATGCAGGCGTGTACCAAGTCAGAGTGGAGGATGTTCCTGTTTTCTCAACTGCACTGGACCCTGAGGGTAAGGAACTTGGTTAAATGTCTGTGGTGTGCAACTGTAACAAGAAATTATTTTTTTGCTGGAAAATTTGATTTAGGAGTGTATGCAAAGCTCAGCAGTAGAACCTGATAACTGTGGAAGACTGTGTGTGGTCATGTAAGGACTCCTTTTAAGACCCAGGTGAAAAAGAGCAGGAGGGTGATTTGCATTTGTAGTCCCAAGGACTGGGTTTAAGTCCCAGTGTGGCCCTGACTTCAGTCTTGTTCAGTATCTTTATCAACAATCCAGAAGGGAGGATGGAGAGCAGCCTGGCATGTACCAGCTCTGGTGTGGCCAGCAGGAGCAGGGCAGGAATCATCCCCCTCAGCTGGGCACTGGTGAGGCTGCACCTCAAATCCTGGGGTCAGTTCTTGATCCCCACACCAAGAAGGACATTGAGGGGCTGGAGAGTGTCCAGAGAAGGGCAATGGAGCTGGGGAAGGGTCTTGGAGCTCAGCTCTGCCCAGGAGCAGCTGAGGGAGCTGGGGTGTTGATCCTGGAGCAGAGGAGGCTGAGGGGAGACCTTGTGGCTCTCTGCAACCCCCTGAGAGGAGGTTGGAGCCAGGGGGGGTCGGGCTCTGCTCCCAAGGAACAAGGGATGAGACAAGAGGAACTTTTGGGCTCAAGTTGTGCCAGGGGGGGTTAGGTTGGATGTTAAACGAAATTTCTTCATTGAAGGGATTATTAACCACTGGAACAGAGAGCCCAAGGGTGGTAGTTGAATCCCCCTCTCTGGAGGTGTTTAGAAGACATTTGGATGTGGTGCTGAGGAATATGGTTTAGCTCTGGAGTCAGCAGTGTTGGCTTAATGGTTGAACTTGATGATTTTAATGATCCTTTCCAACCAGAATGCTTCTGTGCCTTTTCCATCCCAGCCATCCCTGTGAGGTTTGAGCAGCCTCTCAGCGACGTGCGTTGTCTGGAGAAGGAAGATGCACACTTTGAGTGCATCCTGCGCACCCCCTGCCACAATGCTGTGTGGCTGCACAAAACCCAGGTCCTGCAGAACAGTGACAAGCACCAGATCTCTGTGTCACCTGATGGTCTGACCCACAAGCTGACAGTCAAAAACACCGAGACCTCTGACAATGGCATGTATGTGCTCAGCACTGGGACCTGCACCTCCAAGGCCTGGCTTCTTGTAGAGTGTAAGTGACACTGGGCTCTGCCCGGGGGGTGGCTTGAGGTGTGTGAACAAAATAATGTTCCAATCACTGCCTGGTTGCTCACTGGGATGGTTCTTTCCTCAGCAGTTTATTATAGAGCCTTGAGTTCTTAAATTATATTTGGAAAAATGAAGGTCTGGTTAGAGTCCCTTTCCTCATCAGATGAGGCAATTTTTATTAGGGACTGACAAGTCCTAGTGAATTGTTTGCAGCTACTATGAAGTTGCCCATTCCCTGGTTGTTAGAGAAAAATACTCCACATCTCAAAGTGTGGATTTGAAGAAGCTGTTGCTGTGTGAACACAGTGAACATGCAGGGGATTAAGGAGACTTCAGTCTTGTGTTGCCAGTACTATTCACTACTAACTTGCTGGTGGTTTTCTTTCCAAACATCTGTGGGATATTCTGTAACTCCTTCAGGGCTCTAGAGAGAAGTCTGGGACTAATGAGTCCCAAACATAAGCTTAGCCCCTCTCAGACCTGTCATGCTGGAAATATGCCTTGTTTTCCTACTTGGTTTGGTTTGTTCGTTTTAATAAGCATGTTTCCACAAAAACTAATTTTCTCTTTAGCTAAGAAATGTATAATGATGTCTGAACATGCCACTGAAAAAAATAGGGATTATAGCCAAATTAAAATTTAAATGTTTCCATGCCCTAGAATCAAATGGTAACAAATGCTAACACATTTTCTTTGGTTCTGGATGCAATATATGAACTATTGTTTGTTCTTTTTTTTCCCCCTTCTCTTTTCCTGTGAACAATGTAAATTGTATCTCCTTCAATTAACCAATTCATCTTCCACACAGATGCCAAAGGAAAGAGGAAACAGGATGAAGAAGGTGAAGGAGAGGAATCCAACTGGCTGAAAGAAACGTTGCCAGATAAAGACAGGGCCAAGAAACCTCGTGCTGGTGATGATCACCTTATGGACACTGGCATGGGAGGAGATGGCTGGGCCAGAAGTGGTCAACGTGGCAGTGAAGGCCACTCCATTGATGCTGATGGAAGCCAGGGATTTTTGGGAAAGGAAGGGCACTTGGTGACAAATGATGGTAGTGTCTTGGGCTTAGGGGACAAAAGTGGATTAGGGCCTTTCCATGGCAAGGATTCTGTGGGAGACAGAGCAGGTACTGGTGGTGAATTTGGAGGAGCAGGTTCTGTGGATGGCAGAGGTGGGGGTGTGCTGGGTGGTGCTGATGTTGATATGGATGGAGAAGGCATGGGCTCTCAGTATGACAAGGATGGTAAATTAGGTGGTTACAGAGCTGGTGTTGGGGGTGCTGGGGGATCAGGTCCTGCTGATGGAAGTTCTGTCTCAGGTGAACTCAATCCTGATCTGACTGGAATGGGAGCTGGTAAGGGTGATCTGTTCAGCAGGACTGGCCCAGGAGCTGGAAATACTGCTGCAGGTATGGATGTAGGAGGAGGAATGAAGTCCTCTGGCAAGGATGATCTGCTAACTGGAGCTGGTATAAACAGAGAAGGACAACAAGGGACTCAGTTTGGCAAGGATGGCCAGATACTTCATTCTGGTGGTCATCTAGATCAGACAGGAAAGTCTGGCTTGCTCTATGGCCCAGATGGTCTTCCAGCTGGAGACCAGGCTATAGCTGGTGCAGGTGCCAGTTCTGGGGAAATGGGGGCTTTGTATGGTCCAGATGGGCGCCCAATTGGAGCAGGTGCTGGTGTAGATGGTGTGGCTGGTGCAGGAGGAGCTGGATCTCCCTATGGAAAAGATGGTCTCCCAGCTGGGGCTGGTGCTGGTGGAGCTGGTGTGGCTGGTGCAGGAGCAGCTGGGTCTCCATATGGAAAGGATGGTCTCCCAGCTGGGGCTGGTGCTGGTGGAGCTGGTGTGGCTGGTGCAGGAGCAGCTGGGTCTCCATATGGAAAGGATGGTCTCCCAGCTGGGGCTGGTGCTGGTGGAGCTGGTGTGGCTGGTGCAGGAGCAGCTGGGTCTCCATATGGAAAGGATGGGAGTGTGGCAGGAGGTGCTCTGGGAGGTGCAGAAGGAGGAATGGGATCCCAGAACAGCAGGGATGCCTCGCTGGGCAGAGCTGAGGGTGAAGCAGGAGGAGATGGCTTTTTGTCAGGAGATGCATTTCAGGGTGGTTCAGCTGGAGCCAGGGCTGGTGTGGGTGCTGGGGGAAGGTTGGGAGCTGATGACGAGGAGTTAGGTTCAGTCTATGGTAAAGAAGGTGTGGGAGGTGCTGCTGGCCAAGGGGGGCTGGATTCACATTCTGGCAAAGCTTCTGCTGAAGGTGAAACTGGAAAGGGCACTGCCAGTGATCTTGGAGGATCAGGAAAAAATCAGGACAAAGATGCACATTCAGGTCAGGGAGATGCCAGGGGCAAGGATGGAGATTTAGGAGGGTTGGGCTCCTTTTATGACGAACATTCTGCCTCTGGGAGAGTAGGGAAATCTGCTGGCATGAGGAGTTCAGGTGGGTTTGGTCAGGGTTCATCACATTTAGGTCAAACATCAAGTCTGTTTGGTGGCCCTCTTTCCATCAACCAGAGAATAAAGGAATCTGACCTTGAAATTAAAGCAAATGATTTCTTGAGGAACACAGAAAGTACTGGAAAAAGAAGAAATTACACCCTAGATAATTTGAAAGGTATGTGTTTAATTGATGACTTCTGTATTGCTGACCTTTGCTTTTTTATGTTCACATCATAAATCCTGGAGAGAAATTGAATTTTATGGCTCAGTCAAATACAGCTGTGTGTAGAAGTCTGGGTTCACTGTGACCTGTTCCTATTTCTGCCACTGATTTACTGTTTGACCTTACACAAGTCATTCAGATCAAACTGCCTTAGAAGTTCTTTTGTTAGATGTCTCTTTTCTAACATCAGAAATAAGGTGTTGCCTATAGCAAAAGGAGAGTAAAGTCTGTGCAGCCATTTGGTTACCCCAGCAAGATGATGGTGTGAAAATTGTAGAAATTAGAAACTTCATAAATATAATGAAAGGGGAATGTTTGCCTCAGGGAACTGCTGACAGGTCAGAAATTATCAAGGCAACCAAAACATAAATATAAATAAGAAAGAAAATCAACAGAATTTGAGTTAGTGCTTAAGGAGGTGGGGTGTGTGTTAGGGAAGGGATGAGGCTGTTAATGGAGAAGAACTTGGGAAAGGGAAGAGGAATATGGAAGTAGAGAATAATGTGACTTGGGGCTGTTTAGAGGGAAGTGACTGGGCAGTGCAGAGGGTGAGAATGATGGAGTAGTGTATCCACATCCCACTAGGAGTAGCCTATTTTTTCCCACTGGCTGTAGAGGAAGCCAGGACAATTAGCATAGCCTTAAAATAGCAAAGCTGTAGCTGGATAATGTGATTTGTGATGAATCCACTGCCCATCAGGCTGATGCTATGCTGTATGCAGAGCAGTTGGCATGTCCCTGCAGTGCAATGGGTTTGTGCCAGCTGGCCCACAGTCTTGTGGTACAAAAGCCTGCTGTGGCTGCAGTATGTATGGTTTTTAAAATCTGTCTTTTCTCTGCACATGCATTTCCATCAGTGCATTTCTCTCTGATAACACTCAGTGTCTTCTCAACGTTTTCTTTTCTGCATGCTCAGCCCCACGGTGTTTTCTCAGCAAAGGTCTACATGATATCACTGTCCTGAAGGGGGAGTCTGCTGAGCTCTCCTTCACTGTCAGTAAACATGATGTGACAGGAACCTGGTATAAAGATGGACTAAAGGTAGGTGTCCAGTAGCTCCTCTTCCCTTTGGTTAGTGATGCTCTGCTCTCTGGTTCTGCCTGTCAGGGTGTCCTTCCCTCTGCCTATCCTACTCGGGTCTGAGTATGGACCTGGGATGATTCTGCAGGATGATTCTATCAAGGATGCTTGATAGAAACCCAGCAAGATTTCTTCTCCTTCCTGCTGCAAAATGTTTCTATTCTTGCTGACAAGAGGAGGCTTTGTGTTTTTCATTCTATTTCATGGGTGGAGGTGGTGGGGATCTCCTCCTTGCAGTGCAATTCTTCTCTTCTTCTCCTTAGTGACTGAGATACACACAAAAAGCAAGGGAAAATCTTCAAAAGGCATAACTCAAAGAGTATCCTTTCTAATTAGTGCTGAAGCTTAAGTGTAGACATATACTCTATGTTCCAAAGCAACATGTAAGAGTAATTCCAGTTGTGGGGATCCAGATGGTACTAGAGAAGTTCTGAGGTATCATATTCAAGCATGGGCCAAAGTTTTTGCCAATTGGAATAGAAAGAGAGAGCTTGGAAACCTTGCTATAAATTATTGTAAAGGACTTTGAATCTGCCTTGTGGGGAGTGTGTTGATAATGTTGATATTCAACATTTGCAGATGAGTAATCCCAGAATATTTGAAGTAAACATGCATGTCATTCATAACCTTTTTCAATTGCATTTAAAAACTTTGTCCAGTTAATTTGCATTGCCCCTTCTTTCTGTAAGAATGTGTCTCTGTGCTTTACCTTGTAGTTAACAAGCATGGATGGAGTCGTTTTTAAAAAGGAAGGTCTAGTCCACAAACTAATTATTAACAAAGTGGAAGATATTCATGCTGGGAAATACAGGTTTCAAGGTGGAGATATAAAAACTGAAGCTAATATTTTTGTTGAAGGTGAGAGTCTACCCATGCAGCATGTAGCCTTGGTATGCTTGAAACCTAATATGTTTTCCCAGAGATCTATAGCTGATTATTGAGACAACTTTATTACAAAAAATGACTATGTAAATGGGAGATGGTTTTTGTTCAGATTGGTGCATTTTGCATTTACAAATTTAACTAGGAATTTAACTACCAAATTTAACTGAATAGCTTGCTATTAATATGAAGATTTTGGGATGCATGTAACACTTCATCAGGTCAGATTCTTCATTCCTGTGTTTAGTGCATTGCCTAGGAGAAGTTTGCTCCAGTGAGAAGGACAGTGTGACACCACAAATGCTCTGTGCTATTTATCCTGGAGCAGAGCACACGTCTGTGTGTGAAGCACTGAGTGTGCAGCTGAAGGTGGGAGTCCAAAGGTGACTCTGCAAGCACCTCACGGGGGAACCCTGCTCTCCAAGGTGAGCCTTATCCTCTTGAACTGCAGTTTCTCATGACTTTGTATCTTCTGCTCAGATCCTCCCCAGGTTGACCAAGTTCTCCTCAAGAACTTAACAAGTATTCCTACTGTGGCCAAGGCAGGGCAGAAGGTGCAGATCAGGATCCCCTTCCAGGGCCGCCTGCCCATGGGAGCAGTGTGGCTGAAGGACCGGATGGAGCTGATGAATGACACCAGGATCCGTGTGGATAAAACAGACACCTTTACCATGCTGTCCATCTCCAGCTGTGAGAGAAAGGACTGTGGGGATTATAAAGTCAGGCTGAAGAATGACAGTGGGGTCCTGGAGATTAACTTAAAGGTGGTGGTAGTAGGTAAGAGCCCCATAACGTCTGTGATGGCTTTTATTGTAAAGCTTAGGCTGGGAACCCACTGACACTGGTAATAATCTTTTAGATCTAATGGTTGTTCCAAGATGAACAAGACTGTGTAATTTTCCACCTAATCAGGGCAGGAGCAAAGGCTGCTGACACGATTCTTACCCCTTAGTATGAGATGACATGAATCTGGTTTGAATGTTTGGTGACTGGGAGATGGGACTCAGCAGTGGGCAAATCTGAAATAGATTATTAAGGCCAAATTCATCACTCTCATAACTGCTTGTGCTCTTTTGGAAGACCACAGATTGTTTTTTTTTGTAAGCCAGCTGAGTTGGTGCAGTGCTAATGAGACCAGTTAGCTCCCAGAGCAAGGGCCTGGCTTCCTCTGCACTTATCAGAAGTCAGAGGAGTGGAAGTTTTGAAGAGGCAATTCAAGTCCCCAGCCCCCATTCTGCAACTGCATTCCATCAGAAACTGAGTCTCCCAGCTGATGAGCAAGGGACAGCATCTGCTCCAAACCCAGGAGTTCATTTGGCTCTGGTGCCAGCTCGTATTCTCTCTGTTCATCTTTTCAGACAAGCCACAGCCACCTGTAGGACCCATCAAAATTATAGAAAACTCTGGAAATAGCATCACCATTGCATGGAAGCCCCCTAAAGATGATGGGGGCAAACCAGTGCAAAGCTACATTGTTGAGAGTCAGCAGGTTGGCAAGGGCAGCTGGGTGGCTCTGGGAGAAACCCCCCGGACCTCTACAACCTTCACCACTAACAAAGTGGAACCAGGCATGAGCTACTACTTCAGGGTGAGAGCTGTGAATGCTGAGGGAAGCAGTGATGCACTGGAATCAGAGGAAGTGAAGACTGACAGTAAAGGTAAGAAAGAACTTCTCATGATTGTGTTCAACTACCAACTGGGAAATCCTTATCAAAGCTGACAGCAAAGAAAATAGGCTACATTTTGGATGTTGCTGCAGATTTCCACTTGAATCAGCTGTGAATCTCCACAAATCCATGGACATTGCACACAGAGAAGTTTAGTGTAGGCTTGGGTGAAGCTGAGGTGGTGTTGCCTTCTCAGTGATGCTGTAAATCAAGTTTCATGGGGGAGATGCAGGATGGATCAAGGTCAGAGCAGAACAGAGGGGAAGAATCCCTCTCCTCAACAACTGTGCTTCTCTTGATGCACCTCAGGATATGGGTGGTTTTCTGGGCTGACACTAATGAAACACTGATCTCTTCTCTAGCTTCACCTGGTGCCCCAGATCCCCCTGAGGTTGTCAGTACCAGCAGAGACAGCATCACAATATCCTGGAAAGCACCTCGTAAAGCTGGCAGTTCCCAGATCGTGGGGTACATGGTTCAGAAACGGCAGAAGGGCAGAGGGACCTGGCTGCTGGTCAACAAGACACCCATAAAAGGTGGGTAGCTCAGATCCTGGGACAGACAGGATGACTTGAGAAGGACAAAATGATCAGCTGGGTTCAGGAGGTAACTCGCTCATCATTGTAGAGTTGCTGCCTTCTAACCCCTTGCTTTCTGTTTAGGATCTTGTCCCTTTTCACCTCAGTGTTTTCCTCTTGAATTCCTGACCTTCTGACTGTCCCCATCACAGCCACATTGACCCTGTCTGAAGTTTTACCTTCTTATCTTTCACATCTCTAGTGTACATGTTTTTTCACAAGTAAGGGAACACAGCTGTGCCACAGCAAACCCAGGCCTCGGTTTTCTGTACAGCTGAATACCTGGGAAAAGGATTAGGATTTTTTTTCTTGATTGTTTGCAAGCATTTGGCTGGAGGAGAGTGCAGAGAAGCTCAGTGCTTCATCTCGGGCTGTTAGCTCCTCTATAGATAAACTGATGTCTCAGATTTCTGGAACTAAAGTCTTCACATGCAGAACTGCTGTCCTTAGTCCTCATGCTGGGAACCTGGCAGTCAAGAATCTATAAGAAGATAAAGAAACCCAAGTGGTATCTAGGAGCTCCAAAGTGTGTTCTGACCATAGCTAACCTTTATCTATCAGTTGCAGGCTAGGACTTTTTATCTGGTACAGAACAGTTCAGGATTAGCCCATAAGGAAAAGCAGTATTTATCCTTTCTCTGACTTAACAGCTCTCAAACACTGATTCATTTGAAAGGGAAATACAAGGAGCACATCCCAGAAGTACACATGGACATGGATAGGGACAGGCAGGGGAATCACTGACAGCATTTGCATGGCTGCTGAGAATTACTCAGTGCACAGTTCTGTGTGAAGTACAGTCTGGCATTCTTGTCTCCCCCCTCCCTCTTTGGGAACAGCTCACCTGAGCCAACCCTCCTTTTCTTTCTTCAGGCAAGCAGCTGAAAGTCACCAACCTGAAGAAGGGTCTGCAGTATGAATTCCGTGTGGCAGCTGTCAATGCTGCTGGCACAGGAGATGCCAGTGAACCCTCTCAGCCTGCCATTGCCCAGGATACCAGCAGTAAGTGCCCTGCCTCCCATCCTGCCTGCCTGGGGACACAGGGAGCTACATGTAGGCTGGGGATGCCAGTGGAGAGGTGATGGTTTTCAGTGCTTTGCAGAAGTCTGTGAAGACACAGATCAGGTGTTTGGGGAGTGCTTTAAGGCCGGGAATCCACTGACATGAGGAAGGAATGGAAAGGGTGTTTCCTTTGTTAAGATGTGGCACACTCACTGTGTGGGCTTTGTGTGGTGTGGGGAGGTATTCAGGATTCAGAGGTATTCAGGATTTGGGAGTATTCAGGATGGGTTGCAGACCATTTCAGGAGTGTTACAGGTTGTACTACATGGCTGTCAGGAGCAGGCATCTGGATCCAGCTTTGAAGAACTGGGAAGAGGTGGAGCCAAGAGAGCAGGCTGGATATCCAGTGCACTGCAACAGTGTTGGAGATCTCGGGAAGCGACTGAAGAGAGGGGACAGAAATCCTAGAAAAAGAAATAATATTTCTCCTTTCCAGAATCCCTGGGTCAAGTGCGTGACCTGAAGGTGAGCAGCAGTGACTCCTCCAGCCTCACCTTGACGTGGAAGAGCCCTGAGGTGAAAGATGGGAATGATGTCAGAGGCTATGAGGTGGAGATGCGGCCATCAAAGAGCCTGAGCTGGACCAAGTGCAATGCTCTCCCCATAACAGGCACCACCTACACAGTCAGAGGGCTCCAAGTCAAGGAGAAATATTTCCTGCGTGTCAGGGCCCTCAGTGAGAGTGGCCCAGGAGAAGCTGCTGAGATTGAAGGATGCATTGAATCTGCTGCTCTTATAAGTAAGTGGTGGTGGGGTGTGCTCAGGGTCACTCTGTAGCTGGCAGGGTCCAAGGGAAGCTCCACAATCACTGTGATGAATTTCTTAAAGTCCCAGACTGCCACAGAAGGACAAATACCACGTGGCTCCTCAAGGGTATTGGTTTTATTTCACAGACTTTTAGCAAAGCTCGAGTTGAAGGGGTGCATGAGGATCACCAAGTCCAGTTCCCTGCTTCTTGCAGAACAACCTAAATGAAACCAAATAATTAAGATCTCTTTGAACCCTGACAGGCTTTAGGGAGCCTTGCTCACCTCATCAGGAAATCCTGAAGATTTAGCTGATAATAAATGCACAATGCACAGTGTGCAGCCCATCTCAGACTCCTTATGATAAAAGAACCCCCAGAACTGTATTTTGTCCTCAGATTTACTTTTTGCTCCTTGGGTGGAGCTACACCACACTCATGATCACCAGACAGAACCTATACATACCTCATGCTTACCCAGGCTTTTTTAAACAGAAAAACAGGGTTTTCAGACTATTTTTTTTTTTTATATATGTACAGTTTTTTGGGATTAGAAATTTTGTTTCATTCTCTGAAATTGCAATTGTTGTTTTAGTTTTCATGGCCTTTCTTTTCCTTTTAAGTTTTCTAGCTTGGATGCACCTTTTCACTCTTTCATCATTATTTACAGCCTGCAGAACAATTGTTGGAGAGTCTCTGGGAATTTATTAGAAGTATAATAATATACAACTTTTTAGTGAAATCACTGTCTTTCCCAGTTTCTCCCAGGTTTCTAATAGATGGCACAGTGAAAAGCTCCCTGATTGTAAAAGCAGGAGACACCCTCAGAGTGAAAATTTCTTTTGAAGTAAGTATTCAAATGGGTTTGTAGCAGTTCCCCATCTTCTTTTATGTCACTGTCAGGAGCAGACATAAAAACTGAGTTCCTGTTTTCTTGTGGAATTTACAAGATACCAGGTAAATCCTTTACCTGCCTGAGCTGTGTATGATTTCTGCTTGAGGAAAACATGAGCAAGAATTCAGCCAAGAGTCACTCTTGGCTCTCTGAGTTTATGGTCATTCCCTGACTTCAGCAAACAAGGGCCCAGTGGTGTCCACCCAAGCATGGCAATATTCTCACCTGGTGCTATTCTGTCATACTGAGAGGGAAAGGGACTGAGTTTTGAACTCTGACTCCCTGGGAAGGCCCTGCTCATTGCCTTCATGACCATGTTTGTCTTATAAAGCAGGACTTAAGTGCTGTGAGTTGATAAGTAGCCAAGCACTGACAGAAATCCTGCTTGGAGGTGAGCTTGGACCAGCACAAGGAAAGTCTGAGCTATCAGCAAGAGGTTGATGAGGGCAAAGTTTGCTGTCTCCTAATCTCTTGGAGACCAAACATAGCACAATGGAAATAAAGACTTTGAGGATGTTTTTTCTTTCCAGAACCAACAGATCTTATTAAAAGGAGAAAATATTAACTACTGGTGCCATCTGTTGTTCTTCAGGCAGACCTTGTCTGACATAGTTAACCTGAACACCTTGCTAGGGTAACATTCTTAATAGACATGGAGAAAAAGAGAAATTGGAAAGAAACTCTTGAGCAGCCCTTCATCCAGGGCTTTTAGATCCATCTCAGATCCATATTTCTAAATACTACTTTACTGTCTGGTGCAGGTATACATTTGGGACAATAATGAAGCTAAAGATGTACAGATGCAATCTGGAGGCAAAACAAGTGGGCTCTGACTCGTGTTATTCTTTACAGGCAGCTCCAAATCCAGAGGTGACCTGGCTGAAGGATGGAATTCCTTTTTCAAAGCGGACTGCAATAAGCACTGAAGATGATGCCACCAAGCTGCTGATCAGGGCAACTGAGTTGACTGACAGTGGCACCTACACCATTGAGCTCCGGAATGGGTTAGGGGAAAAGGAAACCTTCACCTTCCAAGTTCAAGTCAAAGGTAACTCACTCCCTACCATATCTACACACATTTCCTGGGGATTCCCAGTAACTTGCAGCAGGCAATGAACTGAGTTCAGCACAGTGAGCTCTGATGCAGTTAAGCCAAGCAGGCACAGGGAGAACTGGGGAACTCAGGAGATTCATTTTGGCAACTTTCTGATACCACTTGGCCTTGTGTGCAGCAGAAAGCAAGCCCCTGTGCAAAATCACCCCCAGTTTCCAGAGTGACTCTGCTGAAAGAGGCAAGGTCACACAGTGCAAACCCCAGGAGAGCAGTTCATGCTCTTTCTAACAGTCCAAGGTTGGGCAGCAGAAGGCTGTAGGACATTTTGTCATAGCTACAACAATTTGCTGGTGAGAACTGGCCCAGGTTTCCCCCAGAAGCTGTGGCTGCCCCATCCCTGGCAGTGTTGAAGGTTGGATGGGGCTTGGAGCACCCTGGGCTGGGGGATGTGTCCCTGACCATGGCAGGGGTTTGGGACCACATTATCTTCAAGGTCACTTTCAACCCAAGCTGTTCAATGATTTCGTGATTCTATGAACTCTGTTTGCTGTTTCCCTAAGAGGTGAAAAATTTAGCTGTGCCAGCCCTCACCTCCTCCCTGCAGGAAAGGAAGGAGACCCAGCAATGCAGCTGTAGTGCAGCAGAAGCTCAGTTAACAGCAAATGAGTTTGTGTCACTGGAGAAGAAATCCAATTTTGTCCCTTCTAATGACCAGGAACTCAAAGCTTTTTGGGTTCTGTATTGTGCTGCTTTCCCTACATCTTTGATATTATTTGTCTTCACAGACATACCACAACCACCTGGACCCATTAAACTGGAAGAGAATGTGCTAAATGCAGTGACAGTGACCTGGGAGCCATCAGCCTCTGAGAAATGGGAAAGTGATCTCCACTACACAGTCCTGAAACGGGAATCAGAGAAGGGCTTGTGGGTCGTGGTGGGTGACCTGATCTACAACAACAAATTCACATTCACCAGAGTCATCCCAGGCCAGGAATACTACTTTAGAGTCGTGGCAAAAAATAGCATGGGAGCCAGTAGTCCATCTGAAACTGTGAAGCCTTGGAAAATTAAAAAACCAAAGGGTAAAACAGCTTTTACAAATATTTATCTGTGTGTTGGCATGCTGTGGTTGGGTGTTGTTATGCTGTGCTGGTTGTTGCTTCTGTTGTTTCCAACACACCACCCTGAAATGGTGCTCCTGCTCCTGTGAACATTCAGCTGCTCAGAACAGGAATTCATAAAGATACTCTAAGAAACTCCAGTATGGCAAGGAGGGTTGTTGCTTCTGCATGGGCATTGTGCAGTTGATCCTTTCTTTCCAGTCATTACATTGTGTAATTCACCACAAAATTAATTCCCATCAAAATCTAAGCACTGAATTTTGCAGAAAGCCTCAAAGTTCAATTCTGGGGAAGTGGAGAAGAAACACAGATTGCAGTCCCCAGGGCTCTGAGATCTTTGGCATTTTGCAGTGCAGGTGTTCTGCACAACCAAGTGTGATGATTAACAAGCAGCCCTTTACCCCCTGACTGCTACAGCTGGAAGCAGGGTCTCGGTGGATCTTTGTATGATGCTGTTTGCTTTTGGTTTTATTTTTTACAGCTCAGTTTGAAGTCAGACCACCGGAATACCGGGAAGTCAATCAAAACCAGCCCCCAAGATTCCTTGTCCCATTGAAGCCTCACGTGGTGACAATTGGCACTGAGTGCCACATGAGCTGTGCAGTTGGGGGCCATCCACCTCCAAAGGTGACATGGTACAAGAACAGTAGAGACCTCTCCAATAATCCTGACTATTTTTGCATTAACGACTTCGGTGTCTGCTCCCTGGTCATCCCCATAGTCACAAAACAGGATGAAGGACAATATGTGGTAGAAGCCATCAATGAAGCGGGCCGTGCCTCCAGCAGAGCCTTCCTCACTATTAAAGGTACCAAGCTTTAATCTTCCTTCATTGTGTCACGTCAGGGGATGCCATGACTGTCAGGATGCCCTAAAAATGGTAGCCATACAGCTTTATTTACTGACCAGAGCAATCTCCTACAAGGCAGTGTATATTTGGCCTGCTTGATTGAATTTTTAATTATCTTACTAGTGATCAAGTATGGAACAGAAATAGAAATGAAAAGGCAGATGTGAGGAAAACACATTTTTGTGTGACTGTTTGCAGGGAGTGTTAGGGTGAGGGTAGACTCATGGTGGATATGCTTATGGATAAATACTGCTGGTAATTTTACTCATTCCATTATAAAATATACTTGCCTTTGAGTCAAATATTTTCCTTTTGATGCAATTCAGAATACCTCAGTGGGATCATATGAGTGGAGAAATGGGTCACTTAAATCCCTGTAATCTTTTTGCAGACATTGGTCTTTGTGACCCCTTAACATTTCAGGTCCCCCTCCCAGTGTTACCTTACAGACTTCTCTCTCTCTCTTATTTTCAGACACCACCCCGTAGCATGACCTTCCTGAGAAAACCTGCCCTGCCCCGTGAATGTGAAGGTTTTTACTGAGAACTGGGTTATGTGAAGGCTCTGTGTTTGCTTTCAGACGTGCATTGGAGTCTGAGTGGTTTATTTTGAACGTGATGCTGCATTGTAGTCAAAATTTGGGAGGGGGCAGGGGGGGAACCTTTGAGAGAATTGTTTATTTTTATAATGATCATGGCTTTCCACTAGACCTTTAAAAAACAGATTAAAAGTTTTGGGAACTCAGAAGATGAGAGGAAAAATAATTGGCAAAAATGAAACTTTTCACAGATGTGAGAGATGGTTCTGCCACACTTGCTGTCAGGCTGCAACAAGAATGTTTCAGTAGCAGAGATCTCTGAAGCTGGCCTTTTAGTGTTTGGCTTTCTCACCCAAAGAAATCATTTTAGATTCCATATAATTCTCAGCAGGTTTCCTAATTCTGGTAGAAGCAGCTCTGCATGTATTCCACTACCAGTAGCAGCTAAATATTGAAAATAATATCTGCTAAATACTAATTTTGTCTGGGCAGGAGAGGAACTCTGAGACTGGGCTAACATGAGGTAGTGCCAGTCACAGGGAAAATGCACGGATGGGAATCACTGGAAATCTAGAACCAGCTGTGCCAGTGACAGCACTGAGCAGTTGTCACTATGAGCAGATCAGTGCTGAACTTAAAAACCTGATTGCATTTTTAATTAAAAACCTGATAGCAAGTGCTGCAAGAAAGGATGTGTCAGTCCTAACCTACCACATCAGTAACACCTTCCAAAGTTAACTGCCCCTCCCTCGTGTCACTGCTCTGGAAGAGTTTTGCCCAACACAGGAAGAGGTTAAAAATCTTTTGTGTTTGACCAGAACTATGAGGTACCACCAGACACCTTCTGGGGAAGGTGGAATTCCATCACTGAGCAGAGGAGGAGGTTGGGAAGCTGAAGTGTTGTGGTAGCTGTAGAAACACAGCATTGGAACCTCAGTACTTTGATGTCAGCATCCAGAAGCCAGGGGAGGACAGATCAGAGCCCCAAAGCCACCTGACCCTCAGACAGCCAGTCAGACACTTCTGTGGGGCTGAAATGTTCTATTTGGTTCTATTTTGTACAATGTTGTACAAATGGCAACATAGCTTATGAAATTAAACCATAATTCAGTCAAATCTACCCTGAGTAAGTGTTTAATTTGGAGAAGGGAGCCCAGCCAGCTCCTGAGTGCCAATCCATGCCTGTTGCAGTTTTCACATCCCAACTTTGTCACCCATCTCTTGCTCCTGGCCGCTGCCAGAGGGGACCTCGTGTCCTCTGGAGGTGGCAGCACCGAGCAGGGAGAGGCAACCCCAGGAACAGCCACTGCCCAGGCTGCTCCCATCCCAGCATCTCCAGGGAGTGGTGCTACAGGACTGCACAGGACTCAGCACGGAGTTTTCCAGCTTAGGAGACTGCAACTCCAGCTCCTTCAGAGGCTTGAGGCACTTCAGAGCCTGAAATCCTTCGTGGGGCTTTGTTCCAGAACTGCCATTGGCACATCCTGGAATCATAGATTCGTTTGGCTTGGAAAATAACTTGAAAGTCACGGATTCCAACAATTAGCCCAGCACTGCCAAGGCCACCACTAACCCAGGGCCTTCAGAACCACCTCTACATGGGTTTGAAACCCCTCCAGGGATGGGGACTCCTCCTGCCCTGGCAGCCTGGGCCAGGGCCTGAAATGATGATGAGATTAGAACAGGAGAAGCTCTACACCCAAGGGTGTCCTGACAGCCTCTCCCCAAACATTTGAGGATGGTGCCCTTCTGGAGGCTCCTGTAGCTTAGATCCAAACACCAGCAGCACCTGTGCTTCCCAAGCCTTCCCTTGGCTCCTGAGCAGAGTCAGTGCATCTGCTGAGGAGCTGCAGAGCAGGAGGCAGCTGGAGAAAGGTCCACAGGGCCCTGTCTGAGGGGTTTGCAGGCTCTGGGTTCCCTCTCACATCTCCTCCTGTGTTCTCTCTGTGCCTCAGCTGGAGGATGGAGAGCTCTGGGAGCAGAGCCTGGGTGACACCCGTCACATCATCCTGGTGGGCATCAGCCTGGTCACCAGCCCACAGCAGTTGTGGGTGCTGGGGCAGGGTGGGGGCTGTGGCTTCTCTGAGGTTCATCTCAGTGTCCTGGTGGGTGGGAGAACTAAAAGTTGAACTACTCTGCTTCCAGCCTCCTGCCTCCCATGGCCCCTTCCTTTCCTCCATCTCAGGTGTCTCACCTCAAGCCAGGATACAGAAGATGGCACCAGTTCAGGGAAAGGAGACACCATGATCCCCCCAGTACCCTCCCAGCAGCCTCCAGAAGCACCTGGATCCATAGGAAGGGTCCTGTTAAGCCCCAAAGAGCTGGGGGGTTGTGCACAGATAAGGAAATCCTGGGGACACTGTGATGGGACACCCAGGGACAATGCTCACTCTTGCTGGGTTCTACTGAGGCCTTGCAGCTTCTCCCCTTTCCCTCCCCCAGCTGTGGTACCACCAAGAAGGACTCAGGGTCTGCCCCATGGTCCTCTGAGGGGTCTGAGCTACCTGAGAGCTCAGCAAGAAAGGTTTCTGCTGAAATGAAACTTGAGGAAAATCACCCAGAGCAGCAAACCCCACTGCTTCAGCCTTGCTGGTGACTCTGCCTCCTCCTCAGGCTTGGCAGGCTCAACCTTCTCCAGCAGATGCAGATTTGCCTGACAGACCCCGAGGCACTGACCGCGGAACTTCTGCTCCCCTGCAGATGACATTTCCTCTGCTTTACTCACTCCTCTGTGGGTGCAGCCGCTCTCTGACCTGGCCCAAACCACCCGTCTAGCCAAGGCCCTTCCCTCCAAGGATGCCCTCAGAGCAGCTGGAGTTTCTAGAGGTGTTGACCTGTGCAGTTCTTGCTTCTCTGTCTCCCCTTTCTTTGCCTTCCTCTCCTGCCTTGTCTGTGTTGGTCACCCCTGTCCTGCAGGGTCCCTTTGCTGGGGCAGTAGCTGCCTCCCCCTCTGCCTCCTGCTGCTTCTGCTGCTACAACCACTCCGAGCCCTGCAGAAACCTGGATTTCTCTGCCCTCTTTCCCCTCCTCTCCCTCACCCTCCATTCCCCAGCTCCTTTGCTGGCAGCAGGAGCCACCCCAGCTTTCCACATCTCTGATGCAAGGCTGGCAGGGGTTGTTTTGCTTCCTCCAGCAGAGTCCCTGCCGGTGCCTACACCCGGCCTTTGGCTCTTCTGCCTTGGTGTGGCACTTCGTGGCCTTTGTTCTCACCCGTTGCATGACGAGCAGATGAAAGCCAACTGTGAAGCATTATTTATACCTCGCTTGAAATGCAGTTTTGGCAGAGCAGAGCACGCCAAAAGATGGAGCAATGCTGGAGGAGCTGTGCTCATACTGCTTATCAAACGATGCTTGAAAGGCTTCAGTAATGCAAGAGGAGGGATGAGTTGCTCAATTCCAGCAGGGGATAAACTGCCTCCATTACAGGGACACGTGTTTGGGAGCAAGGAGCTGATAGCTGGCTTTTGAAAACTCGTCCAGCAAGGCAGCTGACAGCTCCAGCAGCCTTGGTCCAAAGGGCAGCCCGGCTGCAGGAGAGCACCTGTGCACATGCCTGAACAGGGCTTCACCTCCTCTCCTTTCCACCCTCCTAGAAAACCTGCTCAGAAAGCAGCTCCTTGCCTTTCATACAATCAATGATGTGAGTGAGCTTCACTCCAATGGCCCCCAGATCTTTGGGCAGCAGGAATCTGGTGCTGGCACACCTTGCAGGGATGGGTGCTGACTGCATGGGTACCTCCAGGACAGCCTGGCCATGGGCTGGGTGCATGGTCAGGGAGACAGCAGTGACAGCCACCCCCTTCTGCTGAGCCTGGGGTGCACTGGGGTACCCAGGTGCTGGCATGGACCATGCCTCATGAGGCTGGTTGTATGGCAGGTGCCTGAAGCATCCTTGTCCCTCCTTGTCCCTCCTCTCTCCCTCCCTTTGTGGTGGAGGGAGTCCCATGCTGCTCAAGGAATGGCAAGGTGGGAAGGAAGCTTAAAAAGTCACCTCCAGAGCAGGACCAGTGCAACCAACCCTGGTTCAAAAGAAGGGTTTCTCTTCTTAAAAGCTTCCAGTGCTGGAGGGTCCATGTAGTGCTGGGGTACAAGGCACATGCCTCATGCCACTAGCAGTGGCTTTTTTTTTGCCTCAAGTCCCTTTTTTCTATCTGCTGGTAGGAAGAATCCAGGAACTATCCTCTCCCTAACTGTCCACAGCAGCCAAGATAGGTCAGAATTTGGGTGCAGCTCCTGTTCCCTGGAGCAACATCAGCAGTGAAACCCTGGGAGAAGGCTGAGCCTTCAGGACACTTGTGCTTCCCACGTGGGAAAGAGCAGGCAAGGTCTGCAGGAAGATGCTGGGATGTGGCAGAGGTCATTCCAGCAGCTGTGTTGGGGCTCTTGAACTTTTTGGGTTGCTGGGATTGCTGTTTGGGGCCTTAGAGAAATCAGGACCACACATGGATCCTTTCCTGGGGTTTTTGTCCCAGCATGGAGACGTGGTCACCTACCTGTCCAGGTATTCTTGTGCTGCTAAGGAAGGGGTCCAGGAAGCAGCTCTTGAACCAGGCTCCTCCATCATGAGCTCAATCTTCAGCTTTGTTTTGAGTTAATCCATCCAGCTCTCTCCAGGACAAAGCTTGGGTTTCATGGTATTAAAGCCCAAGCCACCACTGCCCTCAAATTATTTTTGATATTTGAGTCAAGCAAAAAAACTCCAACCAACCCTTGTTAATAATATTTATGTCATAGGCCACCATGTGGGTCTAAAGAGCATGATCTGTAGGTGCAGCCTGCTCTGAAAAATGTCCCAAAACAGGGTGACCAGAACCCCATCCATGCTGCCTTCCTCAGGACCAGGGATTGGTCTCTGTCCCTCTTGCATTATCTGTGATGACATTGCCAATGTCACCAAGCAGGGAAGGCCTCTGTGCTGGGTGGGACTCCCCTTGGCCAACACTTCTGTGTCCTACCTCTTGGTACAGGACTTTTTGTACTGCCCGTGGTGTCCTAGCTGCACATTTATCTGCTTTTCCCTCCTAGAGCTGGACTAAATACTTGGACTAAATACCAAGGACTGTGCCAAGGACAGTTTCCCTTCTCAAGGAGGTTCCCCTCTTTCAAGAGTTTTTGTTGGCCTGCAACAAGGTGCCCTTTCCACTTCTGTATTTTTATTGACTAATTTATTGAGAAAAGAGAATGAATTTCCAGGTTATTCAGTTCATCCTTTAGGTCTGGGATTGTTATTGCCATCAAAGTCCCTCCCACACCCACAGTGGATGCCAGGTGAGTGCAAATCATCCTGCAATCACCCCTCTGCCCCTCTGCCCACGTCTGGGTGCTCCCATCATCCCCTCACCCCACTTTGTCTCCTCTGTGCTTGACCCTGACACCACTGGACCTCTGGGCCCTTGGGTGGGGTGGGATGGAGGAGGCCAGACCTAGAAGGAGAGGTAGTGAGATGGAATCACCCCAAGCTGGGGACCCCAATGCTTGCAGTGCTCTGATCCTCCCCAGGGCAACCATGCCCATGTCCAACAGAGTCTTTGTGCTTGTATGAAACTCTCCTGGGCCTCCTTATCACAGGCTGTGGGGAGAAGTCAAACCCTGTCCCAAAGCCCTGCACTGAGACAGTGCTCTTGAGGGCAGGAAAAAGGCTCCACAGGTGCCAGGAGCCATCTGCACATCCTGCAGAGCTGGTGGGGATGGAGCTGCCAGAGGTGTGTGGGCACACGGAGCCTGGTGGAGCAGCTGGAATTTGCCATGATGTGGGGCAGGGGCCATGTGGTGCTTGGAACCCTCCCCAGCTGTGCCAGGGGGTGATGGTGTGATCACCTCCTTCTCCCTGCACCCCCTGCAGCTGTAGGGAGTCAGGTCACACTGGGATATGTTGCTAAATCCTTGCATAAGTTGGGCTCTGAGGTCTCCTCCCCCAGCAGCCATTTCACAACACGGCGGAATCGAGGGCATCCTCACACCATTTTCCTGCTCACCCCCGTCCTAATCCTGGCCTGCTGGTCTCTGCACCTTCCCTGGTGGGAACCTGCAGCCCCTTCCCTGCAGCCTTTCAGAGCTGGGCCAGATAGGCAGGGGAAGGTGAGGAGTGCAGGTAACATCCTGGCTGAGATGTCTGCCCAGCTGCCCTCCTCCAGCCCACTGGCAGGAGATCATTCACACATTTTTGGTTGTAGCTCCCTGAACTTATGGTTTACTTATGGTGAGCATGAGCACGAGCCCTCTCCTTGATTTTCTGTGTTCCTGTGCAGCATCACCTCTGGAGATGGTGCCCACACCCCAGCCCTCCCTTCTGGAAGCAGCAGATGCTTCACTTGGCAGGATCTGACTTGACTGAATTTACAGGGAACCACCCAGGTAATGCTCATGCACCCCATGGGGCCTCCAAACCACTCTTGGGTTAAGTCTGGGGTTTTTCATGGCAGTGTGGGCTCTTGGCCTCCATCTGATTGTGGTTATTCCAGCCCCAGCAATTCTGTCTCCACTGACAGCCAGCTCCCTTTGGACTTTCCAGACATGGGATGGCAGGAAGGGGTGGGAGGGGGGGCATTTTTCAATGCATTAAGCATTAAACATTAAACAAAGCAAGAGAGGAGCTGGTCCAGATCCTTGAGTGGTCATAGAGAGATGGAGCAGGTAGATAAAGTCAGGGAGAAGGTGTCTGTCACAGAGTCCTGTAGGTTAAGCACGATTAACTCTCACTTGGCTACCTGTAGTGACAACTCCACCTTGCTGAGCAGCTGCCAGGTCCTCAGGAGCAGCCACAAGACCCCAGCCCTGGGTGAACCTGGCTGGACATGGTGTGCCACAAGGTGACCCAGACATGGAGATCAGGCTCCCATGTTTATCTCAACAGCATTGCTGACTTTCAAGGGACACCTCTCCCGGCAGCTCCAGGTTTGCTGAGAACAGGCTGCAACAACACCTCCAGTGAGTGCCATGAGCACAAGGAGTCCCTGCTTGCACCCATCCCATTCCACATGTCCTCTCCTGCATCTGTAACAACAGCCACTGACGTGCACCAGCACCAGGGAAGTTCCTGGGACAGGGCCAACCCCTGGGATCCTGAGCTGGGATCTTTGTGCAATCTCCTGAGACTCAGTCTGCAAAGGAGTTTGTTATCCTGTGCTCAAACACCGTCACGAACTTTGCCCTTGGGCTGCTGGGCAAGGAGGGGCTTTGCCAGCAAGGACCCACATGGTAAATCTTGGGGTGAAGAATCTTCCTCTTTCCCAGGTATGGGTGAAGAGTACAGGCTGAGCTCCCCCTGAACCTGACACTGAACCACCAGAGAGCTCAGGGTAGAGACAGGGGGAGATCAGCACCTCCTTGACTGAACTTGTAGAGGTTCCTCAAGTGAAATGGGAAAAAAAGATGAGAAAAGACCAACCTGATGGAGGGCAGCAGAGCTCAGTCCTTCTCCATCACCACCTTTGCCTCTGCTGCTTGCCATTCCCTGGTAGCTGTATGACCACTCCTGGTGATTATTTCTAGAGTGACCTTCTGACCAAGGCATGTCCTTTTTTAGCTGCTGACAAGCAGTTCAGAGTTGTGATGTTGTTGCTCGTCAAAGGTGGGACCTGGGATGTGAATGTTTGGCAGGAGATGTCCAAGCACAGGGAAAGGCAGAAGGGACAATCTGTATCCTCAGCACTGAT
Source organism: Calypte anna (assembly GCF_003957555.1). NCBI lineage: Eukaryota > Metazoa > Chordata > Aves > Apodiformes > Trochilidae > Calypte > Calypte anna. Next base: position 3,826,061 of record NC_044271.1, read on the forward strand.
AGCACTGAGTCTGGACCTGCTGCCAGGCACATGCAGGTTCCTGCCCAGAGCTTCAGACCCTGCTTGTGTCCTCCTGTGTGCATTTCATGTGCCATCTGCCATGAACAGGCCCAGCAAAAGCAAGGAACCAGGAATGTGAGCCCATCAGAGCCCAGCTGACAAAGTCAAAGGCCAAGAGGGCCTGGTCTGCCCTCCAGCCCCAGGATGTTCAGAAAAGATGAGGAAAAGTTGGGAGAGCTGGATTGATTGAAGAAGGTGAAGTTTGGAGGGATTTTACAGCACTAACAGCCTGGAGGATGCAAGGAAGATGGAATCAGAGGTGCATGAGAAGAGGAAGAGAGGCAACCAGAACAAGCTGGGACATGGGACATTCCTTACTTACCTGGAAAAAAAAATCACCATGAGAGTAGTCAAATACTGGGAGAGAGGCCAGAGGGGCTGTGGGATCTCCATCAGACCTCAACTGGACAAGGTCTGGAACAAATGGGTCCTGACCTGGTTGGGCAGAGCTGGCCCTGGTCCGGGCAGAGGGTCAGGACATTCCTACCTAAATCGTTCCATATTTCTGTTAGACCACACCTTAACGATGCAGTAAGTTTGTTCCCAGGTACTTTTATCTCCATTACACAAGGTGTTCATCCTGCTACATTCAGCCTGGCAGCTGCTCACTGGGAGCCCTGCATCCTTTTCATGGAAAAATCAGGAATTTCCCGATTTTTCTCATCATCCACAACTGGAGATCTCTAGGGCTTGGTGAAGTCTCCCTGCTTCCCCAGGGCCCAGCCCATCAGCTGCCTGGCACCCTCAGTTTCACCAACCCAAACCCATCTCAGTGCCACACGTGTGTGAGGAGTGGAGGGAAGACTTTGCCCAAGTCCTGTCCATGTGTCCTGGCAGCTCCTTCTGCTCACCTTTAGCTGGATCCTGGTTACCCCACTGGATCTCAGCCCTCCATCTGCCCTGTTCCTGTGGCTCTTTCTGGTCCCACAGAAGAAAGGACCATCGTTGAGAGGCAGAATGAGACTAAAGGTTTGCAAATTTGAAGATCAAGTTTCCTCCTGGAGAAACCTTGCTGGGCTCTGGGGGCGAGGCTGAGCCAAAAAACCTCATTATCCCGGGAAAGAGAAGAAATTCCCAGCACCCTGACCTCTGTCCCTCCTAGTGCCCACCCACACCGAGGAAGATCAATCCTAGGTGCTAAAAGGAAAAAAAAACCCACAGAAGGACTCCTTGTCACCAGTTCTGGGGGACAGCTCTTTTCCCCCAGCAGATTTTTGCAGCGACCCAGAGACACTTCCAGCTCGGGAGCGCCTGACAAGTTTGAACAGCAAACCGGGCACCGCTCCTGGAACAGGATTGGGCCAGCGAGCTCTTTGATTGCAATCAGCCAGCTGGCAGGAATCCCAGGAACTCACACAAAAATGCTTTGAAGAGGCCAGATGCTGAGGTGTGTCCCGGTGCGGGGCGTGGAGGGTGATTCACGGCATCACCATCCGATGCTCGCTGCGCACATGCAGCCCTCGGACTGCAGCGGAAGGGCCTTGGCTCCCTCAAACCACCGCTTGCCTGCTTATTTTATTTCGTTTAATTTTTTTTTAACCGTCTCAGTCGTTCGCCCAGCACACCCTGGGTTCAGCACGGGTGGTGTTTCCCTCCCAGCCTTCCCCTCGCTGCTGCCTACGAGCTCCAGACACAAAGGCAGACGGGGAATTGGCTGCGGGCGCTCCGCAGGTGGGTGCGAGCTCCGAGCTCCGCTGCTGCACCAGCCGGGCTGGGGCTGACACTCCCCATGCCCTGCTAAATAAGCATCCCCAGCTCGTGATTCAGAGCAGCAACAGCAGTTTGCATAGAGGTGCAATAAACTCCTTTGTTTGAGTACCTTTTGCTCTTTTAGATACAGGTTTGGAGCCTGTTGCAGAAACCTCGGAGATTCCCTCCCTTGGGCTAGACCGTGCAAACTCGCCCCAAGAAACCATTGTTTCTTGAAAGCCTCCGTAAGCTCCTGATCCCCAGCTCCGCAGCCCAGCTCAGCATTTTGGGTGAATTATGAAACAGGGCAGATGCCAGCGTGCAGCATTTGTTTTATCCACCAGCAAATGACGGGATGTGATAAACACTTGGCTCTCCCGTGCAGGGACAGGGTGAGGGCTGCTCCTTGCCAGGGGGCAAATGACATTACAGGTTTGGAAGAGTTGGGCACTTTGTAGTGCAGAAGCCATCTGACACTCACAGCCTGTCATTGATTTGGCATCGATAACAAGCTTTCAGGAGAAGCAAGTAGGATGGAGGAAAACAACTCCCAGCTATTGCTTGGCTGGTCCCTACCTGGACTGGAAGCTCACAGCCTTAACCCCACTCTGTGAAATGCAAAGAAGCAGCAGAAAATCCTGCTCCACCTCGCTGGGCATTGGACACTCAGTTTTGGGCAGTGCTTTCCCCTCATCCCGGTTTGGCCTCACCTGGGCATGAACTAAATGTCCAGACTGGTTGGGTGATGGAGCAGAGTGAATTTACTGCATCCCTTGGGTAAGGTGTCAGGAAACATGGGGGAGGGGAGCAGAGGTAATCACACTCTGTTTGCTCTGGTCCTTTGTCTCATGAACAACAACATTTGGATTTCTGCTGTTGGGTTTTGCTGGAGGAGCAACCTGGAGCATGAGAGGAAGGTGCACAGCATTCATCTTGTGCTTTTTGATACTGCTCTTGTCCCTATAAAATAAGGCACCTGGGAGCCTTCGAGCCACCTGGGGAACACAAAACTTGACAAATGGGAAGTAAATAAGGAGCTTATCTTCTGTTTGCAAGGAGGGACCCAGCAGCGCTGAGCTGAAAGCACCAGTCCTTTGGGCAGCCAGACCCTAGGCACTGATGATTCCCACATCATCTCCTGTACATCCCCCTCCACCTGGCAATGCAGAGCACCCTGCTCCTCCTGGCCCGTCTCTGGCCTGCGTGCTGACACCAGCACCCAAAACCCTGTCCCGGGGGGCCTGGGGAACCTCTGCCCTGGACCCCCTCCTCTTGGCCTCCCTCCTTATGTGGTTTGTGCCTCTTCTCCTGTATCAGCCTCCTGTGGCTTGGCAGGAGCTTTGTCAGCGCTTGCTGTGACCTGAAACTGGTCACACCAGCACCGAGGTGCTCAGTTCCCTGCAGATGAGTTGCTGCAGTGTGGCTTGGCAGGGAGGAAATTCCCTGCTCAGATTCATAACCTGGCATGTCATTTCTTGCACAGCCATTTTATCTTCTATGCTGCCTGCTAGAAGACCAGGTTTTCCCTGTGCTCCATGTTACTTGCAAAGATTGCCCCAGCTCTCTGCCTGGTGCCTGCCCTCATTTGTCCATTTCTCATTTCATGAAGTGGGGACCCCTTGGGGGGGGGAGGTCTCACCCCATCAGCACAGCAGCCCCTGCAGCGAGCAGGACCCTTACCAACCCCTGCTTTAGGGGCCACCCCACAGCCCTGGGCTCAGGGGGTGGTTTTGTAGCTTATGTGGGAAGGGGATGTGAGACACATTGAGCTGGGAACACCTGGACCCTTAGGAAGAACCAGCACTGTGGGCAGTGGTGCTCCTCTGCCCTGTGATGTGAGCAGGGCCATCCCCAGACACCAAGCCACCATTTTCATGAATTTTAAACTTGGGGAAATACCAAAGCAGGAGGTGAGCAGGCATATGGGGAGATGCTCCAGCCCTCCGGCTGCCCGGGAGCACCGTTTCTTCCCCAGCCCCATCACAGCCTCACTCAGGGACCCTTCACAACCAAGGAACCACCAATTCCCTGCCAGCCCCCTGCCCGCTCCTCCCCTGGCTCCCCCTGGACCCCTGGGTTTGGGGTTTTGGGGGGGGGAGGGAGCAGGTTTGGGGTGCGGGAGCCCTGGAGTGGGGAGCACGTGGGTGTGTGCAAGCACAGCTGTGACTATGTGTGTGAGTGTGTGTGTGTGTGAGTGTGTGTGTGTGTGTCTGTGTGCCTGTCTGAGTGTGTGTGCGTGTGTCTGTGTGTGTGTGCCTGTCTGTGTGTGTCTGTGTGTGTGTTTTTGAGTGTGTGCGTGTGCGTATGCCTGTCTGTGTCTGTGTGCGTGTGTGTGTGCAGGGCGGTGTGTGTGTGTCTGTGTGTCAGTCAGTCTCTCTGACAGTCTGTGCGTAAGCAGGGTGGTGTCAGTCAGTCAGTCTGTCAGTCAGTCAGTCAGTCAGTCTGTGTGTGTGTAAGCAGGGCGGTGTCTGTGTGTCTGTGTGTCTGTCAGTCTGTGTGTGCAGGGCGGTATATCCAGTCTGGCAGAGGGTGTTGCCTCCTCACACGCTGGGGAGCCGAGCTGGGAGCAGGATCCCTGAGAGACGCCCTCGGCCTTTTGGGGGGGGACGTATGGCAAGGAGGGGTCGGGGAGTTTAACCCCAGCAGGAGAAGCCTTCGTGGTCGCCCCGTGTGCCCCGTGCTCAGGTGAGGTGCAGCCCCCGCTCCCCCCGGCCCCACCGTCTGCCCCAGCCATGCTGCACTCCCCGCTGAAAACCGCCTTGGCCTACGAGTGCTTCCAGGACCAGGCCAGCTCCACGCTGGCTCTGCCCTCAGACCACAAGCTGAAAACCAAGGGCACGGGCAAGCAGCGCGTCCAGGAGCAGGTGATGATGACCGTGAAGAGGCAGAAGCAGAAGTCCTCTGTGTCATCCAGCGTGGGACACTCCAACCGAGGTAAAGTCCCTCTGGGAGCGGAGGAGATGCCACGGGGGCTGCTGGGGGAGTTTATTTTGGAGACAACCTGGGTCGTGTCTGGGTCACCCCAGGCAGGGGATGCTGAGGTCTCCTGCACGGGATGGAAGTTAGGACAAGCTGTAGGGAGAGCTGGAAGCATCGACTCCCTCCATGGTGGATCTGATCTCCTGGGGCAGCTCGGCATCCCTGAGGCTCCTGGACATTTCAGTGTGTAACCATTTTTTCCCTGGCTCCAAAGCTGGAGTACCTGCTGAACCTTTGCAGATCATTCCTCTGCCAGTGCCCCCATGGTTGGCACCCTCCTCCTGAGCTGTCCCTCTCCTGGGATGGGATGGCCAAAAGCTGACAGTGTTGCTCTTCCCCATGGGGCTGGGAGCTGAGGGCTGGGGCTCAGCTCTCTCCTAAGCTGGTGGAGAGCAGGCAGCACTGCTGGCACGCACACCTGAGCTAAGGATTCCCCTCTGAAACTCCCAACCTGTCCCGTTTGCAGGCTGAGAAGTGTGGGAGTCTCTGGGACACCCCAGTGTGAGGTGAGAAGGAGATGAGTGAGGGGAAGGGTTGTCCTTTCCTTGAGCTGGGTTACTGGGGATGCTCCACAGCCCCCTCCCTTTTGTGGAAGGGTAGAAAGGGGTGCAGGGGTCTGGGCAGCTGGGTTACATGTTCTGGTTCTGCCACAGAAAGCAAACAGCTGACTCCTGGAGCCAGGTTTCCTACTGGAATGTCTCCCTCTTGGAGTCAAGGCAGAGCAAATGGTTTTCTTCTCCATCCTTGCATCTGGAGAAAGCTGACTTGGAGGTCAGCTCCAGCTTTCCACGGCTCGGAGCTGCAAACCCAAAGGATTGTGACAGGCACAGAGAAAATCCTCCTGGCTCTCAGAGGTGCTCTCACCAGCAGCTGCAGTGAGCTCACTGCTCTGACTGAGCTCCCCAGGAGAGGACAGCCCAGGGCTTTGGGGGACAGGGAGGTTACGGGGCTGGCACTGAACTGTTCAGCCACATCTGGAGTGGACAGCTGGGTGAGATGGCTCAGCCTCTGCCACCTCTCTGGGGAACTGTGGTTTGCCCAGCAGCTCTTCTAAGCTGAATCGTGAGGCTGACTCCAGAACTGGTGAGGTGTCACACTCCAGACACAGGTTTTGGGATGTTTTTTCCAAGAGAAGCAGTAGGCTGTGGGGTGAGTGGAGTTGGTGATCCTATGGTGCTCCCTAACCCTGGCTGCCATGCATGGTGATTGCTGAGACAGAGGAAACAGAGAAGCTTTGTGATGGGTGGGATGTGTGCACTGACCCATGATGGGCCCTGCCAAGAACAAATCTCTGCTTTCTCTCTGTTTTTTCGTGTGTGTGTTTGCATGTTTGTGGACACAGAGTCCAAGGGATGGCTGAGGGACAGGGCAAGGAGAGCTTTCTTCTGCCACCAAAATGTAAGACTCAAATTTCCTCCTAACTCAGGAGGGTTTATTGGTTAAGGGGTTATGGTGCCAGACCTGACAAAAAGGACAAAAAAACCAAACAACAAAAAACCCAACAACAACAAAACTACAAACCAGGGTGAGACGAGAGGCTCTGGATGGGGACTGGGGCAGTGCCAGCCTCCCTTCCCGTGGAGGGGTAGTGCCAGGGAAAGCAGGCAGAGAGACATCTCCTATTGCTGCCTGTAGGCAGAACCCAGGTGAAACCTCTGGGAAAGGAAAAAAACCCAACCAACCAAACAACAAAATTCCAAACTGCCTGTCTGCTTGGCAGGCTGGAGCTAAACCCCTCCTCCAGACACATTTGGAAATGTCTGGGAATTGCGTGGAAATGTGCAGCTCTGGTTTCTGTGTCCCAGGGAAGCTGAGTCACATCCAGCTCCCAGGGGCTGCCTCCAAACCTGGGGCTGAGGCCATCCCACTCCCACCACTGTGAGGTTGGGAGCACCAAGGTCCTGACAGCTGATTCACCCCTGCAGCTGCTCTCTGTGTCTTTCGAGATGGAATTCCAGAAGGGCAAGAAGTTGCCAGTAGTTCTCAGGGTTTCCTCCTGGGCTGAAGCTCAGCAGGGTCAGGCTAAACTTCACATACTGATTCTCATTGTTCTTGGTCCACAGTTTAGCTGAGCAGACCAGAAGAGAAGTCTTAATATTCCCTACAAACAGGAAATGTTTGTATGTGGGTCTCTCAGGTGTTGACATCTGCCTGTTCAAAGCTCCTCCAGTGTCAGCTACCTGCATCCCCCCCAGGATGTCCCAGAGATGTCCTCAAAGGAAGCACAAACTGGGGGACTCACAGAGCCCCTTGAGAATTCTTTGAGTGCTTTGTTCCCTCTGCACCCAGACAGTTTCCTGTGTGTGACTGGTTAGGTGTTGGTCCAGGTCCAGCATTTTAATCTGTGGTTTGAGCAGGAGCTGAAGCATGGCACAGAGCTTCCCCCAGCTTCAGGGACATCTGAACCTGTGTTTGGAGGATGGGGAGCATGGATGTGGAATGGGCATTGCTGTATCCCATAATTAGTTTCTTTAAAGGGTCAGCAGATGTTCTCTTACTGTCCTGCTAACTGGATACATAAAATTAGTTGGTTATTTGGAGTCGAGCAGATCAAGGCTTTGTGGCCGCTCTTGGGAGATCTGGTGTCAACCAACATATACAAAAGCCACAGCAGGGCAAGGTTCTCCAGTTGGGTTCACACTGGTGTTCACCAGGTACAGCAGTGAGCAGAAAACAGTTGCAATCCTGCACTCAGAGTGGGACATTTTCTCAGACTGCACCTTTGAGAGTTCCCAAAGATGAGTGCAGAGGTTGGGGTCTGTGGGGTTTGCCCTCCTTGGGTTTTGGGTCTGTGGGGTCTGCCCTGGGGCATCTCTGCCCTTCTCACCATGGGAAGAGCTAAATGGATGGCTCCCTCTGATTTTGTGAGTAATGCAAATCTCCAGGAAAAAAGAATATTGGTGGCATGGCAGGAGAAAAGGCCAGGCCAGGCTGAACCAGTTCCTCATAGCCACCAGCATTAGCCTGCAAACTCCTCTGGCTAAAGAAAGTTTTGCCAGGGACTCGTCACTGCCTGGCAGGATAGAGCAGGGAGCAAAGATCTGAGGAAACCCAAACAAGGAGTGTCATACCCAACCATCTCCCAGATGAGCTGTGATTTAGAGCTCTGCTGTGCTGGTTGTGCCTGAGAGGGGAGAAATCCCACCAAGCTCTGATGGGATCCCACCCAGCTCACATCGAGGTCATGACAGTGATGCAAAGGGAAGAGGAGATTTTCGGGGTTAGTAAATCTTCTGAATACTTCTGTAATCTTCCCCCAGCATGAGATGATTCAGTGAAAGCCATTCACTTTTCCATAAAAAGTGGTATAGTAAAAAATACAAAACCCCTTTAGCTCATGAGCCAGTAGGCAGAACTGAAGTTTGGAAGAATCTCAACATCTGGGATTTCACCAGCACGGCTCTCCTAGGAGGCATCAGGCTTTGCTTTGTGCCTCCCACAGGCCTTCTTCTCTTACTACGTTTTTCCTATGTTTAATCATCTGTATTGTTTTAAAGCCATGCATAGTTTATTGTTCAACTCGTCCAGCCTGCACTACCAGTCACTGTTTCTTGTCTTGCCTTTCCCTGCCACAGATTAATATTTATTAACATGCATCCATTTCCACACTTCTCCCTCTCCACTTTATGTGTCCAGCTGAAGCTTTTCACTCTTCTGCTTGAAAAATGGCTCCTTTAACACAATTCTTCTCCCTGGCATCCATCTCCTAGCTTCAAGGGGTATAAAGTTGGAAGAAATTAAATAACTCATCAAGCACAGGCGCGTTGGGTCAGATGGAAGTCTCAGGCTGCTCTGCCATGATGGATCAGCAGCTGTAGGAGGAGGATGAGGGCAAAGCAAACAGCTCACAGCTGTTAAGTACAAGGTCTTTGATGGAGCTGCTGGAGTGAGTCCAGAGGAGGCCACAAAGATGATCAGTGGGCTGGAGCAGCTCTGGAGCCAGGGGGAGAGAGTTGGAGGTGTTCAGCCTGGAGAAGAGAAGGTTCTGAGGCTTAGAGCACCTTCCAGTACCTGAAGGGGCTCCAGGAAAGCTGGGGAGGGACTTGGGACAAGGGCCTGGAGGGATGGGATGAGGGGAAATGGCCTTAAACTGAAAGACAGGAGGTTTAGGTGAGATGTAAGGAAGAAATTGTTTGGTGTGAGTGTGCTGAGCCTCTGGTTGCCCAGGTTGGCCCCAGAAGCTGTGGCTGCCCCATCCCTGGCAGTGTAGAAGGTTGGATGGGGCTGTGGGAGGTGTCCCTGCACATGGTAGTCAGGTGGGACAAGCTGTTTTTTAAGGGCTCTTCCAAACAAACCATTCTATGATCTTGCAATCCTTACCTGTTGTGGTTTTTACCTTCTTGAGCTGTCACACTGAGGTTAAATGAATTTTAGGTTGACCAAGCTGTGAAGGAAACGTCTTGGGGGTTAGCAATTTGGGGGTGGGAGAGAGGGGTCCCTCCAAAAGCTCAGCTGGCATCTGACAAGCCCTCAGGGGTACTTTCAGCCCAAAACCATGGTCACTGGGAGGCTGTGTTTCCATCTGAGTGATTATCATACCTCTCTTCTCTGCCTCTGTCCCATCTCTTATCTACTACTAACACAGTGGTTTTAATTGGCTCTGTGTATGTCCAAGTGCAAGTGGGCCCTTCAGAGACCTGAAGAGCTGCTTGGATGACCACAAGTGAGACACAGACATGGCTAGAACAATCCACCAGGGAGGCAACTCTCACAGAGAGCATTTCCAACCCCTGCCAAATTTTTTATTTTTCTCAGGGGATGGTCTGCATTTATCCCAGAGCCTCAGGGCCTGTGCCTGGCTTGTATGGTCTGTACCCCTGAGGTGGCTGAGAAGAGAAATGTCCTTCCTCTCCCCAAGGGCTGCTGATGCACCTCCAGCCTGGCTCTTAAGATGAACCAGGCAGAGGAGTGTCTGAACTTGCAGGACTAAACAAAGCTGATGTTTGCTTTAGCCATGTCCATCAGAAAATCCTGAGATTCTTCCTGGCCTTCAGACTGAGCTCTCCAAGCAATCAATCACAGCTCTGTGGTGGCAGGAGTAGAACCTTCTCCAACCAGCAAGGTGGCTTCAAAATACCTTGGACATTTGAGGTTATATATAATTATATATTTACAGACTCTAATATACAAGTTCTTGGAGGTGAAGGCAACTCTTCAACAGCTGAAGAATATAAACTTGCATGAACTGTCTGGACTCTTGAACTGGGCCCTGTAGTGGTGAATTTATACAAGAAAGAGAGATGTGCTTAAATGGGTTTATTTCTGGTGTCTCCTTTCTCAACCCCAAAGTCTTTAGTACAGCACGTGCCAAGAATGGATCCTGAGAGAAAAACCCATGGTCCCCAGGGAGCACTGATCAGATGAACCCATGGGTCATGCCCAGAAACCCTTTTTCCCAGCTGCTCACCCACAGCACCAGGAATTCCTCCCCCGTGTTCCCACCTGATGTTTGCAGAGAACAAGGTGTTGATTCTGAGAAGGAATTCCCAGGAAACTGTTGTCATGGATTCATTCTCTCTTCTCATAACTCTTGTCATCTTATCTCTATCTTCTGGTGAATCACCTGGTCCAAACTGACCCTGACAAGTCCTGCTGAAGCTCAACACTGGAATCACAGAATCTTGGAATGTCAGCTTGGAGGGGACCTCAGGGATCCTCTGCTCCAACCCTTCTGATATTATTGTTGATCTGAGTTGTCTCAGCACCCATCGAGCTGAGAGTTAAAACTTTCCAAAGTGGGGGAATCCACCCCTTCCCCTGGGAGACCATTCCAATCTCTGACTGTCCTCAATCAGAGGAGTCAGAGGAGAAATTTTCCTCTTGTGTCTGATCAGAATTTCCCCAGGATCAACTTGTGCCCATTCCCCTTGTCCTGTCCATGGGACTCCTTGGAAATCAGGAGTCTCCATCTTCTTTGCAGCCCCCTTCAAGTACTGGAACATCATTATAAGGTCTCCCCTAAACATTCTCTTCTCAAAGCTGAACAGACCCAGTTTTCTCAGCCAAAATGTCCTGATCTGGAGTTTCTGGGAAATCCTAGGGTAAGGAGGGAAGGATCAGGTGTAGAGCACAGCTGAATTGTATCTCCTGTTGCATGTTGATGGCCATTTCCTTGCCTTTATCAGCAAGTTGTGTGCAGTCTGAGACATATGAAGCAATCAGGACTGGAGAGATGTTAGGGAGCAATCCCCACCAAGTCTCTGGACTATGGAGCACAAGATCCTGTGTTTTTTTTCTGCACAAGTGTACATCTCTGAAAGTGTTCTGCTGCTGCTTGTTCTGCCTTCAGTTTTTCAGATGTTCTGCAGATGCTGCCATCCCTGCAGTCTTGCTCCTCTCTTGTTGACAATAGAAAGCAAAGCTCATTATTTACACCCCATCTGCAGGAACCATCTTCCTGAGAAAATGCAAGAATTTTTAGCCACGAACCAAATCACCATAACAGGTTTGGGGTGCCTCAGGCAAGGCAATAAACGAGATTTATTCCAAGGATCAGTGGCTGTAGAAGACCAGAGTGGCCTCAGGGCCTTTGTGGTCAAGCTTATCCAGTTTATCTAAGTTGAGTCTTATCTAACAATCAGAGAGATTAGGATATTTCTGACATTACCCACCAGTTTAGGTGCATAACTTAGGACAGGTAAGTCCTGATTTTGTACTTTGTTAGACATTCAGAGCTTCCCCTGGAAGTTAATTGTAGTGTAGGGTTTGTACTACCTCATAACGGGACTTGGGATGCCACAATTGTTGAGCACTTTTGAAAATGAAACAAATTATTTAAAACTCTTTTGGAACATCTGAGGCAGGATAATGGAACTCCAGGATGGAAAGGGAATGATTCCCTTAATTTTTTTTCTTGTAGTGATCAATGTAACATCAAATAAATACATATAGGAGGGATCCAAAGTTGCACTTTCAAGGGCTATTGGTGAGAGACAGCTGGAAGAGCTCTTCATAGGGCTGGGATAGGTAAATCCAAACACTCTGAATAAATCACCAAGAAATAGTAGAAATGGCTGATGGGTTCCTCCTCATCCAAGATATTTGCATCTTTACAGCAGGTATCTGATATCTGATACATGTCTCCCAGCACCCTAAAAATGATGGAACTTAATGATTTTTCAGGAAAAGAAACCAAAAACCACAGAGGCATCTTTGAGAGACAGGAGATTGAAATTTAAGGCAGTGTGTTTAGGGTTTTAAGTGATTAAGTTATATTTAAACAGAAGAAAAAGTTTCTTTATTATGAGGATGACCAAGCACTGGCACAGGCTGCCCCCAGGGAGGTTGTGGAGTCTCCTGCTTTGGAATTACTCAAACCCCCCCTGGATGCAGCCCTGTGTAATGTGCTCCAGGTGATCCTGCTGAGTGGGAGAATTAGACCAATGCTCTCTAGAGGTCCCTTCCAACTCTGATAATTCTGTGAATTCTGGAAACAACATTTGCCAGGGGTTGTCTGCAACAGCAAGGGCTCAAGCTACTGCCTGTCCAGGTGTCTAATTCTGCTGTTCCCCAGTGCCTAAGCCCCCTGGTAAAAACAACACCATGCTCTGGAGGGTGCCTGCTGAGAACACTTGCTCCTGCTGACCATGCTTTTCTGTTTGCAGGTTCCATGTATGATGGTTTAGCTGATGGTTATGGCTATGGAACATCCCGGGGCAGCTACTACACCAAAACCCAAACAGGAAACAGCAGCTGGGGCTACCCGGTAAGATGCTCTTTTATCTGAGAATTGTGGCATTACTTGAGGTAACCTCTGCAGAAAGCACCCTCCAGCAGGAGTGGGCATGGAGCAAGGTTGTGGCACTTCAGAAACTTGCCCAAGAGAGGTTCTGCATGTCTGTGACTGCCTTAGACAGCAGTTCAAGGCAATGGAAGAGGATGATCAGGGAGCCTGAATTGCATGGGGTTGGGAATTCTAGTGTGGGCAAGATTTACTTTGGTTTTGTGGATTGATATCCACCTGGCTCAAGAGATTTGAAGCTGTTGGAAGGCTCAGTCGTGGGCTCAGACTCTTACAACTCAGTTCAGGGTTGGAGCAGATCCATGGCTCACCCAGAACAGTTTCCAGTTTTGTTTCCATGTACAGAACTTCACTGTGTACGATGTTCATGTGGTTGAGTGGTGCTGATCAGGGGATTTGCATCATAACTGTGTTGCTACTGCCAGTCACAGTGCTAGCACAAAGCCTTCGCTGACAGTCTCTCAGCTTGGAAAAGAGGTGGTCCTCTTCTCCCATGGTGATTTCCAAAGAAAATATTACAGAGTGCCAGAAAAATCACAAGTGAGCTGGAACTTGCCTTTCTGCAGGCTGAGTTTTCACCTCCCACAGAGGTTCTGCTCTTGTTGTTGGACAGATCTTGATTATCACTCCAAGCCACTCCATCATCTGCTTGGAAAACTTCTGCTTCTGTTGCCCCTCTGCCTCAAACCTGTATTCTGCTTTTCCCTGGTTTTCATCAACTGTAAAGTAGAAAGAAGCAACACACAGTTCTGGGATTTGAATATGTGAAAAAGAAAGGGCTCCTTTCAACAGCTCTGGGGCTCCAGAGCAGCTCCCTCTCAACCATCAAAGCACCAGGAAAGGTGCTTATGTTGGCTTCAAGCACACAGACAGAGGGTTGAAGATTTTCCTGGTAGTTGCCAGGTCCTCTGTTCATAGCATCAGCATTCCTCAGCTTCAGAAAGATTTCTCTGTTGTCTTTCCTAATGGCCTTGGTGTAAGGTGCTTCCTTCAAGGCACCAGTGTCATTTGCTAGGTTTGCACCACTGGGTTTGCTACCTGCTGCCTGTTCAGTGGGAAGGACTGGGAACACTGGCATGCCTTTGAAATTTTTATTTACAGACTGTCTGTTGGCTTGTTTCAATGTCCTTTGGTGAGCTGGTTAAATCCCAGACAGTGGTGTTTTTGCCTTGTCTAAGACCAAAAGGGTGACCATGATGGGTCTCACCAGCCAAGTGTCCTGGCTCTGTCACTAAGGCAGTGATGGGCCCCTGCAGAAGGGTCTGAGCATGGTAATCAAGCAGTGAGGGATCTCAGAGAGCTATTGCTGCCACCAGAAATTTGCAACTGGGCCTCAGGTGGAGTCTCTGAGCTTCAGAAGTCAAATGATGGTGATGTTCTGTTTTGATGATATATTGCTGTCTGTCTATTCTGATTCCTGAATGGAGTTTGCTGAGCTTTCTCTAAGCAAAACTTTTCTGTTCCCACTATTCCAATGATTTTAGCTAGTTTGGTTTTAGGTTTTTTGGGGGTTTTTTTGGTTAAAGAGGGGGAAGCTAAGCCCCAGCTCTGCAGTTGTCCCTCCAGCACATGCTCATGCCAGCAGTGGCAGCTGACGTTGCTGGTGTGAGGATTGTTGTTTAATTTCCTTCATTCCTGACCTTCTTCCCAATCATTACAACAGCTGAACAAATGCTAGGTAGTTAAAAGTGCCAGTGGCTGCTGGGCCAGCAATGTTGGTGTTGTGGTGATCAGCCTGCAAGATGATTGTGAAAACCAAGGTCTCCATCAGCCACCACAGAGTGCCCTGGACACAGCCACTTCTGGGTCACCAAGGGCTGATGCAGCTCTTGGCTTTTCTCTGCAATAACAAATGGGGGAAAGTCTTTCCCCTAAACTCAGTGTCCTCCAAGCCTTTTGTTCTAGAAATTATTGGTAAAGGTCTTCAGGACCTGGAAAACTTTGGAAAAAGGGACTGGGAACTTGTGAAGGATTCACACTAAAACTTTTCTTACCTAACTGTGTCTATCTGAAAATCAGCCATTTGGTCTTAACAAGTTGTCTGGACTCCTCCCATGGCCAACAAAGAAAGAGGTGATTCATCTCCTCTATCTTGGAGATCTGTCAGGTCAGGATGAATCAGCCCCCCTGGATGCCTATCTGCTTCCACCAGCAGCTGGATTGGAGGAGTCACCTAACAGGGAGATGACAGCAGTCAGGGGCCATGAGTCCCAAGTGCCACTGGAACATTGGAACACACAACCTCAAGCCCAAATCTGCTTAACAAGCTTAACAGACACCATGCTCCCCAACCACACCAAGGAACATCCTCCAGTTTGCTTCTTCCAGAGGAGTAGGAAAGGTTTCCACACATCCACAACCAGCCTCCAGCTTGGCTTTTGTCTACAGATCCATTTGAAATATGTGGAGGTTCCAGGCATCCAAAAACATGGCTCCTGTTTGTAATCCCTGGGTTGTAAGACATGAAAACAAAGACAAAGCAAATTTAATTTTTGGAGACAAAATTGCTGGACTTCTTTCTAGCTGGAGATGGTGCTGTGAGTATTTCTGAGAAGAGGCAAGATGCTCCAGATGAATTCAGGTATTTCAGGGAAAATTCCTCAATACTTCTGAAGTTACAAAGGTGTAACAAGCAAGCCATGTCCATGTTGCTGCTCTGCAGCACCTGCAACTCAGACACTGCTCTAAAGTGCCTTAAGCTCAGGCACTGCCTTAGAGGGTGACTCTAGAGGACAGGAGGTATCCTGTCTCATCCATAGCTCTGAAAAAAACTACTATTCCTGACTCCCTCCTTTTGTCTTGTTTTGTGACTTGTTGGAAATCTCAATTTTACTTTGCTTCTGAGTTTACTTCCCAACCTTATGATACTGATCTTCAGATATTAGAGCAAAAGAAAGGTTAGAAATGGAGGAAAAGCTCTTTCTGGCTCAGACAACACTTCTGACTAAAATCTTTGAGTTACCCATGGTTAATAATTATAATTAATGATTATTTTCTGTTTGTTCCTCTTGTGGAGTGCCTCAATTGTAGCACTGCTGTATCTAGCACTGCAATGAGCAGGGAGCAGCAGCAAAGGTAAAGCTGCCATCAGTGGGACTACTGCAGAAACAGGCACTCTGAGGGCTGTAGATGTCCTTAGTTTATGTGTTGGGGGTTGGCTCATCCTTGAGGGATGAAGTCTCCCATCCCATCTCCACAGTCACCACGTTGGGATGCAGTGATGGGAGCAGTAGTGACTGCAAACCTTTCCGTGTTTGCTGATCTCTGAATTTGGGTGATGCTGAGCCCAGGAGACCCTTGGACACATCTGTCACCATGCTGACAGTGTGACTCAGGAGTGGCCACCAGCTCCCAAAACCACAGGAGCTGGCTGTGCTGTGTCCTGGTGTAAGGCCAGGGCACTGCCTGAGGTCCCACAGAAGCTGCAGTGGTGACCACAATTTACACAGACAAACCCAAGGGAGGTTTGTGCAAGCCAGGCTGGGCACCCAGAGCAGTGCACCCATGGCAGGAGAAGGCTCATCCTGAGTTTCCTCCTTGGCTCTGACACCTCAATACCACCCCAAAAATGGGACCTGCTCTGGGCTCAAAGGCAGTGTCACAGCAGGGTGGTCCATGGGTTGTGTGTGCTGCCCACCCCAGTGCAGGCAGAGCTTTGGAGGTGCTCAGCCAGACCCTCAGCACCACGGGACGGCAATTGGTGGAGCCAGGATCACAGCACCAGCAAAGCCCCTCTGAGGACAGATCTGACTGCTGCAGCTCCTGCCTGGGTGTGCTGGGCTGGCAGGTCCATCCCTGCTGGAGAGCCAGGGCAGCTCCCAGGTCTGCTCTGGCACTGTTAGGATGATGCAGGAACAGGACAAGGGAAGAAGCCCACCCCATGCTGGTCCATCCCTGCTGGAGAGCCAGGGCAGCTCCCAGGTCTGCTCTGGCACTGTTAGAATGATGCAGGAACAGGACAAGGGAAGAAGCCCACCCCATGCTGCTGCTTCTACAAGAAAGGAAACCACCAGCTGGGTGAACCATGGCTTATCCCCCAGCACTGCCCCCAGTCAGAGGCAACCAAGCCCTGGGCTGGGTGGGGAAGGAGACACATCTTGGAGGTCAGGTTAGCATCATCCCCCCAGAGCTGACCTCAGCCTGGGCTCTGTAGGGAGCGATATTTCTGCTCCCAGCCCCAGGGAGTCTCTGCTGGTGGCTGGTGTTGCTCCCACTAACAGTTGACTGGCTTGGATCTTGGCCCCTAACACTGGGGAACCAGTGGCTCCTGGACCACCACTGGTCCCCACTTCCAGCTCTGGGACTCTGGAGCAATGAAATCCCTTACGGTGCTGATGAGAACCACACACTGGGGGATCCCTCTGTGCCAGTGACTGCGTGGAGATTTCTAAACAAATCTCCTCTGGGGGAGAAAGCTCCAGAGGTTTCTCTCCCAAATGCATCATCTGCCTGAGAGGTGCTCACCAGGAGACAGGAGCACTCCCTGCTCCCTGGCTGGCTCTGCCTCTGTGTACAAAACCCTCCCATTGTCACTGGGAGCTTTGTTCCTCATGGATTTCAGGTCAAAATTTGTCTTCTGCTGTGATGATGCATTCACATCTAAAAGAACCCCAAAATGGAGTGGTTTAGGCAATCTTATAAAAGAAAACAAAGATTTATACTTGTTACACATAGTTGCTCAGTCAGACCCTGGTGTTTCTACGAGGTTTTGCAGAAGACTTTATTCTTTGGAGTAGCGAAGTGGACATGACCTTCCCTGGCCAGAACAAACTCAGCACAGAGAAAGAGATGGAGCAGCAGACAGATAGGCAGCACCCAGGAGAGGTGGGAAAGAGCGTTTCAGAAATAGATAAACAATATATTTGCTGGTTTTGCAATTTTTCTCCCTGCAATGGAGTGTGTAGCAGGCAGCAGCATAAAGCATTTCGCAAGGAGCATCAAGAGTTTTCCCCACCCATCACGCAGGGTGGGACGCTGTCAGCTTGCATTGCCTCTGCTTTGCCCTCCAGCCTGGGAGAAACCTGCTCCTGACGTGTTTATACCAAGTCCTTTACTTCTCTCTGTCTGCTGCTCTAGAAACAAACAAATTGCAAGGGAAAAAAAATTAGAGCCAGGTAATGAACTGATCGCGTCCTTAGATGCAGAAGTCAGAAACACCCAGTTATCTGGGAGGGCCTCCAAGGTGGAAAGGCAGCCCTGAGATTGGAGAGATTGCTGGAGCTGGTGCACCTTGCTCTGTGCTCCTACTTCTCTGGAAAGCAGGAGGAGGAGAGAAACTTTTCCTCTTAAACAAAAGGGTTGATGGAAGAAGCAGATGGAGTTATGCTCAGTGATGGAGATAACACCACTTTGACTCTTTTGGGTTTTATTCCATTTGGTATAAGAGGTTACAGATATTTATTTTCCTACCTTATATGGCTGCCAGATATTCCAGTTGATGGTTCCATATTGCAGGCTGAGAACTGATGATGCCCAAACAGTTATTGATTTAAAGAGAGGTCTTTGCTGATAAAGAAGGAAAATCTTTACTTTTTAGACCCGACGAGCACCCAGGCAGTATCAGTGCCCATCTTTGTTGCCTTTCCTTCCCAGACCTCCCCTCCTTGTTTTAATATGAATGAAGGGTTCCCAAGGCTCGGCCTCAAACACACAGACTCACAGTAGAGAGTTCAGGTTAAGACTGAGAATGTTGGATTTGCCTGGCTGCATGGGAGCTCCATTCTGCATCCTCCAAGTGCAGAGGCTGCCAGTGCAGGTGGTGTCTGGCTGAAAGGGGAGAGCACCCAAGCTGCCCTGACTTCTCAGGTCCATGGGGAGAAGTCTCAGTGACAGCCTAAAATGGTTTCCTGACCGTACAGTGCAGAGGGAATCACTCCTTTCTATCTCCACCCTGCTCTGAGGGACTTCCTTGTCTATTCCAGCACTTCTCTGCACTCCTAAAGGGAGGGACCTGGCCCGGCTCCCCCATGCAGAAACCCACAGCAGTTGGTAGATGCAATTCAGGGTGTTGGGAAATCTGGGAGGTTTGAGAGGTTGGAAGGCAAGAGACTGATTATTTCCTTTCACTACTGCTATTCTGCAGAGGGAGAGCTCACTCTACACACATAATGTCATCAGCAGAAGTGATGAGATTGTTGTCAGGTGGCTCTTTAAACCACAGAGTCTGCAATATCATCACCTTCACCTTCAGAGATGTCATCTCTGCTCCAGACAGCAGAGCACCACACTTCTGCCTTGCTGTGCATCCTATCTGACTGATCACTGCATCCACCAAAGAGATAAGAACACAGGGAACTCAATTCCTCAGTTCCACAGGGAACTTTGCCACTCTTGTTCCAGCATTAGGACAGAAGGTGACTGACCTAGCTTGGTGAACACCTGAAGGGAAGATGTTTTATCCTGAGAAAGCTGCTCTCAAGGCACAGACAATGCACTTTGCAGGGATCAAGAAGCAACCAGGTCAGCTCTGTCTGTGCAAGGATTCATGGAGATTGTTTGGCAAGCAGGGCTGCAATCCACTGGAGCTGGCAGGAGGCTCCTCATCGATTTGGAGGCTTTGGATCAGGCTCCTGCTGCAAAGAGGAATTCTAAGATACCAATTAGGTCCATGCCACTTGAAAGAGATTAAAATGGGCTCAGCCAAGCATCTAGTAGAATCAGCAATAAAAGTCATGCACTGACTTTGGTAATGAGCTTCACATCACACGGGAACTATTTTCCCATGAGTTTGCAAAAGGCTTCCCCGCCCTGCCAGGACCTGCACTGACTTGCTGCTCAGGGCTCCCTGTGTTGCAGAACTTTCCAAACAGGCAGTTGCTCTGCTTCACCCGTTTCAGGGCTGGCAAGAAGGAGGACAATGCTACATGCCACTATAAAACACAGCAGGAAATAGAGAATTGATAATTCTTTATCTCTGAAGACAAACACCCTCACACTTTCCCTTGCCCATTCTGCTGGCAGAGAGCCCCAGCAGACACTGGGGAGCTAACAATAGCTTTAGATAAATAACAAGTGAGCTCTTCCATGGTTAGCTGAATTGGTTTCAGCAAATGCCCAGGGGCTTCACGGCTCTGCCAAGCTTCTGACAGCCCTACAAAATAATCCCAGCTTACACTGACTCACAAAGGCAAAGGACAGGGCTGACATCTAACAAGCTGCTGCTCTGTCCTCCAGGTGAGCCCTGGGACTGGGATCCCCGCTCTGCACCTTCCTGCCACAGGTCTGTCCTCCCCTCACTGGAGGGAGAACCCAGAAAAACAAAGCAAAAATAAGAATTCTATCACCTGAGAAGGTGTGATCATCACCTTACAAGGACACAGGCACTGGCAGCAGGGTAGATCCTGACTTCACAAAGTGTCACTGGTGCACACACGCTGCATCCAAAGGAAAACATGGATGAGGTGAAGCTCATTGTGTGACCATCCTGAGAATTTCCATGAGCTTCTCACACTGCTAGGACATCCCTCAGGACTCAGTTACCCAGGTGCCTCATTCTTGCTCTTCTTATCACATGCAAATTCTTCTTCCAGATCCCTGGGAGCTCTCCAGTCTGCACCAAACCTGTTACCTGGTGTGCTTCAGTACTGACAGGTTTTTTTCTGTGTCCTCTGGAGTAAAAGTGCAAAGAGAATTTCCTCCCCTTTTCTCCCCTTCCAGCAATTCACCAGTTCTGCAGAAATGAAAGCTACTTCAGGCTGGTGCTCAAGTGCCAGAGGGATCTGGGTGTTGGTGTAGCTGGACTGGAGGGCTTCTGACCCAGCTGGCACATGGGATGGACAAAACCCCTTTTAAACCTTTCCAGCTGTTACCTGCAGAGCTCTCTGGGGTGTAGCACAGAGGATTCCCTCCCTCCCTTCCTGAAGATCAGTTTGTTAATGGAAATATTTGGCTTCATTAATTAACATAATGACAATTCTCCAGTGTTGGAGGCAGGAAGGATGCTGAGTGTGCACAGGTCTGGGATGAGGCTGGGTTGGAGCAGCAGGACTCAGGGTGAGCCTGCAGAGGATTCCCATTTCTCTGTCCCAGGGTGTTTCTAGGTTAGGAAATGTGGAATTTTTTTCACTATTGCACCAGGTACAGACTGCTCACATCTGGTGCCTCCAACCTCTGTGAAAATAATTCCAGTGTTGGCTCTTGTCTCCAAGCTCAAGGGATACTTTGGGTGGCTTTTATAGAAAGAAGCATCAAAGGTACAGCTGATTGAAGCCAGGTGTGAGAAAAATCCTTGCCCCAGCAAGAGACCATGGATGAGCTTTCTCAAGACAACCCAAAGGAGGATTGGGGCAGACAGTTTTGTTCTTCAGTTCTTTTTGTGCCTGTTTGCTGGATGTTTTGGCACTCTGAGGGGGATGCAGTGAGAAAACTCAATATGATAGGGCAAACAGCACTGAAAAAGCTTTATTTTCCTTTCTGGAGTACACAGCTTAGTGACTTATCTCGCACTTGGATACAACCCTGCAGGCTTCCAGGTGTCAGCATTGACACCAGAAATTTTGATATTGCAAAAGAATATTAGATTTGATCCTGGTGTACTTGGGGCAATGGTGAAGGACTTTTGGTGAGGCCATGAAGATGGTGTTGAACTTGACAGCAGGCCAACTAAAACCAATTTTTTTTTGTTCGAGTAACTGAAGCTGTTTCTTTTTTCTGCCTCTTATTCTTCTTTCTTTTTTTTTTTTTCATTCCTGGCTTAGTCATCTCAATCCTTCTTACTTATCCCCCATTGTTCTCTGAGCATCCCATTGTATGACTGACACTACACACCTTGTAACTCATGAGCACTCATTGTCTTCACTTGTTTCTTCGCACAATGAGATTCAAGAATTCCTTCTTATTGATTTTTCACTCTCATTACTCCCTTCCTAAGGAACTTAGAGATGGAAAGGGGAAAAAATAGCATAAGGAAAAGGAAAATAAGTTCAGGCAGTGCTGGAAGGTCAGAATGGGTCATCCACTGGGATAGCCAGAGATGTGGTTTGAGCTACTGCAGTTCCAGGTTGGGTTGGGAATGCAGCATTTTCTCTGGGTCATGGCTGAGCTCTCAGTTGGGCTTTCAAGCTCCTGGATGCCACCTCCTGATTACTAAGTGCCCTCAGATATCAGGGGAGGGTTTGTACCTTTGTAAAGGCTCCAGGTGAGCTCACCTGTAAATTTAGGGCCACTTAAGAGGCCCAGGAGAGATCTGGTGGCTTGGCAGTGCCCAGCTGCAGCTCGAGACTCTCCCAATCATTGTTGTCTCCTGTTTTCCAGCTGTACAACGGGACCCTGAAGCGGGATGTGGAGAACAGGCGCTACAGCTCCTACAGCCAGATGGAGGGCTGGGGCAACAGGCACTACAGCAAAGCTGTCTGCAGCCCCCCCAGGCCTGGCAGTGACTACTGCTTCGTGCAGAACATGAAGAGCAGCCGGAGCGAGCCGGACCTCTACTGCGAGCCCCCCCGGGGCACTCTGAGGAAGACTCAGGTGGGGGGGAGGGCAGAACACAAGACAACCTTGAACCGCCAGAGCATCTACAGCAGCTGCAGCACCCAGCAAGGAACTACCAGGACGAGTAAAAAAATCCCAGCACGAGCCCTCTCCTGCCCTTCCAGCAACAAACCCGACGTGGTCTACGCCCAGCCCATGATGAGCTGCAAGCAGGACGGGGTTTATGGACAGACTCAGTCCAGCTCCAAGTAAGTTTGCTGCAGTGGGCTGGACAGGAGTAAATGTAGACATCTGTTCTGGAGGGCTGTCCATCAGAGTAGTCACCTGAGCTGCTGGGTAGCCACTGGAGATCTGCTGCCAGTGCAGGCTGCACTTACTCCCGCCCTGCAGTAGAGTCTAAAGTGGGTCAGATGAGTCTCACTGTTATTTCTTATTTCTATATTATTTCTTCTCATGGGCTATGGGGGGAAACCCATTTGACTGGCTCAGGGGATGTATCTCTGCTGGAGCTGTGGGATGCTGGGTGAGGTGATCCCCCATTCTCTGTGGTGGAATGAGCCAGCAGCTCCTCTTCAGGATGAGGGTGAGGAGGTGAAGAGTGGAAAGCCTGGTGTGCAGTTTGGGTTCCTCTCCTGACTGTCACACTGCTTTGATTTAGCAGAAAATGAACCTATAAAAAACCCCCTAACTTTGAAGGAGCTGGTTCCTGGGGGTCTGACTCAGAGCAGAGTCGAGAGGCTGCATTTCTGCCTCTGTCTTGCCACCCACCTGGGCTTCATTCACCAAATGGTCTGATTTAGGTTCCAGAAAACATGGAGCCAGAAATTGAAAGAAGTGGCCTAATTGGAATAACTTACCTAGCCAGGGAAAAGGAGGGACTGGAAGCTGTTCACTTCCTTCCTATCCAGAGCATCCAGTTCCACTGAGGTTAGGAATTATGCATGGAGGGAGGATGGTCCTTCACATCTCAGCATCAGATCCCTTCGTGCAAATGTTACCTGCAACAACAGGACATGTAAACTCCCCCAGTGAGCTCAGACACTCCCAAGCTGATCTCTGCTCTGAAATGCATCAAGGCTCTCACTAAATAAAAAAAAAAACGTGAGGTGTTGATGGCATTAGAGTAACACTGATTCCAAGTTGCCCTGATGCTGATGGGTTTGGTGCCTCTGGCTCTGGAGCACCAACCATGTTCTATGGTTCTGTGGCCAGAATCTTGGGAGAGATTTGGTCTGCACAAACCAAGTAGTCTTGAAAGGCCATGGTTTGCATGTTCTAAACTGTAAAACTTCACAGCTTGAGGTTGCAATGTTTTATTAGGCTGGAGAAGGAGAGTCTGCATCTTCCACCAGTGTTCCCAGGGGCTACCTCCCAGTTGTTGATGCATCACTGTCTTACAGAGCCTTCTCTGCACCAACCTAGAAGTTACCACATCTCCCATGCAGATAAACCCTTGTCACACAAACCCTAGAAGTTCCTGAGCTCATTCTTAGTGGTCCCTGGTCCAAAATAGAATTTGCATACTGCAGCCTGAAACTTACAGGGCCTTTGAGACTTTGAGCCTTTGAGCCAAAGCCCTGAGACTGCTGAGCTATTGACCTGAGGCATGAGGCAGATATTGAGAAAATCCTCCCCTCACAGTCACAGGGTGAGCCAGACTGTGCCCTTTTCCACATCTGATTTCCAGATTTCTCTGGCTAAGTCTCTGCTCAGCTGCCCTCATTTTGGACTGAGGATGTCCCAGAGTGTGAATGACAAGAAATGTCATTTGCCCCCTGGGATGCTGTCAGGAAACCTCAGCTTCCCATGCAGTTTCTTCATGTTTAACACATGCACAATTAACCCTGGCCAACCTGGAGCACCAGTGGCTTTGGCTTGCTGTGTTCAGAAGCTTTGTAATTCCTCTGGAATAGGAAACAGAGACATTACGTAAACTGGAAGTAACTTGTTCTAGGGGATTTCTGACTAAAGAGCATAAAAGTGGAGTGGGAGGGGTGGCAGAATGGTTAAACATGGGACTGCAGCTGGCTTCTGCCTAGGCAAAAGTGTGTTTGTGAGAAGTGAGTCCCAAGCAGGCTCCCTCTGAAGCAAACCCTGTTCTGCACAGTTCAGTGACTTGGTCGATGCTTTGGAAAGGTCACTTGGAGAATAATGGCACTTTCTGAAGAGAAGGAGAACTGCTGTTGAGAGAGGAACCCTCTCCAGTCCTGGATGCCCCTTGGTGAGGGAGTGGCTCCATTTATACACTTCTCCTGGCTTGGGGCATGGCTCATCTGGCAGAACCGGTTGTGATGTGGAAACGTCGGGGCTGGGAGACGAGACGAAGGCTGAGCTGGGGCTGTGTCCCCTGAGTAAATCAGATTGGGCTGGGGCACACACCCTGCTTCTCGTGAAACTGGATTAGTTCAGGGTGCAGTTTGTACCCGTGCTTCTCCTCTCGACTCACGGGGCATGAGGTTGGCAGCACTTGGCTTAAAGTTTTGGTAACATGCTAAAGAATTTTTTCCTCTTTGAAAAAATTATTATTTGTTTGGTAAGAATTATCCCTGAGAGAGTATCTGGCAGATCCTGGTTAGCCTTGTAGTGTGCTTCTGTGGGTAGGGACCTTCAGAGATGGGTAGGGACCATATCTCACCTCTCTTAGCTGTGTGGGACTGTTTCTGGCTGGAGGTTTCTGCAGCTGGGAGAACTTGGACTTCATTTGTGTGGCCTGATCTTTCAGCAGGGAGAGCTCTGCTTGTAGGCATCCCCGTTCATAACCTCCAGATGCAGGAGGAGGGCTTAGCTGGGTAATTCCTGCCTCTGGATCCCTAGAATCATAGAATCAGCCAGGTTGGAAAGGGCCCCTCTGAGATCACCAAATCCAACCCTTGATCCACTCCCCCCGTGGTTCCCAGCCCATGGCACTCAGTGCCACATCCAGGCTCTTCTTAAAAACCTCCAGGGATGGGGAATCCACCCCCTCCCTGGGCAGCCCATTCCAATGTCTGATCACCCTCTCTGTGAAGAATTCCTTCCTAATATCCAACCTAACCCTCCCCTGGCAGAGCTTAAGCCCATGGCCTCTTCTCTGACTGATGGAGAAGAGCCCAACCCCCCCCTGGCTCCAACCTCCTTTCAGGGAGTTGTAGAGAGTGATGAGGTCTCCCCTGAGCCTCCTCTTCTCCAGCCTCAACACCCCCAGCTCCCTCAGCCCTTTCTCCCAGGAATTCTGCTGGATCCCTTCACAGCCTCCTTGCTCTGCTCTGGACCTGTCCCTATTTGGGGCTCTGCTCCTCTTCCAGTAGTTCCTCAGGTAGGGTATTTCTGCCTTTATGAGAAGGATAATTTTGTGTTCAGTTTTCATGCTGCAAATCTCCTCTGTAGGTGGATGTCTTGTCTGCAGGGTAGCAAAACACCTCTAGGAGCAAGTAAAGGGCTTGAGAGGTCCCAGGCTTTCAGAGGTGACCCAGTGTGCACAGTGACAGTGGGAGCTGGGATCCAATGGGTGTGTTTGTGATACAAAACTGCTCTGTACTGTGGCCAGTGTCAGTGCTGGTTGGAGAGTGGTGTCTCCCAGGTGTCCTGTGCTGCAGAGCTGATCTCCTTGGGTGATGTGAGGTGAAAAAGGGGTCACAGGAGATGCCCAGGTAGTGAGAGCAGTCTGTAGATTTCAAAATACTGACTATGCAAGAACTTCAAACTGTCTGTACTGAACAGTCCCTCTGCATTTGGTCACAAATTTATTTATTTTCTGGATCTGTTCTTGATTGTGTGGT
Source organism: Calypte anna (assembly GCF_003957555.1). Lineage (NCBI taxonomy): Eukaryota > Metazoa > Chordata > Aves > Apodiformes > Trochilidae > Calypte > Calypte anna. Next base: position 3,851,717 of record NC_044271.1, read on the forward strand.
TGCTTCCATTTATTGAACTGTTTTTCTGAGTAAGATGAGGAAGAGCTGTCTCTCTGATAACCATCACTCAGAAGAGTCCTTCCTCTTGCAGAAACATCTCTAAGTGATGAAAGCCTCCATCTGGCTGACTGAAGTGAGCCCTTCTTCCTGATGGAGCTGTGTGGGATCATCTTGATCTCCAGAGCTCTCTCTTCTGACAGCAGTGTCTCAGAACCCATGTTTTGGGGATCTCCTGCTATCCCCAGCTCTGCAGCCTCTCAGCCAGGAATCTGGCAGCAAGAGTGGTTTCAGCAGCAGGTGAAGCCTGAATGTATTTGCCTGCTTTCAGCTGGGTGCTCTGTGGGGTGGTACTTGCAACATGCTTCAGGTGACAGTGTGACACCTTGAGCTGGCCAGCTTTTAGCTAAATAACATGCTGCAATTCAGCCCAGTCAGGAAAAAGGTTTCTACATCCTCCTTGGTCATCAGGTACCAATAACAAGAAGTAATAAGGATGTGGTGTTTAAAGCATCCTACAGACTCTTTGTTCCCTTCCAGCTGGAACCTGAGGTGCAAAAAAACAGTGGCTACCACCAGTTGATATTTATTAATCCTTCTTCCAGATGTGCTGAGTGTAGTGGTTTAGATACCAGATGGGACTGAGAGCCTGGGGCCAGGCTGGATTGTGCTGTGTGGTGGTTGTGGCTCTGGGCAGCAGGCAGCTGGTTATGTGCCCATCACTGCTTTAGGAGCTGTCTGGATCTGAGCTGGGGGCTCTGTTGCTCTTTCAGAGTCAGTGGCCAATGGGACTGAAATCTGGTCAGTGAGGTAGCCCCTAAGTCACTGCCTCTTGGATGACTTCAGGAGAAACCCAGGTGTCTGAGCTGGAGACATTCCTGAGAAGCCAGACAAACCTTCCCCCTTGTGAAGAGTTTGGGGTGTTCTCACGGGGAAGGGATGAGCTGGGGTGTCTGCAGACATTGCCCAGCTGAGGGGTGGCTGATAGGGATCAGGAGACAGTAATGGACACCTACAACTTGGCTTCCAGAACACCACCTGCACCTTTGGCCTCAGTTTCAGACATGGATTTGCTTCCCTTTGGTAAGAGACACCTCATTAGAGGTCATGGAAAAGCAAGAGTCTCTCAAGGCATCTGGCCAGATGTCACATCTTGGTACTGCTCTGTGAAACATCCCTGAACATCCTGGCAGCTACAGAGGAGGCAGCAAAGGCTGAGACAACCCTTTGGATTTTCTATCTGGTTGGATTTGTTGGTGGTGATACTGGTTTGGGTCCAGCCAAGGGGCAGCAGCCTCTGTGAGCTGGGGGTAAAGCTCAGGGACAGTCAGACTGTGTCCTGGAACCTCTGATTCCTCAGTCCCTCTGGAAATGCTGGAAAAAGTGAAAGAATACAAGAGTTACTGAAAGAGTCAGGAGCTCAGGAGTTACTGAGAGTCAGGAAAGGTACTGAGGGTGTTTTCTGATAGCTCTCCTCTCTGTTCAGTAAATAAAAGCCATCAGTACCAAAATATAAATTCTCCAGAATGAAAGCAGAGCCAAGGGTGATGAAAGGCACCTTCCTTTTGGTTTGGTCTTTTTTTTTTTTTTTTTTTTTTTCGGGATAAACTGCCTCTAAAAATGACAATTTCACAGCACTGGCTCCTTCTGTGATATGATTCCATGCCTGGGTCTTGTGATCTTTGTGAACAAAAGGCCTCAGGACCAAATGAGGGAATTTACCTTCTTGTGATACTGATCCTCTTAAGTATTTGTTTCCCTTCCCCACTTGATCTGATCATCTAATGGTTCTCCCACTGAATCATTTCTAGTTGAGGTCTCTCCTTATTCTGATTGTTTCTTTCTTGTGGAAGAACAACCATCTTTGGAGCTCTTCCTACCAAGCACATTGGCCCAGGTTGGAGATGGCCACAGTCCAAGACCTTGTCTCGGAGCAGGCTGTTGTTCTTGTAGGTTAGATCTGGTTAGGAATATCCCTGACTGGCTGATGTACAATCTCCCATTAGCTCAGGCTTTGCCAGGGCAATTATATTGAAGAAATCACTGCTGGCACAACTGAGCCTGGCTGCTCACCCCTGTGAACTTCTCATCCTGGGGAGGCAGCAAGGGAAACAGAACCTTGCCTGTCTTCTCCCACACAGAACTGGCCCTGGGTGCCCAGTTTTGACACTGCTAAAGGAAGGTTGGATGTGTGAAAATTGCCTTTCTTCAATATCTGGACCAAATGGACACCCTTCTTCCTCATTAAATAACATCTGATTTAGGGGTTTTCTCAATTTGACAAATTAAAAAGAAAAGAAGAAAAAAAAATCACCATGATGACAACTGCTGCATGACACTGATCTGGTGTATTAATATGCCTCCTTCCCTACTCTGCCAGACCAGTCTGGATTCTCAAAGAAAAAGCCCTTCTGGTGCTCCTCATGCTGGATCCATCGGTGTCTCAGCTCTATTCTGTGTCTCAGGAAAAGACAGAGAAAATCATGGTGTCCTCAATCTAAAGCACAGAATCCTCAGCTTCTGTAGTTTCTGGTTTAAACTTTGTCTTTCCAGTTTTGGGTTTCCTTGTTGCAGGTGTAATGAAGTTTCTTCACATCAGGTTTTGATAAAGTCTCAAACTGGTGAAAAGTTATTTGATGAGGAGAAGTTTTGTTGTTAGTGCAGACAGAAAAGTGGAATGAGGTTCATGTAAGCTGAGACATGGAATGCTTCAGGTCCAGTCCCAGGCTGCTGCCTTTCATTCTGTAAACACCCAGAGACAGGGGTACCTCCTGAGGAGAGGTCTCCCCTTCTTAGGACACAAAAACAAGTTGTTCTTGGGAAGCACCTATTGCTCTCCATTGACAACACAGCTGCTGAAATGAACATTTTCACCTGGGTGCAGCTCTGTACCAGTGAGGGTAGGGAAGACAAAATGGTCTTTCATGCTCTCTTCTATGTCACAGCATTGGCTTTTGATCTTCTGTAGGAGATTTACAATAGAATTCTGGATATTATTCATTGGCCTATACTGTGTGGAGGTAAAACTGGGGATGCACAAGAACAGAATATTTGATCTTATTGTAAGCTGCTGGTGGTGATAACACTTGAGTGCCCTTTCTAGACCTTTATTCTTAAGGTCTAGATGTTTTGAGTCTGCATATCCCATGTCTAGAAGAATTAAGTTTTACCCTTGTGGTCATGCTTAATACTTCAAATGGAAAAGGTTTATTTAAAGAACTTATTTAAAGACCTTTAAATGAAGAATGATGGTCTTGTCCTCCTACCAAAGCCCTCAATTTTTTTATTTCATCCACTGCTACCAAAGCATTTCCCATCTGCATCCCATCACTGCTGAAATAGCAAGCACCAAACAAGAGTTTGGGATTTAACTCTTCTCAAGTCCTGGACTTTTGAGTAGTCATTTACTGTGATGCGAATTAACACAGACACTGGTGCCAGGAGCAGGGATCCTGCAGGTGCAGGAATGCTGAGATGAGACAATAACTTTTATTGGACTCCCTGATAACTGCAAACACAGAGAAACTTCAGTTCAGAGCCCCTTCATCAGTCTGGAAGTTCATACCCTGTCCTAATTTTATGTGGTTAAAATGTCACAGATGCTGCTAAGTAAGTAGGAGCCAAAAGGAACGGGAGCTTCATACTGCTAAAGAGGTGGACAAATCTTCTGTGTTTGTATTTTTCCCAAGGTCACAGTCCTGCTCTAAGCCAGAGTTATTCATGTCCTTCCTCTGGAGTCTGAGGACACAACCTTTACCTCTAAGAGGGGATGATGACAGTGCCCAACTTCTCTGAAGAGCTTTGAGATTGCCAGTGTAAACACACCCTGGGAGCAGGATGTCTCAGTGCTGTTATTAATATTTCATCAACTCAATATCTGTTTCCCCATCCCATCACTCCAGACATGCCTCCCTCCTTTTCCTAAGGGATCTGCTCTGACCTCCTGAGACCATCAACTGCTCTCACATTTTTCCTTCTTCCACATCTCACACCAAAGTGTGAGATGCTGTGGGAGAATCATCTCCCTGCTTCAGATTGTCCTAACAACCTGGCAGATACATGTCCACTAGTTCTTTTATTTGAGGAGCAGTGAATACAGGCTCTTTTCATTAAACCCTACACTTTGGATATTATTAGACATCTCACATCTTGATCTAACTTCTGTTTTCTTTCAGGGCAGACTGGATCCATAATTTATTAGCCTTAGTGTCCTCCACTGTATATTTTTTGCTTTTATCATCCCATTTTTTTGAGACAGAGAAATGCACAAGGGGTGCACCCTGTGATAGTATTTAACATTTTGTAGTTAATTCCTTCCTCATCGTTCCCAGTATGGATGCAGCCCCTTGGGCTGAGCACTCACCCAATGCTTCTTTCTCTTTATCACAGAATATGTGGTGATGAGATAGATGGAAGCACCATGACCATCCAGAAAGCCATACAACTTCTGTGCTCTTCTGATGACAAATACCAGGCCATGGGTGCTTACTACCTCCAGCACACCTGCTTCCAGGATGAGTCTTCCAAGCAAGAGGTGAGCCAGCTCCTTCAGAGCTCTGCTGTCACCCTGGCTGTGATGGCACAGGAGATGGATGAAATTGCTTTTCCTCAGTACCAAGGGTCCACAGGTCCCCTTCATTTTAATGATGGAGCCTTTATACCTCATTAGTCACACCCAGGGTGTAATTAAGTACATTTTCCAGCTATTTGTGGGCACTTTCTCTTAATAGCAGTTCATCAGGATTTTAGCACCAGGCAACAGTTACCAGACACAGAGAAGTCTGAGTCCTCCTTGTCACAGATTGATGGGCTTTGGGGACACAGGAGCAGCCATCCAGACCCAGTGTCCTCCTCTGGATGGAACTGCACCTGGTTTTCTCATGTATCGTTGCTGTCTCAGAGCTGCAGTGTCACAGCCACATGAAATTGCTCTGTGATTTTCATCATGCATTGTTCAAAGACATTTGCAGCAGTTTCAGCCATCTAAGTCAATGGGTTAATTAGTGATCACGTATCATATGATCACAGACCTGTTTGGCTTGGAAGACACCTTAAAGGTCACGTAGTTCCAACACCCCCTCCTACAGGAACACCCCCTCCTACAGGAACACCCCCTCCTACAAAGCTATTCCATAAAAACAGAAGCCCTTCTGTTTGGAAAAAATAATTAAAAATTTAAAAAGCACACCTTACTTTCCCAGTTACTACATTTATGCCAACATGCAGAAAAGGAGGCAGAGGTCCAAAGGATCCAACCTTGAGGTTAGATCTGCTGTATCAAAACTGTCACAAAAGTTTCCCCCCACCCCTGCACCCCTGCAGTCAAGATGTTATTCCTATGGATCTGGTTTTCCCTTTCCTGGCACAGAACTGGAGCTGGACCTGCTGTCCCAGCATGGGGATGGCTCTCTGTGCTCTTGCTGCAGTGAGTGCAGATACCCCAGCCCAGGTCACAGTCCCTGTTGTGGGCTGGACACACCCTTCCTTACCCTTGAAAACACTTTCTGAGCAGTGCCTTGTTCCCCTGCCTCCCAGCCAGATGTGTCAGAGCAGGTCTGGGAGTCACCCCACACACATTTGTTTTCTTTGCTTTCTAAAGGTTCTCATTCAGTCAGCAAATCCCCAGGGGCTGCTCTGTGCCAGGAGGGGCTCCATGCAGGATCACATCCTCAGGAGACCTGGTCCAGAGAACCTCCTGTAGCTGGGTCTCATAATTTTGAAGAGCTCAGCTGGAGGATTTTGCCTTTATATATCCCTGACCCCAGCAGGTTGGGGTTCACACCCTTTCCCAATGCTGCCCAGTATGTCCCAGTACGAGGCTGACCTCGAGGGTGTTTACACTCTGTCCATCCCTCTAAGCTCAGCCTGTGATTTCTGGATGCAGATGAATTGCCACATCATGTCATTGTCTGCCTAGAAATGGCCTCTCCAGATAGAGCAACGTTTTCACCAGGTGCACATGGATGGAGCTGGGTGAAAGTTTGTGGGAGCAAACACATCTACATCATCCATGGTCATTACTCACAGAGTTACATTACTTCTGCACTTAGAGCTCCAACCTCAGGGCCAGTACCTTTGTGCTCATCACCTCTGTCCCCAACCAGACATCCCAGCTGTGAGCTCCAGCCACCCCTTACTGCCAGGTCTGCTCTCCTCAGTGTATGCCAGGCTGACTCCCAGCAATGCCCTACCCGTTGTCCCTGTCCCAGTGATGCTCTGCACATTGTGCTGATGGTTCTGTGTCCTCCCTGCTGCAGGTCTACAGGCTGGGGGGAATTGCCAAGCTGGTGGAGCTGCTCCGCAGCACGAACCAGAACGTCCAGAAAGCGGCAGCCGGAGCCCTCCGGAATTTGGTCTTCAAGAATCCAACCAACAAGATAGAAACCCGGAGGCAGAATGGGATAAGGGAGTGTGTCAGCCTCCTCAGGAGGACAGGGAACACTGAAATTCAGAAACAACTGACAGGTACACAGCCAACTGCTCATCCCTCAACAAGGGCCATGGTTCTCCCTGTCTGTGGTCCCTGGAATGCAGAGGCCCAGGAGCCCTGGTGCTGCCATACCACAGAGAGGATGTTTTTATGCCCCTGGTGCACCAAGTGGCAGCTAAAACAGAAGGCAGAGGAGGTCCTGGCCCTTTGATATCCCATAAGGGTTCCTCACATCATAACTGCCCATTGGGGAAGCTCCTATCCCAGTTCTCCCCCAGCACCTGAGGTCACTCTGCCATTCCCATACCTTGCCTGGCTCCTGTGCTGCTCCCAGTGAAGGCCAAGGGTGCTGGCAGTCCCAGTGTGGTTGGGCTAGTGGTGTCACTGGTGTCTCACCTTTTCTTGAAGGATTGATGTGTGTTTGTTGGTGGAGGTCACCCTCAGCTGTGACTAAGTTCTTGTGTGCAAGCCTGTATGAGATCCCTGGAGAGATCTCTTCTGTCTGCAACTTAATGGTGACAAACACCAATTTTGGGAGGAAGGAGGATGCTTCAGCACCCACCTGACACTGTGCTCCTGGAGCCCATCCTGACTGTCTCCCATAGGGATGTGCCTTTAGTTCCCAGAGGGATGGAGTGAAGAAGGGCTGTGCTATTGGAATTCACTCTAACTCTGGAAGTTTCTAATGCATGGTGACCCTCTGCTTGAGCTTGTCTCCCACCTTTTTCCTAGGACTGCTCTGGAACCTCTCCTCCACTGATGAATTAAAAGAAGAGTTGATACAGGAGGCCCTCCCCGTCTTGACAGACTGTGTTATCATCCCTTTCTCTGGCTGGTCTGATGGAAGCTGCAATAGAACAAGAGAAATTATTGACCCAGAAGTATTCTTCAATGCTACAGGTTGTCTGAGGTGAGTTAATGAGCAGGGATTTACTGTAATTTATGCCTGTTGACAAAAGCTGAAGCTGTCTAAATCCTCTTACAGTAAGCTGGAGACAGACTCACTGCAATTGTATTAATAAAAATCCTCCTGGAGAAAGTTTTCCTAAGAGAAAGTGCAGAAAATAATTACACATACACCACTCTTTCTAGATTTTTTTTAATGTTTGTTTCTGCAAAAGCTCTGCTCAAAAAATAAAAGTTGCTTTGTTGTGGGAGGGCTGCAGTACTGAAACCTGACAACGTTGAACTCAGACCAGGAAATTTCACACTTTCTGCCCTTAGATTTTTTCTAGAGAAAAATTTGGTTACCAGAAAACAAACTGGTTTGGGTTTTAGGAGACAAAATGACAAAATTTGCTATACAGGGAAAACAAGTGTTTTCCCACAGAAGTTAATACCTGTTTTGGTACAGAGCAGTCCCATTGCCCTGGACTTTTCCTGACTCCTTTCATCAGCCACGGAACAGGAGCTGCAGATTGGACTCAGAAGAGTTTATTTTTTTCACTGGAAATCCAGAGCCCTTTTGTAGAGGATCTTCGCCCTGACTTGCTGTTCCTCCTACCACCCTCCTCCACTTGGATGTGAGCTCCTTGTCTCACTGGGAGCCACTGGGGGTGAGGGGGGAAGCACTCTGGATAATTAGGTACTTTCATCAACTGCAGCTCTCCCCGAGGGAGCTCAGCGCCGACCGCACCCTCGCCAGACATGCAGCCAGCAGGAGCTGGATCTGCTTAGGAAACACAATGAGTGAACATGGCACAGGGGCCTTTGGAGATGTGATACTATCATCTTCTGTGGCTGGGAACCGTGTCTGAAAGACAGCAAGTATGGTTCCTTTCCCTGTTTTGAAAGGCAGCTCTGCCCTGCAGTCGCAGCACGGGATGCTTGGTGTCTGCTGGATGTGAGGTGCTCCACTTTTAAGACCATCTCAAGCCCACTGGTGCCACAAAATATCACCTTGAAATAAGGGAAAGAGTATGCTGCTTCTCTTCTTCTGCACAGCTTGGGAAAGGAGTTTTCCATGGAGTTGGACTCAAGGCAGGCTCCATCTGCTGAGACTTATCACAGCCTGGGGCAGTGATGTCCAACACCTCCAGTGAAGACCTCCAGGTGCAGGTCAGAGCTGGAGGCAGCAGGGCCAGAGAGCAGAACGAGTCAGGAGAGCAAGGGGGATGGGTCCAGAGCCCCTGCTCCAAGGGATGAGCTGGGATTGCTCTGACTCACTGCCCTGCCACATCATAACACAGAGATGAGAACAGCCTTGGGTTTGCCCTGGGCTCAAGCCATTGCTGCTCAAGCATTTCTGGATTGCAGATGAATTCATGTTAATGAGGAGGCTGCAAATCACAGTGAGCATCAAATCCAGTTCTGGAACTCCTGGAGTGAATATCTCACAACGACTGCAAACCTCTCTTTGTTTTTCATTTGCAAGCTACAAGGCAATAAAACAGGGAAGAAAAAGAAAACATAACAAAGAAAACCCCAAAAACGATTTCCTGTTACTGGAAAAACTCCCCTGTCCTGGCAGACAGCAGTGCTCAGGAGTCTGGGACACATCCCAAGCTGGTCAGTCCCTCTGGTCACACTGATTGCTGTCACCAGGTCCAAAAACAGTAATGCTGCTGGTCCTGTGTAGCTCCATGCTTACAACCATTCACACCTTCCTGATTTTCACAATAATCCCAGCTGGTCTTTATTCAGTCTTCTCTTTGGAAACACCTCCAAGGAGGCAGTGAGTCTGTGCATGCACGTTGCCTCTAAATATCACTGATATTTACCCTCAGCAGGAGAATGCCTTCTATGCAGAGCTCCTTTTCAGGACATTTTCCTGGATTAGATCAGTCCTAAAGAGCAACAGAAAATCTGTGCACCAGTGCAGTCCTACAGAAGGCCTCCAAAAGGAGAGTAGTCCAGCAGCCTTGCTGAGCCTATCCTTAAGTGAATTACAGCCAGAACAGAGCCCAGAAACCTTAGTCAGTGGACTCAACTCATCCTCTCTCCTCCTTCTCTCCTGACATGCTGTGTGATGCCTTTCTTCAGAAACTTGAGTTCTGCAGACATGGGGCGCCAGACCATGAGGAATTACCCTGGTTTGATTGATTCTGTCATGACTTACACCCAGAACTGTGTGGCTTCCAACCGACCTGATGATAAGGTACCAGATCCTAAAATCATGAAATCCTAAAATCATAAAATCCTAAAATCATAGAATCATGGAGTGGTTTGGGTGGGAAGGGACCTTAGAGAACATGACTGCCATGGTCAGGGACACCTCTCCCAGCCCAGGGTGCTCCAAGCCCCATCCAACCTTCAACACTGCCAGGGATGGGGCAGCCACAGCTTCTGGGGGGCAACCTGGGCCAGGGTCAGGAGCTCATACAGTATAACTGCTAAAATATTACAGCATGGCGTGTGTCCTCTCTGTAGCTGTAGACTATGTTGCTCCATATTTGTCTGCCTAATGTGATGCTTCTGGTGATGATTTCAGTCTGTGGAGAATTGCATCTGCATCCTGCACAACCTCTCCTACCGCCTGGATGCTGAAGTTCCCAACAAATACACCCAGCTCAACCACATGGCCCGGAGTGTTTACATGGACAAAACCCTCACAGGTTGTTTCAACAGCAGGAGTGGTAAAATGGAGGTAAGATGTGCCACAGACTGCTTGGAAATGTGATCTTCAGCCCCACGCAAGGGCTGCGAGGAGTGGGATCTGAACTTCCAGTTTTTCATCTCTTTGTAGAATGATGAATATGGTGTCCCCCTTCCTGAGGAGGATTTTAAACCCAAAGGACCCAGCTGGCTCTACCACTCTGATGCCATCCGCACTTACCTCTCCCTGATGGACCAGAGCAAGAAGGATGCCACCTTGGAAGCTTGTGCTGGAGCTCTGCAGAACCTCACTGCAAGCAGAGGGCTGGTAAGTCCTCCTCTCCTCTCCATGCACTTGTGGGCAAAAGTATCAGCTCTTTAGAGTAACCAGAGAGGAAAATGTCCTCCTTAAACCTTGGAGTGGCAGCTCCAGCTGAAATATGTGTTAATGTTAAAAATAGGGCCTAAAAAGGGGCTACGGTCAGCATCCCAAGGGTATATCCTAGATCCATACCCTTCCCATGGGCTTCTCTAGGTTGGTCATACTACCAGCATCTGCTGTTGCTGATGGCCTCCCCCCAGGACAGCAGTGAGGCTGTGCACAGATGTGCCCAGATGTGCCCAGATGTCATTAACCCAGAGATGTGCCTGTGCTGCCACCTGCGCACGTTTTTCCAGTGGGAGGTGGCTCTAATAACAGGGTGGGTTGTGCTGTGGATTGTGGCTTGTCCTCACATCAGAGCTGCTTGTAAAATAGCTCTGCTGGATGTCCTAACCCATGGGTATGTCAGTGGGGAGGTGACAGGGGCTGCAGGACACCGTTGGGTATTGCAGGGCAAGGCAGGGGCCACGTCACGCTGGCAGCTCCGCTGTGCCCTGGGCACGTCCTCACAGGCTGCCTTCACGTGGACAGACCTCAACTTGTCTGTTTGTGTCAAACTTCATCAATTCCTATTCAAATGAGATGGCGAGGGAGATGGGGAGATAATGATTTCATAGGCAGGAGAGGCGTGGCACGTGTGTGAGCTGTTCCACCCAGAAACACAAAGTGAGTCACGAGCGGAGCCTGCGCTGGGACAGCCTCAACCTGCCAGCTCTCATCTCCTGGGAGCTTCTGCTGCAAGTCTTCCACTGTGAAATACTTTGGCAGCCTTGGGCTTTGGTTTTGGTTGGGTTTTTTTGCAGTTTAAGTAAGCTGTGGCATTAAGGAGGTGGAGAGAGGCTGTGGCAGTGTGGGCAGAGCTGATGGGAGCAAGAGGCTGGAGCTGTATTCTTCCTGGAAATGGAAAGGTGTTCAGCAACCAAGATTATTACACAAGAATGTCCTTTGGGCAGGGGGGGAAGAAAACAAACAAACCAAAACCAACTCTTACACTCTTAAAGCAACTTATTTCAGCCTTCTGGAAGGGAATGGTTGGAATTTGTCTGGATGTGCAGAAGTGGTTTCTCCTCCCAGGGGTCCTATTCCAGCTCAGAGCTGGAGCTGGGCTTGGTTGCTGGGTTTGCTCTTGCTTGAAGGAAAGGGAAACTGAGGACAAACTTAAAAATCTTACCAGAAGCCTTTCACTTATAGAGGAGAATGCTGAATGTCTTCTCAGACTCAGCTTTAGGGTTCCAGTGGTGCTGGTGTGGATCTGTAAGGGGGTACATGTGCCTGCTGGAGCATGGGAAGGAAACTGGGTCTCAGGCCACTGGGAGAGAATTGTCTTCCAGCCCATTCCTCCCATTCTCATGTGACTGTTGATGGACATGTGTCCATCATGGTGCAGCAACCTCCAGCATCCCTTTTGGTGAGGCAGCAGCTGAGAAGTTCAGCTGGTAAAAGCATCAGTTTAAAGCCTGGCAGTAAGAGGGCAATTTATTAAGGGCTTGTGCTTCCAATACCCATCTGCATTGGCTCCATCCCGAGATCTTCAGGATTTGCATAAGCAAATATGAGCTCAGGATCCAAGATGATTATTTTTGGTTTTCAGCTTATTTTTAAGAGTATCATTAGCTCTTCCTGTCCTAAATTACTTGTGGCATGGCAGGGAGCTACAAGGGCATCGGGCCAGAGCAACAGGGATGTGAAGGCAAAACTTCTCCAACTTATGGGAGTATCAGCTGGGTGAGCAACTGTCCCCCCTCAGGGCTCAGAAAGAGGGCAGAAATCCCAGCTGTATCCCTGAGGATGATGCTGACTTTGCAAATGTCTGCAGAGAAGAGGGGTAAATGACAAAGTAAGTGGGACTGTGGGAGCAGAAGAAGGTATTCCAAATACGCTTATTTTATAGTGTAGTCACGTTTGGCCCCATGCATGAATCCAGTTGTATCCTCCCAGCCTCAGAAGTCACCAGACACCCCTGTTCTGTCTCCTAGATGTCCAATGCAATGAGCCAGCTGATTGGGTTGAAGGAGAAGGGGCTGCCCCGCATAGCTCGGCTGCTCCAGTCCAACAGCTCCGACGTTGTCCGCTCTGGGGCTTCTTTGCTGAGCAACATGTCCAGGCATCCTGTTCTTCACAAAACCATGGGTAAGGAATTTCCACCACTGTGGATTCCAGAACAATGTTTCTAACTCTCTAGTTTGTGTCCACCTCACCTTGGAAACCCCATGTTAAGGCTTAGCCAGAAATTGGGCAAAGCAGCTTCATTTCTTCTGGCCAAAAGGACAATTAGGTGATATCTCCAGGCTTCATTAACAACATGTGTGCTATCTCAAAGTCTCTGCAAGCGTGAGGCATGCTTTATAGATAATGAAAAATCTGCAAGGTCAGGAGGGTGACAGTGTTTTGGGAAATGAGTTGGGCTTGACTCCTCATGCCCAATGTCACTGGCCTTCCAGTGGCCTGCAGCACCCATTTTATCTCTGAAGATCAAGTGGTGACTATTATGCCATTACTGTCCAATGTTATCAGTGCCTCCATCCTGAATCTCTCTGCCTTCTTGTATTGAATAGTGCTAACACAAGCAGTATCATTCACTTGTGCCAGGTTTTATTTAAATGTTGATTGGAACATTCCACCTCTTTAGCTCACCAGGTGCTCCCAGATGTATCACGTCTCCTGTCATTCCAGTCTGGAAATAACAACAGCTATGGGGAGATCATGACATCAGCTTGTTACACTCTGAGGAACCTCATCATGTCCAACCCACACCTGGGAAAGTCTTACTTGACAAGCAACATGTTAAATAATGTAGTAAGCCTGTGCCGAAACGGGTGAGTTTGGGGCAGAAAGCATGGAGAGGGTCATGCCAATTTCAGCTCAGAGATTTTTGAGCCCATGCACTCTGTGCACACCCCAGAACCTTTCCAGCACCCTTCAGACCCCTGGGAAAGCATTCAGCCTTCCCTGTGCTTGTAAATTGAGAGAGCCAAAAAACATCAAACTTTATTAGACTCAGATCCTCAGCACCAGATTCTTGGCATGAGCCATTCATGGTGGGATTTGTAAAGGGGCCTCAGGAAATTTCCAGTGAATTTTAAAGAATTATAAAAAGACCTGAAAGGCCAACATCTTAAAGCCTGTTAGAAACTCCAGCCTTCAAACCAGGGGATGCCAGTCCACAACCTGACTCCCTTGCATCAGGGCCTCCTGCTCCCAGCTCCTTATCCTAAGGGTCAGGTCTGAGATTCAGTCACCTCTGATACACTGGAATTGTGCTCAACTTTAATGTTCAGCTTTGTTATCTTGCTGCTGGAACATCCACCTCAAGTGGCAAAGAGGCAGCTTCAATGAAACGTATTTATATATTTCTTATTATTTCTTATTATTTTTTAAAAAATATATTTTTTGACCATGTATTCTCTTTCCTCAACTTTCATCTCTTCTGCCATCTCTTTTTGTTTTAAACAAACACATTACATATTGTCTTCTGTTGTGACAAGACATTCACATGCCTTCTCCAACACCCTTTGATAAACCACTTACAATCTGCCACTTGTTTCATGGCAGCAGAGAGATTGTCACTCATTAGAAGTGGCCTCCTTGTTTAGTTTGAACCTCAGCCAACCAACCTCAGTCAGTTTGCTGCTTCCACTCTGCAAAAAAGCCCAATTACCATGAAACCCAGCCCTCTTCTGAGTCTTTGTTGTTTGGAATGGCATTACCTTCTGCCTTAAGTCCTGCTTTGGATCCCTCCAACCCATTGTCAGATAATTTACTACGTCAGCCAAGGGTTTCATAACTGGGACTGTGTGTACCTTAATTGGCTTTGTGCTGTGTGATGAGCTTTGTGTGCAGTGACTCACGAAACTGCCAGGAGTTACCAAACTCTTGAGATATCTTGGGTATGTTCCTCCTGTCCTTATCATGAAGTCCTTCTGAGAAGCTCCCCAGTTCTTAAAATCTCCAAAACTTCATTTTTTTTCTTTCCCTCCTTTATTAATTTCCATTCCCAAAGACTTTTATGCTGCTTAATTCTTATGCAGAAATGACATTTTACACCCAGGACTAATTTCACTTATTCAAGGTGAATCACTTCAGACTGTTCCCATGAAAGATGTGAGGGACATCTCCTCTCTAGTGACCCAGACACCTGCTAGCTCACAAGCTGCCAAACTTTTCTCCCTTCCCTGTGGAGTCTGGAAGAAGGATAAGAAATTGTAGGGTGGGATTTGTCCAGTCCTACATCAGAAAGAGCCTCACCCTCTGGATCCAACACCTCAGTTTGTCTGAGAGCAGTGGATTCTTCACCTTCCTGGGACATCCCAGTTAAACAATTGGTTCTATCTCCTGCATACATCCTCACCTATGGCACAAGCTTCACAGTGAGGATGGTGTTTGTTCACTCTTTGTAATTTTTAATCCAAGGTGACAAAAGATTGAATATTACCCTTTTTCTCTTTCTGTTGCTGTTTCTGAAAATCAAGCTAATGTTACTGATTTATTGAGAAGTCTGATGTCCTTTCCAACTTTCATCTCCAACTGTCTGAAAAATACTCCTCTACTCATTTTCAAGCAACATTATTTCATTGATAAAAATACATTTTTTCTCAATAATCCCACACCAAAAGTTTCTCTTCAAAATCTCTTTTGGTATCCTGTGGCACATTGAAATCACCAGTTCCCACAGTAACATCAGCAAATGAGATTTGCAGTTTGTCTCACAATCCTAAAGAATTTCTTCTTAAGATTTCATCTCAATCTCCCTTCTTGCAGTTTGAAACCATTCCTTCTCACCCCATCCCTCCAGGCCCTTGTCCCAAGTCCCTCCCCAGCTTTTCTGGAGCCCCTTCAGGCACTGGAAGGTTCTTTAAGATCTCTCTGCAGCCTTCTCCAGGCTGAACACCCCCAACTCTCAGCCTTGGCTCCAGAGCTGCTCCAGCCCTCCCAGCATCTCCATGGCCTCCTCTGGACTCCAGCAGCTCCATGGATGGATCATTCCCTCCCTCACCCTGCTGGTCATGCTGCTTCTTTAGATGCAGTTTAAGACATGGGTGGTTTCTGGGCTGGCAGCAGACTTTGCTGATGTTGAGCTTCTCACCAACCAACACCCCCACATCCTTCTCCTCAGGACTGCTTACAGTCCATTCTTCCCTAATCCTCTGTCTGTGCTTGGGATTGCCCTGCCCCAGGTACAGAATAATGTCACATTCCTGCCTTACCACACAGTGTGGTCCTTCCAGGCCCCGGGTTGTTCCTGATGACCACTGTCAGTCTCATTTCTCAAACACATGGAATATTTGGGGGAGCTTTATGCTTTATGAGGCTGTGTCATACAGGGAGGGTCCTGAGTCTGGTCTTGTACCTCTCCCTCACTTTGGCTTTTTGTCTCTGTCTCACTGAGCTCAGCACTGGAGTGCACGGGCAGGATGAGGACCAACAGGTCAGAGGCAGAGATAAGAAGCAGCACAGAGGTTTATATCTAGGTTGTTGTATGAAATGTTCCAAAATTCTGAAAGGTTCTGCTATGACTCACAGTTTCGGAGCTGTTACGTGAGCTGTGAAGTTGTGCTGAGTCAGGACTTCTGGTTGCAGATGTTGTTGTAATGAACGCTCCCATCTCCTCTCCTCACCTGAGAGCCCTCCTGAGTGACCTCCCACACTGTCCCTGCAGACACCAGGGAAGGGCTGACACCATTTCCCTGCTCTTTCCATCTACCCAAGTTCACACTCCAGGAACTCTCCTTCACCTCAGCTTAATGCCCATTTTTCTGCTCAGAGCCATCCCCTCTTCTTCACTTGTCCTGCTCCAGCCCTGGAGGTTGTTGTCAGGTGCCACAGGGAGGGCCAGGACGGTTTTCCTGAGCATCCTCTGCTGGATCTGGCCAGGCTCCCACTGGAGTGGGATGGTTTCAAGGCTGTGGGTGAAGCCTGTGGGTTGCTGTAATTCACTGGGGTCTCTTTCATCTTCCCAGCTCCTGTCCAAAAGCAGCTGAAGCTGCTCGCCTGCTCCTGACAGATCTGTGGTCCAACAGGGAGCTCCAGAGTGTGCTCAAGCAGGTAAGGGTTACTAAATGTGGGGGGGTCTCTGTGCCAACCAGTTTGCACCCTAGGGTGATGCTGGCTTAGGTGGGCTCCTCCGTGGTGCTCTCTGGTGCTGCCCTGGGCTGGGAAGGGCACAGAACCTGGTTTCATGCCAGCCTGGGAGGTCCCCTCTGTTGTATCCCATCGTGTAGGATCAGCATGTCCCAACAGATCCCTGGCAAGGCTCCTCCTCTCTTCCCCCCCTGTTTTCTCCTGTGTCCATAACCTTGTTTTGTGGTTATTTCACCCCTACGCTCAGGGTAATCTTTCAAACCAAGAGAAGCAGCATTTGGGATTTGTTTTGCTCCCTTCAACAGAAACTGTTGGGTGCAGAGGCAGCTGGGGCAGCTCCCATCCATGGCTGCCTTTGAACCAGCTGGGTTTTCCCAACTCCCCAGCAGCAGCACCTGCAGAGAGCAGAGGGCAAATTAAAGAGAAGGAATAACATCCACAGGGAGGAGAACCCTGGGGGCAGGAAGGGAGAGAGTACCTCAATATCATCCTCAGGTGAACAGTTAGGGACTTTCTCCAGAGGAGCTTGGGCAGCTTTGCACAAGGCTCTGCTGGGAGCCTCTGCCAGCTCCTTTTGATGTCACTGAGTCACCCCTGTGTTCACACAGATGTTCCTTGCATGGGCAGACATCAGATGAGAAGGCTGGAAGTCTGCAGGGATGGATGCATCATGCATGCACCTCTGCTGCTTTTCCAGGACAAAATAAGGTTCAGTGAAGGAGTAGGTAAAGGTTTTCCCTGGCAAAGCTGCAGAAGCCCAGCTCTTGGTGGATGGAAAGCAATACAAGGAAGATGAAAACCATCAATGAGGGTGGGAGTTCACAGACCAAAGGCACCCAGAGAGGAGAAGGAAGCAGATGTGAAGTGGATGACCACTGCTGAAGTGGGGTGGGAGTCTCTCTTCCACAGCAGGAGATGGTTCTCAGTTGCACTCACTTACACTTCATGTCCTTCTGCTTTTTCAGCAAGGGTTTGACAAGAACATGATGGGATCTTTAGCTGGGACGACCTTCAGGACCCTCTCTTCCAGATTTTAGGAGCCTCACCTGGCACATTCAGGCTGCAGGTGAGAAGGGGGCCCTGGTGCAGGAGGTGAGGGGTGGGCTTGGGGACAACTGAGTCATGCAGGGCCCCAGGAGGGCTGAACCCTAAAGTTTGTGAGATTTTCATCCAAAATCTTATCAGCCCAACCTGCAATGTGTGTGTTTGGATGAAAAGTCCAAGTCCTGTGGGTCAGTGCAGAAGTTGCTCACAGCACAAGGACATGGGCCATACAAAGCTGCTCAAGTTGCCCACACCTCATGTGCCTTTCCTAATTCCTTTGCCAAGCAATAACTGATAATTGCCTTTTCCCAAATCCTCTCCCATGGGACCTTTCAGGGAATCTCTCCTTCCTGAATTTTGAACAGTGTTATCCCAACAGGAATATTCCAGCACATGCCATGACATTGACCATCACCCTTAGGGGTCTTTGGAGCACTTAATAATCTACCTGTAAGCATCATGTAGAATCTGGAACGACACACTGACATCTGAAAAAATCTCAAAAGAAAAATCAAGTTTGAGAAATCATGGGCAGAATTTTCATAGCATCATTATGATTTTTTTTTATTCAGTGTGAAATGAGAATTAAATCTCTGAGGCACTTTTGATTGATAATTCCCACTGAAGGGAAAAGCTGAAACCTGATGTCCCTATGATGGGGACTGAGGTTATCCAGAATAAATAATTTGCTCCCTTCCCCAAGGTGCTTTTGTCTCTCAAACTAAGCACAGTCTTGATGTAAGAGAAAATGGTGCAAAAGCCCATTTGGTTTTTCTGGCCAGGCACAATATTTCACTTCTTGGTCTGGTGAGACTTGGAGGAGAGTAGAAGCCTGGGGGAAAAGCTATGGGCAGCACAGAAACTGGGTATGGGCTGAACAAATAGATTAAAATTTGGGTTTGAATGTAATTGAAAAGATTTCTTGACTGGTTTAATTATCTGGGGTTTTGGTTTGTCTTTGTTTTTCTCCATTTCAGAATTTGGAATTGGTTCATGTCCAGGAAGACAACCCTTTCCCAGTTATGTAGGGTGTTAAAGATGTAGAGTGTTTTTCAATTTAACTGTAAAGCAAACTAAACATATGGATTTCATGTGGATGATACTGATATTTTTAAGCATTTTCTTCTTTTTAGGGGGGAGAAGGGACTTTTATCGAGGTTATGCTTTCTTTATGTTAATAATATTTTTTTTTTTGTGCAAAGAGTGTGTCTCTGTGTACCTGTGTACGTGTTGCTGTGTATGTGTGCCTGCAGGCAACATCCATGTGCACACCTGGTGAGTTGGGCCTTTCCACAGGCTTAGTCCCTCATCTCCCACTGAGACTTGGGGGGAGTTGTGCAGTTCAAGCCCCCTGCAGGGTTTTGTCCAGTTCCACCCGATCCACACACCAAATATTGCCACACTAAAATCATGCCATAACCTATTTTTACCCAGAAATATAAAAATCACCACTTTTTGGTTGAGTTCCCCCATTGTATATGGCTATTAGAACAGATACACACAACAATATTTTTCTTTACAAAGTCTGGTACTTCCTAACACTTCTGAACACAGACTTCTTTTCTGCATATGATTTTTTTTTCTCCAATGAGCTCTTATAGTTGTTAGTATTTTCCTTCCTGTCACATGAACTCTTTATCTCAAGAAGCAAATTGATGTCTGCAAACTCTCCCGGGTCCCAGCATCCCTCCCCTGAAGCTGCATCTGAGGGGACAACTCCAACAAATCTGCAGAACACGAACATTCCCGGGACCCAAATCACTTTGAGCGCCAGAACAACTCAATCTCATGACTGTACCTGGACAAATGTGGCATTTGAGAAGCTGAGCTGGAGACAGGCAAAGTATTTGGGGTTTTTTTTAATTCCGGGGATCACTGCCTGCCACACAGGACTGGAAAAAAAAGTGAGGGATGTGGCCTTTTTAATCACATTTTGTTTTTATTGATCATGTAAAGAAATAGTATTAATAAGCAAAGGAATGCAAACACTTGTGTGAAGTCAGGTTTGGAAATTCTGTTTCTCGGTGTCTTTAATTCCGTGATCACCTGGTGATGCTAAGGAGGGGACTGCTGAGCTCATTTTGGGGCAACCCACAGGACCCGTGTGACAGGAGAGGCTGATCTTACTCCCTCCAGAAGCAAAATATCTTCTGCCCATCTCCGGAGGGGCCATAGCTCAGGTCTGGAGGGAAAGGACCAGCTGAGGATGCTTTTTCTGAGTGTCCCACACACATGGTTATTGCTTCTTCAAAAGCACAGGGGCACAAGATCCTTTTTTTTACAAATCCCAGGGGTGTGGGAGGTGCTTGGGAATTACGAGTCTGGAAAGGGAAGAGCAACCTGATTTTTTCCAGGTGTCAGACTCCACAGTTGATGGCAATCAGCTTGTCCCCATCACTTCCCAGAAGTGGATTGGTTTGTGCCCTCTAAAGAGCCGTCCATGAAGTTCAGGTTTGCTCTGACACAGCTGAGAGCTGGGAGCTCAATTCCTGCCCCATGTAGGGAGCAGGAGTCCCGGGATCATTCTCCAGCTGGGTTTGCTCTGGGACTACAAAGGGTGGCTTAATCTTGTGCACTTTAATGAGCAGCAACTATTTGCTTGCCTTCACCCACGTTCAGTCGAGAGCTTTCTGTGCAGAGCTCCCAGCCAAAAGAGAGAGGGAAAAAATAGCAAAGCAGCTTTGAAGTGGAGAGCCAGAACCAGGAGAATCCGGTAGGACAGTTTCAGGAGCATTTAAAGAGCAGCAAAGGAGCCCCAGCCCCTGGGCATGCCCTTGCCATAGCTGCCAGCTGTTCCTGGGCTGGATCTATACTCTCAGATGTAGGGTTCAAAGTGTTCCCAGCAGGACCCAAAGAGTGTGGATTTCCAAACTGGTTGCAGGATTGTTGCAGTTTTGGTGTGAAAATGTCTTGTGTGCAGTTTTACATTCAGATTTGTTCCTGTAATTACATGTTCAACAGAAGTCCTGGGAGCTAATGTTTTTCTCTGTAAAATTAATTGGGGGAAACCTAACTACAAACTGTAATGATGGAATATTGAGGAAATTCATTCTAATTGGCTGTTATTTAGGCTTTATTTTAAAACACTGCTTCTGCTTTCACCGGTAATGCAGTTTACTGAATCACTGGAGCTGTATGATCATCATCATCATCTCACAATTAAATTTACAAGTACTGGATATTTCATTAGCAAGTATTAAACTCAAAGAAACAGATACATCATTCACATAAATCTCATGAACTGCAGCAAAGCTGTTTTTCCAACGCTAATAAAATGATAAAAATAAAATCTCTCTCCATCCTCAGAGACCTTCAAAACATGACTGGGCACAGCCCTGAACAATCCAACCCCATCTGGCTTTGGTGTTATCCCTGCTTTGAGCTGGGCAGACCAGAGAGGTTCCTTCCAACCTAATATTATTTTTTTCTGATGCTGTAAGTTACTGCTTCCATACCTCAGAAGAGAGTGAGCGATGGGCTGTGTGAACTGGAACCCCTCTGCCACCCCAGGGCTGTTTTGCAGCTCTTCCTTCCCCAGGAAATTCTCTGATACTGAACTCTCTTCTCCTCTCAGTCTCTGTTTGTAAAACCTGCCCAACAGACACTGGGGAAGTGGCCCTGATGCCCAATAATTAGAGGAAGAAAAATGAGATTTAACTGAAGTAAGTGGTGTTGCCATAACCAGCAGCTTTGGGAGCTCACTGAGGTTCCCACCAAAATGAAATTGCTCTTTTCACCTCCAATGCAACTTTATTTTATTTTTCATTCTAGGCAGACATTTTTTCTTAAGGGCACATTTTTAACTGTGACATCCTCTCCCATGTGCTGTTTTCCTGGTTTTTTCTTCTTTAAGAGCCAAGGTAGGGCCCATCCCTGGTGACAGGGACAAGGGCAGATCCATAGCACGTAGCTGGGTTGTACTGGTGGGGAATTACTGGGGAGGCAGGAGCACAGCTGGCAACACCAGGAGCTCTGCAAGCAGCAGAAACCAGAGCAGTTGGGGCCTGATTTGTGCACTGGACCCACAACCATGTAAATAAATACCATACTTGTATGTCCTGGGCTTAGCAGAGCTTTTTTTTGGTTTATTTTCTGATAAATGCTTTGTTTGTTTTGTATATGTCCAATCCAACTCACCCCAGCATTTCAGAAGCCTCATGGACAAGCAGAAGGCAGTAGGCAGTTTTACTCCTCTCTGACCAGACACCAGTTTGAGACCAGCTTAGCCTACCAGTCCATAGCTATACAGTGTATTCTGTAAGATATAGGTATGTGAGAATAATGTATCAGAGTTTTGTTTTGGCTGTACTGTATGTATTTGCTTCATTGGAAAAGCTGAAATCAATAAAAATGGCTGGAATTTCTTCAAGCTTCTGGGTTTGGATAGTTTTATTTTTGGTTGTGTTGCCACAGGGCTAGGTGAGGATAAAGACCCTGTTGGGAAGGTTTGTCTGGACTGCTCTGCTCTGGACCACCAGGGGGGATGAAGCTGTAAATCACATTTTGTCCACCTTAGCAAGCCTCAGCAGGTTGCTCTACCATGAGCTTTTACTGCCACCACTTTAATCCATGAAAAAAAAATTATCAATAGCATAATTTCTGTCACTGCTACATGGATCCACAGCTTGGTGTGGGAAAAAAACCAACAACCCAACACACTTTGGTTTCTTCTGAAACTGGATCTTCTGAGCTGTGTGGAAAACTCTCCAGGTCTTATATTTTTAGTGTGATGAGCTGATCCTCCCACAGTCCAGGCTGGAACTGTGGGAACATTCCAGCTCACAGACCAGTTTCTCAGACAGAGAAATCATCTTGTCCTGTACAGTGACCCTCTCTGAACCTTTCCCAATCCAACTATTTTGTTTTCAGGACAAGGAGACCAGAACAGCACACAGAATGCAAAGGGTGAGTAAGCCATGGGTAAAATAATGCAATCACATCCACCTTTCTCTTCTCTTCTCTTCTCTTCTCTTCTCTTTTCTCTTCTCTTCTCTTCTCTTCTCTTCTCTTCTCTTCTCTTCTCTTCTCTTCTCTTCTCTTCTCTTCTTCTCTCTTCTCTTCTCCTTCCTTCCTGATTCCTAACATTCACTTTGGTTTCTGCAGCTGGGTGTTGAGTTATGGGCTGCCCATCAGAGTTCCCTCCAAGCCCATCGTTCACATGTGAAGAGATTTCACCCCACGTGCATTACTTAACATTCCTCTGTGCTGATGTTTGTCTTTCCTTTATCACCCTCTCCCTGGCAATCTTTATTTCTGCAAAATTTTATATACAGACCTGCTAAGAGTGGCTTTCCCTGCATCAGGCATAGGATGTTCTAGAAATCCATCTGGTCCCAACCTCCCTGCCATTATTCCAGGCCCCATCCAACCCCTCAACACTTCCAGGGCTGGGGCATCCACAGCTTCCCTGGGCACCCTGGGCCACAGATTCCTTACAGGTCCCCAGCTCATGGGACCTCCAATAAAACATGGGACACTATCAGAAACACCCCATCCCACCAGCAAAGCAGCCACAGCACATCCCCTCTCCCATCCCACAGAGCAATTTTGAGTCCTTTATCACCCCAGACAATATTTACAGAGCAGACCTTACTGTCCTTCTTCAGCTCCACAGGATACCCTCCCCCCAGACCCCTGGTGTGCCCAGGAATTCCTGAATTCCTCAGGCATCCTCACTTTCCAGCCACGAGCAGTTCCCAGTTTCATGGGGCAGACTCCATCCTGTGCTACTCAGGGCATCCCTAGGAAACACCAAGCCCAAACCACACACACCACAACAGCACCAATGACCCCACAGTCCCAGCATCTCCTGCCAGGAGGAACTCTCACTCGCACAGTTCCTCTCTCTGTTTCCCACACTCTGGGTGAGCTCCCCCCAAGCAGAGGCACTGCTGGGGCATCCTGACCCCACAGACAGATGCCTTAGGAGTGCCCTGGTCCCACACATGGCAGCCTCTACCAGAGAGTCCCAGCCCATAAAACCAAGGTGGAAGCAGAAAAGCTTCCTCATAGGGATGGTACCCACAGCCCATGGCCCCACCAGCACCCACACCCCAGGGCATCCCCACTGCAGGGGCCATGGGTCAGGACCAGGCACAGGGACTCAGTCCCCTGTTACCTTCCCTGTAAGGTGCAGAGCTTGGTGCTCCTCTATCACACAACCCTCCCTTGGAGCTTTCCCACAGTTATGTGTCCTCACAGATTTAATCTTGTCCAACACAGAAGCTGTTACCTATCCAGGATTGTCCTTGGTCCCTTTCCTGGTGTTTTCTCTGTTTGCTTTTGTCTCAGGAAAGCCTTTTTGAGGTACTCCCATGAGACACCCCAACCACCTCCCCTTCCTTCATCTCACACAGGAGCGCTCTCTCTCTCTCTCTCTCTCCTTTGCACTGCTGGAGTGCAGGAAAACTTCCCAGCTCTACCTCTACAGCACCTTCTTCTCCATCAGGATGGGTGGAGTGGTGACATCCAGGGCAACATTTCCCTGATTATGGAAAAATCTGTGTGCACACCTTAGGAGGAGCAAAGGAACCCCCAGTCCTGGGAGCAGGGGGCTCAGGGGTCAGCCCAGCTCCTGCAGAGCTTCGGCAGCTCCAGGGATGCAGGGACCACTGGGATCAGGATCCAGGTGCTGCCCTCCCTGTGTGGACCTGGAAAAAACCCCTTTCTGGGAGAGTACAGATGAGCTCTGCTCCCTCCATCTCCTTCACTCCTCTTTGTGAGCTCCACCCTGACATCTCTCTGGCCTCTGTCTCATCCTCTTCCTCAACAGATTATGGAAAATCTCTGTGCACTTTGTCAGGAATTAGCATCCAGTCCTGGATGTTCACACCTGGATGTACTCCATCCAACTGAGTTCCAGAGATGGAAAAAAAAATTTGGGGGAGAAACACCCCCCCCCCAAAACCAGTAGAAATTTTCATGTGATAAAGTTCCTGGCACTGAAAAAAAACTAAAACTGTCCCAGAGAATCCGAGTTCCTTTCCCTGGCACTTCTCTCCAGAAAAAAAAAAAAAAAGAAAAGAAAAGCCTTACAAGTGCCTTGCAGGATCTTGCCTAAGAGATCTGAGCTCAGGCAATAACTGTAACTGCTTTTGGGTCCCAAGGCCAAGTTTCAGTCAGAGATGACCCAGACTGGGTGCTGGAAGCAGAGCAGAGATTTGCTTTGTGCATCTTCACTCTTTCTTCCTTATGTTTTCTGCTCTTTCCTCAGGAAGCCTCTTTATCATCTCACAGTACAGGTAACTCCTGCTTCAATCACCAGAGATCTCTCTGGCAGAACAGGAAAATCAGTCTCTCAGCAGCAGGGCTGAAAGAAGAGCTCAAAAAATATAAAGGAAAAAAAATGGTGATTATCTGAGTGCCTTTGAGTTCCACCCTGAGCTTTTCTTTAGCACCTTTTACCCATGATGGAAACTGATTCTTGTTTCCTATCAGGGAGGAGAAGGAGCCAGAAGCAGGGAAGATTTTGCTTTAGTGTCACCGTGGGATTACAGAGCAAGTCTGGCACTTTCCTGTCATTTCTCTCTGTGTGATGAGAAACGGGCTGTGCCTATCCCATTTTTTTTTCCCCCCAAGGGTAACCCCCAAGCAAGACTGATATTATTTCCTGCAGGATGTGGAGAAGCAGAGGGTTAAGGAGCCAGGGGGAGGGGGGGATTGGAAGGGGATGGCTCAGGTGAGTGTTTATGCTGTTCCAAGCCACAGCTCCTTGCTACAGGGACCCAAATCCACCCCCGTTGCCTCCCTGCCCCTGGCCCCTGCCCGCTGCAGCAAAATCACTGCAGGGCTCAGGCACCGTGGGAAAGTCAGCGGAGTCCTGGAGCCCCAGCTGGGGCTGAGTCAGAGCCCCACCTTGCTTTGAGCTGCGGGGAGCAGAGCCCCAGAGAGGCACCAAAAAAAAAAAAAAAAAAAAATAAGGCAGAGCACCAGAGGATGGTTCCTACCCAACAACCCATCCCCACTCCCGAGCTCTGCAGCCTCCACAGCTCCTGTTAAAGCAGGGATGAGGCCGTGTGCCCCACGAGCCACCGGTGGGATAACCAGGAGGGGTGGGGAGGTTTTTTTCTTCCAGGGATCATTGCACAGAAGGGAAAAACTGAGAGGCAGTGGCAGGGCCCCAGCAGGAGGGCAGGGATGGGACGAGGAGTCCCCATTACTCACAGGAGGGCAGGGAACTGCTCAGCTTCACCCAGGGAAAGGGCAAGAGCTGAGACCACGGGTGTGCAGGAATTTCTTCTCTATCACCCTCCTCTGAGCTGTGTCATTGTCACTGCCCCTCCTGCCGGTGACCCCACAGCCCCCAGCAGCAGAGCAGGGACCAAATGCATCCCAAATACCTCATACTCAGTATAAACCTGTGGGACCATTCATGGCAGGGTTTCTTTGTCCATGACAAGTGTCCTGGGAGGACTCTGGATATTCTCCTTTCAATCCCAGTCTGTGTGTTCCTGATTCCACCTCCTCTCTGCTCCTGAGTCCAGGACTTTACCAGCCCTGCAGCCTCAGTGGTGAGGGCAGCATCACTGAGGGGACAATATTGGGTTTGTTTCTATTTGTATATACTTGTACATATTTCATTATTTTCTTTTTCATCACTATTGTTCTATTAAAGCCATTTAGTTTCCAACCTGTCAGTTTCTCTCCCTTGTTCTCTTTTCTTCCCCTCCTGGGAAGGCAGGGAGCTAGCACAGAGCATCTCTCACATCACACCTTGACCCCAGGTGTCACTTGTTGATCAGAAACACACCAGGACTGAGGCTGTGGTGGGGCAGTGTCAGGGTTTAACACTGGCCTGACAATCAAACCAAATGCCAGATGCTCTCCATTAATCCCCTTCCCCTCCCTGATAAAGAAAGGAGAGAGAATAAGGGAGGGAGACTGATGGGTTGGAAACTACACTGGACAGCTTTGATGGAACAGTAATGAGAAATAGAAAAAGTTACTAAATATATACAAATACACAGGAAAATTGATACCACGTTCCTCTCCCTGCCCTGAGCAGCCTTGTCTGGATGAGAGGTGTCCCTGCCCTCTGCAGGGAGGTTGGAGGAGAGGAGCTCCAAGGTCCCTTCCATCCAAAGCCATTCTATGATCTGATGGAGCTCAGTGGACCCTCACCCTTTATCTTTTTCACAGACACAAACTGCAGAGGGACAGCCTTCATCCTAGGAGGTCAGAGCAGCTCTCCCCTGGCAGGGTGGGATGGGAAGCAGCACATTTCTTGTGTCTTTTTGACGTGAAAGCAAAACTAGTGTGAGGCCAACAAAGAGGGTGAAACCAGGCAGAAGGTTTGCAATGCTCCTGCAATCACCTCCTGTGCCCATAGGGCACTCACCAGAGTGTTCCCAATTCTTGTCTCACCACCACCACTTCTCTGAAAAACCCACCTCCTGGAGTCATTGAGGATGTTCTTTTATTTCCAAGAAAAAGCCTGCAGAGAAAAGCTTGACGTGCTCAGCCCCACCCCAGGGCTGGAGGGTAGCACATCTTTAGAGTCAGGATTAAGAGGACTTCACTGCAAATAGCTGGGTTCCATGACTCATGTCCATAGCTTGTTCATTTTTCTCATCCTTGGTTGGAAACCATTCTAACTGGATCATCTTTGCAGTTTGTGGCTGCTTCCACTGTACCTGGTTGGACATAAAGGGATGCATGGAAAACAGGGTGGGAAGGAATGCTCCAGCTGACTGTCCAGCCTTGCCTTTTCTGGTGGTGAAATGGAGGCTGAAAGTCATGCACCCGGTGCCAGCAGCCCAGAAGGGCACTGGGAAGGAGACATCTTATTCCCCAGCCAGGGATAGCAGGAACTCAGAGTTTGTGCCCAGCAGCACAAGGAAACAAAGCTCCCAGCAGAGGCTTCTGCAGAGGTGAGTGCTGGAAGCCTGGGGAGATGCTATCAGGTGAAACCTGACAATGGGAAGTGAGAGCCCCATGAAAACACTCGGGTATTTAATTTATGTCTGTATCACGGGAGATCTTTTCTCACGTGTGTGTTGGTGTGGGCACAAGGACATTCCCCAGGGATGAGGCTTCTTGGGCTTTTCCCATGGACCTGGAGCTCTCAATATCACTGAAGCACATTGAGGTCAAGGTGGAGATTCAGGCTGGAGATCTTCAGGGCTCTGGGACAACCTTCCCCTAAGAAACAGGTGGATATTTATGCTCAGGGATGGGCTGGAATGAAATAAGAGGCTTTGTTTCCCACGTGAGGCCCTTGCCATGGGGCCAGAAGGGATCAAGCAGCCAGTTCTGGAGGCACATTTCCTTGCAGCAGGGCACAACACACACCAGCTCTGAAGGGCCTCTGGCAAGATCCCCAAATTGCCAGATACACAGCACTGACCACAGGAGATGACACAGTAGATGGAGCTGTTTTATCCCATCCGTTCCAGCGGGAACACCAGGACAGCCAGGACACCTTCACAGACCTAAAAATAATACTTTCTGTATTACTTCTTCCCTTTGAATGTAACCTGACTCACCTGAGCTGCTTTGCTCATTCATAATTTCCCAGACTACTTAATATTCTCCCTGCCTATAAAGATTTCAGCTTTTTAGATGCTGAACTTGACCCTTAATATCCTCCTAGTAGGGTATAATTTATTTAAAAAGCACTGGCCTCTTTCACACCTTTCACCTCCATGTGGAATCTAGCAGGACAGAGACTGAATTAATGGCCCAAAATCCAAGTTTTCAGGTATTCTGTCAGGGTAAGGCTAAATATTAGAGTCCCTGCCAGTTACCTGTTGCCATCCTGTTCTGCCAGGCTGGTGTGAAGATGTTTCAGCATCAAGAGACACTGAGGACTGAAATTAGGACAGAATGGGGCTTGTGGACAATTCAGGTTTTTGTGCTGTTAAACATCTTAGGCTGAGCCTGAACTTCATTGCTCTGTCACCAAAAAAAAAAAAAAAAAAAAAAAAGATTGCAGATAATGAGCTAATAACACTTCACTTTCCCAGCCTGCTTTGCATCTTCAAAGCACTCCACAAGAACAAAGTAATTAACTGTCCAGAGCAGAAGCTGATGACTAAGAGCTGAGAAGCCATGTGAGTCAATCTGCTTGCAACAGCTCTCTGCAGATTTCAGTAAAAACTCATTTTGGAGGAAGGTTTTGTGGACTGGCCCGACTGGTCACACCAATCCCAGGGGTGTGAGCAGCGTGGATGGACCCAGCCTGGGAGAAGCCCCACGGACTTCAAAAGAGCAGCAGCTCAACAGGAATCCCAAACCCCATCCTCTGCCTCCCTCCTTGGAATCTGCTGAGCTCACAGTCCCTCTGCAAACCTCTGCCAAGCCAGGGCCATCCCACTCTGCTTGGGAGGACTTCACTCCCAAACAGTTTATTTCCAAGACCATTAATTCAGAAAGCACACACTGGGGTGTGCTGGGGTCTGCTGGTGGAGAAGGAACTTTTCTCAATGTCACTTTGGGTGCCACCAACCTGGCCTTGGAGCTGTGTTGAGCTTGAGGAGCTCTGTTAAGTCCTGGCTCTCTTATTCCTTCCTTTAGGCAAATCATTAAAGTTGCCACAAGAATGTGACTTCTCTGGCAGGTCCTTGGCTTTTGGGGCATGTGGGTCACTTTTACTCGAGCAAAACAGAGATGAGAACTTTTTCTTTTTTCCTACGGGTAAAGGAACTTGGACACTCAGCCCTATGAAAGAATTTAGACATTTCAGACCAAGATTTTTGTCTTGGAAACTGCTGCCTAGCTGTGTCTGTTTCCATCAGGAAACCCCTCTGGCCTGTCTCTGAGGCAGAATCTCTAAACGACAGATGAAATTAAACTGTTTCCCCAAATCCTCAGCACATTTCAGCCCCCGGGTTGTGGGGAACTTGAGGAGCTTTAAAGAGACTTTTCCACAGCTGTAACCAGCAGGCAGGGGTGATGGGACCAAATGCTTCTCCAGAGATGGAACAGACAGGGAGTGCTCCCCTTTCATTCCTTGCCTGGTTGGTGGGCAGAACCTTTCAGAACTTTTCCATCATTTTTCCTTCTTCCCAAAGGAGAGGTTCTTCCTTCTGAGCTGTCGCTCAGTTTCCATGCCAGAAAGTTGTCCTGCCCTTAGCCCAAGGGCCTCTGAGCTGCACTTGGGATTTTTCTACAGCTACTCAGAAATGCCACAAAGTCCAGAATCCTTCAGTTGCTCTCCCTTCACAGTGTCAGTGTTTGGGCAGCCACACTTAATCACAGGGCTCAGCAATTTATGGGACTAATTGCCTCATTGAGCAAATCCCCAGGAGCTGCTTCCTATCCTGCCACACTCTGCTCCTTCCAGCCAGGACCCCATCCTCCTGGCTTTGTCCTGCCAACTCCCCCATCCTGAATCACCCTCTGGAATATTTATCTCTTCCCACTGCCAGGAAAGTCCTGGAACTGAAATCAGTTCCTTGAGTGCATCTGCTGAGTGCTGCTGTGAGCTGGGACCAGCCTGGAGCTACAGTGCCTCAGTGAATCTGTGCAGCTGGAGGAGCAGCAAGTTGAGCTCTGGTTGGGATCAGGGATGCTGTGGATGCATCTGGAACCCATTGCTGCTCCTCCACACTCTGATTGTTCCACCATGGAGCCCTCGGTGCAGCCAACCCCACCTCTGGGCAGGGAGGAGGAGGAGGATGGTGAGATGCAGGAGATGCTCTGCTCAAGGGATGTCCTCCTGCTGAGGCCCTTTTCCACCACCCAGAAACACTTCTTAGCCTTTGCCAGGATGGTTCTGCTTGTGATTATATCGAAGTTTGAAACATTGTTTGAAATGTTGGCCCAGAAAAAAAAGTGCTGTGGTGAAAACCACTCAAAGCCAAACATTTCTTTTCAAGAATATGTTGGTTTAAAAAAAAATAAATCAGCAGAACTGGAGAGCTGGAGATCTTGGCTGAACTTTATTTTCTGTCCATTTTATTTTCAGGTGTGTCATGGGAGGCAGGGAGCACACCTGCAGGCCAGCACTACAACACCACCTGAAAAGTTACCATAATTGCTCTATTTTGACAGCTAATCAACAGCATCTGGTTCACTGTGGAAGATCAAAGTGTTTCCCTGGATCAAAGTGTCCTGGCTGTGTCCTGATATCCCAGTTAGATTTATGGCTTTGCAAAGGCACAACTGGGTTTGTTTACAGGTGCAGATAAAAGGTCTGAGCAGTTCAGGATGCTTCCTAAGCCCAGAGAGCCCCATCAGGACATTCATTGGGATATTTCCTTGTGCCACAGTCTGACACATCCCTTGTACTGTGGGGCCTGGAATTCTAAACCAGAAGCATTCGAGGAGAGTCCTGAAGGCTGCAGCTCAGTGAGGGTTAAAAACCAGAGCTCAAAGCCACGTTCCTATCAAACCTAGGAGATAGGATCTTGAATTTTCCATCTGACCAGCAAGAGCTGTAACCTCTGAGCTGCTATGGAAGGGATGTTTTCCCTTCTGAACTGGTCTGAGAGCAGCCCTGAGGAGAAGGACTTGGGGACATTTGTTGATGAGAAGTTCAACGTGAGGTGGCAAGGTGTGATTCCAGCCCCAAAACTGCCAGCTGCATCCCCAGCAGTGGGACCAGAGGGCCAGGGAGGGGATTCTCCCCCCCTGCAGTGCTGGGTCCAGCTCTGGGGTCCCCAACACAAAATGCCCAAAGACTCCACCATGAGCACCTTTAACCAGGGATATAACTTTGCTCACATAAGCAAGGTCCTGCACCCTGTGCTCTCCACATGAACCCCACACAGAGCATGTCCTGGCCTGGATAAGCTCCAGCTGGGCCTGTTGGAAATGAAAAGAACTGGAAACACCACCTGCACGGGGACTTGAGGGCTTTGGCTTCAGTCCTGGTATGACCCCTGCCTGGAAAAATCCTCCCTACACAGCAATTGTCTTTGTACATCTTCCTGCATGAAATAAATATGCAAGAACCTGGTCTGCTGCAGATTATTGAAGTTCACCCTCACACCCTGGGGCTGCCTGACCCACACCCCAAGATGCCACCATCCCTGCCTGATCCCTGCCTCTCTTTGTGCTGTGGCTGCTGGGGTTCATGCTGATGAAAACTGATGCTGCTGAGCAGCTCAGCACCTGCACAAAGAAGACATTTATCTGGGTTTTTTTCCCAGCCTGCTTCCCAGGCCAAGTCTTAAATAAAAGCCACAGAGGAGGAGAGAGGAGCAGCAGAGGAATCGTGGACTGGGTTGGGTTGAGAGGGACCTTAAAGCTCATCTGGTTCAATCCCATTCCATGGTCAGGGACACCTCCCCCAGCCCAGGGTGCTCCAAGCCCCATCCAGCCTTCAACACTGCCAGGGATGGGGCAGCCACAGCTTCTGGGGGCAACCTGGGGCTCAGCACCCTCACAATACAGAATTTCTTCTGAATACCCCATCTCAATCTCCCCTCTTGCAGCTGAAAACCCTTTGCCCTCATCCCATCCCTCCAGCCCCTTGTCCCAAGTCCCCAGCTTTCCTGGAGCCCCTTCAGGCACTGGAAGGTGCTCTAAGGTCTCCTCAGAACCTTCTCTTCTCCAGGCTGAACACCCCCAATCCTCTCCCCCTGGCTCCAGAGCTGCTCCAGCCCTCCCAGCAGCTCCATGACCTCCCCTGGACTGGCTCCAGCAGCTCCCTGTCCTACTTGGAAGCCCAGAACTGGACCCAGCACTGCAGGGGGGTTCTCCCCAGAGCAGAGCAGAGGGGGACAATCCCCTCCCTCACTGGTGGTCCCACTGCTGGGGATGCAGCCCATGAAAGGGTTGACTTCTGGGCTGGACTCATACATTGCCAGCTCAAGACCAAATAATGAACCTTATGACTGCACTGCTGTCAAAGGGCTGATCCCTGCTCCCCGATCCCAGCATCTCCAGGCTCCTGCCCATGGCTGCCTCCCTGCACTGCAGCAGAGTGGGGATCACACCCCAGGACTTCAGGTGAAACCTGGGCATGAGAGCACACGCAAAGGGAATGATTCAGACACCACCAGGAAGCTTATTTTCCTTCCACTAAGTGCCAATAAAATGCTTCTTCCAGACAGCAGCTCCAGCCTCTTCCTCTCCATCCCAGGGCACTGCTGCCTGCTTTGTCAGCACCACTTGGCTCCTGGGCACGGGGCACTCTGGAGATGTTAAACTGTGTTTGTGGCTCATTAAAGAGCTCATTGATGATTTAACACATCTGTGGAATCAGCAGAAACCAGGGGTGACTTTAACCAATTAAAGGCAATTAATTGATACCCATAAATTAGCTACTCTAAGCAGCGATTTACAGGGCTAAGGCATTAAAGGAAACTTCAAGTTTTATAAGGGATTTCAAAATAATCATAAAAAAAAACTTGCAGACGTCAGGTAGGTGCTTGCACAAACAACTGGTCCTGCCCTGTGCTGAGGAGGCCCAGCTCACAGCAACGTGTGCTTTGGGCCTCTGGAGCTGAAAGCTCCAGGTCTGGAAGGTGTTTTAAAATTCAACATTCACATCCTTTTTTTGCTCTGAAAACACAGCCTGTTGTTAAACCTGACCTGTAAAAATCAGGGCTTGTGCTGCTTCATTTTCTGCCATTTTTTGTTGGTATTTGACCTGGGCTTGAACTCAAGGCTGAGCACCCCAGTGCTTCACCTGGTGACAGGGGAACCATGAATCAGTGTGGGGCCTGAGTGAAAGCTTCACGGGTGGTGAAAGCAGGGAACCCTCCCCCCATCATACACTGCAAAGGTAACAGCATCCAGTGCCATCTGCTCCATGCTGTGCCACCCCTGAACACCCAGGACATCACTGGGCAAACACAGCCCATGCTGGGACTCTGTGTGCCCCAGGGTCACTGCTGGGTGTCCTGAGTGAACTGTGACAGGAGCAGAGGGAAGGGATGGAAGCTGTGCCAGGGGAGGTTTAGGCTGATGTTAGGAAATATTTTGTCACTGAGAGGGTTGTTGGCCCCAGGATAACAAAAGCAGCATCTTCTGTGCTATCCTGAGCATCCCTGGTAACCTGACCTGATCAGACATGAGCAGGTTGCTGGGCAATATCTGTACAGGTGCTACAATATCTGTGCAGGTTCCACAGTACCTGTGCAGGTTCCACAGTATCTGTGCAGGTTCCACAGTATCTGTCCTTCAGCCTGGCTTTGCCCTGGGAGCAGCACTGCCTTTGCAGCATGCCTTACACATAGCTCTGGTTTAGCACAGCCACAGCCCAAAACATCGACTCAACTTTTTACCAGCATTTTGGGTGACAAATGCATCTTCCTTTGCATCCATTCCACCACTTGGGGACACTGGTACCTTGGGAGCACCTTGCCTGGGGTTTGATCAACAGCCCAGGAGGTTCACACGCTTGGGACCCCTGTGGGCTCTGGGCTCTTGCAGACAAATGTGCTGGGAACCCTGAAAGGAGGAGGTTTGTACCCCAGACTGCCAGCAGCCTCTGGAGGTTGGAACTCTGACCAGGACATTGGGATCACTCTGGGGAATGCAGAGATCTCCTGTGCCATACCATATTGTAGGACATGAGCCCTGCATTGCACCCACCAGCACCCACACCTCTCTGCAGCACCTGCCAGAGGGTCCCAGCACCCTGCACTGCCTGGACTGTGGGACACAACCTGGTCTCTGTCCCTCACTTGGGGGAATTGCTCTTGAGCAGAAGCTGTTTCCACGTGCTGTGCTCCCAAGTGGTGCTGCACGAGGGGCTGCTCCCCAAATGACCATGGCATGGAGGATGTCTGCATGCTGTGGCAGAAGTTGCTGTTTCTCTGCAACAAGTTAAGAGGATGCTACATCTCATAGCTCCTTGGATGATGTCCTACCAGAGAGGGCTTGGATCTGGCACCCAAAGGTCCTTCTGCCCATGGGGATGCTGAGACCACACAGAGTGCAGCAGGACATTGGGACACTGCAAAGCTCCACCATGACATGGCACTGGGAGATTGTCAGCACCCCATGAGACCCTCCAAAAGGTGCTGCCGGGGTCCCTCACTCTGCAGAGCACCCCACAGCTGATCCCTGGCCCCCTGCACCCACCTCGGACTCATCCTCCACTTGCAGAGCTGGTGCCAGGTATGGCAGGATGGGGACAGCCCTGCAGGCCAGAGCTGCTCCAGCGACTCCAGCAAACCCTGGCACAGCCCTTGAATTGCCACACAAGGCTTGGGGTGATGCCAGCACCCTGTGAGACCCCGTGGAGGACCCCAGGGTGTTGCACCCTATCCCAGGGGATTTCTGCATCCTTCTCCCCGCTCAGCCGTGCCGGAGCGGGGTGGCAAGGCACAGACACGGGTGGGAGAGGGAGGAAGGTCGGGGGTGGGCGCGGGGCTGGGTGCTGACTCGGCTGCTGGGGCCCGAGCAGCGGGTGCTGGGAGGGAGGTGCCGGGCAGGGAGGGATCGCGGCGGTTTCGGCCCCGGCGCGCAGGGAACGGGGTCTGGCGTGGGGCCAGAGCCCTGCGGGACAGGCAGCGCTGTGGGAAGCAGGGAGTGCCCCGCACCCCCACCCTGGGCGCTGCCCCCCCGCAGGGAGGGGCAGAGCACCGGCACCAGCACCGGCACCGGCACCGGCACCGGCACCGGCACCGGCACCGGCACCGGCGGGGCCCTGCCTCCGCCTGCCAGAGACGTTTGGAAGGTGAACCTCCAGAGTCTGGGAAAAGGGATGGTTTTTTTCCAGCCAGACCTTTCTGCTCTGAGCGCTCCTCTCGCCCGGGGCCACGCATCAGGCAGGGTGGGAATGTGACTTCACCCAACCTCCCCCCGGGTAATTCATGTCCTGGCACTGCCCCAGCAGTCACCTCTTTTGTCGTAGAGATCATAGAATCATCCAGTTGCTTTTCTTGGAGCAGACCTTTAGGATCATCCCATACAACCCTTCCCCTAGCACTGCCCAGGCCACCCCCACCCCATGTCCCTCATCCCCACATCCCCAGGCTCTGAAACCCCTCCAGGGATGATGGGGACTCCAGCCCTGCCCTGGGCAGCCTGGGCCAGGCCCTGACAACCCTTTCCAGGCAGAAATTCTTCCCCAGCTCCAACCTAAACCTCCCCTGGCACAACTTGAGTTGTGCCAAAAGTTCCGCTTGTCCCGTTCCTTGGGAGCAGAGCTGATGTTCTCCCACATCTGGAACCATGCTACAGAGGTGCCTACAGCTAGATGAGAGAGATCTGCACCCCTGAAAGGACCAAGAAATGGTCTCTACACACTGATTCATTTCAAATCTTCGTTGCATGCTGTCAGAACCACACAGAAGAAGCAAAGGTCTGTGTCCTTTAGGAAGAGGTGGAAATAGGAATGTAAATGGCCTGGAAGCTGCCTTGTGACAAACCATGGACCAAGAGGCTTAGAAACAGAGCCTCTATCCACAGGACCCACCCTGACACAGACGGGAGGGCTGGTGCAGCAAATGCAGGAACTCAAGTGGTCATAACCAGGATTACCCCAAACTGCAGCAGGAAAAGCAGATCAGACCACAGAGATCTGTTATAAAACCTCCCAAGGACTGCAGGGTGAGATGCTGTCAGGCACAGGAACGTTATTCAGGAGGTCCTGGGTGGTTGCTGCATCCTCTGGCACCCCAGGGTGTGCAAGTGTGTTCGCTGATCTAAGCCCTGCTGGGACTTTCGTGTGCCCCTTTCCTCTGGGCTTGGGATGGAGACAACATCCACACCCCTCACCATTCTCTTTATTTACAGACACATCATCAATGGGGGGCATGGAGATGTGGAAAGGTACCTTGTGAAGCAACTGCCCACCCAGAAAGCACTGTGCCTGCAGCAAGGTCTTAGCAAGCCCAGTGTGGTGGGAGGGTGGTGGGTGTTTGGTGCAGGCTCCACGACCTGGGGGAGACAAGTGCTCGACCAAAAGGCAGCAACAGACCTTCCCCAGCATCCTTTGCTTCCTGAGCCATCTATTTCCACCTGCCACCCACCATGGTCTTCCCACGGGCACCCTTTGACCTGGAAGAGAAGCAGAAAAGCACATGCCAGAAGGCATTAATGACCTTGAAAGGGAGGGGACAAGGTGGTTGCCATTTGCTGCCCTGCCAAGAGGACCAAGCCTTCTCCAGCTGAGGTTTGCTGCTCTGTGGGGAAGAAGGTCCTTGGTGGCAACCAGGTTGAGTGGAAAGTGTCCCTGCCATGGCAGGGGGGATTAAAACAAGGTGATCTTTGAGGTCCTTCCAACTCAAACCATTCTGTGATCCTATGGGAGATGCCAGATAACACCTCAGGACCTGAGTGGTTTGGGTTTCAATTGTCAACAAGCTCATGTATTTTGTGAGGTGTTTCTAAGGACCCCCAGTTCCTTTCCTGTGAAATCTCCCTCCTAAGGATCCTTCAGAGAAGAATCAATGAGTTGGATCTTTGGTTGCAGAGGGATAACAACAGCTGGAGGATCACCCTCCCAAGAACCAGAAACTGTGAGCCAGGACCCATCACATCCCTCTCCTTAACCCACACCAGGGGAACAGGCACTGCTCTCAGTATAGGACAGCACAGAGGAGGAGGAAGCTTGTGTGGACAGTGAAGGACACTTGTGACATCTCATGAGAGCTACCAGGGGAGTTTTGGCTCCTTGTCTCATCCTCTGCCCTGCTGCCAGCCTGGTGTCCATGCAGCACACGTGCAGTGGGAGACACACGGCACTCAGGAACACCCATACTCACCCTTTGCTGCCAGAACAGACCATGGTGGGGCAGGAGAGAAGAGAA
Organism: Calypte anna; assembly: GCF_003957555.1. Taxonomy (NCBI): domain Eukaryota; kingdom Metazoa; phylum Chordata; class Aves; order Apodiformes; family Trochilidae; genus Calypte; species Calypte anna. The sequence goes on from NC_044271.1 coordinate 3,888,834, forward strand.
ATTTGGTGTGAGAGGGTGGGAGATGCTGCTCCCTGACATGCTGGGCAGGCTGAGCATCTCATGGGAGATGGTGGGGCAGGATGGGGATGAGAGAGGAGGAGGATGCTCCAGGGGTGGGGGTACAACACCCCCCTCCACCCTCCTATAAAGGATCCCCAGTGCTGTGCAGGGAACATGGGCACAGGGACAAGACCCCTGACCTCGTGGGCCTGCCCAGCTCCCACAGCCCATGGGATATCCCCTCCTACACAATCTGGAATCTCTGACAATGCGTCTCTGAGGTCTCACAGCAGGGATAGGGGTGGCTCGGGGCTGGAGGGACCCCCCAGGACCCACAGCCCCATGTGCAGTGGTGGGGGTCTCACTGGGGCCCATCCCCTGCTGGGGTGAAGATGGTGGAGGTGGGAAGCAGGAGGGATCTGTCCGTGGGACCACAGCAGGGTGGGCCAAGGTCCTTGAGTCCCCTGAAGGTCCAGTGGGACCAGAGGCAGGAGTGGGAAGGACAGGAGGTGGCTCGGAGAGAGCCAGGAGGTACACAGGGTTGTCTGGGGGATAGGGGAGCTGGAAGGGCAGGAGGTGTTGAGGAGGGGGACAGAGCCTGCCCAGGCACTTACACTTTCTGGTGGTCACTAACACGGTTTCGGAGAACATTGATCTGGAAGAGAGGCAGAAGTGGATGGTGAGGCCTGGAAAGGTCCCATGCCCGGCCAGGGATGAGAGTCAGGGTGAAGATGCATCCCTGCTCTCTCTGCCCCCACAGTCCCTGAGTGGGGTGTGGGACAGGGCTGTGATGTGCAGCACAGTGCAAAGCCCACTTCCCCAGGAGCTGGGAGGTCACAGGGCCACCACACAGCCCCACAGCATCTCCTGGCTGTGTGCTCAGCTCTGCCTGGGCAGCTGGAAGCCTCTGGAAGGGATGGGTTGATCCTGACCATCTCCAGGAGGGAGACAGAGCTGGCTTGGCTCTCAGTGAGGCAGAGTCTCCTGGGTGTTTGTCACCCCAGGCACAAGGAGGGGACACAGCCCTCTCCTGACACAGCTTTCCTGTGACAGCACCATCCCCAGACAACTTTCCCACTCCATGTCCCAGCTAGGGAGGGAGCAGAGGGAGCAGCAGGCACATGGAGGGTGAGCAAGCTCAAGGCTTGCAGGACCTCTCAGCCCACCTCGTACTTCTGACGCTTGAACTTTTCCTGCAGGTCAAACTTCTCAGCCTCCAGGTCCCAGATGGTTTGCCACAGCTCCTTGGCCTTCTCCCTGTGGGAAGAGCCCTCTGGTCTCAGTGTGCAGAGGGATGAGGCTCAGAGGGAGCTCACTGCTGGCACCGGGCTGTGATGTCCCTCCTGCTCCCCCGGGACAGGGTTCTGCAGGCTCCATGCCCAGACAGGGATGTGGGAGACAGTCCCACGCGTGGGCCAGAGCCACGGGTGAGGACGGGTGGGGACACGCGTCCCATGCGTGTGAGCGTGGCTCCCTCCGATGGTCAGGGATGCTCGCAGCAGCTCGGCAGTGGTGGCCCGGCAGACGGGACCCGTGTCCCCCGTGGGATGTCACATCCCCTCTGCCAGCTGTGCCCTCACCCTCTGCTCTGCCTGCAGGTCCCAGGAAACCCACCCGAGCCCCAGATCCTGCCCCGGGAGGTGGGACCCAAAGCAGATCCCCTGTCCTGGACATTCCCCCTGCAGCCCAGGCTCACCTCAGTTTTTCTTCACTCAGGTGCTCAATGTTCAGGGGCTTCCGTCGCTCGCTGAGGATTTTCTTCTTCTTTTCCCGCTCTGTTTGCTTCTTTCCACCCTTTTTCTCTGACTGAGGAAATCACCAGTCCATTGGAGGGAAAGTAAACCACCCAGACTTTGCTCTGCCTCTATCCTGTTCTCCCCACAAAACTCTCAGCTTTTGGAACTCCAGAAACATGAGATCCTCAAGGAAATTGTGGCAATAGTGGACAAGACATGTCCCCTACTCCTGTGGCAAGGCTGGACCTGACCTGGCCAGCATCTGCAAAGGATCAGATCACTTTGTCCCTCCAACCACTGCTGGAACCCAACAGCCTCTTCCTCTGCTTGTAGAAACCACAGCCTACCAACCCTGAGCACATGCATGGTGCTGTGAGGCCAGACCATGGCTGAACCCTTCCCAGGAGCACCAGTGGCTCCACTGCAACCCCCCAGAGTCAGATCACACCTTCTGCATGTAGCCTCCAAAATGCAACATGTTGGAGAAAGCTTTCTTCTTCCTCTCTTCCTCCTCAGCCTTCTTCCTGGCCTCCTCCTCCTCTTTCCGAGCTCTTTCTTCCTGCCGGGGACAGAGCTGGGTCAGGAGTGGGCAGACCCACAGACCAGCAGCACACATCTTGTGCTCTGATGTGCTCTGTGCCTGGAGCTGTGCTGCCCAGGAGCACCCAGGACCCCATTCCCAGAGGGAAACTCACGGCCAGGCGTGCCTGGCGCTCCTTCTCCCGCTCGCTGCGGATCCGCTGCTGCTCTGCCCTCTCCGCTCGCCTCTTTTCCTGCAGAAGGAGAGGACCTTGGCACCCCAGGGAACCCCTCTGACCTTGGGGATGCATCCTTGACCCCCAAACCCCTGAGAACCCCAAGGGGACATCTCCTGCTCCCACATCCCCCAAAGGAGCAGCGTGGAGCTGTGACCATGGGGGAAGGGGCAGTGTCACAGTGGCCACTCCGGGGGCTTCCTGGGCACTGGGGGGAAAAACCTGGCTCAGATCTCAGGTTCTGAGGGGTGGAGGAAAGGATGGCAGCTGTGTGCCCACAGGGGAGAGGTGGCACCAGTGTTAGCAGGAGGAAGCTGCAGACATACAATCCTGTCCTTGAGGGAGATGAGTTCCTCTTCCTCCTTCTTCCTGCTCTCAAAGTGAGCCTCGATGAGGGCCTGCAGCTCGTTCAGGTCCTTCTCCATGCGCTTGCGGTGGATGTCCTGCCCCAGAGTGGAAAATCTGCAGTGGCTGTGGGCCCACGAGTGGAGCCCCTCAGGAGCTGCTGGAGGTGGCAAGGGGAGGGGATCACCCCTCGGGGGCTGACACCGTGTGGGCAACTTACATCAAAATCCAGTCTCTCACCATCTGGGATTTTGGGAGGCACCAGGTTTGGCATGAAGAGCCTGCAACCCAAGGTGAGCAGGAGGATGGAGAGGCTGCAGCAGATCCCTGGGACAGGATGGTGCCTTTCCCCCGTTCTCAGCCCTCCTCTCTGAGCCTCCCAGTCCACAGGGAAGCAGAGAGAGCACATTTTGAGGACAGGAAAGTGTAACAATGCTTGCTGGAGGTTGCCAGCTGCACAGCCTCAGAGGAAGAGCTCTGGCATTCCCGGGAAGCACTCCAAGGTGCCTGCATGGCTGGAATAACTCCACAAGCTGCAGGCAACTTGGCCATGTCCCTTTGCCAGACACCCTGGGGCTGGCAGCCACCCCACTGCTCACCCAAAAGAGCACAGGGGAACCATGGACTCCAGTGTGAGCTGTCACAGGGAGCTGGAAACCATCCCCCCACCCGTGGTGGGCTTAAGGGAGGGCAGGAGATGCTCATAGGAGCACATAAAGGCACAAAGGGTTGAAGAGATTGAGGCTGAGGACGTATCTGCCTCCCCCAGAACAGCATCCCCGAGGTCCATGAAGCCCTGCAGGTTCCTGGCAGTGGTTGGTGGCTGCTCCTGTCCCCAGGATGCTGATACTTGTGTCCCTGTCCCATGCCAGCCATAGCAGGAGGCACTGCAGAGGCCATGTCCTGGCTGTGCCTTGGGCTGTGTCCCCAGCCTGGGCTACACACAGACATTCTCTGGCTGCAGGGCTACCCCAGGGAGTGCTCAAAATGCTTCAAACCTGCACAAAGCCCTTGTTCTCAGGACCCCCTTCATCCCCTCTATCCATCTGCCTGGCTCTCTCCATGTCCCAGGCCCACGCTGTGCTCATTCTCTGAGGCCTCACTGTCCCACACCCTTTGTAGACCACGGAGCCTCTGTCCTGGGCCAGACCTTGCACAAGAGAAAATGCACCAACACTTACTTGGGTTTTGGCTTCGCTTCACCTGCAGGTCCCCAGGAGTGGGAGAGAAAGACAAAGTTAACTGAGGCATTTGTTGGGGCATCTGCATCAACACCCCCAGGGCAGAGCTGAGCTCCAGACCCTTCCCCAGCTCCATTCCCTTCTCTGGACACTCTCCATCCCCTCAATGTCCTTCTTGGTGTGAGGGACCCAAAAATGACTCCCGAATTGGATGTGCAGCCTGACCACAGCCAAGGCATTCACCCAACACACGTTGACACTCTTGGCTGAGCAGGAAGGTGTTTGGTACCTCCTAGATGGGCAAAGGGACAGTTCAGTCCCTCCTGCCCAGAGAGGAACAAGGATGGATACTTCACCTTCCCCAGGCTCCTGCTCCCGTTCCCCCTCTCCACCTGTGGAAAACAAAATGCTTTGGCCCCTGGAGGCCTTGCTGTGCCCCCTGCCCGTGGTCACAGTGGGGTGGGTCAGACAGTGCCTCCTACCCCATCCTTATCCCTGCTGCAAAACCCAGCTCCATCCCTCTGGGATGACTGGGGGACAGCAGCTCCCTCAGGGACATCTCGTGTTCACAATCAGACCAAGAGAGCCCCAGGTCCTCTCCAGGAGAAACCCAGCAGGAGCTCAGGCTGGGACAGCAGCAGTGCTGCCCTTTCCTGCAGTCTTTTGGGTGAATTTCTTCCCTCAGCAGCACAAAGCCCCCTTCCTGCAGGACTCCTGCTCTCCCAGCCCTGGAGGATGGGGCCAGGGCAGCTCTGCACCAATTACCCCAGATTCTCTCTTCAGCAGGAAATTAATTCTACACCAAAAACCCCCCAAGGGAAGGCACAAGGGCCCAGGGGGCTGGGATCAGGACTGAAGTGGCCAACACCAACTCTCCTCCATTCCTGCTTTACCTTCTGCTGGTGCTTTCGTTTCATCTTCTTGTTCTGTTTCAAAAGCAATGGGGAGGATGTGAGCACCCATGGGTGATGGCAGCCACATCCCTCCAGCACAGAGGGGTCCTAACACACAACCTGGGGTACATGTTGGGACCCAACCCTGTCTGCACCAAAGGGGTCTCATCAAGTCCAGGGCTCCCCAGTGAGAGACCTCAGAGCATGACCCCAGCTCGAGAAATCCCCACTCTGAGGCTCTGGGACCTCTTGATGGAAAAGGATTCCCTCATTTTGGGGCATTATTTCTAAGTGCTGGACACAAACTCTGTGATCAGCAACCAGCAGAGGACCCAGGCACTGGGTAGGTCAGGACAGGGCAGCTCAGGTTTGACACCACTTTACTGGAAGCCACAGATATGGGGGGACCCCACCCCTCACCCCTCCCACTGCCCAAGGCCACCCCGGGACATCCCAGACCCTGCTGGGCACCCCATGAAGCAAATGTGGCTCCAGCCAAGTCATGAGAAGCCACCACACACCTCCTGCCTTGGTGTCTTCAGTCTCCTCTTTGGTTTCTTCAGTCTCCTCCTCTGCCTCCTCTCCCTGTTCTTCCTGACCTGTGGAATAATGGGCAGTGTCAGCCTGGGAGCTGCTGCTCCTGCTGGATCCCCATGGACCCCGGGATTGGGACAACCACAGCAAGGAGATGGTCAAGAGAGAGACCTGGGGAGACGTGGGAGGAAGAAGCTCAGGAAGCAAAGAGATTCCCTCCAACCTTTACCCAGGAGCTGCTCTGTGCTAGGGCAGGGCAAAAAAAAAAAAAATTTAAAAATTAAGGGATTTCTATCCAAGTCCTGGGTTGTCCCTCATTCCCTCCTGTGCTTTTGCACCTCAGGAAGGGAGGGAACGATTTCTGTCACTTTGCTCCAGGCAGAGAAGAGCAAGGAGGGCAAAGCTGCCTGGCACCAGGGGATGCCCCTTCGGCACCTTCGCATCCCTTGTCTGACACCGCTGGAGCATTTTTCCACTGGAGGGAGCAGCATCCCCACAAGACTCCTGCATTGGAGCCAGGGTGATGCTGGGGAGACTCCGTGGTCCCGCAGCAAGAGAGAAGGGAAGAAAAAGAAGGCAGCAACCCCCGTTCGGGTGGGAGGTGTAAGAGAGGAGTCAGAGGCAGGAGCAGGGCAGGAAGGGGGGAGTGCAAGAAGCAAGAGAGAGAAGTGGAAGAATGAAAGAAAACCATTTCCCAACCAGAGAGAGGCAAAAGACACACCAACCCACGACATATTCCCAGCAGCAGTGGAGATATGAAATAAAGAAAGGTGCAATAACTACCGTCTTCTTCCTCTAGCCATTCTTCCTCTTCTGAGCCAGGGAGGAGGGAAAGGAATAAGTGCAGAGGTTAGTGGGATGCCATGGAGCTGTGGCATGTAGCTACAATGTGCATGAGACGAGGACTCGAGCGATTTCCCCCCTTGTGCCTCTCTTTGCTTTGAACTCTCAGGATATGTTACTGAGCAGGCTGACAGTGCCCTGAAAGAGCTCAGCAAAATGAAGCTCCCAGCCCCAGCACCCCAGCCCTGCATGTCCCAGAGTGGCTGCCTGCACCCTGGAGTTTGTTTCTTCATCAGACAGAGGGAGCTGGAGGTTTGTGCTTGAGCATCATTCCTCTTACTGCAGCTGAAGCTCCATCTCCCATTGAGTTCTTGACTCCCATTGAGTACAGCATTTCCACCCTGCTTTGAGGCAAGAGATCACTCTGACAAGAGGTCCTGAGAACATCCAACCTGGTTTTGATCCCACTGGTTCACATGGAGAAATCTAGAGGATTGGCTTGTCTGCCTCTCCTTGGCATCCTGAGCCCATTGCAGCCAAGGAGCTACCAACACAACCCACCCAAGGACAACCCTGACCAGCACTTAGCTCTTGATTTTTCCAGCTCCTGGTGAAGCACTTACCTTCTTCTACATACTCCTCTTCACAGGGCACACATGAGCACGGAGGAGAGGGAAGGGAAAGAAGATGCAGGTTATTGAAGTTGCTCTGATCATTTCTCAGCTTCAGCCTTAGAGCAGCTGCAGATGCTCCTTGTCCTCTTACCTTCCTGCTCCCTGGAAAGCACAACAGAAATCCATGGAGTTCCAGTGGTCTGCTGCAATGGGGCAGGTGTCCATCAGTGAGGATAAAGAGGAATTTCACATTTCCTCAGAGCTTGTTCCCCTTTCCCATAGCAAAGGGCAGGGGCTGCTGTGCAGGCTGCTGTGTGACGTGCCATGGGGTGGCCTTGGGGATGGGACAAGGCCCAGATCACCCTGCAAGGCTGCAGATAACAGGAGCTGAAGTGTTTACTGATGCTTTGACAGTGCTCAGAGCACAACACCCTTTTGCATCTTGAGAAGATCAAGTGACCATGGTCTGTCACCCTAGAACCCCACCTTTGTCCCAAAGTCCTTTTCTGACCTTGGGGAAGATGCAGTTTGTCCTTGGGTGTGCTCAGGGGACAGGGGGCACAGGGCTCAACCTGACTGCCAAGACCTGAGTGTCTGTTGTGCTATTTAAACCTGAGAAGGATTCAGATCTACTTTTCCTGCTTCTGGATAAGAAGCAGCAGCTGTGTTTGGGCTGATCCCTATGACCAGGTATCACAAGCAGTGAGCTCCTTTTCTCCAGGGTGCAGCCCATGACCCAGCAGCCCTCACCAGCAAATGTCACCCTCAGATTTGGGCGCTGAGTGGTGATGCTTGAGACGTGGCACAGACTCCATCAGTAAGGGACTGATGACACCAGATTTTCCCAGCTCTGTCTCAGGGATTTAAACTGCAGCATCTTTGATGCAGAGACTGTCCCTCGCCACATCTGTGATGAACACCAACTCCCCACTCCTGGGGTCTCAGCACTGTCACAGCAGAGTCCCAGATGGGCTCAGGGTGAGGGGATCTCCCACTGGGAGAGTGGGACAGGAGCCAGAGCCCCTGAATGCTCCCTCAGCAATCTTGGGACCCTGCAGGGCAGTGGGAATAAGGAGAAGGAAAAGGTGTTTAAAAACACTCCACTTACTGCTCGTATTCTTCAGCGACCTCCTCAGAGCCCGACATGCCTGGGTATCTGGCAGAATTCAGAGTGGATTGGAGGGTGAGGAGTGAGATAAGGACCAAGCACAGCCCATCCTGCAGCACCCCTGGCATAGGGATGTTGCATCTCTCCAAAGCACTTGCGGCTTCCAGACGGCCCCAGCTGAGCTGTCCCAGCCTTATCTCAGTGTAGATAAGGTTCCCCCCTCCCCTCCTGCCCTGGGATCCGAGCTCACCCCAAACAGGAGGCAGGAGATGCTGCAGAGCCTCACACAACACCCGTGGCTGCTGGCAGGAGCTGTGCCCAGCTTAGGGCACAGGAGAATAACCCAACCACAACCTTCAGCTGCTTTTCCTTCCTCACTATTCTTAGCTCTGTTGGGATAGAGAAACTTGCAGGGATGTCCCATTGTCACAGATTTACAGCCCTGCACAAGCCACATTTCAGTGAGCCCTCCCAGCCTACCCCTCCAGGTGCCAAGAATTCTCTGGAGAGGGATGGTCAGGGTGCAGCAGGAGCATTTCTCTCTCCCTGTCCTGGTCCTGAGACTGAGTTTAACTCAAAGGAATAATTCACAGCCTGGTTAGGAACAGTGCTGATACCTCCAGAGGAACAGCCATGCTCATCTTCCCAGCACACCCAGCTCCCTGCCAGATGTGAGCAGGACTTTGCTCATGGTCCCACCTCATCCCACCCAACCCAAGGTCTGCACAGAGCAGCCCCATAGCCATAGAATCATAAAATGGTTTGGGTTGGAAGAGATCTTAGAGATCATCAAGGTCCAACCTCCCTGCATGGGCAGGGACATCCCCAGGAGGGGCCAGAGATGGGTCCAGGACCAGCCCTGAGCATCACCCCCTGTCCCTGCCCACCTCTTGCATTCCTGCCAGACCCCAGCAGAGCTGAGGTGCAGCAGGACCAGGCAAGGCAGCCCTAGAAATAACTCCCATGTGCTGAACCACCTGTTGCCAGCCCTCCACTGCTTCTCTTCTCCTGAGGAGTGTCTGGGAACAACTGGTCCTGACTACATCTGTCAAGGATTTATTACCCAGGAGGGGCAGGACAGGCTACAGAATCACTTATTCAAGATGCTGAATTCAGGATTGGAACCCACAAGCATGGGAAAGAGGCTTTCCAGGAGGGATGACTCGGGATACCCATGGCACACAGGGGTCTGTCAGATCTCATTTCCAAGCAATGACTCAGAAGATTCTTTGTGGAGACAAAGTCAGAACTCAACCCCATCTGCCTCAGGTTCTCTGCACGTTCCCTTCCCTCTGATGGAGCTGAGGCTTGGCCCTCAGCACCCCCTCCCCTCCAGCACCATGCCCTCAATCTCTGCTCCCTCTCCAACATCAGTTCCTGGCCCAGCTTTTCCTCCAGGCTGGGAATGCTGCTGCTACTCCCAAGAGTTTGGCGAAATCCTTTACGTGACCTCTGAGTACCCAAGATTTCTGTGCTCCTTTCACAACACAAGAGCAGAGGTTCCCTCCTGGCTGTGACAGTACAAACATGCATTTGCAGAACCTTATTTCTACATTTCCATTCCCCTCCTCTCTCCTCACTTGATCCCACAGAGCATTTGCTAAGGAACTGCAACAAATCCAGGACTGTCAAGGGAGTGCAGAAGAAAACCAGTGGCACTAGGAAATATCCATCCATCCTCTGCACAGATAAACCTGTCCTCCAGAGCTCTGAAATCTTGTTTTGAAAGAATTAGGAAAACTCAGCCAGATGTACTGCAGACAGAAAAAGGAAACACTGACATTTTTGATTGCAGAAAAGTCTCACATTGGTTGCTGTGTATTAAATAACCCAGATATCTCTCATTCCTTAAACCCCCCCTCTGCATTAGCTCAGGGCTGGCTGATCACACCTCTGGGTTAACCCTCTCCAGGCTGCAGTCCCTGCTTTACCCAGGCCCCAGCACTGGCTCCAGCCTGGGTCACATCTCTGCTCCCTTTCTGGGTGGCAAAGTCAGACCATGCCCAGGAGCCTTCAGCCTCAGGGTCAGGCTGGCCCAGCTCATCCCTCCTGTCCCTTCTGGAGACACCAGGAATGGGGATCTATGAGATTGCCCCAGAACCAGGGCAGGAAAAATCCTTCTCAACCACTCGGGCGGTTCAGAGGGTGCTGGGCAAGTGGCAAACACACCCCCCAGGAGTGGGTCCTGAGGATTTTTCCGTGGGAATGCCTTCGTGGCAAAAATCCATCCCTGTACAAGAGGCTGGGCAGGACCACCAACCCTGAGCCCATTCTGGGTTTTTAACCACTGCCCAGCATCCTCCAGGAGCCGGCACCCTCTGCCCCTGCCTTACCTCTGCCACGGGGATCCCGAGGAGCTGAGGGGAAGCCAGTGGGTGTCTGGGAAATGCTCTTGGGGGGCAGGAGGCTTTAAGGGGGCTCCAGCGCCCACCCCGGGGCGGGCAGTGCCGGCAGGAATGTGCCCGGCGCCCAGGGAGGAATGCAGCACTTGTGAGCTGCTATTTCAGCCCCGGCCCCTCCGCTGCTCCCCCTTTCCCCCCCAGGAGCCCATATAAGCCCAAGCTATTGTGTGGCCTCAGAGATTTGCTATTTTAAACCCTCCGGACTGAGATACACGAGTGCCTGAGGGGCTGACACAAGCCAGGCAGCTGTCACTTTCTAGGGCTGGGGACACTGATAAGGCAGCACTGCCCCAGGGGGCACCAGAGCCCCCCCAACAGCCCCCACCTGGGCTCTCTCCATTGCTGCACCGGGCCCAAGACATTGCTATGAGAAAGGAAGAATCTCGGGCTGCTTCTACCCTCCCAGGACACATTTTTCCTTTTTTCTCCTCTTGCCAGAAGAAAGAAAGGGAATTGGTCCCAGTCCCAGCCCAGGAGCAGGTGACCAGGAGCATCTTAGAAAGAGCAACTTTTATTAGGAAAAAGAAAATGCACAGAGATAACCAAGTCCTTTCCAAAGCCCAATAAGAAAGACCCAGACCCAGGGGCAGCAGTAGAGTCCCACACCAAATTTGGACACCCCAGTGGTTGCTCAAGGTACAGCCCAAGCCCATTGAACATCCCCAACACCAGGATTTGAGCATTGTTTTATGGACTGCCCAGGGCACCCTGACCTGGACAGAGCACCCTGTGGCCTTGCTGATTGGGCTCAGCATCCCAGGGGTGTGGGACCAGGGGTCTGCACAGCCAAGGGCAAAGATTTGAGAGGAAGGGGAAGAAGGAAATGGGCTTTGCAGAAGGGGCCCAGCACAGGGCATTCGGCTTCATTTCACCCCAAAACCAGGGCCGTGGCCAACCCCCCCTTCCCATATCACTAAGTGAAGGGGGTCACTGCTTCAAGGGCACAAGAGGTGGTCAGGACAGGGATAATCTTCCAGCTTTCTTCCTTCACATCTCACAAAGAGATCCCCAGCAACCTTGGGGTGAACCTACACACAGCACAGGGTCCTCTCATGGTGGTGGCTGCTGGATGGTTGGGTAGGGCTGGGCTTTGATCTCCAGAGCAAAACGTTTTTTTCCCAGTTCATTTGATAATATTACAACTGGAAAAGAAAGTGAAAAAGAGTGAGGCTGGGCCTGAGGCTGCAAAACCCCAAAGAAACTGCTGGAACCATCCTTATCCCAAACAGGGCACGGGGCAGTCAGGCATCTCCTAAATCCCACCCCACATGCCACTCCCCTTCCCCTGGCACTACAGACCCTTCTCTCCCTTCCAGCTGCCTCCAGCTGTCCCCTCATGCTGATTCCCCCAGGCCATGGGGTCCTGGGTGTCCCCCGTGACTCCCTCCCCCCATCTGTCCCACGGGGGGTGATGCACCCCAGGGAGGTCCCAGCTCTGCCTCCAGCTCAGAGGATGCAGTTTTCCAAGCAGCTCCACATCTACCTTGTCTCCAGGGGTGTCTCTTGGCTGCTTTACCCAGACATCACGTTTTGGCAGGCTGTTTATCTTCCTGATGTCCTGCAAACAGGAAAGTCATAAATCTCACCAGAAGTTTTCCCCATGCACCATCTGCAGTGGTGCCTTGGTCTGACTTCAGCCAAACCTTGAGGTGCAAATGCTGCAGATAAAAGTGCTCAGCTTTGAGATCTTGCACCTGGGAGACCTTCAGACCCAAGTGCAGCTCCAGCCCACAGAGAGGGGTGGCAGAAGAGACAAAACAGCAAAAGGAGCTACAAGCTTTACCCACGAGTGACCCCGGGAGCAAACCTTTTCCTGGCAGCCATGGAGCCAGCTCAGCCTCCTGGGACAGACACGTTTGGGCAGTGTTAATTCTGCAGCTCAGTGCTGGGGGTGCCTGGGCTTGTCTGGGGCTGGGCTGGAGCTGCCTCTCCTGGTCCTGCACCCAGGTGGCCCTCAGAGACTCTGCCACCAGCAGGGACAAAGCTCCTTGGTGCTGTTATCAGGGACACCCCCAGGACCTGCTGAACCTCTCCTGTCCAAGCAGGGGACAGTTTCCTGAGGACAAAGGGTTTCCAGTCCATCTGCCTTGCACCCACGTCCTGGTGCAGCCGTGGTGGTAAAGTGCTGACCCCCAAGTCCCTGAGCTGTCCTTTGATCCCTGCTCTGGGGGCTGGGGTGGACTCAGGGTTGCAGATTGCTCCAGACACCACAAGGAGCAGGAGCTCTCAGTGCTCACAGTTCTCTAACCCCTGCAGAACCCAGAGATGGGATCGTGCAAGGGTGATTTCTGTCACTGGTGTCAGGGTCAGATCCCCCTGCACATCCCCTGGGACATGCACCCAGCTGGCTCCTGCTCCCTCCTCACCCCACCAAGAGCTGGTAGCAGCTGCCTCAGGCACTTTGGGATTAGGATCCTGGCACAGCATTAGGTATAGCCCAAACATCGCAGGCTCTGCAGCACCCAGCCCTGCCTAAACTCCTCTCAGACCCTTTAATCAGTTCAGCCAAAGGTTCATCAACCCTTCAAACACCACTACCGCAGAGGTGGGGACATGTCCCACCAGGATCCAGCCTGAGGAGTCAGCACCAGCTGGTACCTTGCTCTTCTCTTCCTTGGCAGGCTCCTGGCCTCGGCTGATCCAGAGGTTAATGCGGGATGTCACGGAGCCCGAGAGCTTCAGGTTGTCCTGTGGCACAGAGGGGGACACCAAGGTTACAGCACCAGCTCTCCCACTTCAGGAACATAACCCAGGATAATCCCCGGGGCATGGGGAGACTGAGCAAAACTGCAGCAGGAAGAGCCCCAGCCCACACCTTGGCTCCATCCCAGCTCAGTGCCACAAACCCACACCCCACCAGAGAGCAGTTTCGATGTGGTTGGTCCAAGCCCAGCCCTGCCCAAACTCCCAACAACCTGCAGCCTGCTGGGCTCTGCCTTGGTATCATGGAATCATTTGTATTGGAAAAGACTTCTCAGATCATCCAGTCCAACCCTTCCCCCAGCACTGTCCAGGCCAACCCCCACCCCATGTCCCTCATCCCCACATCCCCAGGGCTCTGAAACCCCTCCAGGGATGATGGGGACTCCAGCCCTGCCCTGGGCAGCCTGGGCCAGGCCCTGACAACCCTTTCCAGGCAGAAATTCTTCCCCAGCTCCAACCTAAACCTCCCCTGGCACAACTTGAGGTGTGCCAAAAGTTCCTCTTGTCCCATCCCTTGTTCCTTGGGAGCAGAGCCCGACCCCCCCTGGCTCAGAAGTTCTCCCCTCAGCCCCCTGGGAAGAGTTGTGTCTAAACCTAAAACCTCCTGATTGGATTTAGCAGAAGATTTGTCCAAAAACCTGGTGCCTGCCGTGGCACAGGACCCTGCTGGAAGGTCCTCATTCAGGCCAACTGCTGCCCTTACCTTCTTGACAGCCACTGGTTCAGCCTTAGTGGGAGCACTGGTCTCAAAGAAGTTGCGCTTGCTGGCCACCCCCTCGGAGGAGAGCAAGAGGCTCTTCTGAACAGCCAGGGAGGATCTCACCACCTCTGAGCGCTGGGAGGATAAAGGGGCATCAGCCAGTGCCATGCTGCACCCCAAGCAGTAAAAGCCAAGTCCTGGTTCTGGCTGACATCTCCACCCTGCTGGGGTTGGTTCCTTTCCTGCCCATCCCCAGCTGATGGATTGCCCCATGGCTCCTCCCAGCAGATCCATGCAGCATCCCTGTGACCCTCTCCAAGGTCTTCTCCCTGCTCCTAAAAGCCCGAGCCCCATCCCTTCTTCTGCCTGGGAATGTCTCCTTCAGCCCCACCAGCACTGGGTGTTTGGTGCAGCTCAGCCCCTCTCTCCCTTCCCCTCTCAGCTCCAGCCCATCCATCCCCACACATCCTTCCCCTCCCTCCAGTCCTGTTGTGCCTCTACCTGCACAGCTGAGTTGTACTTCTCCAGCTTCTCCCCAATGGTTGTGCTGCTCCCGGGGATCCTCAGGCTCACACTGGTGGAGAAAAGGGAAGTTGAACACATGGAATCACAGAACAGATTGGGTTGGAAGGGACATTAATCATTAGTTCCAACACCCAAAGGCAGCACCCTCAGCATCTCCTTGGACTCAGCCCGTGGTGCTGGGTGACTCCACAGGGCAGGAGATCCTGTCCACTCCTCCTGTATCTGTCTTCCAAGTGGAGCACAGCAGCTCATTCCCTGCTGGTGACCAAGATCCCTGGGTATCTCCACCTTACTAGGGCCATACTGACCACTGAAAAATAGCTGTGAGTTCCTCAGTTTACCCTGACTAAACTGCCAAGTATGAAACTGCCAAGTTCACCAGACCTGTGCCAGGGCACCCAAGATCTGGTACCAGGTCCTGTCACCTCCTTCTATCCCTTGGAGCCCAAAGGGTGATAGAAAGGCCAAAGTAACATGAAGAGAAATGCTGACCTCCTAGTGAGAGGGCTTTGGCTTTCTTCTTTCTGTTTTCTTGAGATCACCTGGAAGACACAAGGAGAGGAGATACTGGAGCCATCTTTGGTTATTGAAGGAGAAACTCACTCAGATTCAGCTCCAAGCTTTCCAGCAAGTGCCATTTTCACTCACAGCAGAGCTCAGAGCTCTCCAGACTAAGGACCACTTGTGGTGCTAAAGGTTTTGTTCCCATGAAAGTCCAGCCCAACCAGTCAGCCCAGATCTCAGCAAGGACCTCAACAGCTCCTGCCTTTCCCAGCTTCTCCAAGTACTTTATTCCACAGATTTATTTTTTTTTTTAGGGGGCGGAATTGAAGATATTCTCAGGATTGTAACAAAGGACAAGAAAGAGATTGGATTTTATTCTTATCCTGTGCTCTCGGAGAAGACAAGAAATGCTGGAGGGTGCATGGCCATTCCTTTGACTCCTTGGAAAATCTGTGGACAATTTTCCAGAGAAGGAAAATAGAGGAAAGCCTGAAGCAGAGCTGCAGTGCCCAAACCAAGGGTAGAGTCTGAGCACATGTTTGGGAACAGGTTCTGCCAAAATAACCTAGAGACCAAAGCAAACCCATCCTTCCCCTCACCCTCCACTATCTAAATGAGGGTCTTTCTCCTATTTGCTTTATCTCTTACCCTGAAGGAGACAGTTCTGGGGCTGGTTCGTCTGATGGAGCTGCTGTAGGTGACAGGAGTTGGGAAAGTATCTGACTTTTCTGCAGATTCCTCTGGGGTGGGAGACAGCTGAGTTACCTCCTTGGAGGGACTCCTGGATGGTTTCTGAGACAAAAAAAAAAAAAAAAGCAGATGTCTGATGCACCCCTGCAGAGAAGGCACAGGGAGTAGGGTCTGCAGGGTGGGAACTGGTGTGGAGGCAGGAGGCTGAGATGGATGAGATCCTCCAGACCTCACTTGGATATGCAAAGCCCTGAACACCACTTCAGAGAAACCACAACGGCAATCAGTGGAGGTTTGCTGGAGAAGGTGATTAAAATCACACATGGAAGGGAGGGACAGGTGGTGGTGATGGGACCCTGTCCACCACCTCATGGTCTGCAGCTCTCAGAAAACCCTCCCCCAAAAGCCCATGGGTCCCATTGCCCTCCTGGGACTTTTGGGCTTTCCCTCTCTCTGTTGTCCTCCCAACACCGAGGACCTTGCACCCCGAGGGTTGGTGCCTGGTCCATTCCTGCTCACCTGGGGGTCCAAAGCCAGGGTCACCACTGAGGATGTTTTCTCCTCCATGCTGCAGCTTCCCTGCCTGGTCAAGATCTTCACCTCCCGGATGCGGCAGCCCCCGAGCTCTGGCGATGCCCTCGGCTGCTGCTCCCCCTCCTCCTTCTGCTGCTCCTTCTGACGTGTCCCCACACTTTGTCCCTCTTTGTCCTGGAGCCATCCCCTCACCACTGTCTTCTGCACCGGGTTCTGATCTCCTGGTTGGTCTCTTCTGCCTTTGGTCCCATCCTGATCCCTCTCTCCAGCCTGGATCTTCTCCTGCTCCACACGCACACGGCTCCTCCCCACCCCCAGCTCCTGCTGCTCCTTCTGCCTCAGCTTCTCTGAGATGGACATTGGGGACCTTGTCCTTCTCCCTTCTTGTGTCTTCAGCACCTCTGAGACCTTATGTTCTTCCTTGTTCTCTGGGAACCCCGACTTCACCACAGGTTGAGGTCTGGAGATGGAGACAAAATGGGGGCAGAGCTCAGCACCAGCACCCTGAGATCTGCAGGGGAGCTTAACCCAGGTGAAAGGCTCTGGGGGAGCATAAAAATCCCACCAGCATCCTGGGGTCATCCCTGCAGACCAGGACTTGTAACCACTCATCCCCATCACTCCAGCCAGGATCACTGAGGACAAGTTTGGATTAAAAGTTGGTTTTCCCTCCTGGTTTTGTTTGTTTGCTTGTTTGTTTAGTTGTTCTTGGGTTTCTGTGGCAGGGATTAAGAATTTCCACAGCTTCATCCCAGGACATCAGCACCCACCAAGTCCTGGACATTTCCAGGATCAGTTGTGTAAAGGCAGCTGAGCTCAGGGTGCCTCCAAATCCCAGCTCTCTGCAGCAGGGAACTTTGGGAGAACCTATGGGAAGCCCTTGATTCTCCTGCCCACTTCAGCACAGGTCACACAACATCCCTGCAAGGTTCAGAGGGGCAAGAGGACAGCCAGCCAAGTGCTGCACACTCAGCTCCCCTGCCCTGCAAGGTTCAGAGGGGCCTGGCTGCTCTTTCCTGCTCGAGACCCCACCAGAACATGGCCAGCACCCACCTGAGCTCCCCTTCAGCACCCACCCTCACCCTGGCACACTGGCTCCCTGTGCCATAGGGCATGTTAAGACAGAGGATACAGAGAATACACCAGGGGTATTTCCCTCTTCTTCTACTCCTCCTTCTCCCCTTGGAGCCCAGCCCTTCCCACAGCTCAGCCCACTCACCCAGAAGAATCCCACCAGCTGCAGCAGCTTTGGCTCAGGGCTGAGCAAAGCAAAGCAGCAGCCTGTGAGCCATCAGCACCATGAGTAGGACGGACTCAACAAGACCTCACACACCTGCTGGAAGCTGGATTTGTGTCCTTCACAGGGCTGGGAGGTTCCTCATCCCTTGCTGTGGAGGACAGGAGGTTCCGATGCCTTCTCCGGCGCTCGCGTTGCTGCTCCTCTTCATCCTCAAGGGTCCTCTGCCTGGCCAGGCTGTTTGGGATGAAACACAGGGACATGGCAAGGCTGTGTCCAGCCCTGATTCTAGACAAAGAAGCAGACTGGAACACCTTAGGGCAAGGACCAAGGGGCTGGTGGATGTTGGTTGCCTTCTCCAGCTACTGCAGATGCCAATGTGAATCAGGTGGCACAGAGGATTCTTGCTCCACCCAGGTGGTGCAGGCATTTCCCAACAGAAACACTTGACATTACAACTCCCAATTCCTTCTGTTGGAGGGAGCACTTGTTTCAAAGGAATCCCTAAATTAGCAAACATTCCCAAGAAAGGATATTCAACCTATAACTTAGCAAGACCGGGTCCCTGATCTCAGCTGCATGAACTGGAAGGGTAACCACTGGTGGCAGAAGATTTTGGCCCCAGTGCAAGTTGTGGTGATGGCATTTGAATTTTTATTGAGCAAAAAGGCAGCTGGAGGCACCAGCTGACAAGGTCTGGCTGGAAACACAGAGGGCAGGAGATCCTCTCACTCCCTACGTGTGGCTGGGACTGGGAATTATCATCACAGATTGTACCAAAAAGACAAGGTTTGTAACCAACCCTCTTTAAAGAACCATCTTTAAGGATTTTATTTTGCACAA
The DNA here is from genome assembly GCF_003957555.1 of Calypte anna. Lineage (NCBI taxonomy): Eukaryota > Metazoa > Chordata > Aves > Apodiformes > Trochilidae > Calypte > Calypte anna. The sequence continues at coordinate 3,906,921 of NC_044271.1, forward strand.
ACTGAATGTATAAACGTCTGCATAAAATGCCACCCTAACTGAGAGGTTTTTTGGAAAACCCCAACTTCCCCTTCCTCTCTCAGGAGGAAGAGGAAATCCTGTCCCCCCCTCTCTGCCAGTGCATGAACTCTGTTATAAAATATTTTTGTTGGCTGGATTGAGATTTTCACCCCAGTGTTCACTGGTCCTCAGCTGTGAACACTCACAGGGCAGAGCCCTCCCTACACCTGATCCTTGCAGTCCCCCAGCTGCCTCCAGACTTGGGGTTTCCTTTGAGTTTGGCTCTGAAGGACGGGAAAGTCAGAGCAGCCCCACCTGAGGCATGGCCAGCAGCATGGTGAGTGAGTGGTAGTGTGGTTTGTGAGTTACTGTGTAATGAGAGCTGGGTGATAAATTAAACCACATTACCCCCCACAGCTCCTTGTGGCTTCTGTTCTTCCTGCTGGAGGCAGATGGTGGAGCACAGGGGGTCAGCAGAGCAGAACGGAGAGCAAAGGGGGGATGGAGAGAGCCCAGAGCCTGCTTGGGGACAGGGCAATGCCAGGGGTGACCTGCCCCTACCCCACACCCCACAGGAGCCTTCATACCCTAATAGCAAATGGGGATGCTGGGGGGGTGATGCCTGCTGCCATGCTGATTATGGGGAGAAATGGGGCTGGGGAAGGCTGTGGATAACTATGGAAATCTATGGAAAGCTGTGGATGCCTGGGCCCTGCCCCTGGAAGCATCCCCAGCCCCCTCCAGCTCCTTGGAGCTGCTCACACCTCTATGGTTCTGAGCAGGGAATCTCAGCACTGGGGGAGCTGCCTCAGGCTGCAGTTTGGGTTCTGTTTGCAGGGCAGGGGGGGATTCCCAGCACAGCTTTCCCTGGACACACACATTCCCACCCAGCAGGGCTGAGACCTGTGTGTGGACACGCACGGAGCTGCCTCTGCCCAGCACGTTTGTCCCTCACTCAGTGACAGCTCTGCTCAGCCCCACGTCAGAGCCAGTCAGTTCTTGTTTTTGCAGGCACGGGCTCCTTCAAAATGAAAATGAGATTTTCCTGCCTTGAATTTGCTTGGCTCCCTCGGAGGCAGCACGTAACCTGGCACTGCCAACATGCAGCTTCTCGTTGTTTTTACTTGAGTAATCCACCCATTAGGCTGGGGATTTGCTTTGCCAATCTTTCCCTCCTCTTTTCAAAGCAGAGTTTGTTTTTCACCATCTCACCCTTTTCAGCCTCAAAGAGATGACTAAAAATTGGCGAGTGTCCCCCTGCCTTGTCCTTTCCTGCCCTGTTAATCATTAGTGCTGAGGTTCTGACATTTCTGCTGTTTCAGTGACCACTGCCTCATCTAATGAGAGTGCAGAAGCAGCCTCCTTGGGTTGTGAAACAATCCAGGAGCAGGACCCCACAGGGCTTGTGTTCAGGCTTGGAGCACAGGACCTGGATCTGGATGGGGTCGGGATGCCCTCTGGATCCATCCCATGGATGATGAATTCAGGCCACAGAAGCACTCAGCAGCATGGTCCCATTCCATTCCCACTTCTGGGTTGTCCATGGGAGGTGTCTCAGAAAATCCCAGGCTGGTTTGGGTTTGAAGGGACCTTAAAGATCATCTAGTTCCAACACTCTCTGTGGGTATTGATGCAAAGTAGAAAATCCCCTCCCTCAGCCTGCTGGGCATGGTGCTGGTGATGCAGCCCAGGATACAGTCTTACCCAAAGTTATTTACAGTTAAGTCTTGGAGCCATCATATCCACTAAAAGTAGGGTTTCTGCTCCATTTTGTGGATCATGGCTGTGTCAGATGGCAATGCCAACATCCACACATCAGCCAGGCATTGGGTGAGCCCCTGACTCACCCTATGATGCCCAGAAGCCTCACCTTCCCTGCCTCCCATCAGAGCCAGATCACTTTTTAGGAAGGACCAACACCCGGGGCTGTGGGGATCCTCCAGAGACTGCCAATGAATCAGTGCTTGCTCAGCACTGGATGGGTGCTCAGCCTGCACAGGATGGACCCAGAACCCACACCCAGGGACTGTATGGGGAGAGTGGAAGAACCTCACAGCCAGCACCAGGGTAAGGCTGGAGACACAGCCCAGTCAGACCCACCCAATGAAAGGCAAACCAGTTCAAAAATACAGAATCACAGAATCAAGGAATGGTTTGGGTTGGAAGGGACCTTACAGATCATCCAGTTAAAAATCCCTGTGAGGACAGGGACATCTCCCACCAGCCCAGGTTGCTCCAAGCCAACATGGGGCAAGGCTGTGGTTCCAGAGCCAGGTTTCCTCTGCAGTGCTCACCTTCCAGCAGAAAAACCCCTGAACTTGTTCAGCCAGAAGAACCTCCAGCAGTGCCAAGCACTGCAGCCCCTCTGCCAGCAGCAGCCCCCGTGGTGTCTGTCCCTGTCCCAAGCCTCCCCAGCACCCTCCAGCCCGGGCTGCTGAGCTGGCAGAGCACCCTCACCCCTCCCTCCTGCTGCTGGAAAGGGTTAAGCATTAAACCACAGCACCTACCTGGAGAGATCAGACCAGTTCCTTCTGCTGGAAGACATTCCTGCTTTCCCCGAGTTTCACGGAGACCCCAAAACCTCCGCAAGCATCAAGGATCTGCAGGCTCTGGATCTGCACTGCCCGGAGACTCCTCTCCCCGAGGAGGGCAGAGCTCCCTGCAAGGTTGATTTCCCTGAGCACCTTTACCCTGCCTGCAGCCCGCTCAGCACCACGCTGCATCACATGGCTCCTTATCTACCTTGACAGAGGCAAAGCTGTAATTTGGCTGCCAGCGGCGCCGGGCGAAAGGAGTGCCACAAAAACACCAACAACTGCCGGCTGGGCCAGAGCTGGAGCAGAGACCAGAGCTCAGCTCCGGGCTTCATCCATCCAGGGCTCCCAGGCTTTCCGAGACAACTCCCTGTGGAGAACCTGTTCTACCAGCCACCTCTCCACCAGTCAACAATCCTCCAACGCCGGCGGAGGAGGTGAATTACCTTGGGCTGGGTGGGAGGAGGTTGGCTCCCGGGGATCCAAAACAGTCATTAAAACACCTCCGCCTGGGTGCAGTCCAGCCCTTTCCAAAGAGCAGGGGTGGGTGCCCTGCTCCTTTCAGATGTTTCTGGGTGTCTTGGGTTGAGCCATCGTGGGCTCCCTGCTGTTAGGAGTTTTGCTGTAATGGAAATCACTCACGGAGTCTCAGAGAGGGTGGATGATGGGGGGTGGGTGGGGGATCCAATTTTTGGATGCTGAAGCCTTTGTCCCCAAGGGTGCTGTGTGCCTAAGCTGGTCCCAAGCCCCCATCCAGCCCCCTGCCCCTCTCCTCCAAAGGGCAGATGTGAAGGTGATGGTGAGCTCTGTCTCACCAAGCACCCAATGCAGAGCTGGGTCCAAGCCTGGTTTTTTGCCAGGGCCCCAGTGTTCCCAGTGCTCCCAGTGCTGGGGGCAGCAGATGCCTGTGGAAAAACTCTGGGACCCCTGGAGCACTAACTAAGTCTCTGATCCTGGCAAGATCCATCTCTCCACCAGCCCGAGGGACTGGTTATAGGGCTGGGCTTGCCACACATACCTCCAGCCCACAGGGGTGTGCCCGGGACCTGAGCAATCAAAGAAACTATTTTAATCAAAGGTTCCTGATTAAAATCCCATTTCTTAAAGATAGCCCTGTCAAATGAGCCATCTGCTCCAAACAAGGCTCTTTCTCTGCTTTTCTTTCCTCTTGCAGTCACAAGTTGACTTTCAAGTGTTTTCATACATACACAAAATTCAGTAAGTTGAGGCATAAAGAAAAAAAATTACTTAAATAACCTTGCAAGCATCCTGCTAATTGCTGACAATCTATATATAGCAGCCCAGCATCAGCAAGCTACTATAAAGACATAAACCTTCCTGACTAATGCACAGGGAGCACTTTATTTGCAAAACTCATTGCCAAAGGATATCACTGGAGCAGAGGACTTACCAGGGTTTTAAAAAGGATTAGATTGAGTGCAGTGACAGAACACCCCCAGCTGGGACCTACGTGGCGAAGGAATATAAAACTTCACAGTTTGTGATTCCACCTAATATGAGGATGGAGAGAAATTCTAGACAGGCGTTTAGCAGCTGGGGATTAGGCAGAGGATGAGCCCTGGTGGCACTCACCCCTCACATGCCCCTGGTCCTTATTTTCAGCTCAGAGACCTTCTGAACTGAACGTGCATTTGTCTGTACTTCAGGCCCCTCACTGAGCTTCTTCTCAAGGGATTTGCCCACTTTCCTTCAAACACAGCAAAATTACTAGCATAAAAAACCTTTCTGTGGGGGGGTTCCCCAGGTCTATTCCCCACTGCTGGCAAAGCTCCTGCCTCTCCTTCAGCTTGGATGAGGTCCTGCTGAGCTCTTTGGCAGCACAAAGCAGTGATTTCTCCTGGTTTGAGACAGAACACCTGGCCCAGATTTTCCCTGACATTCCTCATGTATTTTTGTGTTTACCATGGTCCCAAACTATCACTCCCAGATAGGCACCAGTCAGCTCAGAGCCCATTGTATGTACAAAGTCATGTCGGATTTTTCTCTCTCTGATTCACTTTATTCTCCCCCAAATAACTCCTGCCATTTTAACCACAAGTTCTGCAAGACCCCTCTGAATATCAGCACCATCAGCCTTCACCTCTGCTCTGCTGAACACACAAGAATTATCAGTAGGGTTTATTAGCTCACCATAGTTTCCTATCTTCTAATTCATTATTTACCTCTCACTGGATTTCTTTCTGACCTGAAGGCCTTTGCTTCTGGAAATCCAGAACTTGTCCATCAGGTCACCCTTATCCATAAGCTCACTGATGCCTTCAGCAAACACCAGTCACTTTCTGGGACCAGACGTTTTTACAAAACCTGTTTTTACCACCCTGAGGTCATCACCGAGGTCCAGACCCAGCTGCAGGTCCATGAAGCTGAAGGTGACAAAACTAAGCAGGCATAAGCCCAGATGGGGAAGGGATGCTCAGGGGAACCAGACTGACCCAGCCCTGCCCCACTCCCCAGGCTCAGATCTGCTGCCCCAGATCTACAGCCATGGGAGGAGAGCTGCATCCTAAACCCCCCCTTCTCTCCAGGTACCTGCTCTGCCCTGGGGTGGATTTTCCAGAAGGGATCTGCCCCAAACCTGCATCTGCCTGAGGAGCTCAGGGAGGCCAGATGTGCATCTGATGCAGATCAGCAGAAGACACCAATTTATGCCCTCTAAGGAGCTAGACTGGTGTCAGCAGGGTGGTTTGTTTTTTTTTTCCCTTGGGAACAGTGTCCTGTGTCTCATCCCTGTGCAGAGCCTGTTTCTTTGGCTCCAGGGCAGTGGAGAACTTCCAGTTTCCACACTGGGCTGTAATTAGGGATTCCTCAGCTTCACCCTGGGGCCCAGAAGGGAACCCTCCACCTCCACCTTTTTTTGACTCGTGCTGATCCCCCAGCCACCCTGGGCTCCACAGCTCATCCCTGTCTGCAGGGGTGGGGTGGCCTTGGGTCCTTCCCCAGCTCCAATTCCTTCAGTTTTGGGGAAGCTGTGAGGCTGCACTGGAGATGGGTGGCACGGGGACCCCTCTGCTGTGCCAAGAGAGCCAGAAAGTGTCTGAGGTTGCTGTGTGCTGGCTCTGAAATGGAAAGGGAACAAAGCCACCCCCAGTGTGTTGGAAGGGAGTAAGTGATGTCCAAACTGCCTCCCACCAGCTGGCAGAGGGCTCTTTTTCATTTATAATTTAATTTGTTTTTTAAAAAACAAGAAATGTTTCAGGCAAATTCCATTTCAGGAATGCCACCTTGTTGCTGCTACAGTGTCCTTCAGGTTCCCATTCTCCTCTCCAGATTTTCCTTCTCATTGGATCCCATCTCCTGCTGTGCCTCAGGTCTCATGATGAAGAACCGTGGACATTTCCCAAAAGGGGATTCAGTAGAAACTTTTCAGGTCATGGATAGAATGTGTACTCATTGCCAGCAGAGGAATTGCTGCCTCCCCTTCACCCCTGCCCAGGCTGGGGAGCTCCAGGGGTCTTCAGAGGCCATGGGATAAACTTGACCCCTTCCCACACCATCACCCTCCTCCCTTCCTCCCTTTGCAGGTCCAGGCCAGCAGCTGCAGATCCACTCAGGGAACTCTCTGGGAACAGTTCAGGTGTCTCCAGACACAGCTCATTGGCAAGGAGGTCACAGAGCATCCTAGGAAAGGATGGGACCCTTTGACAACCAACTAGGAAGGGATATTTTTGAAAAGCCACCTCAGACCCTTTGCATCTCCCTCATTGAAAGCCTTTCCAATAGAAAATCATTGGGTTGATTAATACCTTTTTCTACTGTCCAATTTAATCTGCCATTTCTGCAGGTTCAAGCTGGCAGTTCTGTGCTTTGCTTTGCTTTGCTTTGGGGACTCCTGGCTCCAGCGGAGCAACCTGGAGGCTGCCAGGGACAAGGTTCTGCTCAGCTCAAGCAGCCAGGGCTGGCTCATGGAGTTCTGGTGCAAATAAACACAATTTCTTCAACTGTCCCAGCATCAGCTTCTCTTCCCCAGAAGAGCCTTGCAAGTCCCCCATTCAGCCCAAATTTTCATTGCAAAGGCACAGTAGCAGAGTTCCCTTCTAATTCAGACAAAAGACATTGAGATGACTGTCATCTGGGCAGGAAGCAGCAGTGGGACAGCAGAGGTGACCTGGTGAAAGGGTCTCTGGGGGCATCTTGGGATCAAAGGCTCAGCCTTTTTCCAGGGGGGGAACAGGACTCAGCTGTCCCAGAGCCACAGAAGCAGCTCCAGAGCAGAGGTGGAGGAAAAGCCTTGGCTCCCAGTCCCCCAGTCCTGCCAGGAGAGCTTGGAGCAGACAGCTGCATTTTCCCTTCAAGATTCAATCTCTAGAAAGAGATGGGGGAGTTGTGTGTTTCTAATAAAACTGAAACCCAGAAAACTGTTCTCCTGTGGGTCTCCACCAGATAAGGGTGAAAGCAGGACATGGTGGCTGAGTGGCTTCACAGCACAGGATGGAGAGGCAGAACTTGCAGAGCTTTGGGGCTGAGTTCTTCTCTCCCCTGTGGGCCACACAAAGTCACCCATAGCCCAGGATGGCTGCAGATGGGTTCTGGGACCCTGCTGAGCCCGGATGGCTCTGGCTGGGGCTGCAGGGAGGCTCTGCCCAGCCCTGGGGTTCTGCTCCTCACTGGTTTCGGGTATCTGTGCTCAGGATCTGATGAGCTGGGCATGGGCTCAGACTGGCTGTCAAGCATCAACCAGAGCCTGGTCCCACAGCACCCACCACCCATTACTGCCTTTCATCTCATTACCATCCCTTCCCACCCCACAAACACCACCCCTTTTTTATTTTATTTAATTACCAAATGAGGGTAATTGCAGTGAGCTCAGAGCCAACTCTTCTCAGCCTGGGCTTCATTTACCATTTGCTGCTTCTTCTCCAGCTCTGCAGAAGGTTTTGTTTCCCTGAAACCTCTCTTGCATTTTCCAGCTCTACCAGTTGGTCAGGTAACTGGTATTACATCTCCCTGCAGACCTTTCTTCCTCTGCCAGGATGGCAGCCGAGTGTGTGAGTTCCCTCTGGGGACAGTGTGAGCCCAGGATGCGGCCTCAGCACCATCAGAGGGGCAGGATGGGAGCTGAAACCTCATCCCATCTCCTGGCATTGGGCTCAGGCAGTCACACAAAGCTCCAGAGGCTTTTCCAAAATCAGGAGAGGAGGGGAGGGTGAGCAGGCAGACAGACATCCTCACAAGACTCAAATCTTGCTGCCTGGGGGCTGGGTGGGTGGAAAGTTGGGGGGGTCCATGGCCAGGGTGTGTGAAAAGATCTTGGGGGGGGGGGGCGGGGGACATCTGGGGGCAGCTGGGACTTGGATGAGATGAACCCAAAGGAAGTCTGATCCCAGGGTGTGCTGCTGGCTGAGCACCAGCATGGGGACACTGCAGGGGGACAGGAAAGGATCAGGGTGAGGGACCCCCCAGTGATGAACCCACACATGGCCTGAGAGAGCATCCTTTAATACACCTCTGGCTGCATCTCAGGCTGCACCCACCAGCGGACTGAGGGGGGGGGGGGGGGGGGTGACCAGCAGCAGTGGGAGGACCAGCAGCACCCTGAGACCTCTGCAGTGGTGGGAGGAGAGGGGTGATGGGTGGCCCCTTGGGGACAGTGGCCTGTGCAGGTGACACTGAGGAGCTGCTGTGCTGGGGCCATGCAGGAGCAGGGGTGATGGCAGGGCTGAAAGAAAGCAGCTCAGGTTTCCTTCCCTCCCAGTTGTCCACGTGTTTCAGGTCAGTGGTGACCTCGGGGTAAAGGCACAAAGAGCACAAAGGGGCAGCAAGGGACAGGGAGCAGCAGGGGTACAGGGGACTCTTCTTCCCGATGCTCCTGTGGGAAAGAAACAGAGCAGTGGGAGAGAAGAGGAGTTTTTGTGGCTGCTGAAATCAGCCCCAAGTTGGTGCCAGTGGTGGCCAAGGTGAGTGTGGGGTGGGCAGCAAACCCTGGAGAGCTGGGGAGGATGAGCTGGGAGGAGGATACATCATGAAATCAGAGAATCATGGAACGGTTTGGGCTCTAAGGGACCTTAAAGCTCTCCCAGTGCCACCCCTACTCCATGAGACATCTCCCACCAGCTCAGGGTGCTCCAAGCCCCATCCAACCCTCAACACTGCCAGGGATGGGGCAGCCACAGCTTCTGGGGACAACCTGGGCCAGGGGCACCACAATTTCTTCCTTACATCTCACCTAAACCTCCTGTCTTTCAATTTAAGGCCATTCCCACTTGCCTCATCCCTCCAGGCCCTTGTCCCAAGTCCCTCCCCAGCTTTCCTGGAGCCCCTTCAGGCACTGGAAGGTGCTCTAAGGTCTCCCTGGAACCTTCTCTTCTCCAGGCTGAACACCCCCAACTCTCTGCCCCTGGCTCCAGAGCTGCTCCAGCCCTTGGCAGGGAGCTGGGGGGATCCCAAGTGGGGGATGTGAGGTGGGATGTGTGATGGCTTTTTCTGTAGGGAATGAGGGGCAGTTTCTGGGGGTGCCCAGCCACAAGCTCAAGCCAGGGACGGTGCAGGGACATGGCAGGGGCAGGACGAGCTGTCCCCTACCTCTCACTGGCCCGTGGGTGACTTGGCAGCATCAAACATCTTCTTTCTCCCCTCCATCCCTGACATGGCCTCCACGTTCTTGCGCCAGTCGCCCACTTCCACGGGGCGTTCCTGCCAGGAGGGACAGGGTCAGGGACAGGGATGCAGTGGCCGTGCCGTGGCCACCAGCCCTGTGCAGGGCACCCTCAGCCCCGGGGCACCAGCAGTGAGGAGAAGGCAGCTCCTGTCCCTTGGAGCCACCTCTGCCATGTGTCCCATGGGATAAATGGCAACCAAGCCCCTGGTCCCTGCAGGGCCCCTGGGCTCATGTGGCTCCTCCCCCTCAGCCTAAGTGGCATGAATGGCATAAAAATCCCAGAAAATTTATTTAAGAGGAAGAAACTAGTTCATGGGGCTTACTCCAGATTTACACCAGCACATTGGGGTGAAGCAAAAACCACTTTCTCTGTAAGCCTCCCAGACCATATGGAAACCATCTGCACCTTCTCTGAGATTCTGGAAGGGGCTGGGGTTGATGCTGAGATAGGGAGATCCTGGCAGTCACTTCCAGGACAGGAAGGGGAGATGCTGGCAGCATGTGTAGGGGACAACCCTGCCAGCCATGGGCACTCAGCAGTCACAGTGCATGGCCCCAAATCATCTCAGGACAACTAAAATAAACTCAGATATTTTCACCACCAACTGAAAGCTGAAAACACAGTTTTCTCTCCAAAGGACTGAAAATGTGCAACGGGGAGGAAAAAAAAAAAGGAAAATTCATTGATAACTGACATTCTCATCTGATCTAAGGAACCAAGGAGTAAAACCCCTCTGGAGAGAGGCCTTGGGAGAGCTGCACATCTCTAGTTGTTGGGGTGCCTGCACACCCCAGGGAGGTTTGGGCATCACTCAGTCTCTGGTGTTGAGATATCCCCTCTCACATCTCTGCACAGCTGGTGAGAACTGGGCTGTTGATCTCAGACCAGGCTGGGTCTGCTGGGCTCACTCTGCCTTATCTCAGCTGGGGCTCTCCCCAGATTATTTCTGAGTTTGCAAGCACAAGCCCTGGAGGCCCTGGGGAAGGGCAAGGGCATCCCTTGGTGGTGTCTCCATCCCCGGCCTGTAGAAGGGACACCCACCTTCTCTGTGTCCTCCTTCTTGACAGACTTCAGGTTGGCTCTCAGATCCATGGACACCTTGTGCTTGGAGCCCAGCAGAGCCCTGAGCATGGCATCAGCTGAGACACGGACCCGGCGGAGGGGAGGGCGCTTGAACTTCCCTCGCAGGTCAAGGACTTTGATTTTCAGATCTTTAATCTGCAGGTTGAGGAAAGGAGGAGCTGGAGGCCATGGCATGCACAAAAATCTCCTTGCACAGGAGTCTCTGCCAGCAATGAGCCCCAGAGATGTCTGTGCCTCTCCTGCAGCCCCCCTGCCCCTACCTCCCGAGTGTTGTGGTTGCATTTGGCTTCGATGTCGTATCTCTCCTCATCCACAATTTCAACCTTCTCATGCAGCTCCTTGCACAGGTCCTGGGGGCCGAGCACGACAGGAGGGTGGTGAGGGACACCCCTGCATCCTCCCAAGGAGCTCTCTCAACCATCAGTCACGAGAAATACCTGGAGCTGGCTCAAGGAGAGCCCGCTGGTGTGCAGGGGTGCAATCCGCTCCGACAGGTACCGCTCCTTCTCTGCCTGCTTGTCCAAGATCTCCTGATCCCACTCCTCCTTTGCCTTTGCCAGCATCAGACTCTGAGGGGCACAATTCAGTGGCAGAAATGTGAACAAACACGGGGCCTCCTGGCACACCTGTGGGATTGCCAGTCCCATCAGCCTGCCAGACCTCCTCCCTGCTCCCCTTGTCCTCAAATCCCTGTGCTGCTACATCAAAAACTCCCTGCACATCAGAACCTCCCGGAACATCAGGAGCTCCCTGCACATCAAAACCTCCCTGCACCTTTTTTGTGGTGACCGTGGGGGCAGGGGAGGAACAGGGCTGGAGGTACCACAGGGCTGTGGTGGCCCTGGTGGGTGCTGATGTCAGCACTTCCAGAGCTCCTGCTCCACAAATCCCGGGTCCTGGGGGACAAACACAGCAGGAGAGCAGTGAGGGACCCCCTCTCCAGCCTCCCAAGGAGCTCACTCAACCATCAGCCCCGAGGCTTTGGGGCTGGAGTCTCCCAGTGAAGTGCAGGGGAGGTTTGTTTGGCCACAAATCCCACATGAGTGAGGAGTTTGGAGAAGAGCAGAGGTGGGGATGGGAGCTGCTCCCCAAGGCCCAAACTTCTGCTGTTCCTCATTGCTGTCCCACCAACCACCCCAGCCCTGGCTCCTTTACCCCAGTAAGAGAAACCTCAGGGAGTTTCCAGCCCTCGGGACTCACCTTCAACAAGAGTTTGCGTGAGGCTGTGATCTTGGATTTTCTCTAGGGGGAAAAAACAAAAAAACAAAAAACAAAAAAGCATGAAACTCTTTGAAAACAAACACAGTAAATGCAGAGCAGCATCAAGATGTCTCCTGAGAGGAAGGGCACTTACCTCCCTGATGGCAGGAGAGCCATTGGAAAGGGCAGAAAGGAAGAAGAGAACAGTGAATAACAGTGAATAACAGTGAATAAGTCAAAAGTGGTGACATCAAGGGATGGCACCTGGTGTCACTGCATCTGGGCTCCTCATCCCTGCCTCTGACAGCTGCCACCTACACCTGAGCTGGCCCTGAGGTAGCCATGCTCCTTGGAAATGCAGTGGGAGCTCAGGGCCACGGCTCAGAAAGGCAAAATGCCACCCAGAGGTGCCACACAGGCTGTCACTGTGCCCTTTGTGCCAGCCCCAGGTCCCTGCAGTTGGGGCCACAGCATCCTCACACCCCATAAGCCGGGGATGGTGTGTGGGGTGCTTGGGTCCTGCCCAGGTCTGCAGGGATGGGGGTCCCGGGGGTGGATGGGTGCAGCCCCTCCCTCCCTTCTGATCACTCTGGGGGATTTGTTTGGTTGGTTCGCTGAGCTGTGACAGAGCCTGAAGGCACCACGAGCTCTGCTGTCCCCCTCAGCAATCACCCCTGTGCTCTGCTTTGGGATCCAAAAAACCTCCGAGGTTTGAAATTGGGACATTGAAATGCCAAAGGGGTTTGGGGCATGGGGTCTCCCAGCTGAACCCCTCTAAAACCAGACAAGCTCGGTGGGGATGAGTGAAAGCCCAGGGAAACTCTTGATACTCACGGCTCAGGCATGGCGGTGCAGGGGTCTTTGGTTCTGCAAAAAAATGGAAAGGAAAGGAAAGGAAAGGAAAGGAAAGGAAAGGAAAGGAAAGGAAAGGAAAGGAAAGGAAAGGAAAGGAAAGGAAAGGAAAGGAAAGGAAAGGAAAGGAAAGGAAAGGAAAGGAAAGGAAAGGAAAGGAAAGGAAAGGAAAGGAAAGGAAAGGAAAGGAAAGGAAAGGAAAGGAAAGGAAAGGAAAGGAAAAAGAGGACAAAAGCTGAAACAAAGGAGCAAATCTCGGCTCCCTCCACACCCAGAGGGTGGCAGCAGGATGCTCCTGAGGTCGGGTGCTGCCCCATGCTGTCGGCCCAGGGAAATGTCTCGGCAGCCTCTGCATCCCGTTGGGAAGCCCGAAAGCCAAGTGCTTGGCTCAGAGGAAACCTGATTTCACACCAGCTCCATCTGCCTCCAGCCCAGCTCACGGGGCTCGGTCTCCTGCTCCTCGGGGGTTTTCCCAAGCCTCGAGCTGCTCCCTTCAGCTGCATCACCCATCCCGGCTCGGGGCGATGGAGATGAACGTGGTTGGGAAGCTCAGAAGTAACAGGGCCTCCTGGAACCCCCTCTGTGTTGGGAATCCCACCCAACAGCTCTCCATGGGCACCCTCATGGGGACGATGGAGCCAAAATCCATCTGAGGAGCAACAGAGTGAGGGGCAGCAAGTCCCAGCCAAGCGGATTCCTCCAGCAGCCACATTCCTGCTGGAATACTCAGGGCTTCGTGTTTGACATTTTCTGGGTAATCCTATGCCTATCCTAATCCTGTGGCAGCTGCTTCAAAATGTGCTGCCTTAATACCTTCCCCCTCATTGCCTCTAATACTTCCCTCTCTTGCCAAGAAGCCAGGGCCCTGTGTAAGCCTGAGTAACAGAAAAATGTGGGGGGGAATGCCAAACACCTTCTTTTTTCCTCTTTGCAACCAGGAGTCAAAAACTGATGTTGTATTTTAGAAAGAAACAGCGTTTTCCAGTCCTTTTCCCTAGGACTGAAATGGCAAAGCTGGGTTTTTTTGCCTTGATCTCTCTGCATCCCCCTAAAGTTGGAAACTGAAACCCCCGAGATTCCTGCTGGGGGAAAGGAAAAGGAACAGTGAGGGTCTCAGACAGCTGCTCCCAGGCAGGTGTGGAGCCTGTGCCAGGGAAATCTCAATGCAAACTCCCAGGTCCATCCATGTGTCCCTGTCCCTGTGCTGCCTGGCCAGAGAAGTGGCCTGAAGGGATGGGGTTTGGGTGGGAAATGCCATAAAATCCCAGCAGGAATCATTTCCCCAGAGTCTGCCACATCGCTGGATTTACAAGGTAAAATCCCAAGAGCACAATTTTTTTTTTTCCTCCCCAAAGCCACATCAGTTCCGTGCAGCCAGAGCTGCCCATTTCAGGCCTTTTTGGAGGTTTTTGCTGGTACAACTGATGTCCCAGAGGACATGCAGGGAAGGTGGCTCCTCCTGCCTGACACGGGTACACTGAGGGAGCCAAGTCCCAGCTGCTCCCCCCAGTTTATTCTGGGGGAGACAGAAAAGCCTTTGTGTCCCTGGAGGGGATGAGGGCTGTGCAAACCTCTCAGCATCTCCAGCATCCTGGGTGTCCCTAGGAGGGGTGTCCCAAAGCTCGGTGTCCCCAGGAGGTGAAACCCACACTGCACCTCAAGCTGATGACCTCTATCAAGGTCAATCAATTTTTAGGGCCAGATAGTTCTAAGTTATCTTCCCAGAGGAGAGTCAGGACTTGGCTGTTCTGGTGAGACATCCCCAGGAATCTTGTGCAGAGACTTTTAGGCTCCAGCTGGATCTGAAGCATCCACAGAGATTTTGATAGGTCCAAGAGGCTCTGGACAAGTGAATTCTGCATACTCTCAGCCATGAAAAGTTCATTAAGCCATTAGATCATGAAAACCCTTAAAAGAAATAACCCCCTTAAGCCAAACACCATCAACCCTGATATCCTTCCCCATCCCAAGGGATCAGATCCATAGCACCAGCACAGGCCCGGCCTCACACACACTGCTCCCACCCCCAGTCTCACACCAGTGACCCTGAGCAGGGACAAGAGCTCACCAGAAGGTTCCCTCCTCACCAATCTTCAGAAAAAATGCAGCACACCACAGCTCCAAAGCCCTGCTGGGTATTTTAGAGGCATTTCTCCCCATTGCCAGATAACTGAGAAAAATTGTCCAAGCAGCCTCAGACAGGGGAGGAAATTTGGAGAAATTCATGTGCTGATGTGGAGTTGGTCCTGTGTCCCTGCCAGCCCACCCCTGGAGCAAGGGGACACGGGGACAGTGCCTTACCTTGGGCTGCAGAGGAGGGAGGTGATGTCTGCTCTCCAGAGCTCCGTGCACTGCTGGGGGCTGGCGGCTGGGGGGGAGGATGAAACCCCAGCCTGGCTGTAAGTGGTCAGTAAAAATAGCACAAATCCCCTCTGCTGCTGCCCTGAGACTTTGGTTGGAGCCCCGGAGCCCCGCGACGTGCAGCACACACCTGGGTGTGGGTGATGCACACACATCCCACCTGTGGGTGAGCCCACCCGTGTCCTCCTGCCCGTGGCAATCCCAGCACAGGAATATTTGGGCTTTGCTGAAGGAGCAGCAGGGAACAGGAATGGGCTGCCCAGGGAAGTGGTGGAGTCACCATCCCTGGAGGGATCAGAAACTGTAATGAAGCACTTTGGGACATGCTCAAGTGGGATGGGGATTTTCTCAGCCATGAGGAATCCGTGGTTCTGTGAATCACCTCGGCTTGGCCAGTCCCTGCTTGTCCCTGTGTGGGTCAGGCTGACCCTGCTGCAGTGCCATGCCATGAAGATGGGCTGGAGTCTCCAGGGCACATCTGCCTTCCTCTTCTGTTTCCTCCTCCTTTTCCAAACGCTGGAAAGGTTCTGAGTCTGCAGAAACCACAAGCCCCAACACTGCAGTGCTTTGTCTTTGCAGAAAATATCCTGATTTTTTTCTTTCCTTTTATTTATTTTCTTTTTTTCTCTTTTGGAAAGCATCTGAAGGGCCCAGGGGGCTGGGGGTTGAGCAGCCTGGAGAGCTGCTGTGGTGCTGACCCCCATCCTGATGGGACAAGCACAGAGTACACGACCCCAAGGGAGCCCTGAAGCCACCAGAGCTGCCAGGAGAGCCCCTCCCCAGGGCTGAGGGCTGACGGGGTGAAGCACAAAGAGTGGGGTCACAGTGAGAGGGACCCAGGACAGAGCAGTGTCCTCCCCAGGGTGAGGGGGGTGGGGTGGAGGGTAGGACCATTCAGAACCACCCATACACCACAGAGGGTTGGGGTGCTCAAGCAACATTCAGCCCCATTCAGCCCATAGATATTTCCCATTAAATTCCTGAAAAGCAGCAATAAATCTCCAGCCTCCTGCAGCCCTCCCCAGACCCTTGCCCAGAGACCCCACAGATGGGGACTTCTGATGGCAGAGGCTGCAGGGGCAGGGGGCACCTGTTCCCCGGGGTATTTTTAGGGGCAAGTTTAGGAGCAAACAATTCCCAGCGTGCAGCCTGGCAGGGACAATGCCTGGTATTTTAATCCTGAGACTATTATGGTCATGGAGGGACACAGAGCTGCATGCTGCCATGGTGGGGAGCAGGGACAGCCCCCTCGTCCTGCAGAGCCCGATGCTCAGCTGCCTTCCTTGCCTCCTTCCCCCTCCTTGGACACCAAGGCTGGAATGGTGCACCCAGAGCTGGTGTCAGGTGGGTGATGGTGACAGTGGCAGTGGCAGTCCCATCCCATGCACTACTTGAGTCCCAGCAAGCCCAGGAGAAGCCCCCCAAGCCCCCACACTCCTCACAGCCCCTCCAAGGACCTTTCCACTCCCAAGTGTCCCAGCAGGGGATTTGCTCCCTGGGCTGTCCCGGAGGTTTTGTCCCAGCCCTGACAGAACTTTATAAGGCAAAAGCCAGCACGGGGCTGTGCCTCCAGCATCTTCCTCCTCCCGCCTGCCTTGGGATTGTTTTCAGAGCACAGAGGAGCCAAATTTAGCCCGTGACAAAGGCGCCCTGGGACCCACCGGGGCTGCTCCAGATGCCACTGGCTCCAGGCTCAGGTTTCATCCTCTGCTGGGACCTGGGGTGGGGAGGAGGAGGAGGAAAGGGGAGATGAGTGAGGGGGCAGCAGGACCTCTCCTTGAAGGAGCAGGAGGAGTGTCTGGAGCTCAGCTCAGCCCAGGAGCAGCTGAGGGTCCTGGGGGTGCTGATCCTGGAGCAGAGGAGGCTGAGGGGAGACCTTGTGGCTCTCTGCAACCCCTGAGAGGAGGTTGGAGCCAGGGGGGGTCGGGCTCAGCTCCCAAGGAACAAGGGATGGGACAAGAGGAACTTTTGGCACACCTCAAGTTGTGCCAGGGGAGGTTTAAGCTGGAGCTGGGGAACAATTTCTCCCTGGAAAGGGTTGTCAGGGCCTGGCCCAGGCTGCCCAGGGCAGGGCTGGAGTCCCCATCATCCCTGGAGGGGTTTCAGAGCCCTGGAGATGTGGGGATGAGGGACATGGGGTGGGGGTGGCCTGGGCAGGGATGGGGGAAGGGTTGTATGGGATGGATCTGGTTGGATCTGAGAAGTCTTTTCCAATCCAAACTATTCTCTGATTCTAAGCCCAGAATCTCCTCATCCATCCCCTCTGGCTGACAGGATGAGGACATTTTGCAATTCCATCCCTGTCTCTCAAGCAACAACAAGCTGTCCCAAATGAGGAGTTGTTTTTACTCAGTTGTGGGTACCCCTCTGAGTTCTTAGTAGGTAGGAAGGGGACAAGCTGGAAATCCATTAGGCAGAGCAGTGCTGGGGTCGAATCCAAAGCAGTGCTGGAGGGATCCCTTTCCCTCCTCAGGGCCCTGGAGCCATCCCACTATCCTGTCCTTGCTCTCCTCCAAGCATCATCCTCTTTTCACCAACCCTGATGGCATTCCCAAAGGCAATGGGCTTCCCAGGGCATCCAGAATGGACTTAGAAACAACAGCTGAGCCTCTGCTGCCCTTTGGGACCTCCCCTCCAAGCTTGTCCATCCCACTCCTTGGCTGCCAGGCTCAGGGCCAGCCCCAAATGACAGGGATAGATGGCAGGAGCTGCTTCAAGTTTCACACCAGGCTGGGACAGAGGATGCCCCCAGCCTCACCATGAGGTGGGGAAGTTTTTCCCTTGGTGGAACAGCTCAGAGACACAGGATCATCAGTGCCACCTCCTACAAACAATGTGTTTGCAAGGCTGCAGGTCTGCAGTGCCACCTTGCAATGAAGTGGTGAGTGTTCCTGAGACTTGGACGTGTCCCCACCTGGATGCTTCTTCTGCAGATCATCTGGCAGGTGAACCTCTAGACGGGATCCAGCTCATCCCAACTGCTCCATCAATCTGGGACAGCAGAAGGTGACAGCCTCCAGGGGATGCTCTCCAACAACCAACACCTTCTGTAGCCCTGCAAAGGATTTCCTCAGCCTGCTGCATCTGGGACTCTTACCTTATGAACAGCACTGGGCCCTGCCAGTGGTACACGGAAAACTAAGGAGTAATTATCTACTTTGGGACAGGGAAAAGACCTCATTGAAGGGGAGCTGAGCCACCCACTGAAGACTTTAAGCTTTCTTTGGTTTTGCCAAATGACACATGAGACCTTCCCAGTGGTGACCTTGTTGATCTTACAAAGAAGAGGAGGGTATTAGCTGTTCTATCCCTGTTAATGGGCTGACATGGTTCACCAGCCATGTCACTTTAAATATCCCAAAACCCAGCCAGCTTTTCAGCCTGAGGCAAAATATTTCACAGGGAAAAAAAAAAAGAAAACCAACACAACAACTATTCCAAATAATCCAAAATTTCCGGCCCAGACAAGTTACAGACTCTCCCATCTGTCTCTGAGCCCCTCACCTCAGCTCTGCATGGGCTGAGTCAGTCTCAGGAGCTGTGACTTCTGCTTGGGGACAGTGGGTGAGGAGGGGCTTGGTGCCTGCTCAGCTCCGATGCTGCTCCCTGCAGCTCCAGCACCTCCTGGATGCTGTTTCTGCTTCTTCCTCCAGTGCCCGAGGGGGTGGTGAATTCATCCCTCAGCCCCACTGCTGGGGGTGCTCACAACCACATTCATCATCCAACACCTTAACCTCCCAGGACAACTTCTCCAGCCAACATCAGGACATTGGGGATGGGGCATTAAGGTGGAATCCCTGCAGCCCAACCCTGGATCCCCTCAGCATCCCAAGCCTGGATCCCCCTCAGCATCCCAAGCTCTGTGTTACAGGCAGACACAATGCTTCCAACACTCCAACTCCAGAGGACTTTATTGGAGCTGGCCAAAGCCCCCCCAGTGGTGGTGTGGATGTCCCACAGGCTGTCCCCAGTGAAGCTGGAGCAGGCATGGGGCAGCTCTCCAGCCTGGCACTGCTCGGGGCAGGTTCTGGATCCCAAAACAAAATGCAGTGGTCTAGGAATTGTAATTAAGGATGGTCTACAATGAAATCACTTCAGGATTACCTGCAGGAAGCCAGGCACTTTTACCCAATGCTAAAAAAAAAAATACTGCTGGCTACAACTGTGATTTTCTTTTTTTCTTTTCAATCTTATCTGAGAAAAAAACACCCACAAACTACACAAATGTTGGCAGGAGAAGTGAGGCACGTTCAGTCTCTCTGCAGGGCACGTGGTGGGGGAGAAGGTTCAGAGCTGTCAAGAAGAGTTGGCACCATCATCCTGCAAACCCTCATCTGGTCAGTGTGACCTTCATCAGCCATGGGGGGCTCCAGCCAGCTCCAAACTGACCCCACAACCAGGGCTGGGCCCTGGCATTTCACTGAGCCAAAAAAAAAGGGCCCTGAAGCTCCTCCTGCCACCTCCCCTGCATCCCCCCTCACCCTCATGGTGCTGTGGAGCCCCTGGCCCCATGGGGGGAGGCCCAGGGCAGCCCCCAAAGGAGCCCCAGCTCTGGAGCATCCTCTTAGCAGCACCAGGAGGGTCGGTGGAGCAGGGGCACCTAGAGGCTGGGAGCAGCAGAGCAGGATTTTCAGGCTCCTGCCTTTGAACTCAGGCAGCTCCAGGGCACCTTGCTCCATTTTGGGGCTCAGCCCCAACCCAGTGCCCCCACCATGGAGATCCCCAGGAGCCAGCTCCTCCCCACAGCAGGAACTGGAGTGTTACTTGGGGGGCCACCAGCTGCTGTAGTGCCTCAGTTTCCCCACCTCCAAGGGTGAGGGGGAAACTTTCTGTGTCCTCTTTCTGCTTTCTGGGCTGTCTTGAAGTGCCCTGTGAGCAACTTGGGACCATGAACTCTGCAAATCATCACCTGGAGAAGAGGTGGGTGTCATGCCCACAGCTTGGACCCCCCTTTATCTCTGCTCACAAGCTGGGGGGCTCTACAACCAAAGCTCTAAGGAGCAGGGGTGGCCAAGCAGGTTTCCTCAGGTGGAAAACCACCAAAAGTCTCATTCCCAGGCTGCCACCACCCCTCCCCAAAACCTCCCTGGAGCTGCCTCGGAGAGAGGACAGGACGTGGTAGGGGCCGGTGGAGGTGGGCAGCACAGCCCGGGGGGGGGCAGATCTCCCCCATTCCCATGCAGCCAGGTCTCCAGGAGGATCTGCCCTGGCTCTGGCCCTGGCTGGGGCTCAGGCTCTGGCTTGTGGAGCCGGGGTGGCTCCAGGCACTGGTGTCTGCGCTGCCTGTCAGGGCAGAACCGCCCTGTCCCGTCCCATCCCATCCCATCCCATCCCGTCCCTTCCCACAGAGCCAGGCAGCACAGTGCCCGGGTCACCTGCCCACAAACCACCGTGGGAATCCCTGGGGACACAGGTGACGGGAGAGGCTTGGGGTGGCAGCAGATGTTGGGGAGAATCAACAAAACCTCTCCCACACTCTGCAGGGCAACACAGATCAAAGAGCAGGGTAAGCAGCAGAAGGTGCTGTTTGGGGACACTTTTGTACAGGGTACAGGGAAATGAGGGCCCAATTGTCTTTCCCAGTGTCACCCCTTAGCCCAAGCACAGCCCGGGGCAGGACAGTGTCCAGCAGCATGGCCATGTCACCACGGTCCCCAGTGGGGTTGCAGCTGCAGCTCTCCAGCCCCTTCTCAGGGTGGGGGCTCAGGGGGAGCTGTGTCCCCCCTGTATCCATCTGTGCCAGTGTCCATGGCATTGGGGCAGAGCTCATGGTTGTGCTGCTTCCTGCAGGCTATGACTCATCCATCCCCTGTCCTGCAGGAGATGCTTGGGGGTCTACACCAGTTACCAAGGTCCTGGCCACATCTGATGGTTGGGTCCTCAAGCAGGGACATCACCTCCTGCCGTGTCTGAAGCCCCAGGTGGTGGCCCTGGCTCTGTCCTTGGTCCCATCATGCCAAGGCAGAATGGGTCCTGCAGTCCTTCTGTCCCTGTCCCGCCTCCGGGGCGGGGGGTCCAATGCCTGCACTGGCCTCTCCGTGGCCACCATCCCTGTCCTTGGGCTGCAGTGGCCTCACTTGCCCGCTGGGATTCCGTTCTCCCCTACACCCACTGAGCTGAGGGCCATCTCCATCCTGTTCCTCGGGTGCTGTACATCCATGGGCTGTCCCACCGGGGCTGCCTCGAACTGCACCACTGCAGAGAGAAGGCACTTGTCACCCCCAGGCTGGCACTGGGATTGGGGGTGGGGAGGATGGCAGGATCTGGCCCTGTGGAGGGCTGTGGAATGGAGTGGAGTCAGACACTGTCCTCCCCCTTGTAATATGGGAAAGAGCCCCACATCCCTCGGGGCCACCCCAGACAAGGGGGAGAGGATGAGGAAGACCCTCTCCAGAGACAAGGGGAGGTGACACCCAGCAGGGGACAGGAAGGGGGAAGGGCAGAGCCTGCCCAGTGTAGGGGACACAGGACCACTCACTCCCCTGCAGACCCCCCCTCATCCATGGGACCCCCTTTGTGATTCCCAGTGGGAAGCTGATCCACTCGGAGACCAAGCGGTCACATGGGACCAAGCAGCCGGGGTCCTCATCCTCTGTCGGGTCCCCCACCCTGACCCACGGCCCGGCCCGGGGTCCGGTACCCGCTCCGGGTTCTGGTACCTGCTCGGCAGCTGTGCCGGGCGCGGACGACCTGGATCGCCTGCTGGTTCTTGAAGCGGACGAGCCCCATGGTGATCTCTGCGTTCCAGCCCAGGTCCTCCTGTGCGCAGCGGAAGTCGATCTCGTGGCTGTTGTCCATCACCACCGTGAAGTAGATGTGCTGCTCCTTCCACTCCACGCACTCCACCGCCTTCATGCGGGCGAAGCTCAGCTCCTTGCGCCGCGAGCCCTTGGGCTCAAAGAGCTGCAGCCCCTTCTCTGTCAGCAGGCAACGCTTCTTCTTCCAGAGCTGCAGCAGCCCCCCGCTCCGCTTCTCCAGCACCCCCTCTCTCAGCACCTTCTCGGGGGTCATAGCGGCTCCCGGGGACCCTCAGCACCTTCCAGCAGCACAGCTCAGCATCACCCGCCGGGAGATTTCCAGCCCATCCACACCAGAGCCGTGCTCCCCAGGGTCGGGACCCCCGCTCTGCCCTTTTGGGGGGCACCCTCCGCTCCCCGGTGCTCAGAGGGTTTCGGTGATGGGGAGGCCCATGGCAGCCTCCAGCCCTGCAGCCGGGGCTCTGCTCCGCGCAGCGTGTGGGATCCCCAGCGCCGTGCGCCCCAGGAGCTGTCGGTACTTGCCCGGCTGCTCTCCCACTCGCATTCCTGCCCGCCTCGCCTGGCCCCTCCTGCACCCAGCACCCTTCACGCCCAGGCGAAGCCCGGCAGGACCTGGCGCGGCCCCACTTCACCCGGGAGGTGCCTGAGGGTGCCGGCGGGCAAGCGCTGCCCCGGGGTCCTTATGTGAACAGGCAGGGGCTGGGCAGGGGGCTGCATGGCAGAGGGGCTGGGGGAAGACTGCCTGGCAGCCCAGGCACGGGGTGCAGTGCCAGCTTTTGGGGGTGCTGTGCCAGCTTTGGGGGTGCTGTGCCAGCTTTGGGGGTGCAGAGCACCAGCCTGGCACAAAGTTTTGGGGCACACTGTCACTTGCAGCTGGGGCTGTGTGGCTCTGGGTGCAGTGCCAGCCAGGAAAGCAGAGTGGGGTGCAGTCACATCCAGGGTCAGAGGGGTATGGGGTTCAGCAACACCCAGAAGCAGGGGTGCATGGGGTTCAGTGCCATCAGGGGCAGGGGGCTGTGAGTGCAGCACCACACAAAGAGGGGCTGTGGGGACACCTGGGTAGGGTCCAGGAGGGGGAACAAATGCAAATAGGAGGTGTCTGATGTAACCAGTCCAAGCTGCCCCCTGCCATGGGGACAGCCTTTGGCACACACCTCCCACTCAGCCCACACCTCAGGGTGCTGGCCGAGCCCCCATCACACTCAATTCCCATCCCCCAAATCCCCTGGGACAAGCCTTTGAAGCCCCCCCAGGCTGTCCCAAAGGGGGGAGAAGCGTCCCCCAGCCCCGTGTGACCTGTGCGGGGGGATGCAGCCCCGGAGCGGGACAGGAGCAGCCCGGCACAGCCCGGTCCCGCCGGCGTCCACCCTGCCCTGCAGCCAAACACTCGGCTCCCTTCCAGCCCGTCTCGTTCCCAGCAAGCCCAGTTCCCTCTGTTCCTGTGCCAACGCCTGGCACACCAGGGTTCACCATGGGCTGGGGGGGGCAAGAGGGAGAGCGGTGAGGTCTGGGGGGCTTCATGTCCCAGCAGGGACACCTGGGTCCGTGTGCTGGCCATGGGCTGCCAAGGGCGGTGATAGTGACAGCCTGATGGATGTGTCCCCAGAGACGGGGAGGGTGCAAGTCCCTTCACCCAGGTGAGGTCTGGAAGGGGAATGAATTCCCCCGGTGTGTCCTCGGGCTGGGGGGGCTGGGGCTGGCAGCCCATGGTTCCTGGGCACCTACCCTGGAGCTGACCTCCTGAATCACTCTGCCTCAGCCCCCCCCAGTGCCCCGCAGCAGAGCCCCCTTTGCCCCCAGCCCCTCCGCCATCCCTGGGGGCTTCACCTGCAGCCGGTGTGACCGGGGGGCAAAGTCTGCAGGAGTGATGAGATGAACCTCATTATCCCTCATTAGCAGGGCAGGGCAGCGGCTGGCGGAGCCAGGAACTGGTTCATGCTCCCCGAGGCCAACTTCACCACACTGGCAGAGGTCCCGGGTGTCCCAGGAGACCCGGGTTACTGACATGGGGCAGCCCCAGATCCCTCTCAGCCCTCACTAGTCCTGGAGCCTGGCACAGCCAGGTGGGCAGCACAGCCCCGGGGGTCACCCCAAGCCCTCTGGCACTGGCAGATGGAGCAGATGGAGCAGGTTCCCCCTCCCGAGGCTGCTTTCCCACACACAGCTCTGGGGTACTGAGACCTAGAAACAGGGGGTCAGTAGCTTCAGAGGTGTTGCTCCCTGCTCTGCTCGGATGAGCTGAGCTGTCTGTGGGCACTTTTGGTTCATCAGCCAGCCCAGCCTCCTTCCTCATCACCCTTGTGAGACCCAAGGTCTCCTTCGTCACCATGGCACAGCCACTAGATGCCAACTTTGCCCCTCTCTCTCTGAGGCTCCTGCTCCTCTGTTCGTTGCCTCTCCAGGCTCCAGACACCCCATGAAGGTCATTTTCCTGTAGCTGTGGGTGTAAATGAGCTTTGGCAAAGTCCTCTCTCCCCAGCCACCCATTAAAGGGGTGCTGGAGAGTGCCCAGAGGCTGATGTCAGGCTCAGATCCTCAGCCTCCTCTGCTCCAGGATCAACACCCCAGCTCCCTCAGCTGCTCCTGGGCAGAGCTGAGCTCCAGACCCTTCCCCAGCTCCATTGCCCTTCTCTGGACACTCTCCAGCCCCTCAATGTCCTTCTTGTTGTGGGGAGCCCAAAAGTGACCCCAGGAGTGGAGATGCAGTCTCAGCAGTGCAGGGGCTATGTCAGTATCTCTCCTTTTTCTGACACAGCCTCTACAACTCTGGGGAGGAGAGACTCAAGAAAGACTCATTCCAGCTGTATTGACTCAACACCATTGCTTGGGCACAGTCCCTGCCCGCAGCACCTCAGCAGCACCCACCCCACCCTCCGGGGGAAGGCAGGCACCTTCCTAACCCCCCACACCTCCACGGGGAGCAAGGCCCTTGCCAAGCCCAGGAGCCAGGTTTCAGTCTCCACAGGGTGGGACATGAGGCCACTGTGCTACAGCTCCCAACCCTCCACTGCATCCCTGGGATGGGGCTCTGCACCCCAAGTGACAACTGCTGTGGCCTCACCAAACCCCAAGCACACACCCCAGAGCAAGGGGGGGGGAAGCTAAAACTTGTGTACCAGGCTGGGAAACCTGGGGGGAGGAGTTTTAGAGATGCTTTAAGAGCATCCAAAATACCTTCTTGGAAGCTGAGAGTGGGATGAATGGGAGAAAGTGCTGAAGTTGATAAAGGTGCCCCGGTCCTGCCCCAGGAAAGGATTTCTGCCTCTGTTGTGCTTCTCAAAACACAACCCATCTCATTTACTCAACCACAAAGTTTTAAACATTAGAAAAAACAAACCAAACAAACCCCTGAATTCTCTGTGGAGTTCCCAGCTGTAAGCTGCAGTGAGGCCCTCATGGGCACCTCACATGGGTCAAAGGAGAGAATCACAGAAAGCAAGCAAAGATGTTTAGATGAAAATAAATTTAACCTGGGAAGCTGCCAAACCTGACAGCTTCCTGGTGCTGCTGAAAACGCAAGGAGTAGGTGAAAGTTGTGACTTGCCAGTGCTGCTGGGCACACCTGCTTGGAGAGGGACCAAGTCAGAGCACTGCCAGGGGTTTCCATGGGGCAGGCACACGTCTTGTGCTACCCACACACCCAGGAAGGTCCAGCCAGGGCCTCCCAAGCATCAACTGCAGCTTCTGAAAGGGCCTCCCATGGTGAGAGCGGGGACAGAGCTCAGCTGGACACAGCCAGGCCACGTCAAGGACCACCAAGCACTCCCATCCCTAGTGATTTAATTGCAAACCAGAACTGCAAACATTTCCCCTGCCTCCCGACCTCCAGTTCTGACCCCCTCAGCCCCAGGTGGGGACAATGAACCCCAGCAAGCCCAGGCAGGGATCAGCTTTGATGTTTATTGCTCGCTCGGTGACACGGCACAGCTGAGCCATCCAGGTGGGATGGGCAACGTGGAGCAGAACATTTGGGGCCCTCGCAGATGGGGGGTGTGAGCTGTCCCCCCACCAGCACCCCCACCAGCAGGACCTGGTGGGGATGATGTTGGGACCCCCACAGCTTTGGGGTGCACTGGGCCAGAGTGGGAAGGAAGGGACTGGTGCTGTGAAGCAGCAAGTGGTTATTGATGGTGGTGAGGATGCTCACTGCAGTGAGAGAAGGCTTGGGCAGCACACGCTGGTCTGGACAAGCCTTGGGAGAGCAGGGAACTCAGCTCTGGTGCCTCACTGTGAGTGGACGAGTGCCCCAGCACCCTGCCCAAAGCCAAAGCCCTTGGGACCAAAGTTCTTGGCGTAGCAACCTGTAAAGGATGAGAAGGGAGAGATGTGTAAGGCTGGTAGCTGAAGGCAAGCAGGTCCTCCTCTTGAAACAGGCACTGCATAAACAGGGACAGGGTTTGCAGTATTCCTGGGGCAGAGAGGCCCCAGGTGCAGGAGAAAAAGCCCCAGCTGGGTGGCTGCCAGGACCACCACCTCCCCAAACCTCAGAGCCCAAACCTCAGCCCCATCTTCATTCCCAGCTGGGAGGTTCTCATCCCCACCTCCACTCTTCAGAGTGGAGACAAGGCAGAGGGAAGGTGACACTCACCTTTGCAGTAGATCTCCCCATCTTTGTCTGCCAGGGTGGTGGACTCCAGGCTTTTGCCACACTTGGCACAACGGAAGCAGGATTTGTGCCAGGACTGTGGGACAGGAGCAGAGCTGGTCAGACAACACCCAGGGACAGGGCAGTGATGCTCTGGCTACCAAACAAGGTGACTCCTCTGTTTCTAACCCAAAGAGGTCTGAACAGGGTGAAAGCTCTTTGGGAAGACTGAGCATCCCTCCCAGACCCAGGGGAAGGGAAGATACAGAGAGGAAACATCAGGTGTGGTCACTGCTCCCACATTCATCTGGTTTCAGAGAGCTTTCACCACCACTCACAAAAGTCATTTGTACAATAATTTGTAGCATAACCAATCCTGCCCTCTTTGGAGATCATCATCTCTGAATTAAAGCAGGATGATAAATCCTGTGAGTTATCCAAGTGAGGTGCTCTGCTGCTGGGTGTTAGCCCAAGGTTGCAGCAGGGTTGGGCACCATCCCCTGCAAAACTGCAGCTCCAAGGAAGGCAGCAAACAGATACAAGGAATGCAGAAATCAGCCAGTGTTTAAAAATAACAGCCCCCACACACAGAGCTCCACCAGTCCCCTGGGGATAAATGAGCTCAGAGCCTTTGGGCAGACCTTGAGTAGCCAGAGCTGCTCAAAGAGGAGTTTAAATAAACACTCTGGAAAACACGAAACCTTTTTTGGAAGAAAATGTTAAATTAGGGGCTGGAGGAGGAGGTAGCAGATGGAGTCATCCCACAAACATTAGCACATGAAATACATGCTCTGGAATCCTCTCTGGGTTTGGGTGAGTGTGATTGTTTTGCCAGCTTTGGTTCCCCATCAGCTCCCCAGAAGCCCACCAGGGAGCTCAGATCATTATTTTAAAGGTAAGTTTGGCTTCTGACCTTGGACTGCCTCTGAACGTGTCCATCACCAATCCCTGCACTGCCAGCTAGGGTGTGATGAGCTTGGGGGCCCTTTCTGTTGTCTACATGCATCTTTCCTCACTCTGGGGACAGAGGACAAACACAAAATCACCAGGGAAGACTGAGCACAGCAGGGGTGACCCAACATCACTGGTGAGGCTTTCCCAGCAGGGCCATTGGGTCCCCTGTGGCACAGAGTCAAGCAGTCTGACCCAGTGGCCTTGGCAAGCTCTGGACTCATATCCAACCTCAGAGGAAGGGTTACTTAGGGCAGGGACCTCCTCTGGGGTCCCAGGGCTGACAGAGCAGAAGGTGTCCCCATGCCTTTCCAGGCTTCCCAGAACTGGGCCACAGCTCAGAACACCAAGGACCCTGGTGAAGTAAGAAACTTGACACTGGGAACACCAGGGCTGTTATGGAGTCCCCTTCACACCTGATCCTGAACAGACCCAGTGCAGCAGAAGAGCCCTGGGGGAGATGCACCAAGTCCATGCCCACACCTCCAACCACTTTGCCCTGCCTGTGGGCAGCGCTGACCACTGGAATCCATTCTCTGCCCCAGATTTGTGCTGTGGCATCTCAGCCTGAAGCAGAGGGTGGAGAAGGCTTGCTGGGTATTGCACTTGTGCAGTTAGCAGCAGCAGTGGCCATGACCCAGATCACTGCTCATCCTCCCAACACATCCAGCAGCAAGGACATCACTGTGACCTCTGCTGAGCAGTGCTCCAACTATTTATTATAAAATATTTTCCTGCCCCATCTACAAGTCTGTAAGTTGTGATGCAGCCTGGGGAACCTGGCTTCTAGACATATCCAGCTCTCCTTTGGTGCCAGGCTTCCAGATGAGCACAGCCACCAGACCCCAAGCCCGACCTGCAGCAGCCTATTGCTCAGGTCAAGACCTTCTCCAGAGGTCTTCCAGCCACACAGCAACTTGTGGCACCTCCTTGCCCTCTCCACTCCATCCCCCTTCTTACCTTTCCAGCTCCAATCACCTTCTCAGCTGCATACACTGCTTGACCACAACGAGGGCACCCATCAGCACCTCCAACCTTCTGGGCCATCCTGGCTGCATTGGGGTTGGTGGGTCGGTGGGGCTGACCCCTGTGGGTGGAAGGGAGCTCATGATCAGGGCTGCACAAGCAAGAGGGAGGTGGGAAGGGTTTTGGCATCAAAAATCCCAGCCCGGTTTTTGAAGGGCCTGGAGCTTTAGGCACATTATGTTGAGACCCGTGGAAACTTCAGCCTCAGGGCTGCGTGCTGGGAGGGGGCGGGCAGCCTGCTCAGGGAGCCAGGACAGGTCCCATCAAGCCCCATCCCACCCTGCAAAGGGGCTCGGTGGGTTTGCCCCGAGGAGCAGAGGCAGCGCAGCCCCCGGGACGCTCCAGATCAGAGGCTGCTGGAAAATCAGCGTGGGCTCCCCTGCCAAGCTTCACGAGTGGCCAGATCTAAGGGGGAAGGTGCCCACAACAGCCTCGGTTTCCAAAACAAGACTGAAACTCACTCTTCGTATTTGATTCCCAGGGCCTCGCCCCTGTCCGTGCTCAGGGTCCCTGCGCCCTGCCCGTAGCCGTAGCCCTTGGGCCCGTACTTCTTCCCGTAGCAGGACTTGCAGTAAATCTCCTCTCCGTGCACAGCAACCGTCGTGCTGTCCAAGTTCTTCTTACAGACCACTAGGAGAGAGGGGAGGGCCGTGCCATTAGCCTGTGCTCACTAATGAGCTGGGGAAAACAAGTCCTCACAAGGGAAAGCACAGCTCGGGGCTTTCAAGGAGTAAGGAAACCCCAGACAAAAAGGGAGAGCATGCAAACCAGGGAGATAAGGATCAGAACCAGGAGGGTGTCTGGCTTTAAAAGGAAGCAACCGCCAAAGCTGGAGGGTGATGCTGAGAAGAAACAAACTCCTTTAACCCCCTGGATGCTGGTACCTAGTGATGCACCAAACCCAAGGGCTGAACCCTCCCCACAGATCACTGCAGGACTGACAAGCCCAGAATGGAGGTTCCAGCCCCGGGCACACAGGCAGTGAGGGGCACAGGGGAAGGTGATATCAGCACAGGGATTTTCCCTTATGTTTGGGACAGACTCCAAGCAGACCTACAACCACTGACTGCCACTGGAAGTGGTCTGGGACATTACAGTGCAGAGTTCCCTTCCCAGACCCTGAGACCAGGATGGAAGAGTCCATGCTAACATAAACCCCCTGGTCCCTGCCATCATGAGGATGTGTGCACAAGGTGGTCTCAGGTAAGGAACATCACCTCAGCTGGGTATTCAAACCTTGGGATGTAAGATGGGCCAGGAGCAGCCAGCAGCCAGGCTTGGGGTCCCAGCTGAGCCCATCCAGAGTTTGAGGTTGATGCTGGCTCAGACCCCACAGATCCTTCTCCTGCTTTTTAATTACTCCTGTCCCACCTCTGATCTCAGCCCGCACATGGGCTTCCAAACCCATCCTGGAACATGCTGCCCAGCCAGCTGGAACAGAAGGTGAGCAGCACTCAAACGAGCTCACAGAGATCTCTGGTGTTTACCTGCCCCAGTGCAGCATCCCCACACCCAGGGCAGTGGCATCCAGCCCTCAGAACCAAATCCTGATACAGCTGTGACACAGCCTCCCCCTATCCTGCTCACATGCCTTAAATGTCAGGGCTCCCAGCAGCCTGCTGGCCTCTTCACCAGCAGGAAAGTTTCTTGGCCTTTTCCAGAATGGCAGGAATGCAAACACAGCAGAGCTCTCCTCCCAGAGCTGTGCAAATCACAGCACTCAATTCAGGGGTGAGAGGCAGCCTCCCTCAGCCCAACTACTAAATATGGTTCTCCTGGGCTGTGGAGAACCCTGGGTGCTGCTGCTGGGAGAAGGAGATGGAGATTGAAATGCCTCCTGGCACCTAGGGAGGGTCTGGCAGGGTCCCCTCCTGGCTATGAGCTCCCCCATCCCAACATGGCAAGAGGTGGGGATGGAGCAGGCATCCCAGTCGAGAAAGACCAGTTCTGGATAACTGGTTCTGTTGCTGCCAAGCTGGTGTTAGGGGTGTCTCTGCTTTACCTAAAGCTCCTCAGGAGCTGCATTCAGACAGATGCCCCAGGATGGGAATTTGGGCACTTTTACTGGCAGGTTTAAAGAGATTCGACCTAGAGGTGGGAAAGAATTATCTCAGCAGCATCTTTCTCTGCCACCATGCTGGGTGGTTTTAGAGCTATAAGTGAAGCTTTCACATCTCATCTACATGATCCACAGAGCTTCAGGAAGCAAGAGAAAAATTCTTTCCTTGTCTTCTTCCTAGAAATCACACACAGCTCCCAGGTTTCTGCATTGCAGGAATTCCATCACCCTGCACTCACTGAGTTAAGGACCCTCTGTTTTTCTAAGAGAAGCTGAGTTGCTCCACAAAACAATTAGACAAGAGCTGCTGCCACTTCCAGAGGCCAAACAGCCTCATTACAGCACAGCTCTGCCATGTGCTATTGCCTCACTTGGATCAATGCCACCAAGTCAATCAGCAAGTCAGTCCCTGAGCTGATCTCCAGCTCTGATGCACTGCGGTAGGTTTGGCTCCTTCTTGATTATTTTTTTTTTTTTATTGGGTCACAAGTGTTTTGGGTTTTGTTTGCTTAAAGATACTGTCTAAATTCCCTGATAACACCCAAATGTGGCACTCAGTTACCCTCCCTGGAGGGATTCAGACCTGTAGCTGTGGTGCTGAGGGTTCAGTGGTGGCCTTGGCAGTGCTGGGTTAACAGTGGGACTGGATGGTATAAAAGGTCTTTTCCAACCAAAACAATTCCAGCACAGGAGCTCGGTGCAGCTTGGCATCACCTGCAGCCCGTGGGATGGGACTGGGAACAGCTGGCAGCACCACGGGATGGCAGGAAAGCCAAGAGCTGGACTGGGGAGGCCACGGGCAGGCCAGGCAGAACTGCTGGAGTGGGTGTGGAGTGGGGTTATGTCCATCTGCAAAACCCAGGGAGAGAAGCCCCGGGTCTGGTCAGCTCTGGACCACTCTCTGGTGAGTCGCTGCCAAGAGCAGACATGGGATGACCTTCCTCCCCATTCTGGGCAGTGCTTCCTGCTGCAGGCAATGCCTTTTGCCTGATTCCATGGCTCCTGCAGGACTGCCCCATACCCTGGGTGCTGCAGTGTGCAGCAGAAGCTCTCCCTACACCATCCACAGGGGAAGGGCAGATTCAGTGCCGTGGAGCTTGAGGTCCTGCACCCATGTGAAGATGACAGAGATGAGGGCAACGTTGCCACCCTCCTTATCTGAGGCTGCAGAAACACACAGCTTCCTGCCTGTCACCCTCTGCCCACCCTGGGAAAGCCTCTGTGAGTCCTCTCAAACAAAACAAGGTTCCCAGCCTGGGAACTCCCATGTACGGAGCCACCAGCCATGTCAGTCACCCCTCACCCTGCACAGGGAGCAGGGACACAGCAACAGCCTCACAGCTCCATCCACATCCCTGGCGGAAAGGATCCAGTATCTGTTCCAGGTAGACACAGGAGTATGGCACAGATCAGTCTCATGAGGACACAGGAATTTTCCTGCTGGAATAGGTCTCATGAGATCAGTTCTGGCTGCCTGTCTGATTCTGGGCACAGTTCTGCTTGCTGCCCACCTGGAAAAGATGACATCTGTGTTCCCTGCTGCAGAGGGATGGTGAGGCTGGGAACAGGTACAGGGACCAGCTGAGAAAGTGAAGCCTCAGCAGGACCTTGCTGCAGGACAGCTCTGAAAATGCTTTTTCTTCTGCATGGGTCACAGAGCAGCAGCAGGAGTGAGTTGATGAGCCAGCAGTGACCACAGGAAACACACACGCTCCATGAGAACCACTGGTCTTGCTATGGGCTCATCCTCATGGGCAGGGAACAGAAATCTGGTAAAACACAGGCTGAGGACAGGGGCTGAAAGTCCTTGCAGCACTGCTGGATGTGGATGCCCCAGGTTTAAAAAGCTGCTCTCAGTACCATAGCTCTACTCCCCTGTTCCTGCACTGCTGCCTGGGGATCTCCAAAGGGCCAGGAAAGGTCTCTGGGGACCTGCAGCATGAACCCAAGAGGATCTGTAGGATCCTGCAGAGCAGGCAGAGGAAGGGACCCCTGCTGCCTGTCCCTGGAGGTGACACTGAGATCTAAACACACAAGAGAGACACCTGGTATCCTCAGTAGAAGACTGACAGGCAAGCTGGAGGTGATGCTTTTGCACTTCACAGTGAGCTTTCTACCAACATCAAGGCCAGGCCAGGACAACATCTTCTTCCCATCACTCCCTGAGACACAGGGACAGAGCTCCTGAGGACAGAAACCCTTTTATTATGGCAAACTCACCTAGAAGACTAAAACTACCATCACCCCAGAGCATTGCATGTGATGTACCACCTCCTGCCACCACTTGTTTGGACAGTCCCAGTCTCATACTCTAATTTTGAACATCTGGAGATGGTCTAAGGGACTCAGCCTGGTGCAGGGACAGATGAAGCCTTTGAGTGGGCTGAGGTCAGCCCTGACAGCTTGGATGGCCCCTGGTGTCCTGGGATGATCTGCTTCCTTCAGCAGGAATAACTTCCAAGCCAGGAGGAAAGCAGAAAGCCTGCAGCCCACGGGAGGTAAGGATCTTACTGAGTGTTTACGTGGCCCATAAACAGGATGTGAGAGAGCAGGAAGCAGGGTGGGAGGGCAGAGGAAAGGGCTGGTACTCACTGCACAAGAAACAGGACTTGTGGAAGCTGTTGCCTTCACACTGCACCTCCTCAGCAAAGTACACGGCCTTCTGGCACACACCACACTTCTTCCCTCCTCCCCAGTTCGGCATCCTGCAGGAAAAACACAGAGATGGCAGGGGGACAGGCAGGGCCATGGGGCAGCCATAGGGCAGGCAGAGGAGCCATGGGGCAGAGAGATGGAGCTGTGGAGGGTGTGGGGACTGGGAGTGGGGGGACTGTGCTGGCTCCAGGGGCCCCAGGAGCTGTGTTCAGGCTGTCACCACAGCCACTGGGCAGTTCCTTTCCTGCAGGCTGGGCTTCCCACCACTGCCCAGCTCCTGCCAAATCCCTCCCTTTCAGACTGATCCTTCCACTTCCAGACTTTGCATTGCCTTAAAAGGACACAATGGGTTTCTCTCCAGAGCCTGTTTTTCCTCCTGCACCTGAGCTACACTAAAGAACCAGGCACAGGAGCGTAGAACCATGGTTTGGGTTGGAGAAGACCTTTCAGATCCCTGAGCCATTAACCCAGCACTGCCCAGGCCACCCCCACCCCATGTCTCTCATCCCCACATCTCCAGGGCTCTGAAACCCCTCCAGGGATGATGGGGACTCCAGCCCTGCCCTGGGCAGCCTAGGCCAGGCCCTGACAACCCTTTCCAGGGAGAAATTGTTCCCAGGCTCCAAACTAAACCTCCCCTGGCACAACTTGGGTTGTGCCAAAAGTTCCTCTTGTCCCATCCCTTGTTCCTTGGGAGCAGAGGCTGCAGCCCACCTTGCCCCAGCTTCCTTTCAGACATAAACCAGTATGGAACCAGTCTGTGCTGGTGCTCTGGGGTGTCATCTAAACCCAGGCTAAGAGTGGAAGCAGTGGGCAGATCAAACCAAGGCATCAGGGAGCAGGGACCCTCCTTACTGTGGACTGAAAGATCGTGTCACTCACATCAAAGCTGACAAGCAGTGTTTCACCTTCCTCAGAGGATGGGTTTTACCTGCTAGAGCTAAAGCAGCACGTGTGGACACAGGTTGACCTCTATGGGACCTCTCAGGGCAGGTTCTGTCCCTTCACCCTCTAATGAACCTTCAGCCACCAGGATGTCAGCTCAACCATTCCAGCTTCTGCCATAGCTGGAAAGCCTTTCCCCCAAGTGTTCTCAGGTGTTCTACCTACATCCTACAGTAATAAATTGCAGAGGAATCGCTCTGTGCTTGGAGGAGATCACTGTGAAACAGGAGACTCAGGCTTGACCATGTAAAGGATTCTCTCTTTTTTTTTTTTTTTCCAATAAGAACATTTGCCACAAGTGGAAATAATCTATAGAAGCAAGTCAGAACTTTTCCCCCTGCCCCCACACAACAGTGCCAGTGAGGAGAAATGAAGGCAATTCGTGGTGCAGTGATGTGAAACTGGTGAACAATGGGGACCTGAGGCTGGTGAGCACTGGCAAAACACTGGGCATCACCATGGAGAAATCAGAGAACTGACCCAGGAGATGCAGTTGTGTCAGATCAGACATCTCTGAGGGCTTTGCCATGGGAGGACAGCAGGTCAGGACAGTCCAAGGTCCACAGTGATCCTCACAGATGGCTCGTCTACTCTACAGCTCTCTAAGCAACACAGCCAGGTGTTATTTTTGCTGTCACCACTAAGTTCAGGGCTGTTGTGCCAAGGAAGGGGCCAGCGTGAGGCCAGCACCAGCTGAGCCACCTGCCAGATGTGGCATTTGCAGGAGTGCTGAGGAAAGCTCCTGACTCCTGCAGGAATCAAAATCCAGAACCTGAACAAGCCCACTTGAACTTTTGCAGAGCCCTTATATTTTATATTTATGTATTACTTTTTACAAGGGCATGTAGTGATAGGGCAAGGCATAACAGCTTTAACTGGAAGGGGGTAGATTGAGGTTAAACATCAGAAGGAAATTCTTCACTATGAGGGTGCTGAGCCCCAGGTTGCCCCCAGAAGCTGTGGCTGCCCCATCCCTGGCAGTGTTGAAGGTTGGATGGGGCTTGGAGCACCCTGGGCTGGGGGAGGGGTCCCTGACCATGGCAGGGGTGGCACAGGATGAGCTTAAAGGTCCCTTCCAACCCAAACCAGTCTTCAGTTCTGGGATTCCCCATTCCTCATCATTTTGTGCCGTCTCCCAAGAGTGGAGAGCCAAGCTCTGCCACTCCAGAGGTTGGGTTCAGGCACTGACATCCCAGAGAGGTCCCAGTCCAGGAGTCAGGAGTCACAAAGACCTGGCATCAGGGAGTGTTTTTGCCAGGTCCTGATTACCCATCCCACCCACAGGCACCTCGGAGGTTTGAAAAGCAGCAGCTGGAGCTGTGCTGGAGCATGTGCCCAGCCGGGCCCTCAGCGATGCAAACCCCATAAAGCAACCCCAGTCCACACCAGCAGAGGATCTGCCTCAGTTTCCCCAATGTAAACTTTACTTAGGCCGCAAAGATAAGGCCACAGCAGACCCCACGCTGTGGTGAGGGGATGGGGGGGGGCAAGGACCGGAGCTTTCCCAAGGGCTCAGCCCGGGGGTGCCGTTAGCACCAGCACAAAGTTTGGCGGCCGCGCTGAGCCGCTCTCTGCCGGCTCCGGGAATTTCCCCGCATCTGATGCAAGAGCTTTGCCTTCCGTATCTGCCCGGCTCCTCGGGTGCTTCCCTGCCCGGGTGGGCCCCGCACGGCGCCAGCCCCCAGCCCAGGGGAGATGCCGGGGGGCAGCGGGACCGATGGGCACTGCCCGCCCCGGGGCACCCCCGGAGGCTCCGCCGTGGGGAGGGGGGACTCGGTCCCACGGGGCCCGACGGCCGCTCCAGTCCCGCTCCTACCTGCAGCCGGGCCGGGTCGGTATCGGTATCGGGATCCGGATCGGCGTCGGTGCCGGTGCCGAAGCGGTCTGGGGCTGGCAGCTGCCCGCGGCTTTTGTGGGCGGTGGGGGAAGGCGGGTCGCGGGGCGGTGGCCGTGACATCAGCCCGGCCCGGCCCGGCCCGGCCCGGAGGAGCTCGGCGCCGCTCAGGGCCCGGCGGAGGAGGGCACGGACGGGTCCCACAACCACCCCGGACCTGACACCGGCATCAGCCCCGGAACTGCTCCACGGCCACCCCCAGCTTCAGCCCCGGCTCCCGGACCACCCTGGCTCCAGCCCCACCACCGACCTCGCGCCCTGCCACTGGGAGCCCCCTCTCTCAGGGATTTTTGGTGCTCTAGAAGATTCAAAGAAGATTCAGTCCATCAGTGCTCCATCACCTATACTTGGAGGCCAGCAGAAGGGAACCCCTTCCAGGAGCAGCTCCACAGGAAGGGCAGCTGGGAGAAGGGAATAGTTTTCCCAGTGTCTGTAGCTGCTTCCCAGCCAAAGCCTCTGTCCTGGGAGTCCCTGAGGTATCAGTGCTCCATGAGGACTTTCCAACCCCTGAGTAGGTGAGGATGGAGAGAGCTGGGTGCTCCAGTGCTGACTGCTGTGGCCATGGACAGGATTGTCAAGCCAGGCCAAAACAGAGTTAGCAAAAGGTCTTATTTAATTTTTCTTGCCTGGGCTGGCCTTTTCCTACTTGAAAAATGTAAATAGGCATTAAAGCAAACAAGGCAGGAAGAGGCTGTCTGCTGCTCTCCAGGGATCAGGGGACCCTTCCCACCCATCCCATGTGCAGGGTGGCTGAGGAGCCCAGGATGGTGTGGCTGCTGGGAGTGCACTGGGAAACGGAGAGGAAAGGAGGAGGGCAGAGGCAGGGAGGTGCTTCCTTTGGACCTGGAAAACTTTGGCATTAGATTGAACAGTAATTTTGCCCTGACCTCTGGGTAAGAATTTCCCGGTCCTGAATCAAAGCCTGAAAGGCAGGAAGAGGATAAGGATCACAAGGGGAGAATGTGCTGCTCATGTCCTGTGCAAGGAAAGCTTTTGTTACAGAGGACCAGGATGCCTTTTCTCCTGCAGCTGGTGGAGGTGCCATGCTGAGTGTGCCCCACCTGCAGGAATGGGCATCTGGGGGCTTGCTGGGGGATCCTGGCCCCTGACCAAGCACCAACCAGCAGAGCAGAAGTGACCTGGAGGACCCCTGGGCATGGCCCATCCAACAGCTTGGAGCACAACAGGTCACCTCATCACTGGGGACATTAGGAACAGGTGACATTGGGGACATTAACCAGGTACTCAAGGCCCCACTGAAGGGAACGTGTGGGTCTCAGTTAACAGGGTTCAGCCACATTACTGCGTGGGGTGCTACCAGTGGCCATGATGCAGATTGGGTCACTGTGAAGAGGCACCTTGGTACCACCCAGTGCAGTTGGTCATGCTGGCCACAGGGTTCCCTGAGACCATATAGAGAATTAAAGTCATAGCCCAGAGCTGACATCACCACAGCATCCAGGGATGAGCACCCTTTTCCCTGGAGGTTGGGAAGCCTCTGCCAGATGACTCAGAGGATGTGTGTAACACAGGGTGCTTGAGATGATGCTGCAGATGCTTCCAGCAGCCTCAGACAGAGCCGCCCCTTTCACTGGGTTCCCAACAGTCTGAGGCAGGGGCTGAAAAGTTTCAGAGGCTCATGTACATCTATTTCTTTTCTTCAGGGGAGGTGGAGTGCACCTCGAGTCCTGTGTTGAGTTTTGGGCCTCTCATGGCTAGAAGGATATTGAGGGGCTGGAGTGTGTCCAGAGAAGGGCAATGGAGCTGGGGAAGGGTCTGGAGCTCAGCTCAGCCCAGGAGCAGCTGAGGGCCCTGGGGCTGTTGATCCTGGAGCAGAGGAGGCTGAGGGGAGACCTTCTGGCTCTCTGCAACCCCCTGAGAGGAGGTTGGAGCCAGGGGGGTCAGGCTCTGCTCCCCAGGAACAAGGGATGGGACAAGAGGAACTTTTGGCACAACTCAAGTTGTGCCAGGGGAGGTTTAGGTTGGAGCTGGGGAACAATTTCTCCCTGGAAAGGGTTGTCAGGGCCTGGCCCAGGCTGCCCAGGGCAGGGGTGGTTAAATCACCATTGCTGGA
Source organism: Calypte anna (assembly GCF_003957555.1). Taxonomy (NCBI): domain Eukaryota; kingdom Metazoa; phylum Chordata; class Aves; order Apodiformes; family Trochilidae; genus Calypte; species Calypte anna. The sequence continues at coordinate 3,944,515 of NC_044271.1, forward strand.
GGGATTGAAAAGCTGTGGAGATGTGGTGCTGAGGGATATGGTTTAACACTTGACTCAGCAGAGCTACATTGGTGGTCGGACTTGATGATCTTTAAGGTCTTTTCCAACCAAAACAATTCTGGCTGTCAGCTTCAGAATGCTCTGGATGGGTTTGGAGGAGGAGACTGGGGATGTGAGGTACACAACCCATCCACAGACACTGAGTGTGGTCCAGTCCTGTCCCCTCCCTAGCACGTCCTGGACCACTCTCAGTGGATGTCTGGCTTTGGCTGTCCTTTCCCTTTTGCTTTTTCTGATTTTCCTAATTTCACCATTTTGCTCGCTGCAGCATCCAGCAGCCCCAGGGGATGCAGGAGACCAGAATATCCCAAGGACTCCGGTGTCGGCTCCGGGCTGGAAGCTGAGCTGTGCCGTGGGTCCCCACGCCATCTAGTGTCACACCGGGAGGAGCGGGACGGGATGGGAAACCGGGAGCCTCCCGCAGCGTTCCCAGGTTCCCCAGCCAGCTCAGGGTGCAGGCTGTAACTGGGAATTTTACCTGCTCCAGTTGGATTTCCAGAAAGAGATGAAACACAGCCTGGAGTGGGGAGTGGTCACAGTGGAGAGCCACTCACAGAAAGGTTTGGGGCTGGAAAAGTCCTTTAAGCCATCACATCAAACCATTCCCCCAGCACTGCCACGGCCACCTCTCACCCCTGTTCCTCAACACTAGCTGAGGAGGAAAGAGGCAGAAACTGTGGGGAACTGACCCTGACACCCCCCTGCCTGTCCCTGAGCCCTGAGGGGAGGCAGCAGTGAAGCGATCTGGGCCCAGAGAAAAGGGAGGGGGGGGGAGGAAGGTATTAAGGTCTGGCCATGTTTTCTTGTAGTGAAATGAGGCAGCCAGGTGCCACTAATTGCCACAGGTGGGCTTGACACAAGCTCATGCCCACTCCCTGGCAATTAGTGGCACTTGGTTGCCTCATTTCCCTACATTTTCTCTTTCCCTTGTAGATTAAAATAGTTCTATTTTTTTTCCTTCCCAAGTTGAACCTGTTTTATGCCTGTTAGCATAATTGGGGAATGCAAGCACCCCGTCCTTGTCACAATTAATAAACTTTAAGGTGGATTTTCTCCTCTCTGCCGTATGGGGGGATGGAGGGGTGGGAGAGGTGAACAAACAGAGGCCTGGGTGGTACCAGCTGGGTCTAAACCACAGCATCCAGGCTGAACACCCCCAGCTCCCTCAGCTTCTCCTGGTCAGACCTGTGCTCCAGACCCTTCCCCCAGCTCCATTGTCCTCCTCAAACAGCATCATTGACACCCAGACTGGTTTGGGTTGGAAGGGACTAAAGCTCACCCAGTGCCATGGTCAGGGACACCTCCCCCAGCCCAGGGTGCCCCAAGCCCCATCCAACCTTCAACACTGCCAGGGATGGGGCAGCCACAGCTTCTGGGGGCAGCCTGGGGCTCAGCACCCTCACAACAAAGAATTTCTTTCCAATATCTCCCCAAGGGACTTTTCACACTCCCTTCCTTCAGTGTGAAACCATTCCCCTTCATCCCATCCCTCCAGGCCCTTGTCCCAGGTCCCTCCCCAGCTTTCCTGGAGCCCCTTCAGGCACTGGAAGGTGCTCTAAGGTCTCCCCAGAACCTTCTCTTCTCCAGGCTGAACACCCCCAACTCTCTGTCCCTGGCTCCAGAGCTGCTCCAGCCATGGGGCAACAGATTGGGACCAGAAGTGCCAAAAAGAGTGACAAGAACCAATCAAAGCATCAAAACTGGCATTTAGAGTTTGAAACAAAACCAGTAGTATCCCCCGGATAATGTCAGGGAAATCATAGAATCATAGAATCATAGAATAGGCTGGGTTGGAAGGGACCTCAGAGATCATCGAGTCCAACCCTTGATCAACTACTGCCACAGTCACTAGACTATGGCATTGAGTGCCATATCGAGTCACTTTTTAAATATCTCCAGGGACGAAGATCCACCACCTCCCCAGGCAGCCTGTTCCAATGTCTGATCACCCTTTCCGTGAAAAAATTCTTTCTCATCTCCAACCTAAACCTCCCCCGGCACAATTTAAGACCCTGCCCTCTTGTCTTACTGAGAGTTGCCTGGGAAAAGAGACCAACCCCCCCCTGGCTCCATCCTCCTTTCAGGGAGTTGTAGAGAGCAATGAGGTCTCCCCTGAGCCTCCTCTTCTTCAGGCTGAACAGCCTCAGCTCCCTCAGCCTCTCCTCATAGGATCTGTGTTCGAGTCCCTTCACCAGCTTGGTTGCCCTCCTTTGGACCTGTTCGAGAACCTCAATATCCTTCTTGAACTGAGGGGCCCAGAACTGAACACAGGACTCAAGGTGTGGCCTTACCAGAGCTGAGTATAGGGGCAGAATCACCTCCTTGGACCTGCTGGCCACGCTGGTCCTGAGCCAGCCCAGGATGCCATTGGCCTTCTTGGCCACCTGGGCACACTGCTGGCTCATGTTCAGCTTCCTGTCAATCCAGACTCCCAGGTCCCTTTCTGCCTGGCTGCTCTCCAACCACTCTGTCCCCAGCCTGGAGCTCCCCATGGGGTTGTTGTGGCCAAAGTGCAGGACCCGGCACTTGACCGTGTTGAACCTCATCCCGTTGGAGTCAGCCCATCTCTCCAGTCTGTCCAGGTCCCTCTGCAGAATCCTCCTGCCTTCCAGCTGATCAACACTTCTCCCCAGCTTGGTGTCATCAGCAAACTTGCTGATGATGGACTCAATCCCCTCATCCAAGTCATCAATGAAGATATTGAACAGGACTGGGCCCAGCACTGATCCCTGGGGGACACCGCTGGTGACCGGCCGCCAACTGGAAGCAGCCCCATTCAGCACCACTCTCTGAGCCCAGCCCTCCAGCCAATTCTTAACCCAGTGCAGAGTACGCTTGTCCAAGCTGTGGGCAGCCAGCTTTCTCAGGAGGATGCTGTGGGAGACGGTGTCAAAGGCCTTGCTGAAGTCCAGATAGACCACATCCACAGCCTTCCCCTCATCCACCAGGCGGGTCACCTGATCATAAAAAAAATCAAAACCTTCAAGGAGAGTGCAGTTCACCCACAGTGCAATCCGGGCACGGATTTACCTCAGCTCCCATGGCTGGGGGGTAACAGTAATTTGCAGTGCCCAGAAATTTGTACTTTGTTAACTTCAGGCAAAAATGCTGCTGGCAGATGTGACTGAAAGAGCAAATCTAAGCCATCCTAGGAGGTTATTTTATTTTATAAATAAAGCAGTTAATGTAACAGAGCAGTTAAGAAAACTCAAAGTCTGAGAAGAAGGAAATGGGGACTTCAGGCTGCCGGGCGCACACAGTCATGGCGGCGCCGCGGGGGCTGCCGGGAGTTGTAGTCCCGGGTGGGTCCCCCAGGTGCGGCGGCGCGCGGGGGCTGCCGGGAGTTGTGTCCGCCCCGCGGGCAGGTGCGGCGCGGCGCGCGGGAACTACATGTCCCGGGATGCCGCGGGGCGCGGGCGGCTCGGGCGCGGCGGCGGCGGGGGCGTAGCGAAGATGGCGGCGGGGGCGCTGCGCCCCGCTCCCGGCTGAGGCGCGGCGCTCCCTGCGCCTCAGTGCGACGGCGGCGATGTCGGAACCGGAGCACCTGGGCGGGAAGCGGGCCGAGTCGGCGCGGCTGCGGCGGGCCGAGCAGCTGCGGCGCTGGAAGGGCTCCCTGACGGAGCAGGAGCCGGTGGCGGCGGGGGGTGGCCGCAGCAGGCACGGCGGCGCCGGGGGGTCCCGCGTTCGCTTCGAGGAGGGCGCCGTCTTCCTGGCCGCCTGCTCCAGCGGGGACACCGAGGAGGTGAAGCGGCTGCTGGGCCGCGGCGCCCGTATCAACACCACCAACGTGGACGGGCTGACAGCCCTGCACCAGGTACCGGCAGCCCGGGTTCGGGGAGAAGGGGAACTGGGCCCGGGGGGCGGCCCGGCGGCCCCTTCCCTCCGTCCGCGGCCGAGCGAGGCTTCCCCGCAACCTCCCGGGGCAGCCGGGCAGGGGACGAGGGGCTGGGGGCTCGCACTGCCCCCGCCTCAGCCCCGGAGATGAGGGGGGGACCCGGGTGTGAGGCGCTGCTGGCGGGGGGCGGGCAGAGCGGTACCTGCAGCGCCGGCAGCGGAGTGTTTATAAACAAAGCCGTGAGAGAAAGCTTTGATCTGAGCCTTCTCCTGAATATTTAGCGTGTGTCTGAAGAGGAGACCTAGTTCGGAAGGGAGCGTGGCGGCATATTCCAGTCGAGCAGCTTGATGTGCCGAGTTCTCACAGGGTTATTAAGTAGTTTAATTAGCAAAATAAAGCATGGGGCTGGCAGAGCCGCGAGCCTGGCTAAGTGGCTAATTTATTAATTTTGGAAAACTTCTGCCTTTGTGCTTGGGGTCTGCCGAAATAGCATCAGGACTTGGAAAACGTCCCGTGGGCAGTGCGGTTTTTGCAAGGTCAGAAGTGTCTCGTTGGTTTCTGGGTTTGTGTTATATCAAAGTTGCCTTGAAACTCCCCAAACAAACCTCTGTAGAGACCAGAGGCTGCCCGCAGCTCAGATAAATGACTGTATTCCACTAACATTCCTCCAAATGTGCTGAAGAGCACGAACAGAACTGGTTACAGAAGTTACCTTCAGAGGGGTGAAGCTTTTCCTGCCTAGAACATGTGCTGTGTTTCATCTGTAGCTGCTGCTGTCATTGTGTGAAAGAGAGGAATGTAAGGGAGCATGTGAAATTGCTACCCCTTCATACTGGAAAACCTGTTGCCATCCAAGACTGATTCAGAATTTAGCAGGGCATGTGAAATCAGTGTCCCAGGCTGCTGCATCTGGTCAGTGAAATGAATCCGATTTGAATCCAGGCCAGCCTCAGGAAGAAAATTTTCTTGGTTTAAGATCTTGTAGATTAAACTAAGTGTAATGACAGGACTGGGAAAAGAAGCCCAGTCCAAGAACAATATCTGGAAATAATGTGTTTCTAAAGAATAATGCTTTAATAGCACACGTAGCAGGACAGTAATTGAGCTGATTAAATTTTCTTCTTTGCTGGGCTGATATTACTGCACTGAAGGATTTAGAATTTTTAAAACCTTGGTTCACAAGCTTGCTCGTGGCTCTCAGTGAACAAGGAGCAGTGATATCTGTTCATTTTGCACTGGAGTTCCAAAAATAAGTTGTGAGGTAAAGAGCATAGGAGCTTACGGATCATCAGGCTGTGTAAGACTTGAGCTGGCAAAGCAGTGAATTCCATAATGGCTCTGAGGTTTTTTGGTTTTGTTTTGTTTGATTGTTTCTGGTAAATGAATCTAATTAATCTCCACAGGGTCAACAAATTTAGATAATAATATATAATTGTATAAACACTTCTAAGAGTCTGGTTATTGAAGAGCTGGTTATTGAAAGCATTTTTACAAGCAAGAAGGCCGAATCTAAGGCAGGTAGAAGGATGGTAGACTTGGGATGGCTTCACGAGGGATTTCCAGCCAGGATTGATTATGATCTCCTTGGAATTATCTGGGTATCTTGCTGATGCACATAACGTGACACCTGGCCAAAAGTGCATCATGAAGTGCATTAAACTCATCAGACAATGGGCAATTATCTCTGCAAGGTCAGACTTCTTCCATCTCTGGGAAGCCATATATTGACAAGGAGGCTGCAAATATAATTCTGTGTATGTAAAGAAATGTGTCTGAGGAGCCAGGGATCAGGTAACGTATTGAACAGGGCACCCAGGGCTTGGATGCTTGGGAGGGCTTTTTGATGAGTGAGGAGTGGAGCAGATGCTGTCTGCACAAGCAAGTCTGATGGTGATGGTGTTCTTTAGAAACTTTACTGGAAGGGAGGCTTCCAAATTTAATAAAATCTTTGTTCCAGTGTCCCAGTGAATTGTCTCATCTGGCTATCCCAGACAACACCACAGTGCTGAGATGTTCTCCCACACCCAAATGGAACAAACACTGATTTGTTAGAGGTCTCGTTGTACATGTGAATTTTGCATCTATAAATCTGCATCAGATGAAAATGTTTGGTTGAGGAGGTTGTTTTGAGTTCCTTTTCACTGAATCTGTCCAAAACAGGTTTGTTTTCATGTGACATGAGGAATGTTACTGACTGTGGCTTAAGTCTCAGCTGTGGCCTGGTTTGGTTGGGGGTTCCCAGATTGCTGGTTGACAAAAGAAATGTATGTAGTACATGGAAAGAGTTTTTTACTGACTTCTCCTAGTGTTAGAAACATAGTATTATGAGATACAGGGCAGGTGGTAGGGACACTCTGCTCTCATTTAATACCTGTGAAACCAAACAGCCCTGTAGTGAGGGAGGAAATGCTCCACATTGCAGAGTTTGCTTTGTTGAGGAGAAGGCTTGATTAGAGAACTGAAGTGAGACTTGCTATGTACAAGCAAATCTCTTTTTAGGTAATGGAAGGGTTAACAAAGTCAATTGACTTAATTATTTGTAAGAGCCAGCTTCTGCTGCTACAAAACCTAACACCAGTCTTACCAACTGGGTTTGCTCGTTTGAAGCACACAGTGGTCCCAAATGCTGTGTAGCATTCAACAAAGGTAAAATTACACTTTTCCTGGTATCTGGGCCACTATGACTTAGAGCCATGGTGTGCTTGCTGGGTGAGAAGCTCTCTTTGCTATTTATAGCCATGAAACCGTATTTTGAAAATAACCTTTTCAATTAGAGTGGTGTTTGTGGGCCTGCAGCTTGTATCATCCCCCTCTTTGGAGACATCAGGCACAGCATAAACTGCCCCCCAGGCCAGTGCCTTATCTGGACTGGGGCTTTAGTCATAAATACATGTGTCTTTATCTCAGTGCCTGGTAACTGCTTCTGCATGAACATCAATCCTGTATTATCAGTGATTAAATTAATTCATTGAATATTGTGTATTTTGGGGAATGATTTGGTGTCTAATGCAGAATGGAAAGGGGGATATTAATTGTGAGTGAACATCATCAAGAGAACTGCTGACAGGAGGTCAGGCATTCATAGGTCATTGGCTGGACTTGATGATCTCGGGTCTTTTCCAGCCTCAATAATTCTGTGAACAAACTATTGGTTGCAGTTGAACTTTAGTGCTTGCAGATGGAGGGAAGTGGCATGAAATGCTTTCTCGCCTCCTGAGCAACAGATGAAGCTGAAGGGTGAAATTTTATGAAAATTGAGTCTTAAGGGAAAAAAATTTCTGATGCTACTAGTTAGGAAGGCATCTCCAAATATAACAGGCAATGCTTGTTTGTCTTTAAAGACCAGTTTGCAAATTATGACAACAGAAGAAATTGTTTATCCTTTGTCTGCCCTTTGATGCTTTACCCTATGTTTCTCTTCTGCCTGTTCAACAGAGAAGCTCATGAAATAGCTCCTGAGTTCCTGTCATTTACAGTACTCTTAAAGTACCTTGGCACTTGGTTTCTTTTAGACTTGCTGGGCACCTGTGGTGATTCAGAAGCTGTTTCATGAAAAGTCAGGTACTTTCTGTAGTGATTTTGGGTGAGATAGCAGGGGCTGTGGCTCTCTGGCAGTCCAAGTTTCAGTTATTCCTGCCTTGGAGCTGGAACTGTAAAACCGCAGGCGAGGTCTAGCAGCTCTTCAGAGCTTTATAAAGCAGCATCCGTGTCAAGCTAAGGTTGGTTGCTGCTCAGCAGATTGGCTCTTTACTCACTTCCAAGCACTGTGTGCAGTCCTAGCAGAGCAGAAGGCAGCAGAATTTTCAGAGAGTCTAAAAACAGCTGGGGGAACACATTCCAGACCCCGCTCCCAAAGCACAGCAGGCTGGAGACTTGGAGGAAACATCGAGGTGCTAACCCTGGAACAAAATCAGGGAGACTGAGGGGAAGGAAGAGAGGATTCCTGTGGGGATTGGTTGTGTTTCTAGCTAGGACATCACTGCGAGGAGCATGAAGCAAAAGGTTTGGACTGAAGAATCCTGGAGTTGTTTTACAGGGTAACCGGGCTCCATTACCCATGCAGAGTGCTCACATGGTAACAGGAGTGCCTGAGCTCCCAAAAGGTAAAAGCTAGCTTTAGCCTTGAGATGAGGAGTATAACAAAATACACAGGGGCATGAAAAAGTCTTGAATGAAGTGTTCAGGTGCCCCATATGCGTGTGTTTGGGAGATCACAGCTGTACTTGAAGGTAGTTTATCTTGTGATCTTTTAACCAGTGATGATAGTGTCATAAATCAGGCTGTATTTTTTAAGGCTGGATGCCTGCAGTGCCTAAAAATACATTCATCCTAGGAAGAGAAGGCTGTCGAGGGAGGGTCATACCTTTTCTACTGCAGGAGAAGTTTCTTTCTGAAGGTATGCCTCTGCCAGTGAAAATAGAAGTTGCAAGCTGTTTGTACTGTGTACAATGCTGCTCATCAAACTGAAATATGACACTGTCAAAAATAAGGCTTATCACTAGGGCAGGTGAAATACCTTTTTTTGGGTTTCACTTATAAATAGAATACAATAGTATGTACTCCAAATGAAGTGAGAAAGCTTGGAAGCTGCTTTCAGTGCAGCAGGAATTTACTAGATAAAGCTAATAAAAATCTGAAGTGCTGTTTTACCAACCTGAGGCTTTTATTTTCATGCTTTAGCTTCCTCAGTCCCTTTTTTGACTTGATGTTTTGTCCCTGTGGGCTTAGGTCAATTGTCTGTCCCTTACATCTCTGTTTCCAAACAGTCTCCTAAGTGGGCAGAATTAACTCCAGTCTAAACAAATTAACTTTGAACTGAAATGAGCGAGAGCCTCAGAGAGCTGCTGCTCCTTGCAGCCACTGCAGGAGCTTTGGGTTAGGGGCAGTTTCTCAACTGGTTAACTGGGCTCTGGGAAGTGAAGCCAACCTCAGCAGTCATTCAGCTACTGGATGCTGGGAGGAAGCTTATTCTTTCAGTAAGCAGATGGATATTTGTGATGGGAAATGCAATCTTCATTGTTTCCTTCCTCAGTCTCTGTTTATCCTATCCAGCACTGGGCTGTCAAGCTCTGTTGCTCCCCATAAACAGTGAGCAAGGGAACTTAGAGGATTTTCAGCTACAACTTCCCTCATGGCAGCAGCTAGAAGTGATCACCCTGGCTCCTTAGTGCTCTATATGGAAAAGTTCCCCAGCAGTCCAGAGCTCTGGCCCCACGTGGAAGTGAAGGTATTGTAGGGAAAGCTTGTTGTACTTACTTAATACATGCTGAAAGCTTTCTGACCTTTGCAAATAAAATTCTTGAGCCTGCACTAGAGATGGAGACAAGCCTTTAATGCTGCATACTTGTCTGAATCAACATTGTTTGATAAGATTGGAGGCTGGCTCAGCAAAAAATGCAGGAATGAGCAGTGAATGCAGTGCCTGGAACGGTCGCTGTTCCAGAGCTGTGTCTCCTGGTTCCTGTTGGCATGGCTGAAACCTGCTGAAACATTAAAGGCAACCCTTATGTGCACAACTCTCTCAGCTGTAACCTCGACAAAACTGCCATCAGCCTGGTAGTACTTACAATTTATAATGCCTCCTGCTTATTTTAACAGTAGGTGTTGGGGGCCAGGAGCTCTTTTCTGTTACAAACAGGGTTGGAGACAGAATTCAGATGAGGTACTGCAGGCCTTGTGAGACATCCTGAGTGCTGTGTGTTGTAATATGCTGAGATAATAACTAATATTAAGATAGGAGACTTTGGGGTTGGTATGCTAGCTCTCAGCTGAGGGTATGCTAGCCTGTCAGACTGTGCACGCTAGAGCAATCTTTCAGAGAAGCTTGGGAAAAGGGAACATTATGTAAGTGGTTGTAAAAATTATGATATTTTTTTTCTTTCTAACTTTTGAATAAAAAAAGAGGGCAGGGGGAGCATTGAACACTGAATTGTCTGCTCTGCTTTTTTAAAAAAATGATGTTTGTGCATGGGGTTCAGATAAAAAAAGAAATGAACAAGATAGCCAGACCCTTTCAAGAGCTGGCAGCCCCCTCCCTGCACTTGCAAGCTGTCCAGCAAGTGAACTGTTTGACCTGGTGGCAATGGTATGGCCCCAGCACGGTGAAGGTGCCCAGGATAAATCCTGGGAACTGAGCCTGCAGTTTATTTTCAGCTGTCCTTCTGAAGGGAGGTGCAACAGCTGTCCCTGCAATCTCCTTTATTGGGCTGCAGCAAACTGATCTGCAGAGGGATGAAAGGTGCAGCTCGCAGGAGGAGGTGCTCAGTCTGCCTCAGCAGCAACATTTCAGGTTGTAAGAATTTTGAGGGAGTGATTTGGTGGGGATTTAGGTGCCTATTTTTGTGGGGCTCACTTCAGCATGACCAGGTTTCAGAACAGCTTCATGGTGAGTGTAGGCCATGCAGGCCTGAGCCGGGAAACATTTTCAAGCTGCTGTCAGCTTCTTGAAAACGGAGGGTGACGTGAGCTGCCCGAGCTGCCCGAGCTTTGCAGAGTGTGACTGGGATGGAGCTCCAGCCTAGAGGTGACTGATTTTATTTCCTCCCTTCACTCCAGAGTGGGGAGCATCTCTTACTGTGGTGGAACAGACCTCCTTGAGTGATGTGGAACAGGACCATTCTCAAATGCCTGATTCCTAAAACATGTTTTTCAGATGGAATTTGTTTTCCTAGGTTCCCAAGCTAGTGAGAATGATACCCCACTGCTGACAGCCAGATCCCTAGAGCCGGCCTCTCTTTCCTCCTCAACCTGCTGACAACCATGAACATCAAAACTCTTGATTCAGACATCTACACAAGTTCTCATGACAGCGTTAGTTCATAATAATGATGATGTTCAGCAATAATGATGATGTTCAGCACTTACAAATTACTGGTATTTTAGAGAATGTGTATGTACACTTTTGTTAAATATTTTCAAGTTAAACAAATTTTTGAAAAATCAGTCTTCTTCCAGCTTTAATCTCTCAGTTTAAATACAGTCTTTGCTCATCTGAAAATAAATGAAACTTCACTCTAGGGATAAATGGTGTGAATTTTTTTAATGATATTTTTTCTTAGTGTCTTGTTTTCTGAAGCTGAAAAAACCAACTTATGAGTCTTAACTCATAAGAGTCTCACTTGAAGTGCTACCATAATACAATAAGCTGACCTTGCAGAGGGACACAAGCAGTTTCAGCATTGCTTTTCCAGCATTCAGCCCCACTCATAAATCTTTGTGAAATGTCCAGAATGCAGAGTGACCACCTGCCATTAGCCTTTTATGTGTCACTGCCTTTTCGAGGTAAAACTAAACCTGGCCCTTCTCTGATACTCTGAGCTGGGGCATTGATTTGCCACAGTGATTGCTCACCATCCATTTCTGGAATCTGTCTGAAGCCACCTCCTATTTATAATTTGTCATTCCTCACTGTCTTGGGCAGTTAATGTGATTTTGTTACAGAGCTTGATGCTTTCTTCTGAAACCATGCAGTAGCAGCAACGCGTGGTACCAGCCCTTGTCCAAACACAACTGCTGCTGTAGGAGAGGTGAGAGGAGCAGTGGTACACTGAGCTGGTGCAACTTTGTGTGTGGGCTCCCGTGGCCTAACCTGGCTTACATCTGTTTAGTTTGGGCTTGTAAATACAATACCACAACCCAGAGGGATGAAAAGCAGCTTGAAGGTGGTAGGGCCCGCACAGGGAGCTGCACCGAGTCAACCCTCTTGGGTTTTGTGCTTGAACTGCTGCCTCCTGAGGCACTGCAAGGGTTCATTCTGAAGTCAAAGCATGAAGCAGGGTTTCTCTCCCTCTTCCAGGATTTGAATTTGTATGAACTGCCACCCTCACCCACAACAACTATTAATTATGGACGGATCCTGAGTGACAGCTCGATCCTGAGTGAGACGTGTGAATGGGGTTCTGCCAGGGAAGGTTTCTGGGGCAGGTGAACCCTGACCCTGGCTGGGATGGATGGGGCTGCTTTTAATTGTGTTGTGCAGCCAGGACACTGCTCTCAGCTGCAGCATTAACAGAGACCCCGCCTCTGTCAACAGAAATAATCAGAAGATTTACCTTATATACTGTTGTGGATTTGGAGGATGATTCTAAAGGTTTTTTTCTACCCCATTTGCTCTCTGGTTTCTGTAAGTGAGAGGATGTGCTCTCTGGTGTAGACAGGTTTGGTGGTTTTGTGGGTAACGACCAACTGGGAGCTAACTGGTTGCAATGGCACAACCTACACCTGTTGGGGAAGAGGTGCATGTCCTGACCCCAGGTGGGAGTTTAACTGCACCTGTGACCATCACACAAACATTTCAGACTTCCCAAGTGTCTGATTTTAATTTTATTTTTTTTTAAAGTGATGTGATCATGCATGCAGAAGTTCCTGTGCTAGCAGACCACATGCCTTTGCTTGAGTTTCTGGTGAACATCCCAAGTGATGCTGATAGGGTTGGTATGAACTACCTTGTGTTAATGTAACCATTTCAGTTACCAAAAATGATTACACTGGCAAAGATCCTTTCAAAGCAACTTGATGGCACACACAAAATGCTGCCATCCAGCCTATTACCACGTTCCTTTTTTTTTATGCAAGAAGTGGTTTTTTTTAAGCAGGTGTTTCAAGCAGAATTATAAATACAGAGTTGAAGGAGTGCTCTCTAAGGATGGTTATAAAGTGCTGCTGTCTTGCTTCCAAAGGAGGTAGCATCTAGTTTAAACCTTCAGAGCTTATTCCATCACTTGGTGCTGGCTGTCAGTTCTTGCCTCACTTCATGCTCCTTTGCTGTGTTTGAAGGAAGCTGACTGAATTACACCATGCTCCAGCCAGCAGAACTTACTGTGTGCTGATATTCCCATCGGTCTCGTTAGCATTTAGGGGATTCCGTGTACTGTGCACAAGCTTTGAAAGGTAGAAGTTGTGTTCAATATTCTTTTCAAAGTCTTTTGAGAAGCAGAAAGTCGATGTTGTGTCTCAGAGTCCCTTCCAGACACTTACATTGATAGTCCATAGAAGCAGTTATCTTGACTGCCTCTCATCTGCCTGCTCTGCCACCCTGAGAGCTTGGCAGGTCTTCTGCAGAGCTGCTTTACAGCCAGATGCCCCAGTCTGTGTTGTTCCAGTTTGCCTGTCCCAGGGCAGGACTTTTCATTTGCCTTGGTTGACCTTCACCAGAGCTCTGTCAGGCCACTTCTGCAGCCTGTGTAGGTCCCTCTGAGGAGGATCTCCTGCCCCAGCCCTGCCAGCCAATTTGGTACCATCTGCAAACTTCTTCAAAGTGCTCTCTGTCCCATAATTGGTGTTAATTTGTTAATAAAGACATTGAATTGTCTTGGCCCTGGTATCACCCTTGGGGGAGACCATGGACTATCAGCTGCTGGATGGATTACACATCTGATCACCTTTTGAGCTGATCACCCAGTTCTGTTGATTCTCTCTGTGATTCTTGAGCTTGATGTTCTAGACTGTTTTCCATCACCTTGTTGTCTGCCTCTGTAGTCCTGATCTGCCCATTACAGGTACCTTTAGAGATGGTGTCACAGGTGTGTGGTACACACCCTCTCCCATCACCTGCCAGCTCCTCATTGTGGAGGGCAGTCAGGTTAGACAAGATTTGCCACTGGTACATCCATGCTGGCTGTTCCCAGTCACCACCACCTCCTGCATGCAGCTGGAAGTAGCTTTCAGGAAGATTTACTACATAGCTTTTCCAGGGACTAAGGTAGGACAGACAGACCTGTAGTTCCTTGGATCCTTCTTATGTGATGTGTGATGTTCAGATGTCATCAGGAGCCTCCCTTTGTCACCATGACCTTTGAAAGATGACAGTGACTTTGCAGTGACATCACCTAGCTCTCAGCCATTTCTGCATCCTTCCTGGTCCCAAAAGGGATCCTGGGACCTGGACCTGACTGCTTTTCCTGGGCACTGTTCTTTCTTCCTTCCAGAACTTGCCCATCCCATCATACCAGGCTTCTCAGCTGCAGTGTTCTCTACTTGTGTGTACTGGGTGAAGCTTCAGCCTCACCTGCCTGTAGCTCTTTGCAGTGGCTTTCAGGCACTCCTGTGTGCACCAAACTAAACGTTTCTAGAGCACTTTCCTGATTTCCTTTATTATTTTTTTTCCCTCTTCTAAAATATTCAAGTTGTAAGGTGAGGTCCCTAGCAGGAGAGGTGCTTTCTGGTTGACTTGTCTCTCAGCTTCTTCAGAGTTCAGTCTTGCAGAAATGTGGTTAGTGAGCAATTGCTATCATCTCATACCTGCAATGCCTTCCTTACATTTTGGTGCACACTTGCAGGATGACTTAACCAAGGGTTCCAAATTGCTTATCTGTCAGCAGCAGCTCAGCTTTAAGGCATGTCGTGACCTCTTGAATTCAGGTGCAGACATGCAATGAGAAGTAGTCCTGCCCAAGGGAGATGATGGTTGTGGATTTCTTTTTCTTACCTCCACTTTGGAAAATGCTTCTTAACCATCTTGCACTACAGCAGCTCTTAAGGCTAGGGGTATTCTCTTATCTTTCTTGGCTGCCTTAATTTTATTAATGGGCTTAGCAGTTGTCTTCCACTTGCTGAAAAAGGCTGTGCAGAATGGCTGGCACTGTAGAAGATGCTGTTAAGGAAGCTGAACTGTCCTTTTTAGCTTATGGGTCCACTTTAGTAGAGCCCTTTTTGTTTTCAGTCCAGCTACTGATTTAATCTCTGCACTTCAAATATGAACTGCTGTTCAGAGACCCCCGAGGATGAAAAGGGGGTGCAGGAGGCAGTAGGGCAGGTCGGGCCCTTGGGGGACGAGCAGCTGTAGCCATGGGTGGTGGCTGCTTGGTTGCTGTGGATCAGCTACAAGAACTTGTGTCCTTGCAAGTAGCATGTCTGAGGGTCCAGCTTTGTGTGAGCACCCACAGGAGCTCAGGAAGTTGGACAGGGCTGTTTGTCCTGTGTGCCCAGCAACGGATGTGCTCTGCAGAGGAGCTGGGGTTTCAGAAGTAACCTTGAGAGCCAAACCTTGATGTAGACAAAGCACTGCTCCTGCCAGCAGGTGAGGAGGCCTGGCTGGTAGGCAGGACTCAGCAAGTCCCATGGTTTGTAGACCATCATCTCAGCAAGCAGGGCTGTGGGGAGAGAGCCAAAATCCTTCCCTTGGTCCAAGCTGAATAGCCTCTGGCTGGGATGAGAAGGAACCAGTGAGGGAAAGAGCAGTGTGTGACTACTTGTTGTTCTGTGTTCCTTTGGTCCTGGGTGGGATCTGACTCCTGTCTGCTGTTCCTGGGCACTTCCACCATGTGCTCTGGCATCCCGTGGTGCATGTGCAGCTCCCCAGCAGCCTGGATGCTTTTGGGACCAAAGTGCTCTGGGGGTTTTGAACTGCTATGGAGCTATGGGGCTTATCTCCAGTCTCCTTGCCTCCCTACTTCCCTACCCACTGCCATTTCTTTCCCAGACTCTCTGTCCCTCACCTTTACTCAGTCTAATCTGGGGGAAAGCTGAAAGGCAACAATAGTCCCCTGGAGCTCCTCAGAGCTTCTTTCCATCCAAGGACCTTTCTGTTCCTGGTTTGCAGCAGCCTGAATGGCTGTGTCTGACTGAACACAGTTTTAGGTATTCTTGCAAAGGGTGAATTTCATCTTCACTTCACAGTTTGCACTTGCTTTTCTTTCCTTTCTTGGAGAACTGACAAACAGAATTTGACCTTCGCAGCCCTAAATGGTTTGTCTTTTAAATTGATATCACTTGAGTTATTCTGAACAAGCATTCCCTCATGCTGAAAAAGATAAGTGGTAAATATGTCTGTCTCTTGATGAGAGACTTCAGGACTGTGCCAGCCTGTGTGCCAGAAGAGCCAAGGTTTAAACTTCAGAGCATATTGCACGAGTTATTTTTGATCCCTTATTAATAGCTGCTATAGGAGGAGTTCTATGTTTGTGGCCAAATATTGTCTTTATAGATATTTTGAATATTGAGTGCTCTGCAGTTTACAACTTGGTCCACAAAATCTATTATTTTCTTTTTAGTTTAGGTGCTATTAATCTCTAAGAAAATTGTTCAGCACTGCAGAAAGTGAACAAGGAACAAAGAATTGATTGTAGTCATTGGGAGGGAATCCATGTGCTGACATTATGCCCAAGCTTCCTGCAAATTGTGCTGGTAACTTAAAAATTCAAGCCCTGTCCAGAACAAGAATTGCTGCATTAGGGAAAATAAGGTATTTGAATGTAATCTGATTCCAGGATTATCCTTTAAAGTACGGTGTTATGGTGCTGAAGCCCTCAGAGTCTTGGAGATTTGGGGATGTCTGTTGCTGACAAAGCTACCAGGTCTTTTATTTATTGCTATGGCCTGGTCTCAGGTCCTCTCAGCACTCACGTCTTCTCCAGTTGCTCTCCTAATCCTTTGTCGTCTTTGAGCAGGGCCTTAGTAGTTCATCTGTTGTAAATGCTGAAAGCTGCAGCTCTTCCTCTCGCATTTGCTTGGGTTTTTTGTCATTTGCTTTCTGAGACCTGTCTGGGAAGGGCTGTGCTGTGCTGGGGCAGCTGAAGGCAGTCTGCTGAGCTGAAGAGTTATCCAGGCATGGCTGGAAGAGATCATAGAAGACCTTCTGGTCCAGTCCTCTGCACTGAGGGACAACCAGGTTTATCAGAGCTGTTTTCAGAAGACAGGTAACTAATCCAATCCTAAACATCATCTCAAAGAGCTTCCCTGCATCTCCCTGGAAGCCTGCTCCAGTGCCAGGCAAGCTGAGAGGTCTGGAAGCATCTCAGTGTTTGACCCACTTCTGCTTTTTTCCAAATAAAGTGAAATTTGTTTGTTTTCTTGGTTGCAATTGCTTTCCCTTTCCCAACAGCCTTCTCACTACTGGAAGACTCAGTTCTCCTCAAACTTTAAATTTTCTTTTGCCTTGATACAGTCAAGTTGGTCCTCAGCTCAGGAAGGAGATTGAGGTGCTGGAGCAGGTCCAAAGGAGGCAACTGGGCTGGTGAAGGGATCCAGCACAAGTCCTGTGAGGTGAGGCTGAGGGAGCTGGGGGTGTTCAGGCTGGAGAAGAGGAGGCTCAGGGGAGGCCTCATCACTCTCTACAACTCCCTGAAAGGAGGTTGGAGCCAGGGGGGGATTGGTCTCTTTTCCCAGGCAACTCTCAGCAAGACAAGAGGGCAGGGTCTCAAGTTGTGCCAGGGGAGGTTTAGGTTGGAGATGGGAAAGAATTTCTTTCTGGAGAGGGTGATCAGGCATTGGAATGGGCTGCCCAGGGAAGTAGTGGATTCTCCGTGTCTGGAGATATTTCCAAAGAGCCTGGATGTGGCACTGAGTGCCATGGGCTGGGAACCACGGGGGGAGTGGATCAAGGGTTGGACTTGATGATCTCTGAGGTCCCTTCCAACCCAGCCAATTCTATGATTCTATGATTTGACCTTTCCAACTGGCTGATGTCTTCTAAACTTGCCAGGAGCCTTGTTGTTCTCCTTGGGGTTTCTTAGGAGTATGTTGCTTCCACTGAAAGTGACACTTAAGTGGAGATCTCTCTAGACCAAGAATTCTTTTTTCCAGGGCCTTACTACCAGCAGTTCTCTGTAATGCATTCCAGAATGAGATTTGCTTTCTTCTTCAGCAGCACCCCACTGAGTCACTCAGCCAAGCTTTAATTACCCAGTGGGGATGGAGATGAGGGGATGGAAAAACAAAATTAGAAGTAATGCTGTAAATGATTAATACTGTAACAGTATATTTAGTAAATATTGTTTTGAAAGATTAAGACCCTAAGCAAGCAGTGTGCTCCCTGCAGTGTGGGAGCTGCTGGAGCCAGCAAGATGCCTTGGCTGTAGTGGCCAGGATCTTGCAAGAGTGGAGTTGCCCTCACATGATTGAGACCTGTCATCCAGCACCAAGGTTGTTGGGCTTTCTTGAGCAGGTATCTAATCAGTGATCCACTCTGATGCTAATTGGGCTCTTGGTGGTGGTTCAGGAGCTCATGGTACTTCCCCCCCCCCAAGCTTTGGCATCTGTAAGGAAGAGCTGGGTAGTACTGGCCTGGAGTGATTTTATTGCTTTCTCTGCAGCTGTTTTTCCATGTCTCTGAATAGTTAGGAGAAGACCTAAAGAGACTCTTCCCATAGAGGATTGTTTCCTGGAGTACAGGTTGCCCTGCCATGCCTTCCTGCCCCATCTCACCCTTCTGGCAGGGATGGTGCAGATGGAATAACCTTGATAAGTGGGCTGAAAAGTGATATTTCTTTCTTTCTCCATAACTGACCAGCTTAGTTCACATTTGGCATTAGCAAAACATGGCAGAGCCTCCAGAGCCCTTCAAGACAACTGGGAGAGTGTCAGCCCTGGGCTGCAGGAGACAACATCAGTCTGGCTGAAGCTGGTCCAAGGTTGCATCTTGGAATTTTAGAGAATGTCTGTGTGATGTAGCTGATGGCAGAAACCACAAGTATGTTTTGCTTGAACTGTAAAAGTACCTCTAGGAACTGTGGTAAATAGGTACAATATTAGCACTGGTGTAGCATCTGTAGGGCTGAAGAACAATGCAGTTGTTAGCACAACATTTCTTTGCCAAGCAAACCTGCAGTAGCTAAATTTCCATTTTCCACACGGAAGAGAGAGGCTTGTGAGCTTTCTAATTATGAAATGTAGAGTTATTTCTGGCAGGAGCTAAAATCTCAGTAATTTAAGGGCAGGATTTCACATATACTGTCTTGATCCAGTGCCAGAGAGCATGGGCTGAGTGGTAGAGAAATGACATACCTAGTGGTCAGAGTGACTGAACTGGTGAGACTTGAAAAGCTAATGCTGCTCTACACCAGAAAACTGGCAGTCCCTGCTTTTTAGTGACAGAGAGACTTTATTTTTAGTGTTGGCAGTTAATCAAGTATTGGACTCATTTCAAGCTCTTCTCAGATGGTACAAAGCATTACCCTCCAACTGCTGTTAAAATAATGGGTATTAAAAATGATGTTAGAATTAGGGGGATGATGATGAAAAAGAAGGGAGTAAAATGATAATCTAGATTGGATTTTAAAGTCAGTTTCACGTGGGCTGTCTCTGGTTTAGTGCTGTGTGTTCTGGTCTGTGAATGCAAATGGCAAAGCATCGACTGCAGAGGAAAACACTGTGGAAGTGGAAAAATCACTATATTGGATCCTGTTTGAATGAGAGTCAAATGAAGTGTAGGTTGCTGGACACATGGGAGCACAAATAATAGGAGGCTGGAGGTGTTGGCAGAGGGGGTTGATCTCTGTGGCTTTTTGCACAGTGAAATACTTATGTCTGTGATCCTTCCTGGTCTTCTAAATTTGATTAGAAATTTTAAATGGGCAAAAAGATATCAATGCATGTCTGTGCTTGCCATCCTAGCAGAAGTAAAAGCAGAGCAATGTAGCTTTCTTCCCATTTTCTTCCCACTTCAGTAACACGGGGTGTGAGTCTCTAACTGACCTTCTCTTTCTTCCCATCAGTGGTTCCTGTTTATCCCAAAGAAGCAGAGTGGAAGCTTTGGCATGCTGAGGGCTGCCCCAGTGAAACAGAGAGAGTGTCCCAGGCAGCAGTGTTCAGCATTCACTGGCAATACCATGGCTGCAGAGCTAAAGCAGAATTCCTGATAATTATAAGGAATTGCACAGACATTTAGCTGAGCCATCTCTAGTCCAGTGTAGTAGATATTTACCTCTGCCTCCTTTTAAATAAGTTGATGTCCCCAGTGCATATATGAAGGTGTGGAGTTTCAGAATGTGACTTCTATTCAAAGCATTTCTCCACTTGACATTTCATGCTGCTGTTTCATCTTGGAAATGCTATGTTCATGAAATAATTATGCCTTTGCACGTACTCCTGTCTTCCCTTGTGCTCTGCTGGGTTTTTTGTTGTGCTAATCATTCTAAGAGATTTGTTGTTGGTTTCTTTTGATGACTGGCATGGATACTGCTGAGTACTTAGAGTTGTTGTGTGTTTTTTTCCAATGGAAAAATCTGACATAATCCATATCTCTCTTCCTGCTTGCATGAGAAGTATGACTCAACTGCTGTTAAAAAATGAAGCAATGTAGCTAAATAATCAGATGAGAAAATGATTAATACCCTTTTAATCTCATTTCCCTCCCTTTCCCCCTGCTCTCTTTAAAACCTCTTTTACCTCTTTCTGCTGGTTCCAACAGTGTCAGAATTAGATTTCCAGAAGGATTTGTTAAGCATACAGATTTTAAAACTGGGCTTGTGGCACAGAAGCACCTGTGCAGGATATCCTTGTATCTAAAGCCAGGGCTGAGAAGAGAGAGGGAAGGAACAGAGCTCCATGTTTTTGCAGAAGCAGCAGTAAGAGCTGTTTGGTGTTCCCAGCCTCACTGACCAGTTTAATCTCTGCTGCTGGAGATAGAGCATCACTTGGAAGTGGAATTTTTGGTAGTGCAGGTTATGACAGATGCCCCATTAAGAGAGAGCTGTGATCAAGAGACACAATGGCAAGGTCATACCTTCCAGTGCTGACAATAGCTCGTGGTGACAGTTGCAAGGCTATTTTGGGAGTGCTTTTCTCTTTGTTTTCTGTGAACTCCTCTCTCGGTGTTCCCAGATTTAACCCTGGTGCTGGTGGCTGCCATTGGGCTTGTTTTGCTTTGCTGTGCTTGGTGACATCAGGGATTTACTCTTCCTTTGCATTCAGTGGGACTCCCTTCATCTCCTGCCTAACCTTGTTCCATATATTTTAGACTTATGACAGGAGAACATGAGAGAACTAAGTCTTGTCATTTAATCCCTTTGACTGTGACCTGTGTGCTGGGGCAGCAGGATTTAACTGCCCAGAGAATTCTTCCAGCCCAGAGTATTAACAGTGAATGTCACTGCTGGTGTCAGTGTCATCCTGTGGCTGGCAGCAACTTTTCAACCATTTCTAAAACTCCTCAAAATGCTCTAGTTGCACTCATTGTACATCATGAGGTTGTGGTAAAGAAAATAATCCCAAGCCTCAGGTTAAGGAGCTACCTGGTAAGTCTCAGCTCTTGGAGGTTTCTCATGTGTCTGCTGTTAATCAGCTGGGGGTGGGGTTCATCTCATCTGGTGTGAATGGGTTCATGCTGGTCTGCAGGCAGTGGGAAAGCACAGGTACTGTGAGGCAACCCCCTCTGGGGACATCTGTTTCTTTACACTTTGAGAACGTGGATGAAATAAATCCTGTGCAAGGCAAGGTGTGGGAGCATATGGCTGGGGCAGGAGGGACCCTGGCAACCTCGACTTAAACCTACAGAAGCTGTTGGGGGGCATCTTGGGTTGAATTCCAGACTGTATTTGTATGCACACAGGGAATGTTCTGCTTTTAGTTTAGTGGTTTTCATGACCTATGTTCACTCTGGCTCTTCATTTAGTTTGAAGAAAGCCTTTTTATCATTTTGAGTCTGCTGTCAGTCTGTCTGATCTTGTAAAAAATGGTCCCAGTGGTAGTGTTAGGAAAGGGTGTGCTTGGTTTGTGTGAACAAAACCCGCTTTTGTCACCCTCTATCTTATGCAGGATCTTCTGTAGCTCATGGGTGGTGCAGCCTTTCCACCCTAATGAGTCCAGGACAGGCTTCTAGCATGAGAACATCATTCAGGAGGAGAAAACCAGGGGCTTGGGCAAATAAAGCATATAAGCAATGGAGGTGAGTCAGTTCTGGATCAGAGTGGATGCAGACACAGGACATGAGTCTGTGTATGCTACTCCTTCCCCACCACTGCCAAGTGCCCTGGATTTGTGTTTGTATATATGTGGGTATATGCACACTTATGCATAGCAAACACAAGCACAGCCTGGAAAGCTGATGAGAATGCACTTCAGGCCTTCCTTGAGCAGGAGGAATTGCAATGGGAGTCTCCTGAGCTCCTTTCCAGCTACAGGGATTCAATGGGCTGCACATTGCTACCTGACTGACACTGCTGAGAGCTGAGTCCTCCCTGAACAGTCACAGATGGTCCCTGTTCTGGGGATCTTGTCATCTAAAAGACAAACTGCCTCACCATATGGAAGAATGGAGGTGTCTTTCTGGGCAAACTGGTATGGAGAAGGGTGAGTGTGAGGATGCCATAACCATGGCCAGGGTTGTATGGAAGAATCTCAGAGGTGTTGTTAATACCTAAGAGTTACAGAAGTTGGGATGAGTGATGGAACTGAGGGAGAGAAACGATGTCAGGAGAGGGCTGGATCTATAAGGAGCTTTGGAGATGGTATCAGCCCTTGATTTCTGGATTGGAGGAGAATATGGTAACATAATAATGGGGGATTTCATGAGCAATCTAATTTTGCATAGGCCAAGAGATATCATATGCTGGGGAGGCTCAGGAGGCAAATTCTAGAGTAATTAAGAAGAGGTGAACCATGGCCTCTACTGGCCTGCTGTCTCTAGTACTTGTTTTAAAAGGCCAGCATGTGCCTGCCTGGCTGGTTTATGGGTTGCAGTTATGTGTCACAAGGGGAGCTGCCAAGTATGATTTCTATATGGGAACCATGAGGATTGCTACCCAAGAATCTGACGTGGTAGGATTACAAGATTTTCACTCATCTGCAGAGAGAAGTTGCCGAGATAGGGTTCTGTCACAAGACTGATGTATTCATAGTAGAAACACATAACACAGAAGCCAAGCATGTAGCTCTTCTTTTCCCTTTTTACATCTTTCCTCTGCCCTGAGAAAATGCAGAGGTTCTCTCAAACCCTGACCAACCTGAGAGATCACCAGGGATTTAAACACCACCCAAATTAAAACCGTGGTTAGCAGTTGTTACAGGTTTCACGGCTCACTTTGATTCTAAAACTCTTGTATACACAGGGCTGCTATTTTATTACAGGATCAAGTGACTCTGGGTGATGTGACAGTGTTTGTAAACTAAATATTGACTCAGTGGGGCTGCAGTTAGCAGTGCAGGATGCCCTCAGCCCACGTTCGAGGCGTTACCGGACACGGTGCTGCCCCTGCCACCCAGGAGCTCTGGGGCTGAGACACTGATGGGAACTGTTCTGCCTGAAAACACTTCCACTGAATGTTGTTCCTGTGTTTTTATGTTAAACCACCAGAACACTGGTGAGAAAATGGTTGCCTTAATGTGGGCGCCCGTCACAGGAGTTGCTGATGTGCACTCATTGCCATGGCTTCTGTGTTCTTCTGGGTCTGCAGCCATCCCCCTTTCTCCATGGAGAGGTAAAAAGGTGTGGGGTTTTTCTTGCTCAGCCAATCCCAAGCCATTTCTTAGGAATCTGTCAGGTTTAGTTGCTCCTATCCTGTACATAGTGGGAATGTAACACCAGTCATAGGCTAGGGGGTTGCTAAATGTAATGCACCCCTAGAAAATGATCAGCATTGTACTGTTTACACCTTGTTGGAGCTCCATTCTTGGTCCTCTGAACATTTCAGTCTCATTCCATCTGGCTCAAATTACTCCCTCCTTCCTATCTCTGTCGTATGGGGGATGCCCAGGAGATATGCAAACCAAAAGCCTTGGCAGGCAGTTGGAGCTGCTGTGTTGCTGATACTCATCAGGAGATTGAGGCTTGTGTGTTCTGTATGCTCTGAGGAAGAAGCAAACACTAACACCATATAATAATGAGGTTTCATTCACGATAAAGATCAGATTTTGTCTGGTTGTTGAACAAGCCTTGCCAGATGAGCAGAGTTTTGCAGAGCTGTTCTGTAAGGTTTCCTGGTGTCCCCTGTTTTGATATTGCAATGTAAACTTCATGCTTGAAAGAAGAACGGCCTTGGCCTTGGCCTTAGCTACTGGCAACAAAGAAATATGCAGTGAGTGTCCCTGGCTGTAAAGGGCTACACCTGTTATCCAAGAGGGGGAAGCTAATATGTCATATCTGCAACTTTTAGAAACTGAGCACTTCCTCCCTATGGAAAAACTGCTAAATGCTGGGCCTCTGCCAGGAGCTGAAGGAACACCATGAGCTGTGGATGGAGACTTGCCCAGCAATGCCCAGGATTTAAATCCTATGAGCCAACTTTCTTTGAGTGTTTGGTGGGTAATTCTGGGCACTGGATGCACTTTGTATCAAAGACTGCTAAAACTGTAATACATTAGTGCTGTTCCAGGAGCCCTTGGAGCTCAAGCACTGCCAAGAAAAATACAAGGATGGCAAGAGTTCAGCCTGCTGCAGATCTCTGATGAGAGGGAAAGATAGTCACCACCTCTTCCCACCCTGCTGCCTTGCCTTGAAGGTTTTATTTTGTCTTCTACAGAGAAAGAAGATAAGGAATTAAAAATGTAGGGACAAAAAGGCTGTGCCCTGGAGTTAGCCTTGTGTTTGGCCTCTTCTGCATGTGTTACCAAGCAGCTGCGGGTTACCAGTGCTTAAAACTGAAAGAGTTAAGCCTGTCCATCTGTGTGTTTTTCTTCATGCAAAGCTAGTTTCTTACCCTCTTTTTCCTCTTTTTTTTTTCCTCTTTTTTTCCCCTCTTTTTTTTTCCCTCTTTTTTTTTTCCCTCTTTTTTTTTCCCTCTTTTTTTTCCCTCTTTTTTTTCCCCTCTTTTTTTCCCCTCTTTTTTTTCCCCTCTTTTTTTCCCCTCTTTTTTTCCCCTCTTTTTTCCCCCCTCTTTTTCCCCCTCTTTTCCCCCCTTTTTCCCCCCTCTTTTTTCCCCCCTCTTTTTTCCCCCCCTCTTTTTTTCCCCCCCTCTTTTTTCCCCCTCTTTTCCCCCTCTTTTTCCCCCCCTCTTTTTCCCCCCCCTCTTTTTTTCCCCCCCTCTTTTTTTCCCCCCCTCTTTTTCTTCCCCCCCTCTTTTTCTTCCCCCCCTCTTTTTCTTCTCCCCCTCTTTTTCTTCCCCCCCTCTCCGAGGGATGAAGGGGTGTCTGTCTGTCTGATGTTATTTTTCCAGTGTTCCCGAGGAACCCTGCATTGTAGAAAAGAACTTTGCATAGTGATAGATCCTCTCGGGTTGCTAAACTTATCCACTCTCCTAAATTTAAGGTTGGAGGATTAATAGTACTTAAGAGGTCACATCTACTGCTTTTACTTCCTCTTTGTCCTTTTCTCCTTCCTCCAGTAACCTCAGGTAACCCATTGTGCTTAGCCAAAAGATGAACTTTACCCTCTGAATCTCAGAGAATGCCTTTTTCTTACGTGGTGTTTTGCAGTGCTTAATTTTGGAAGATATGCACAGTAAAACATTCAGCAGAATTTCTGGAGAGGTATCAGCAGTCAGGGCTCTCAGAAATTTTAGGTGGGCAAGTTGTGTGCCCTGAGGCCCTTCTAAACAGTGAGAATTTCTGTTCTTTAATTTATAGCTTGGTAAAATGATGCCATGTATGAAATTATTAATGCCACTAAGGTGTCTGCAGGTATGAATTCTGTGATAACATGGAAGTGTTAATCAGGTTTTACTCTGAGTATACATAGAAATACACTGCAACCCCTAAAAACTGCCACTTTATCCATCATAATTTTTTTCCATGTTTTCTCATATTCTTCAAGGTTAGATCTCCAGACATCACCAGCTTTCCTCATTGGCTCAGTTACTGCTCTGAGATATATTAAATATGTGATAGCTTATTAACATACAAGTAGTGCATTGTTCTAGAGTGTCTGATTAAACATTGGAGCAAATAATGCTGGGCCTGATCGTTTCTTATGTGAGACAACGATGAGGTTTTTGGAACTGCACAGAGCTTATTCTGTACCTCTGTTAGTTGAATGCCATTTTCTAAAACTCCTTCTCTACCTCACTTTTTAGAAGTGTGGCCAGTAGAACTCGCAGCATGTAATGTTACAGAAATGAAGAAAAAAAAAATCAGTATTTGAGGCAGGCAAGAAGTCCTACCTGCTGCTAATGTCAAGGCAGCCTCAAGTCATTTAAGAATCCACTTGTGTTACTCAGCTCTGGGCTGGTTTCTATTCTGATGTCACTAACTAACACTAAAATAAATATTTGGCAAGCAGTGTCACATTGCTGCTCACATATCTGGAGCAGCAGTATTTCATGGTATGTAGGTGCAGTGAAGAGAGGGCTGTTTTTCTTAGATACTGAAGATGTTGCTGCTCCTGCTGGACTCAGCACCCCTCTGCTCTGACTTTGTCTTCTTCGTGGTGAATGCAAACAGCAAAGCATGAAATGAGTTATAGTTCCCCTGGGGCAGCAAGCAAATGCCTGCTGCTGTCAGCACCCATGTAGCTTTGTCACTTTGTCATCGTTTTATCTCCTCAGAAGCCAGGCGAGTCAGATTACTGGAGAATTCTCTGGAGGAACAGGTGGGGTTTGATCCCATTATCCTCTCTGTTTCTAGCATGCATTCCATAGAAACCCCGCGGGATGGGGACCAGCGGGGCAGTGAGGCCAATCAGAGGCAGAAATGTAGAATCAGGGCAGGGGGGGCTGGGCTCCCTCAGCATCTCAGCAGATCCTTCATTTGGGACTCCAGTGACTTCAGCAAGAGCTGGTCTTTTCCCTTGGCCAGTTCCTGGTATGTGCAGCTGTAGTGGGTGTATCAGGGTGGTTTAAATGATAAACAATGTAAATATAATTCTCTATCAGATAATACAAAGCTCACAATATAGAGGCATTCTTGAGTCTAAATTTAGATTTACACTCAAACTGTCAGTACTACTGAAACAAATGTAGTAAGTATGCACAAGCATGGAATGTCTACCTCACTGGTTTTTCAGAGCTGTGCTGATAAAATTCTTTTTTGAGGCTATAATTCTATAGTCAGCCAGAAGTGATTGTGCTCCAAAGGAACCACTGTGTGGGTGAACTTTTTTCTTGGCTATTCTAAGAGCAATGTGCTTTTACATGAAGTCAGTCTTATTTAAGAAGTGATATGCAAATTCTGTGTTCTCAGGTCAAGATATAAATAACTCATCAATAACATTGTGAGTGTAATTTATCTGGGGTGTGCTCAGAGTATATCACAATAATGGTGGCAGTGAAACCCAGGGTAGTCCTGAGCTTTGCAGACTCAGAGTTGAATTCCCAAAAAAATACTCCTTGAGCTGAAAAGGGATTGTTCTGTTCCTCTGTGTATCCATTCCCTCTTCTGTGTGCATGGCATTCCTTACCTTCCTACTGCATTTGAAAGTACTGTTATGGAAATAAGCCACTAACAGATTTGTTTGCATAATTTGCAGGATTAGGGAAACCAGGAGTCCCTTCTAGAGTATGTCTGATAATTAATCACATGTATATTCAGCACTCATTAATTCCTCTGTGCAGTGGGGATATTCTGCTGGTGTTTCCTGTTCTCATCACCTGAGAGATGTATGAGCTGTTGCAAGAAAAGTTCTCATCTAGTAAGAACAGTTACCCAGTGCAGTACCCAGTGACCAGACTGGCTGGGGAGTCCCCATCCTTGCAGATGGGAAAATCTGGCAAGCAAGCCCTGAGCAACCTGATCAAACATCTGATTTAGCCCAGCTTTGAGGAGGGGGTTGCAATACATGATCTAAATAAAAGAGGACCTAAGGCTGGTGGTAGAACCTGATTTCCATCCCCTTTCCCAGCCCTAACCATGTCTGACCCCATTGTGCTTGGACCAGGGATTCCTCTGACTTCAGTGAGATTCAGTCCCCAGGTGTTTTGGTTTGGGTTGTTGGATTTTTTGCAGTGCCTGAAATGATCTAAGGGACATCCCCCGGAGCTGCCCTTACAGTTGGAGTTGCTTTGTGCCTAAGGGTAGAGGTGTTGATGGACAGGGCAAGGTGAATGGAACCAACTCAGGAGCAGTCTCATCCATTCTGGGGTTGGAGCAGCCCCTGCAGTAAACTATTTCTAGAATGATGCTTGTGCTTTTGTGGCAGAGAGTATGATCAAAGCAGCCTAGAGGAGAACAAGGAAACATGCTGACAGTTCTGTGTAGGCACAGTCAGGACTTGGGTGCTTTAACCTGCTCTGTGTCCTTTCCCAGAGTCCTGAATCCTGCATTTTCCAGTGTTTGCCAAGTACCTGAAGGAGGAATTAGTTTTCTAGCATGCTTCCTTAGAGGCAAGAGGTGTAAAAGGTTTTGCTCTAACACCAACATTTTTTTTTTCTTTTTTCTCTTCAATCCTTCCCTCCCCTGGATGTCTCTGTTTCCCCTCAGGCCTGTATAGATGAGAACCTGGACATGGTGAAGTTCCTTGTAGAAAATGGAGCTAATGTGAACCAGCAAGATAACGAGGGCTGGACCCCTCTCCATGCAGTGGCATCGTGTGGCTATCTGAACATAGCAGAGTGAGTGAGTTTCAGGCTGTTTGGGGTATTTTTAACACTTTCCACATCTCCATCTCTGAAACAGGCACCCAGGCGATTGGTGCTCTCAGACTTGCACAACATCATGGGAAGCAGTGCTGGAAATAGATGCATTTCTTCTGCTCCTGAATTCTTAATTTGTGAGGATTAGGGTGGAGCCTACAGCTGGTGGCCTTTTGCTTGATCCCAGCACACTGTCTTGTGATTCATTAGATACTCCAGCTCAAATACCAAGCAAAAAGAAAAGCCCAAGGGCTGGCGGGCAGGCACACTACCAGAGGTGTGCAGTGAGGCACCTCCTTCAGCAGCCAGCCCATGGGAAAATTTAAGTATTACCAAAGAGCAATCTGGGATTCTGATCCTCTAGCTGAAGGGAGTTCATGCAAAATGTGCATGAGTGTTATGCCATGAATGTAGCTGTTCTGGTGTAACCCATAGGCAGTAGATAGAGGGCATGCTAAGTGCCAAGGGGAACTGCACCAGTGCTTAACTTGATCTGAGGCCCTGCAAAGCCTCCAGGTTCTCTGCTCATAGCCAGACCTGTGTGAGTAGCAAGGTAGTTATGAAAGAAATGCAATGTTCAGGGCTCCTCAGCCACAGACATCCCAAAAGCATAATTTGCTTTCTTCAAAGTCAGATCTGATGTTTCTGTTTCTTGCAAGACTATCTGACAAAGTAAATAGAAGTAGCTACTTGTTACTTATCCCACTTAAAATTAGAGCATTATCTTGTTGATCTGTTTTGTTTTGCTTACAACACAAGATTCTGGGCTAAGTTTGGAGGTAACCAGGTGAAATTCTGTGGCCTGCTATAGGGAGATAAAATAACCTAGTGAGTACAAACAAAATACATAAGAAGGAAGAGACAATAAATTAAACTAGGAGTTTCATCCAGTAGCTGTTTAAAGAAAAGCAGTAACCTGCTCTAAGTGACTCTCAATAAAGATTTTCTTGGCACAGTTGCTCATTATGGGGTTGAAATAACATTTTGCTTCTCATCTGAGTGTTCATTATGCACACAAAGGACTAACAGTCTGTCTTGGAGAAGATACTGATAACAAACTGCTTGCTCTGCCCCAACAAGCTGCTTTGGGAGTTTGAGAGCTGCTCAAATACATGACCTTGAGTGTTAGAATAGCTGGAACCAAAGAACAGGCAAATGTAAGTGGTAGTTTCCCACCTGAAATAATTTTTCTGACATAAAGGCTGCATTATAGGTTAGAAAATTAAGGGAAACACAGTAGCACTTCATAACATAGTCCTTCATAATATATTCTAACAAAACCAACTAACCAAAAAGAAATCCTCTGTGTGTTGTACTCCTGGAACAATTCTTAACTCTGGACAATCTTTATCAGGTTGTTTTTTCTTCTTTCCAAATGCTAGTTATTAAATGAAACATACTGTTCTTTACAGCTACCAAAAAGGTGCCAAACTTGCATACTGGTAGCTATTGATCAAAAGCAATGAAAAAAATCTAGCAACCTCAGCCTCCTAGAATTCTGTTTTTTAAAAAATGCTTCATTTACTTCATTTACAGAATGTTACCAGTTAAAAGATGTATGAGCCAAAGAATAGATTAATTGTTCTTGAAGGAAATTTTGGTATAGTTATAAAAAGACATATTTGAAAATTGATGATGGCTTGGCTTAAGATTATATTTTTAATTATTTTTTTTTAAATGAGCACAGTTGATCAGATTAGTGCAAGAACATGGGGTATTTACTGACTGTAGGGAAAAAGTGTAGGGTGTTCCTTTGGGAACTGTACAAGAAAGTCGTTTGTTCTGCTACTTGATTTACTGCACAAGTTGCAGTGGGTCATGCACACGAGGGCTAACAGGGTGCTGTGGGTCTCCTTCCCACAGGTTCTTGCTCAGCCATGGTGCCAACGTGGCTGCTGTCAACAGCGAAGGGGACGTCCCGTCCGACATCGCGGAGGAGGCAGCCATGAAGGACCTGCTCCTGGAGCAAGTAAAGAAACAAGGTAAATCAGTAGGAGGAGTGAGTAGGTAAGAGTTAGACCTTTAAGAGTTTCTGTAAGAAAATTCTGTTGCCTTATGTCTGTAGGTGAAGAGATCTGCAATCTGGCCCAAGAGGCAGCAGACAAATTTTGCTTTGGTAGCGGAACAGTGGAACAAATGCAGAAGGTTTGTGGTGTGCAGTCTTTGTCCTTAACAGTTCTCCAAAGCAAGGCACCACAGTACTGAAACCTGATTCATTAGATCTGTTTGATTTAATTCTGCCCTCTGGTATCAGTGAAGGGTCTTGTTTCACTAAGACTTGATAATGCATTGGTGAGATTTACAACCCTGCCAAGAGTAGGAACTGATCGTGCCTGGCCTGGAGTCATCCTTCCCTTGACTCCTGCAGCTCTGCCATTTCCCTTTCCTCATCAGGTGTTCCTGTTTGAGGGACTGCACTCTGCCCAGCTCTGCAAAAACATCACTGGTAGAAGAGACATCCTGGGCTGTGACCCTTTCGTTTTAATTAAGAAATGCTTCATCAGTATAAAATTTTCTTCATACTCATAAAATTAATCTGTGAGCAGTCAAGTGTCTGTACATATGTATGAGAAGTTTAAATCATAAAATCCCAGACTAGTTTGGGTTGGAAGGGACCTTAAAGACCACCCAGTCCCAGCCCCCTGCTCTGGGCAGGGACACCTCCCACCAGCCCAGGTTGCTCCAAGCCCCATCCAACCTGGAGCCTTCAACACTGCCAGGGATGGGGCAGCCACAACTTCCTTGGGCAACCTGGGCCAGGGGCTCAGCACTCTCATAGTGAAGAATTTCTTTCTGATTTCTAACCTAAATCTCCCCTCTGGCAGTTTAAAGACATTACTTCTTGTCCTACCACTACATGCCCTTGCAAAAACTTCCTTCCTAAACATTCTGTGTATGAAGTGCACCAAGAATGTCTTTGAAGGATGCATTTTTCACTGCTAGGTGGGGAGTGATGAACTGAGGCAAACTGAGCTGATATAAACCAAACTATCCACAGGGGAGATATATGGACTGCATGCTTAGTCTGGAAAAGAGAGGATGGACAGAGAGATGTCACTGCTGTGCTCCTCTGCCTTGAGGGAGGCTATAGAGGCGGTGGAGCCAGTCTCTTCTCAGAGCTGCAGAGTGCCAGGATGAGAAGAAAAAGTCATAGGTTTGAACAAGGGCATGATGATCACATATATATATATATATGTGGAAAAAAATGTTTCTGAGGGAAATGGAATGGGCACCCAAGGAATTTGTGTAATCTCCATCATTTGCTTTTGTCAAAACTCAGCTGCATTCAGCTCTGAGCAATTTGATCTGGATTTGAATCACCCTCCTTGGAGCAGGGATTTGAGCCAGGCACCCCCAAAGACTCTTTGCAGCCTACATTATCTTATGCCTGCAGGTTGAGTCTGCACCGTGGTTACTTTTTATTTTTTGAAGCTATGTTAGGTATGGTTAGGAAGCGGTCAGTCCCTTGCTATTGTGTCAGCTGTGTTACTGTTTCTCTGATGAGCTGGAGCTGCCAGTCTGAGAGCTGGTTGTTATTTCTGTTAGTGTCTCCCCTCTTGGAAAGTTGTAGGATCATGTTCCTGCTGGTGAATAGAAACTTCACTTTCTAGTCTGGTGGAATTTGTGACAATGTTACCCCTGTTTTGTTTCCTTTTCCAACCACTTCTAAATAAGCTTGAATAGCCCTTCTCTCATATTAAGTCTGCTCAGGTATTTAAAAAGAATTGTGTCTACAGACAGCATTTATTTTACTTGGCTGTCTAAACCATGTCTGCCTCCTCTCTGCAGTCAGGCTTCCTTGGACACCCAGAAAGACAAGAGATCCTTTATTTACAGGAGTGTAACTTGTCCCTCCTTAAAGTGGGCATCCAGAACTCGGTGTGGTGATAACATGGTTGAAACCTTACAGGACATCCAGGCTGTAACTGTGCCTCAGCTGCAGATATTTTACCTGACACTTCATGGGATTCTGCTTGGCTTTTTCATTGCTTCACCACATTAGTGGCATCCTGCTAAGATACCCTGAAACAACCATCTGTCTCCACTGAGAAGCTTCCTGTTGACACAGTTTAAAAGGATCATAACTGTGGAGTACATGTGATATATGTGACACTTTAAATAAGTGTCCATCTATCTGTGCAGCCTCTCTTCAGTGGTACCTGCAAGTTGATGCCTGCTGGGAACTGTAACGACAGGACAAGTGTGTATGATTCCCCTCCTGGACATTTTCTCAGCCTCCAGCAACTGTGCCTCAAGGAATCCCTGAGCCAGATGGGCTTTCTGTGTGCTCCTGAATCCCCATGGCTTTCCATTTGATGAACTTGGGCAGCCCTTCTTGAGAGCACTCTGCATGTACAGCATTATGCCTGATAGTTACAAATTTGTCTGAGCCCTGTTCTGAAGCCAGCTGTATTTCTAATCTTTGCAACATCCTATGGTAGTGGGTTTCACAGATCAGACTCTGAGTTGATAAGTGTTTTCTTTTGCTCTGTTTTAATGCTAGCCCCCCATAATTTATATGGGAATCATGTCTTTCCTATACTGAAAGAACAATCCATAGGACAGGTGCTCTTCAACACCCTTCTTGATTCTGGGGATTTGTCATCTCCATAGTTTTTCCTTGGTCAGTGATCTGATTAATCTTGTCTGATTAATCTTGTGTGGAGCTGTACTGTACTTCTGATTGGTATGTCACCTCTACACGACCTCATTATCATTTAGACTCTAGTTACAAGAAAAGTCCAGTATAGTTGTGCCTCCTCTTCAGTGACAATTGACACAACCCATCACCCAAACCCACCCAGCCTCTCCACAGTGTAGCAGTTGTTTCCTGAGATGGGGAACTTGTCACTTGTTATCAGAAAGCTCCATACCCTGTGTCTCAGTTTTACCAGATGTATGTGTGTTCATGACCTTTCTTGATCTCACTTCATCTAAAGCAGATCTCTAAAGTCATCAGATTAGTTGGTTTATGGCCTCTTACATCAGAAGTTATTTAGAACTGTGTTTTGTCAGAATCTGATGGTTTGTGGCTCAGGTGAATTAACTAAATATTCCTTTAGGTGTGCCCAGAGCAGGCAGTACTGATCTCTGTGTGCAGCTCTCAGATTGTCTGAATTCTGAGTGAGCACACAGCTGGGGTTGTGCTGCTCTTGGAACAGGAACTTTACAGGAGTTTACTAATATTGTGTGACAAATGAAACATAAGGTAAGTTTAACAAGCATATGCAAGCTTTCACTTGATAATTTCTACTGTCCATTTTAGGTGTAGACCTAGACTTGGCAAGAAAAGAAGAGGAGCAGCAAATGCTCCAGGATGCCAGACAGTGGCTGAACAGTGGGAGAATTGAAGACACAAAGCAGCCTCGGACTGGTGCCACAGCTCTCCACGTTGCTGCAGCAAAGGGCTACTCTGAAGTCATGAGGTAGGAGCTCCTTCCCAGGGCTGATGCACTGAATTAGGCTGGTTTTTTGTAAGGAACACATCTAGCTTTATTGTTGAAAGATTTGTTTACTACTGAGATTTTCAGGCTGCTCTTTCCCAAAAGGCTCTGTAGTCTTATGTGCTTAACCACAGAGGTTCACCTTGGGGACATTCCCTTTCATACTCAAGGCCTTTACAGTGATGAAAGCTTTTCTGAGAGTGAGACAGAAATTAAAAGGCTTAATTTTCACTGTTAGAGTAATAGTTTTAGGACCATCAAGTTAAACAGGATTAGAGAATGTATGCTGAAATTGTACTTTTAAAGTGACAATAGGTGGTGCATGACAATCACAAACACCTCAAGAGTTTACATGGCCAGTGTGGTGGAAAAATGTATCATCCACCCCTGTCTAACTGTCCCCTGCTCCTTAGTGCTGCTGCTCCTGCTGCCATCAGCAGTGACAGAGGGATTTCAACACCTTGACAGTTCTGCTTCTACAGCTCTAGCACTAACAAGCTTATTGCAAATATAATATTTTCCATTTTAGTGTATCCTGGCAATAAAGCATTAATATTTTTACAGGTAAGGTCAAATTAAGGTTTCCAACAATAAAACATTCTTCTCTACTCTTTATGTTTGGGTGGAGCTGCTCATAAACATCAGTAAGGTTACTCTATTGCCCACATTAAAACCCTTTCTGGAAGTGTTTGTCTCTTGATCCTGAATTTCACGGTGTTAAGTGTCTTGATGTGTACAAGCTGTTTCTTACCAAGCTCTAGTAATTTTGTTCTTCTCTGTTTCCTATTTGTATTCATTCATTAGAACTCATAATTGAGTTACAAACTGTGCCTGTACCATGCCCAAGAACACTGATCTCACCCAGCTCATGTGGAATAGAAATGTAATATCTCCTGAATTAGAGGTGTTGGTCCCATGGACTTTGAGTGAAGGGTTGTATAGCCAGTGCTTGTCAGTGGAGCTGTTTGCAGGGTGATTGGTTTTGGACATCTGTTCCTTGGCATTAATTGTTATAATGATAAACAGATCTCACAGGGAGTTGTTTCACTCTCTTGTGTATTTTATAGCCACCCTTTAGGTTCAAATGCAAAGCTTCAGTGACTCTAAACCAAAGGAACTAGCCAGGAGCTAGCTAGCTCCCAAATGAGATGTGGAATTTGTGACCTTGAGTCTCTTAGCAGCTATGTCCCTTCTTTTTGCCAGCTGGAAAATCAACATAAAGTCAGCACCTAATTTAAAATTTCTTTCACAGAGAAGCACACTGCTGCTGTAGGATGGCTGTGTTTTATTTAGCACAGTAATGTGCATCAGTGTAAAGCTTCAGGAGTTTCAAAATTGTTGGTGCCATTCTGGGGTCCCACTGGGTTTTCCCTGTGCTGCATAGTGGTGCCTCTGTCTGGTGGAATTTCCCACCATGGAAACATTCAGCAGCAGTTTTACCAGACTTGCAGAATTCCTCTGTATTCTTCTTCAATATTTAAGCAACATGGCTAGCAGCCAGTATTGATACAGGAGCTGTACATTCCTCTGATGTTTCTGTTCCAGTTGCCAGCACATCAAGTGGGATATTGCTTAGGAGGTGAATAAACACCTAAGAAACTCCTGGCTTATTGTGGGCCATGTTACCTGCTCCATGGCTCATGGTGTGAAGTCATTCTCAGTGTTGCTGCTTTCCTCAGGCTCTTGATCCAGGCTGGCTTTAATCTAAACGTCCAGGACAACGATGGCTGGACCCCGCTGCATGCTGCTGCCCACTGGGGGGTGAAGGAAGCTTGCTCCATCCTGGCTGAGGCCCTGTGTGACATGGACATCAGGAACAAGCTGGTTAGTACACACAGGTGTTGGCACAACATAGGAGATATATTTTCTGGACAGATAAATACCAACTTTATTGCCTACCTCTTGGCCCACGCTGTGGACAGTTGCATGGTGAGGAGCAGCTCTCCTGGCTTCTGCACTGGAGCCTTTAAAAGCATCAGAAAAAAAAAAGCTTCCAGATTTTTTGGCCTGATGATGATTTGCAGCCTTGCAGGAAGTTCAAGTAGACAATGGTACAGTAGAGCAGGCTGATCTCTTTCCTTATTAATACAAGAGTTTCTAGGAAACCAAAAACTCAAAGAGAATCCTAGAATGTCAGCTTGGAAGGGACCTCAAGGAAGGGACCTCAAGGAAAGGACCTCCAACCCTTCTCTTACTGTTAATGTGAGATGTCACAGCACCCATCAACCTGAGACTTGAAACTTTCCAAAGTGGGGCAATCCACCACTTCCCCTGGGAGACCATCCCAGTGTCTGACTGTCCTCATGGGGAGAAATTTTCCTCTTGTGTTCAAACAGAATCTCACCAGGAGATTCGAATCCAGTCTCCTAGTCCTGGCTGTTAGATCAGAGCAGCAGCAGTTGGGGAACTGCATTTCCATGGCTAAGGTTGCTCCAGTTGTGGATTGAGTCAAAAAATCAACCATTGGTGTCCCAGCTTTTCCTGCTCTGGAATGAAGCAATGTTCCCCAGCATTTAGGGGGGGAGGACATGGCACACAATCACTTGTGTTCTCACAGTGTAATAGTGCTTTTTCTGAATATTAACCCCTGCTGTATCCAATACCCTCTTGTCTTCTCTTACTGCACCAGGGCCAGACACCATTTGATGTGGCTGATGAGGGGCTGGTTGAGCATTTAGAAATGCTGCAGAAGAAACAGACTGTGGTGAGTTTCTGACAGATCATTTTCCACCTCTCCAATTACCTTTCCATGCACGGGTGTTCCCTAAGACATATGGTGTCAACAGACACAGGAAGCTGAGGCCCAGCTCTATTTTTTTTTTTCTGTGAGTCATGTGGAATATTTTATTACACCAATATTTTTAATAGCTAGAAATCTAGAAACCTAGATGGCTGCCCCAAGAAGGTCAGTAGTATGCTGATATGCAGAATTCTGTAAACTGGTAAGGAATGTACAGTTCATCTTTGGAATTCTTATTATTCTGTAGTTGCTCTCTCAGCTGGCAAGATCTCACATCTTTTATTAATGAGGGATCACCCAAATCAATTTGGTGTTGGCATCTAAAGAAATATGTTTTAAGAAAGAGATTTGTTACCATCTCTGTTTTTCATAAAATAGGGAAATCATTTGAATGAATGAGAAGAAATTTTATATTTCAGAGAACTCTACAACTGTGATTTCAAAACCATATTAAATGGCTATTTCATAATGCAATGGAGATATTGGAAGGGGTTATAAGCAGAAAGTTGGATGAAAAGGAAGCAAAAATCTATACTGATTGAAGTGAAGCCAGTCATCAATTTAGGAATCTGGGCTTTTGAATGCATTTTTCCTGTTTCATCTAATCGTCTCAATTATCTCATTTGGGTGTTTCCAAAAACCAGACCAACCCCTTTTAAAAAAAATAAAAATCAGAAAGTATCATTTAAGATGTTATGTTCAGAAACAGACATAATGGGAACACTGGTGATAAAACCCAGTCAGGTCTTTTGAGGAACTGGCAGTGTGGGTGGTGGAACTCAAGCTCTGATCACAACACAGCTGCTCTCACCCTTAAATAGCATCCCTAACATTTTCAGAGACTGTTTAAAAATTAATCAGCTTCTTCAGTATGTAGCAATGAAGTACAGATACATACTATCAGTGCTGTAATTTGGATTTCCTCTGTTCTGACTGCACCAGGATTCTGCAGGTAATTGCACTCCTCAGAGGAAAAGAAAAAAAAATTTCAGGAATTTTTTTGATGGGTTTTAGCCCATTTTTAGGTTGGCTTCCCAGGGACTGGCAATCCCTTTTGTTCTCTATATAGTAGCACTATATATAAAGCCTTTCTCTGTTTATTAAATGTTTGTAGCAAGCTATAGTAGAACTGGGAAGAAGAGATGAACCCAGATTTCATCATGCTTTTTTTTAGTGGGTAAGAATTTTTTTATAGAAATGCCATTTTATCATGTGTTTATCATGTGCCATTGTTATCACTTACATAGAAAATGTAACATTTTTAAAGGATGAAATAGGCAGACCTGTAGTCTCTAGTAATAAACTATTACACCTATAATAGTGCATTATTTTGCTTTTGAAATGGCTATGAATCAGATTTTTTTTTAAATCTAACCCTTGTAATGGAACAAGATGCCATCCCTGCTAAAAGATTCACTGTTGTTGTTGGGTAGAAGAGGGGATTTTGTTATTTTGTTTGCTGGAAGTCATTAATTTGATTTGGGTCTGGATTTTTCCCTCTCTGAGCTACCTTTGAATGCAGCAGGATGTGGTGCTGAGGGACGTGGGTTAGTGGTGGCCTGGGCAGTGCTGAGTTGATGTTGGACTTGATCATCTTGATGGCCTTTTCCACCCAAATGCCTGGTGATTCTATGACAGCTGCAGAGTTCTCTGAAGGTTTTCTTAAACTGCAGCATCAGTCTGAGGATGTGCTGGGTGTGTAGCTGTGCCCTTGTGGAGCTCCAGCCCAAGACACCCCGTGCTCTTGCAGACTTGCATCTGTTCAATTGGCTTGTTAAAGAAATCCACAGTATTTTTGATCTAACGAGGTTGGGATGACTTTATGCTGTGCTAATTACTGAGTTGTGCTGAGATGGCTTGTGAAGAAGATTTCTTTTCATTCCTTCTCCAATCTACTTGGACTTTCTGACAGTTGCGAAGTGAGAAGGAGACGAGGAATAAGCTGATTGAAGCTGACATGAATGGGAAACCTCAAAGCAGACTCTTCACCAAGTATGTTTCTTTCCTCCTTGTTGAAAAGAAGCTGCATAGCGTGTGATGGGAGGCAGCATCACCTGTTAGCAGTCAGCTGGCCTCAGCTGGTGTAAAAGTTAATTGCTCTTCATGTCCATTTCATGGTTTCTTTTAAATTTGAGCTCTCTTTAATGCAATTTTGTCTGTTTTTTTAATACGTCCAGCTGAGATCTGCATCTTTGCAGTTCCACAGAGCCATGTTGGGTTGGGTTGCACTAGCAAAAGAGACACCACATTGTTCTGGACTGAGAAATGCTTACAAATCCAGGAAATGTGAGACTGGCATTGGAATCCATGGCAAATGGGCAGTGCTGAAAGTGCAGTTGAATCTGTGGATGGATTATTGTCCTTTTGCTTTTTCTCTATGTGGGAAAGCATGCCCATGTGTTCCTGAGAAATGGAACTCAAAAACTCTGTAGCCTGGTAGTCCTTAGAATTTCTGTATCTTACAGCAAAGAGAAGATTCTTTGTGAGGAAGACACACTGAAGTCCATGGAAATGGAGGAAGAGAACAAGAACTCCAGCAGTTCTAGTTCTGAAGAGGAAGAAGCTGAAGATGAAGTTTCAGAATCAGATGTTGAAAAGGAGTCAGGTAATGTTTAGAATGTCTGGTTCTTATGTCAAACGTGGTGCATAGATACAAAAAAAAGTTAATACTGCATGATTGCACTTTTCTGAGAAGCAGGGAGCCAGCTGTGAGTTTTGGTAGTGTTTGCTTAGCTAGCTTTTGAGCCCTGTTAAAGAATTTTTAAGGAGTTATTCCTAGCTTCATGTAGAAAAATGGATTGTGCTGTAGAAGACCAGGAATTCTGCCCACCAGCATAAGCAACTGCAGCAAAGTGTGCAAGGAAATCCAGGCCATGCTCCTGTACTGCCAGGGGAATGGCATGTCCTGCTGCCTTCCTGAGGGCTGCCTGGGGAGATCAAGCCCTGGGAGGAAACAAAATTGTGAATAAACAAAATATCTGTTTGTCCTCCCTAATGTGCTTTCTGCCAAGGTTTTGCTTGTCTGTGGGGATGAAGTTGAAAGCTGTGCCTGGCAAATGGATGCAGAGTATTGTGCAGTGAGCAGCCAGCCCAACCCCCTTGCAGACAGCACTGCTTGGCCTTGGCACTGGTGTCGGTTTTCATGACCTAAGGTTACTGAGGTCCACAGCACCTCTGAACTCGAGTTTAGTGCTTGTAAAGAAAGGCCTTGGGAAGTGCAATGCTGAAATATTTGGTTTCTTTTTGTTGTAGAAAGGAAGGAAGAGCCCTTTGCCAACCACTCCAGCCATGAAACCAGGCCTAGCATCACTGAGCAAATACCACCACCTGAGCCCAACTCCTTCACTGCATCTGCCAGAAGAGTAAGTGAATTTGGAATCAGTGGGGACTCTGCCAGAGCTTGAAAGCTCAAAGTAGTTTTTTGGGAAACGAATGCTCTGAAACTGATTTTCAAAGGAGGTGTAAGATGTGAATTTAGGAGAGCGTGGTACATGCAATGTTGCTGAAGATGCTGTGTTAACAAGAGTATAGGACTGGTACAACAGAGGACATTTGTACTGTGGGGTTCCTCTTGAATCTCTGAAGCAAATTTCTCTGTTCACAAGAGAAACCTGCTTACTGCAAGTGCTTTGTATCCCTGTCATTTCTGAGATGGCCAATGCCAATCTCTGACCAGCAGGAGATCTTTCACCAAAGCTGGGTCCTGCTGATGGATCAGCAGTCAGTCTGGCATTCTCATCTGAAGTGCCTCTGCCTTGCCAAACTCAGTTGATTCAGGCATGATGATGTTATGGCCCAGTAAGCAGAGAGGATAAAGTTTGCATCTGACTAGAGAGGTTGGCTATGAAAGCTTCTTAAAGGTGAAGTAGAGTTACTGAAATCTTATCTGAATTCTCCAGCTCTCACGTCACTCAGCTAGATGGCACCAGGAGACTCTGTTCTGCTGAGGACTGGTGTCCTACACTTCTAATTTCTTTTTGCATCAGAATGTGGAGCACAGCTATTCAATGCAGGCACATTGCCAAAGGCTGAAGCACACATTTGAGGGGAAAATGTTTCTTGCTTAGTCACAATTATTTTTTTTAATATGCTGCTAAGCTTAACTTCTCATCCAGATCCAATGAAGCAGAGCTCCTCTGGGCATTGATCAGCTCAGGCTCAATTAGCAGGGAAGTATTAAAGGGAGAAGGATACTGAGGTGTGTGGGCAAAGAAGCTCTGTTCTGCAGTGTGTATAAGGTATGGGGTTACCTGGCCACAGAAGGGTTTAAGCTAGAACTGGCCTCTCTAAGTCTGTGTCCCACCTCTTGCTCAAAGCAAGGCCAACTTCCAGTGTCATGTTTCCTTGAACCACCTGAGAATTCAAGTCTCAGAGGAGGGAGGTGCTCTCTTGCTCCTTGTCCCAGTGCAGCATCACTCCTACCAGGAGGTACATCCTCCTTCATGCCAGCTGGGATTTCCTGTGTTGGGCCTTGTCTGTTCTTCCTTCTCCTTTCACTGCAGACTGTTGAGAAGTCTGGTTCTGTAGCTCTGCAAACCCCACCTCCCAAGTAGAGAAATTAAATCCTTTCTGTGCCTTGCCATTTCCATGCTAAACAAGCCAGGCTGTTTAGTGTGGTGTGCTCCAGCTCCCTGATGATCTTAATGTCTTCTCCTGGACTCTCTCCAGTTTGATCTGTGTAAGGGTTTTATTTGCAGCTAGTCCCAAAAGAGTCAAATACTTTTTTTTTGTTGTTTTCTGCCTTTAATGAATAATTCCCCCTTCCTAAGCAGGTGCTAATAAAGGCTTCCTTGTTCCCCATACTCTTTCTGCAAAGCTGGAGGAGGGCTTTGTGTAGGCAAAGAGAGCTGCACAATGACACAAGATTGCTTTCATCATCTGTCCTTGGGGATGAGTTTGCATCCCTGTGAGTTCACCTTGAGCTGTGTCCTGTAATTAAAGCTAAGCAGGAAATCAAAGTCAATCCATCTTACAAGTGTAGCCCAGCAAAAACTGGAGCTTGTGGAAATGCTTTCAGAACTTAGACTGTGCCTTGCAGTGCTCTTACTTCTTGCAAATGTCCCTTTTTGTCCTCTGCAGTTCAGTTGGCTCAGCAAGTCAGAGGAGCAGAAGGACGAGTCCCCTGCCTCGTGGCGGCTGGGCCTGCGGAAGACTGGGAGCCACAACATGTTGAGTGAGGTCACAGCTACTCAGGAGGCTCAGAGAGAGAAAACTTCTTCCATCTACCGCTCCTCATCCAGTCCTCGGATATCTGCACTGTTAGACAGCAAGGAAAAGGTTTGCCTTTCAGCAGAGCTGTTTCAGTGCATCCCAGCTGAGCAGGCTTTGCCTCACAGGTTTAGGACCCTTTCCCTTTTGTTTTGTGTTATTGCTTGGTTTTGTATCCATAACAAATTTGAGTCTTTTTCATTCTTTTTTCTTTTGTCTTCTGAAAATTATTCCTATCTTATCAGTCATTCCTGCAGAACTGGAGTTTGTTGCCCATTTGACCTAATTTCTGTTTGGTTTGGAGTGAGCTGCCAGTGAATTAGGGCTGCTGGTCTGGCATGGCCTGTTCTTTTGCAGAAAATAACTACTCCAGAGAGAAGCTCATTCCTGCAGTGGAAATTCTCCTTCATTGCCATCTCTATGTATTCTTCCTGTAGCCACCAGCTGTATTTGTGAATCCCATCCCAGGTATTCACTAGCTGTAGCTTTGCTACCCTTGGGGAGATGCCCCATCCCTGAAAACATTCCAGGTCAGGTTGGACGGGGCTCTGAGGAACCTGAGCTAGTTGAAGTTGTCCCTGCTTACTGCCGGGGGGTTGGACTGGATGAGTTTTAAAGGTACCTTCCAACCCAAACCATTTTATGATGCTCTGGTTTATAACTACTTCTAATTAGAAGCTGTTTTTATTCACTGGTGTGCTCTTCAGGAAATAATTTTCAGAATGGATATTTTTATTCTGTGGTGTGTGTTGCCTAAGGAAATGCCTTAAACCACTTGTTCTTAGAGAGGAGAATGCTTCCTTAGGTGAAGAAATTTGAACATTATTTAGTTGTCACTGAACGTGCTGGAAGTGTAACAGATAAGCATTTTTTTTTCACAGAATGTTAGGGCTTGGACGGGACCTCAAAAGATTGAGACCAACCCCATTTTTACTTCCTTTGCTTCACCAGGATAAAGACAGCAAGAGCTATCTTGCCACAATAGCCCCCAGAAGAATAAGCAGTACAAGTGATATAGAAGAAAAAGAAAACAGGTGAGACTGACTGAACATAATGCCCAGCTTCTCTCCTTTGGATAGTTCTTTGGAATACCTTTTTTCTCTATTCTTGCCTTATATATTCTCTCAGCAGTTCCAAGTACATGAGAATTCACAATATCAGGAGCTGTCTCTGATCTATAAAAGTTGCTATCCGTTCAGGTGAGCTGGGCAGCAGGCTGGCTGCTCTACCCCTTACCTCATGTACACTCTCCATGCAGGAAGTCAGATTTGGGCATACTTCTTCCTATTATATGCAAGTGCCTCACTTTGTAGCTGACATTTACACTTGTCACTTGCTCAGTGGTCACCTTCAGTCCCTGTGTTCACATATCTGTCATTTTAGGATTCACTGGAGTCTGTGAACTCCCTCATGCAGGGAACTGTTTCCATTGCAGGGCTGGTTTTATGGTTGCCCCTGGACAGAACAGCACTATAAATGGGATAAATATCTAGTATTTCAGGATGTATTTGAGGAGCTAATCTGTACAAACAGATGCCTCACAGTTTGTGCTAGAAGGAGTAAAATTTGAGCTTAGCCTCATTTCCAGCCACCCCCACAGTCACAGCAGAAAGGCATGGACAGAGAAGCCTTTGTGCACTGTGACTGTTGGGAAGCAATCACTGCAGATGACCACCCTGAGAGAATTTCAGCCCAGTTTGAGATTCTTTGCTGATCTTTTGCTGGAACCTCCCTGCTGTGTTCTTCCTAATCTCAGGCAGTCACTGTGATTTGGAGTTCACCGGACAATTTGTGTCTACTGATAAGCTTGAACAGTTTTGGCAGTGGCTCCTATTGAGTGGCATTTCCAGCTGACTGCTGAGAAGTGTCCTCTGCCTGGTAAAGTAGGGAATGAGAAGTGGCCTGCATGAACAGATGGTGCCCAGGCCTACTGGGTAGTACAGCTTTTTCTCAGTATTTTTTCTTTTCAAAACAGCTGAGTTTCACTTCATGGAACTTACAGGTCTCTCAGAGTGCATCAGCATGGACACAGCAGTTGAAAAATGAAAAATAACTGCAGGCTGACAAGTGCATTTGTGTTGCATTACAAGTTTGAGGTTCTGTCCAAGACCAGAACAGAACCTCCTGCCAAAGCTTATGTTAGGAAAGGAACCCTGATTTCAGATAACTGTCATAAATAGGACTACTAGTAATATCATAGAATCATAGGAAGTGAAGGTTTGGAAGGGACCTCAAAAGATCACCTGGTCCAACCCCCCTGCCAGAGCAGGGTCACCTGCAGGACGTCACACAGGGACACATCTGGGTGGGCTTTGAATGTCTCCAGAGAAGGAGACTCCACAACCTCCCTGGGCAGCCTGGGCCAGGTCTCTGTCACCCTCACAGTGAAAAAATTCTTCCTAATATTTATATGGAACTGGCATATTATATGGCAGTTATATATATGGTTATAAACTGCCAGTTTGTAACCATTGCCCCTTGTCCTGTTGTTGGTCACCCCTGGGAAAAGCTTGACTCCATCCTCCTGGCACTCATCCCTTACATATTTAAAAACATTGATGAGCTCACCCCTCATTCTCCTCTTCTCCAAACTGAAGAGTCCCAGGTCCTTCAGCCTTTCCTCACCAGGAGATGTTCCACTCCCTCAATCATCTTGGTCACTCTGCCCTGGACTCTCTTAAGCAGAGAGAGCACCCCAGG
Organism: Calypte anna; assembly: GCF_003957555.1. Classification (NCBI taxonomy): domain Eukaryota; kingdom Metazoa; phylum Chordata; class Aves; order Apodiformes; family Trochilidae; genus Calypte; species Calypte anna. Next base: position 3,988,657 of record NC_044271.1, read on the forward strand.
TGCCACTGTCTTCCTGGGCACATTGTTGGCTCATGGGGATCCTTCCACCCACCACCACCCCCAGGTCCCTTTCACCTCTACTGCTCTCCAGCAGCTCAGTCCCCAACCTACACTGCTATCTGGGGTTGTTCTTTCCCAGATGCAATATATTGATAACTTGTCAAGTAGTTTTAGGTATTGCCAAATATTTTGTTTTCTACTGCTAAGTATAGCAAAAGGTTTGCCAAGCTGAATGGTTTTATTGTCATTGCCTGGATACCTCAGAGAATAAAAACTGCCCCTGCAGTTGCAGTGTCTGTGTGTGTGTGGAATGTTGTTTGAAATGAGAGAGCAGAGAGAATATCAAATGACATTCTTTATTATGTTAAATTATATTTATGGACAATCTAAATTTCAATTGCAAATATTTCTGATTAAAAAGGATCCTCTTCCTCTTTATGCAGTACAGAGGTACATGGGGTACTTCTCTAGTCATACAGCTGGCACTTGCAAACTGATGCTAAGGCCAGAAGAGGTGGTCAGCGAGTTGTGCCACCTGTGAACAGCAGTGCCTGTAGGTGTGAGGGAAGCATTCATGTTGTGTGAGTGTAAAGGAGTCAAAAGCAGACTCCAGAAGTTCTCCTAAACAAACTTTGTGCTCTCTCCTGCTTTAGAGAATCAGCTGCTAACCTGGTGCGGAGCGGCTCCTACACCCGGCAGCCCTGGAGGGAGGAGTCCAAGGGGAATGAACCTCCCCACTCTGGGGCACCTACAACCTATGTATCTACATACTTGAAAAGGTGTGTCCTGTTCTGTCTTACATGGGTTCCCTGGCACTTCTAATCTTAACATTCCTCCCAAATTTCAGCCTCCTGCTTGCTGCTTATTGCATGAATGTAACTGGCCATGGGACCTTCTGCTGAGAGCAGGAAACGAAAATTAAGATTTGCTGACATCTGTCATGTTAAATAGTACTTTGAAAGGCCATCATTTTTGTTGATTTGTAAATTGCTGAAATTAATTTAAGTACTCTTTTCCCACAACTCAAATGCTAAGTGCTTTCTGGCTTTTATGCTAGTATTATAGTTAGATAATAAAACAAAAATTGATCATAAAAAGAGAAAAAGGTAATTACAGTCTGAAAACATTGTTCAGATAGCAATTGACAGGTAAGTTATAGCTTATCTCTAATTTTGGTTTATATGAGTCTATATTTGTTACCATCATTATCAGAAATATTTGTGCATACCTTACAGCACTTGCTAAGGGGAAAGACTGATGCTTCCAACTCTTTTCTTGTGGCCGTAAGGAAGCACACTCTGCATAGTGGATGAGAAATTGTAGAGGTTGATTGTTTGTAAACTAGCCAGGCAGAATCAGGAGAGCAGTGCTGTGCATAACTTGTGTGAGTGGCAGGATCTTTTACCCCTTTAGAAGGGAGAGGCTCAGTTTCCTTGAAGTACCAGATAATGGCAGTCTCTGAATGAGGTGAATGAAAGCCCTGCTCTGTTAAGGCAATAATACACCTCTGACTTTTCATCTCAGTCGTGAGAAGGAGGATCAGCCCTTTGTGCAAGCAAAGTACCATCACCTCACCTTTATTTTAGCTAATACTGGCAACCAGCGAAACAGCAGGAATAAACCTGTCATGCTGCAGAGCCAGTTGAGCTGTGCTTAAGGAAAAGGGCAGGAATATTTCAAGGTTTTAGATTGTATTTCACCTAATTCTAGACCCTGAGCTAAATAACTGTCCTGAAGATGAAGCAGTTGCTTTGAGGTACTTGGGAAGTGGCAGATTTTTTTCTGTTCTAGTATTTATGCTGGTAGAGGGAAGTTGTGCTCAATCCATCCAATTGCTGAGCACATACAGACCCATTCCCACAAAAGGTGAAACAGATAGCCCCTTCAAGCAGTGAGCTTCTCCTGATCTGCTGATCCATTCTGGTGACTTCACATCTATCCTGGGACATGATGACAAGCCAGCCTCCATCACTTGTCCCTTCTGAAGGCAGCTTGACAAGCCACAGCTGATTACATTGGAAAAATCACACCTCTTGCAGCTGCCATGCCTTACTGTTCCCTGGTCTGAGAGACAGCCCAGGCCCTCACGTGGCTGTCTGCTGAAATTTTGCAAACATTGCCTGTTTATCTCTCCTAATCCAGAGACAGATTTAGTATTACATCCACATAGCTGTACTGTATTTCCTTGGTTAAACTGTACAGAGACTAGCAGAGGGGTTGGCTGGCTGTGGCCACTAGCCCAAAACCTCTCAGAGCCCTGTTCTGACAGCCTGTTCTTCACTCTAGTGCATGCTGGCCTTCAAGCAGCCAGCTGACTTTGCCTGTATATGAAAGGATTTGGAGGAAAACTGGCACAGCATATGGAGTTAATTCAGCATTCTTACTTTGCCATCATCTGTAGGTGTGATACCTCACAGGAAGGGGCCACACACCAGAATGAAATCAGTTTTCCACACAGTTCCTCCTTCATTTTACATAGTCCCATATTTGCCTTCTTGCTGCTTTTGTTCACATGAAAACCATCACAGCAAGTCAGGCTGGCAGCTGGCTGTCCAGCTCTGTTTCTGACAGCAACTGATCTTGGAGGACAGGTTCTGAAAGCTTGGAAAATACAAGAGCAGGCACTCTCCTTGCTTACAGCAGTGATGGATTTGGGAGCCAGGGGTTCACTGTTGTTCTTAATAGCCAGCATCCTGTGGGCAGCATCCATGAGCAAATCCTGTTTGGATCTCTGCATTACCCTATGGCAGTGTGTTCAGAAAATATAGTTACATGTTTTGTGCAAACTTTTATTTATGGGAAAGCTCTTAAGGTCTTGAAGGTTTTTGAGATTTTGAATGCTACATGTCTTAGATGTTTTCAGAAGTATTTCTTTTCATCATTTGAAATGTTTCTTTCCATTCTGTTGCTCATTCCCTGATGGTTATGTTATGGTGATTATGTTAGAGAAAGAGTAGTAGTGTGTCAGTGCCATTTTTTTTTTTTACTTCTAATGTTGATTTTTGCATTATTTTAAAAATGTATTTATTTATGCATAAATTCATAATCCTTCCTTTTACAGATTCATAGGAACATAGCTGTTAATGAACAAGACTCCCTAGCTAACCTTTTCCTTGCAGCTTTTTGGTCCTGTGAACATTTGAATTAATGTCTTAGAGTCTTCCTCAGACTGTGCAGTGCCACCCATGCAATGTGACAGGGTGGGGAGGTGAACTCCTGTAGAGCTGCCTGTGCCTGGGCTCCCTTGTGAGCAGGAGTGTGTATGTGATTCCTCAGCACCTCACTTCTCCACCCCAGGGCATGTGCATGCAGGAGCTGCCACAACACCATCCCCATGCTCTCCTCTATTCCTCCTCCTCTTTCCCCTTTCAGCTCCTTTACATCTCTGCTCTCAGGCACCTGGTGCTGCTTCCATCCTCTTCTCTCCCCTTTTCACCCATTACCTTTCCCTTCTGGCAGCCAATCCTTGTCAGATCTTAACTCTCCTGTGTCCTCCCTTCCTGACCAAGTTCCTTCTCTTTTCTGCAGCCACCCCTCATCCCCAACCTCTCTGCCTTGGTCTCTCCTAGGATGGTGCCACATCAACCCTGCTCCCTTCAGGGTTGCCACCACCTTTTCCCCCTGCCACTCCTCTTGTTCCTTCCCCTGGCACATGCTCCACTGCCATCAGCTCCTCAGGACAGTGATTTCTGCAACCTCACAGTTGCTCATCCTGCACACCCACTCTAGCCAGGCTCAGCTCCCTGCTCTCACCCTGGTCCCAGCCCATCTTCAGGGCTCAGCCTTTTCCTCTGGTGCAGAGAGCCAAGAAGGAGGCACCTGCTCCCAACAGGACTTCCCTCCCCCCCTGCTCCAGGCAGGGCCCAGCTTTCCAGAGGAAGTTTTGTTTAGGGTCCAGTGGAGGTTGCTACCTGGTGACATAACTTGCTTGTTCCTCTGTGACCTGGATGTGGCAAGAAACCATCAACTGAAGAGCCCCAATGTCAGGTTCCTTCCCATGGAGGACTTCCAGGGTGCCCTGTTCTTTCCTTGGGCTGCCTGGGGACCAGCTGCTTGTCCTGGGCTGGCTGGGCCCTTGGCAGAGAGGGCTGGTTTGTAAATTGGGTGCCTCTGTGAATTGGACTGGATCCTTCCTGCAGCCTTCTGTCCCTGGCTGCTGTCCTGTCCCTTTCAAGTTTTATTTCAGCCTCAGGCTGCTCTCTCTGACTCTGATGCTGACTGTCCCTGGTGTTCTCATAAACCTACAGCTCTTGGTCCTGGTCTGCTTTTCCTCTGTGTTAGCTTTTATTCCTGGTGCAACCACTTTCCTCCATGTGCATGGGAGTCGTGAAGATGCAGGAGATGAGAGGCAGCTCCCAGCCTTCCCACCCTTTGATCCTGCAGACAGCCCAGTCTGACCAGTAGCAACCAGGAATACCAGTTGCTGGAAAAGGTGTGGCAGGGTGCTAGATCACAGGTGCCTGCTCATTTGCTCTGTGCAGACAAGGAGCAGCCTGGATGTGAAGCTCAGCCACGTGCAATAAAGGAGATTTTGTCAGATTTCATCAATCTGGTTCTGGAGGTGTGCAACTGCAGTGGCTTTTCTCTGATGTAGCAAAAGGTACATCCTTGTAGGAGAGCCCTTCTCCTGTTCTCCTGTCTCCTCTCCAAAGTTTAAGTGCTTTTATTTACCAACAGATTTTCAGTAAGGTTTTGAGGTTTTAAATTGGCAGAATGTGAATTTCTCTTGCTCATTCCTGAATGGTTTTTTGACAGTTTCATTAGCTTTTTTCTGAAATTGCAGAGTTTGTGCCCAATGTGGCTTAAAAAGAATTGAAACTCAAACTAATCATTTTTGCCAGAATTTTAAGCCACTAAAAACAAGTTCTTAAGCTTGGAAGTCCTGGGCATCCATCTCTGGCAGTGATGCAGCCAGACCTGCTTATGTCCTCCTGCTTTAAGCAACCTCATCCTTGCTCGTGGTTCCTCCCTTCCCAGGGGTGCTCTGTGTGCGCCGCTTTCGCTGCCCTGAGGTTGTCCCTTCCCTGACCTTCACTCATTCACCTCCACACCATTGTCCTGTCCCTGAGGCTCAGCTGGGGGAGATGCTGCCCCAGCTCTCATCTCCTTGCCTACATTTTGCTTAGAGGTAACACGTGCTCCCTTCCCAGCCCAGAGCCTGGCTGTGGTGGTGATGTTCTGTTGAATATTTACTGTGCTCTGAAGGACGTGATTTTGTGCTGTTTTCCAGTGCTTCATTTGGTAGAAGTAGTGACCTCAGCAGTCCCTACATTTCAGCCAGTCGCAATACATCTCTAGCTACCTCACCCACTACCATTGGTTCATCTACCTCATTGGGCACCCCGTGGCAACCTGTCTCTTCCTGCCCCACATCTCTCGGTGTGAACACTACTGCATCAGCCCGCCAGTACACCAGGTAACGGCTCACAGCTCAGATAACACTGCAGAGAATCAACAGTTGGGTTGGAAGTTGTGAACTCTGGAGTGGATGAGGGGATTGGCAGTGTCCAGAAAGTGTCAGAAAGCCCAGAATGGTTTTGATGGACAGTTTCAGCAGTGTGTTTGCAGCAGCAGGCAGCTCAGTCAGCTCATGTGTGCCCAGAGCTCCCTGGTGCTGGAGTGGTCAGTTGTGCCTCTTCCTGCCCTGTTAAAGACACGAGGTTGTTGCTCAGGCTGCTCTTGGGTTTTCAGTGTACAAGCTCTTGGACCTGGTTCCTCCTGCTTATTCACCTGGTATATTTTTTTTAAATCATTTTTTCTACGAACAGGGACGTGAAGTCTATTAATTCCTCCTGCTTGTTCTTCTGCAAGTTTTTAAAAACTTTTTTTAGTGTGTGCTGTTCTCTACAAAAACCTCGGGTGCAGAACAAGGACAATGAACTGCCAGTGCTCCCAGGTGACTGGTGTCTCAGTCAGCACTTGAGCTCACTTGCTTTGTTTTCCATTATGTCTTCTTTATTTCAGAGCCCCTTTCAGGCAACAAACTGATTCTGCTGTAGAGAAAAACACAGAGGGCATCTCTGCTAGCACCCCCCTAGGTGTAATCACAAACCACCCTGTACTCGGCTCTGCTAACGGTGTTGCCAATGCTGGTGCTGCCTCCACCCCAGGGAAGGACTTCTCAGCTGAGGAAGCCAGGGAACGCAGAAGGTTAGTGAGCAGAGTGCTGCTGTGTGTCCATCCTCCTCTCTTCAGGGCTCACCTGGTGGTGATGGGGGGGTGTAAGGATGTTTCTCACAGGCGCTGTGTGGAGCCACAGGCTGCTCCCTCCTAAGGTTTTGAATTGAGTCATGGCTGGGTTGTAGGTTAAATTTAGCTTCATAATTTTCCTACTTGTCTTTTCAGCATCTTGGGCTTTTTTTCAGTAGTCCTCTCAGCTGCTGATCTCCATCCCTAAGGTCTCTAGGTGTAAAGGGGCAGAGCCCAGCAGCCACTTGCCATGGGCTCTGTAATGTGAATCCCATCTGAAAAAGCACCGGACCGAGACAGGTTCAGATAAAATCCATCCCCCTGACTCTCTTCAGTTTACATATGCCCCAATGGAGACCTCTTTGCTTCACAAGTCCCCTGGGTTCCCTCTGTGGCTGGTGGGAGAAAACAAATGTTTTTGGAGAGTGTAGATGTGTGATCAAGGAGAGGGATTGTGCTCCAGCAGCAGTTCACCTTTCTTTTGCTTGACTGTAAGGAAGGCAGCACAGAGACAGGAGTCTGACATGTGCAATCGAGGCTATTTCTGCACTAGCTCTGAATCTAGGTAGTGATCTCTTCCTGATCATGCCATGTTATTTGTAAAGATCTGAGGGGTGGGGGGCAAGAGGAGGAGCCCAATCTCTTCCCAGTGGTGCCAGGAATAGGACAAGGAATCCTGGGGTGAAGGGAGAACACAGGAAGCTCCTCCTCAACATGAGGAGAAACTTCTGGAGGGTGAGGGTGAGGGAGCCCTGGCCCAGGCTGCCCAGAGAGGTTCTGGAGTCTCCTTCTCTGGAGACTTTCCAAACCCCCCTGGATGTGTTCCTGGGTGATGCTGCTGTGCAGGGGTTGGACTGGATGAGCTCCAGAGGTCCCTTCCAACCCCCCCATTCTACGATTCTATGAAATTTACCTTGTGCATGTAAGTACAGAATATCAAATAGCCCACATTTAGTCCTGTGAGCGTATTAAGTTTTGCAAAATCTATTTCTTCTGATGAAAGTAAATGGTAATAAATAAAATGCAGGAATGAACTGGATATTTCTAACTAGCAACCAGCTTGTGTAGTGCTTTCAGTAATTAGATTCTCCCAGTCTAAAATAATAACTTCTTAAAATACAGACCTTCCTGAGCAGAGATTGTACTCTGAAATATTTTAAGTGGCCTGAAGCCAAAGGATGTGAAAAGCACTGATGGAAATTCCCAGCTCACACTGATAAAGAAGGGGGAGTGCAGCCCTGCTGTGGCCTCTGCAGTTCCGGCTCCCATGGAGGGAGGGCCTGCTGGCTGCTGGCTTCTCCTGGCTTCAGCTACAGCAGAGCCTGGGAAGGAAAGTGGTGTGTGCTATTTGGAAATACTCAAGCTTTTAATGCTATCTGGGCTTTTTTTTTTTTTTTTTTTCCAGAGCTAGCACAGGGAGTGCTACTCTGAAGGTATTTCAGGCATTGGGGATGAGCCATGTTCATCAGCTCTATATGCAGGGACATAACTTGAAGTAGCTCCTGCAGACCCTTCTCTGTCTGTAAGAACACATATTTAATATTAGGAGTGCCTCTGTGTGTTCCTCATCATTTTGGTAGGGGTCAGCTGGCTTGGTGTCATTTGCAGATGCATTGAGATGAGCTGTCAAAAGATACTCCCTGGGCAAAGAGAGCTTGCCCAGAGGACAGAGTGAGGATTGTGCTTTCAGTTCACACTTGAGAGCATTTTGCAGCAGTATCTCCATTCTGCAAGCCCAGAATCAAGTTGCAAAAGGTTTAGATTCTTCCCAGGAGAAGTGGGCTCCACAAAACCCACCAGACTTTTTTGGCACTGTCTGCAGACAGAGAGCTTGACTGTGCTGAGTCTTGCAGGTGCCCAAAAGAGCATCTATTAATATTCCTGCACTGGCATTTATTGCCGAATCAGTTTCTATAAATAATACACAAGATCTGTGTAAGTCTGCATTTTTATTAGAGAACCTTCTCCTGTGAATTATGCTAATGTAAAGAGAGAGAATTCCTCCCACCTCTAATTGATGCTTTGAAACTAGTGATAGGAAAAAAGCCCAGCAACAATGCCTTGTGCTCGTGGGTGGAGGAAACGATTTATGAATGTATGTACTGACAGCAGGATGTTCTGACTGAGGAACTGCCAGCATGCTTTGAACTAGGAAACAGGGACCAGGAGAGGTCACCTGAGTGGAGAAAACTTATTTTGGAAGGAGACCAATTCTAGTAAAATAAAATAAAATAGGAAAATGTCAAAGAGTTGTCAGGGAAGCACTATATGGATTTCAGTTCCCGCTGGCAGCTGTTGCAGTAGCATTTGGTCTGCTTCAGTGTTTCCAAAGCTCCAGCTTGCTCTTAGCAACAAAAACATAAACAAGATTATCAGCTAATATTAGATTGTAGGGATGTCTCCAAACTTGTGGCCTTAAATTATCTATGTGAAGGCAAAAGGTTAAAGTAGAAGAGACTGTTGGGTCTGGAGAGTACCAAGTAGCCAAGTTCTCTGCTGTGCTGGTCTGCATGCCTTGGTGGCCAGCAAGCCCACTGTAGTGTTTCCTCCAGTCCTGCTGCTTGTTTGCTAGGAAAACTGGCCAAGAAATGCTCCAGCAACTGGGAAATGTTGTGTGAGTTGTGCCTGATGTTGTTACAAAGGGGAGGAAAGAAGTAACAGAAGTGGCAGCAGAGGAGGGATGGGGTTGGAGGAATGCACTGGGGAGGCAGCAGCACCGGCTGTCCCGGGCTTGGAGCAGGGGAATGTCAGAGGTGTTCAGCCAAGGTGCTGCCCTGTCTGTTCCCTTGTACCCAGCTGCACAGTCAGCTTCTCCTGGCCCCACTGCAGCCTGCTGCTGCTGCCTGGAAACCCAACAGCTTCCAGAGTCAAGAGTATTGCCAAGCAGTCTATTTTTCTTTTTTGTGGGAATTCTGGAGCCACTGATGAATGTTGCTGGTTGGTCTTCTTAATGATCTCCTGCCAGCCTCTAATTGTCTCCCATTGCAAATGCATTTCAGATGAATTCACAGCAGCACTTGCTCTGCTGAGGGTGAATGAAAACGTGTGGATGCTGTGCCTCACACAGGCTCCTGGTGCAAACCTCACCTGCTTTTGGTTTCCACTTGGAGTGAGCAGGGATCCTGTTGGTTGCAGCTCAGTGCTGGATTATCCACCTTGGCCCTGGATGCAGCGGCCTCTAGTGCCACCTGATGCTCCTCTGCAAAGCTCATCCCCAGCCCTGGCCGGGAAGGTTCTGCCCAGGGCTCAGTGGCCACATCTGGTCCTGGGGATCCCACACTGCAGCCCCCAAGAGGGCTCTGCTTGGAGCTGCTGCCCTGTGCGTGGAGAGGGATCTGCAGGAAAGCTTGTCCTGCTGGAACGTGACTTGTGCCACCAGGCATCTGGGGCTGAAAAAAAGGTCTGGGAGGTCTGGAAATTGCTGAAGCTTTGGTGCCCAGGATGGATGGAGAGGCCACTGTGCAGCCCTCAGCTGGTGGCTAGTGGTCACCTGGGGCAAGGCATCCTGTGCCTGAGAACTTCTGCAAGGCAAGGCTGTGTTCTCACCTATGTGGCCAGCTTGTTAACACTTGTTAATTTGAAGTCTGTCCTCTTTCATAAGAACAAATTTTTTAATCATTTAATTTGTCCTTCCTCCCTTATTGTTTTTCCCCAGCCACTTTGTACAATTGCATTCTGCAGTTGTGTTTGTTCTTCCTGTTCCTCAGGAAGGTTCCAGCAAGATGGTAGCACTTGGCATCAGGCAGGCTGTTAGAGACAGGAAACACTCCTCTCTTTTCCTTAATTTTTAATGGATTTTGACCAGTTTCTCAGATAAATCAAGAATAAGAGTGAGGTGGGCTTGTGTTCCTAGCAGCTTTGAGGCTGATGCCCTCTAAAGTTTCCTCTAGAATTTTCTTCCAGATGAAAAAAGTTCACTGCTGTACAAGGTAAATGTGTCTAGCAAACATTTCCCTTTTCTTCTTCATTCCCAAGAGGAATTTATTTTTCATTCTTTGTCCCTTTAGTCTAAGGATCTAGCTGCTATTTATAGAAGCAAATATTAATAATGTATTAATAACTGAATCCTCCTTCACCAGTGCTATTAGATGAACAATTTTTGACAAGTCCTTTTACCTCATGATTCTTGTCCTGTCCAAATTCAGAACATGATTCCTCTTAGGCTGAATGCAGGTGCCCAATATGTCTCTTAACCCATATTAACTGACAAAAAAAAAATACAAGAAACCCTGATCTCTGTAAAATTTAAACTATGGGGTTTGCATTCAAGGCATATTTAAAAGTCACTTGAGCTGTGAGTGTTGTCTCACTATCACCTCTGGAGTTTCCAGTAGTATTTGGCTCTCTAATCCTTATCACTGCCTGACATGAGCCTGAGTGGTCTTAATTCTCCTGGGCAAGGTCCCAGGAGTGCTGGGGAGCAGAGTGCTGGGGGTGCTGGTGCATGGCAAGGGACAGGCTCCCATTTACACTGCACAGCAAACACCAACAAGTTAAGGGGTCTCTTGTGAAGAACCAAACCATCAGCTGGCACCTGCTGTTGAAAGCATTTATCTGTCACCCTTCTGCAGCTAATCTCTTTCAGATAAAGTTGTCTTTTTTTTTTTCTGTTTTTTTTTCTGTTAAGAGGCTGCTGGTGCAGATGATGTGGGAGGGCAGGAATTCTGCTTGGCTGTGGGATTGCCCATGTTGGGAAGAGGCAGGGGTTGCTCTTGCTCTATCAGAATTTTTATTTAGGAAAAGGTTGAGGTGTGGGCTGGGGGTCACTGCTGCTGGGCTGGGGTTCCTGTGGAGAAGGGGAGCAGGTTTGGTGCTGCATGCTCAGCTGCTGTCTGACTTTATCCAGTGCTCAGGGAAAGGGGTGGGAGGCAGAGGGGATATTCTGGCATTTGCTTTGGGTGGAGGAGCCCAGGCTGTAGGTTGGCCTGCTCACTCAAAGCAGGAATATATGTGGGATCCTCCAGGAATGGTCAAGGGAAGGAAGCAGGGACCACTTGAGCTAACCAATGTAAAAGAACTGCAGCTTGGCAGCCTGGAGCAAGCAGAAGGTAAAACTGCTTTTCCCTGTCCCTGTCTACATGCAAAATCTGTGTGCAGTTCCTCTTTGCTTACTAATTGTAACCACTGACATCTTTCATGTCCTTAATCCTTGTATCTAACAGCACATTTGTCTCATGGCAAGTCCTGCAGGTAGGGCCCCAGTTCCAGCTGGGCACCATTACCTGGATGCTCAGGGTACAGCCATTTACTAACTTTGGCATGTTCAAATCCTTTCCTGTGCCCAGAAATGGCCATTAAACTACAGAAAGTGCCCAAAATATTTGTGGAAGGACTGTGTGATGGTCCAGCTTAAAGCTAATTCAGCACAAAATGAGCTGGTTTTTTAGTTAAATTCTTTGCTCTACAGCACCAGCCCAGAGAATTTACAGGTGGAGAAGCCAAAGCAGCCAGCTCGTCACCCTGCTAAATCTAAAAGAAAAACTTCTGAGCATACTTAACAACAATCTTCTGTCCTTGAGAAGAGTGGACACTTGGAATTAAACCCCAGCCACTTCCACATGCTACGAAATTGCAGTCCTAGCTCAACAGGAAATGGAAATCTTTTCTCCATTCTTAACACTGGGTGATGTTTTCTGTGACTCAGCTGGGGCTGACTCCGTGGGAGCTGCTCCCACGAGGTGGCGATCGAAGGCTGCGGGGATGGGCAGCCCGAGCTGCCGCCTCCTGCGGGGTATGGACTGCAACAGCTGAACGCTCTGCATCACCATCAAGTTGTGATTTGACTTGATTTTTTCAGTTGCAAAAGGCAGTTTCCCAAATATTCAGATCTTTGCTGAGTGATTTTTATGCTGGTTTTTTTGTTTGTTTGTTTTCCCAGGGATTTCCTGCCCTGTTCTGGACTGTGTAAACAAGCTCTTGGGAAAGCTTTGATGGGGCTGCTTGAGGTTGTTGAAAATGTCAAATTGTGTTGGCTCACTTGAAAATGAGAAAGAGGAATACAAATAGAGGCAGGATGCTCACATCTCTGGCTTCATTTCATTCATCAGCTGGCAGGAGATGGAGTTTCATCCCTCTCTGTTTCATGCAGCAATTTTTTTAATGCAAAGATCCAGCCCCTGAGGACTGCAGACATTTGTGCTCGTTGTTCCATGATGCAGTGACAGAGTGCTCAGTGTTGGATATATTGACACTTAATGTCCTGTGCTGAACACAAACCCATTTCAGAATTTTCCAGCCTGGAAAGCTTTGAGCTTGTGACAGTCACAACGAATCCATTCAAGAGTTAAGGGGGAAGTACGGTAGGGAAAAGGTGTTTCTGGCTTGCCTTGGTGTGTGTTTGCAGCAGTCTTGGCTCCTCTCTTGCAGAAAAATCTCCTAGTTTGTTTGCTTTACTTTTAAAGGAGCATGTTTTCCCTTTTCCTGGGAGATCTTCAAAGGTCTGGGTTCACAGCAAACCCTCTCCAGGTGAGGTAGCCAGTGTAAGGGGTGTGATCCCTGTGATGTTTGTTGCCTTTAATCTTTTTACCATGACACTGAGAGGCATTAATGAACACAAAGGGATAATCTTGATCATTCAAAAGCTTCCAGTCTATGTGCTGTCTCCTCCAGCCCCAAACTCTTGAGTTCTCAGCAGGTTCCAATCCTGTATTTCCCTCTTTTGGCCAAGAAAATCCCGGGATGGGAGTGAGCAGGGCTGGGTTCCCAGCAGGGCTCCCCCCATGTGCTGCAGCTCCCAGAGGAGGGGGACACAGCACAAGAGCAGCACTGCTGCCTTCTGAAGGGCACCCAGAGAGGTGAACACTGCAGATAGGAAGGAATGCACAACATCATCAAGAACCATTTGATGGGATGTAGGAGAGCATCAGCTGCAGTTGGGGGAACCTCAGCCCATCGTAAGCAGCACATCAAAGTATGGAGGAGGATAAAGGGTACTTGTTTTGATTAACAGGTGACAAAGATCACAAAGCTCTTAATCTCTGGGATCAGCACCTGAATGCATTTAGGAAAATAAAGCTGTAGTAAATAAAGAGTTGCAGCTTGTGCTTTTTAACCTGCTAATCATACTGCAAATAGATGATTGAAATTCAGACATTTAAACTTTCATGAGTTAAGAATTCACAGTCCAGATTGAAACAGGATGGCTCACAACAGCCAGGGCTGAGCAGGGAGAAAAGCAAAGGCCTGAAAATGGTGAATGTTCTGCAGAGCCTTTTGGAGCCAGCTGTGAAATGCTTTAAGAGCATGATCCTGAAATCTCGTTATCCCTCTGTCTTCAGCTTATTAAATAACTCAGCATTGTCTGGCTGCCTCTGCCCTCGTTCTCAGCTCCAACACTTGCAGAATCTGACCCGTTATCCCCCTCTCCTGTCTGTTCAATGGTCTTCTACAATTAGTCAGCCAATTTTCATGGCAATTTCTCTAATTTTTTCCAGTTGCTGATGCATAGAACATGTCAGCAAAGTGGTAGTTACTGTGAAGAACTGAAACCTGTTGGTTGCTTAAATGAGAGAGCAGGGAAGTTTCAGACTGTTTCCATGTAATGGTCAGTGATTGACTTGCTGGGTAGATACTTTATTATCTAACTTAAGGAATTGTGTTTTGGGAACTGCTGTCAGCATTGCTGCCTGCAAGAAGTTGTGTTTGCCTCTCTTCCCTCCTTTAATTTATGGATCCTTTCTTAGCCAGTGGCACATTTCCAGCTTGTAGGAATGCATTGCTGGGATGTTGTACTTTTCCAGTTGTTTCCAGAGGAACAGTATCAGCATTTGAGGCTTTTGCAGTTGCTTTTTTTCCTGTCTTTCTTTTTTTCAGTGTTTGTGTCTGTATATATTTTTCTGTGTGTATCTATGTGTGAGACAGATACAGTAAGGACTTCTTAAATAATTGTGTTTGGAATGGTGATATTGTACTCCTAAGAGAAGCTATTCCAACATTTTAGAGTCTGATTACCTGCATGGCTCTCCATGTGCTGAAGATGCATTTCTGTGTGCAAACTTGTGCCTGACTCCCTCTACCCATGTTATCCAGAGCTGGAAGAAGCAAGAATCCATCCTGGCTTCCAAGAAAACTGTCACTGCAGTTTCTAGTGTAGTCAGGGTAGCTCAGAGTCACTCCTAAGATAGGAAGAGAGCTTGGGCTGAGATGAGAGGAGTCAGAGTGGACCAGCAGAGAATTGTATCTCAGTTTTTGCTGTGATGGCAGCAAGACAAAATACCTCCAGTCCAGTTAGACAAGAGAGCAGCTGCAGCATGAAATGAACATTTAATTGCCAAATTTCTTGCCAAGTTTTGTCACAGGTAGGTAAGTATCTTGTAGGCAAGTGCTGGGTCCCTGCAGTGTGAAAATGTGAAACTTTAGCAGGTTTTAGAGATTCTTGGTCTTCCCTCTGGGGCTGGGTGATGGTGTCCTGCCTGAGGACTCCGCAGGGTAATAGATGGTGTTTGCCACAAATGCTTCAATCTGTCAGCACTAGTAGGAGTCCAGGAGGGAACCAGTATTCTAAAAAGACAGTCAAAGGCTTCCCAGTTTCTTGGAGACATTCATCATCTGTTCTTGCTCTCTGTGCACCAATTAAAAGGCAAAGGTAATTTACTTTTCTGCATCATTTACTCTTTACTTGGGAGGGGTTTCTCTCCACAGTATGTTCTTTTTTTTTTTTGTCTCCCAATATCCAAATTTGCTCTTGTATTCTTGGTTTACCAGCTTGTATATCCAGGCTCACTCTTGCCCTGTTTTGAATCTTCTATTAGGATTTTATTACAGCTCCTTTTGCCTTGAGATGAGCTATTGGGATCCATTTTTCTGTGTTGCACTGTCCCGATGAAAAGAATCAACAGAGAAAATAGGTGTTTTCTTGAAAACAGAAACAAGTGGGAGCCAGATTCATCATTCTGTTCCCAGCTTCTTTCCAGCTAATATACTCATTGCAAGCTTGTGGATCTCTTGTGACAGCAGGACACATTTGCCTCTGTCTCTGGGAACTATAAACTTGTGTGGTGTTTTTGCTAACTCTCCATACACATCTCTAACAATTTATATTCTGCTGCTTGCACTTGCAACCAAAACTCTGGGAGGAATCCATTGTACTTCATGTGTGCCTTGAACCTGGCACGATGGCTGCTCTGATTCCTTGTGTTTCTCAGGGGAAGCTGAATGCAGGAAAACACAATGCATTTCTTTGAAGATCTACTTGGGTCATGTGATATTTGCTTGAATTAGGAGGATGACATAGATAACTGCACCTCAGTGAGATGAAAATGTAATTAAAAACTCTGTGGCTTGTTTACAGACTGCCTTGTACCCCATTTGCTGTCTGTCCCCTGCAGCTTGCTGTGATCTGCAGTCTTTCTGCTTTGGAGAGCAGGGTATTGCTCTCCTGCTGTCAGCCAGCCCAGCCTTGCTGCAGCAGACTTGCCATCTCCTTCCAGTGAGTTTGGTCTCTCTTCCTTTCTCCCATCCCATTTAGCACCATTTGATACCTTAAAATTCAGCTTGTAAACAAAATGAAGCTTCACCTAAAACTGTATAACTTGTTTTTTATCCTCCCTGCCTCCCCCACCCACCAAAAAAAAACCCCACAAAGCAAAACATAAAAGCCTTAAGATGAGCAGAACTGCTATAGAATTGCTAGCAGGTGTGGTATCTGCTCTTTGCATTTGAAATATTTACTGCCCAGCCACTTCTTCAATCACCAGGAAGAGGCTGTAGCTGCTTACTTGGACAAACCAGCTCTGTCACTGTGCAGTGGCTCTGCCGACTTGTTTCAGAAAATTCTGTTATCTCATGCTTGTAAAATGGCTTTGGGCGAGCTCCAAGAAGTGGAGAATTGTGTAAATGGAAGGAAACCAAAAGTTAGCAATCAATAAAGGCTGCAGCCCCAGCTGAGCTGCTCTGACTTGCAAAATGTGCTTGTCTGGAGATGAAGTCACCATCATAGGTTGGGCACCTAAAATTGCTGATGGTGTTTTTGAAATATTGCTGGGTTTATTGAAATTCTGGGAGAGCAGAGGGAAAAAATCTGGGAGGATGACAGGGCAAGAGGCACCAAGTGCTGTTTCTCTTGCTGCTTCCATCGTGTTGTGTCTGTACACTGCAGCACAGGAGGCTGCAGCTGAGCCCTGAGGATCCTGCATCCCTCCTGGGATCCTGCATCCCTCCTGAGCTCTGCAGCCCCCCCTGGCCCTGCCCCAGTCCTGCTCAGGGCTCTGCAGCACCTCAGTGCAGGAGCTGGTGCTCACCTCTACTCCAAGGATTTGCCTGATCTTTCCTGCAACTACTTGGAACTTCTGGTTTGCACCCTCTCACATCCAGCAGCAGGGAGTTCCGTGGGTTTTTTTTTTTTCTGTGTGCAGAAGTACTTGAGCTGCTGTCAGGGTGATCTTGTGTTGCTCACACATACCAGGGGTGTTCCTGAGCAAGCCCGATGTGGCCCTCTGCATGCATGCAGTTGTATGAGCTGAATTCCTCCTCGGGCAAAAGCACATCTCATCTTTCCTCCTTTTACTCCCTGTTGTATACACATAGTTCTGTACATGCCTGTTGTCCTCATTGCAGAATATGAGATGTAAATCCCACTCCTTCAGAGCTGCTGCAGTAAGCTGCCCACCTTAGCTACAAATTCTTTTGGTTTATTTGTTTCAGAACTGGTTTGCTTTTTTTTTTTTTTTTTTTTTTACTACTGTTCTGAATTTAATTTACTGCATATTTTGAAAACGAGTTATTTCTGTAGGTGGCTTATTGCTCCTGGATGCTGTGCACACAGCAGCCACTCTACCTTGTGTCAGAAGCTGAGAAAATGCTCATTGTTTCCTTAATGTGCCATTACCCGGGGAGCACATATGCATTGTGTAAAGAGAGCAGAAGAGAACTATTTGTCTGCAAAATGAGGAGTTGCATGGCTTTTACTCATGAAATAGCAGCTTTTTCTGTTCCTGCAGCAGTGAGCTGTGGGGAGGGAACCATCCCTCTGGGTTTCAGGCCCTTCCCATCTTGGTGTATCCATCACAGCTGGGGGTGTCTGGGTAATCCATGGAAAGCAGTGAGTTCCAACACTCTCCTGGGAGCTGGGCTCTTTCTGAACACAACAAACAGGGCCCTGGAGTGCAGGTCCATGAGCCCAGCCAGCTCCTGGGGCAGGCATCTCCATCCCAGGCATCTCCATCCCAGGCATCTCCATCCCAGCCAACTCCAGTTTGTCCTCTCCTCCAGAAGGCTGCAGTGCAGGCATCTCAGCAGGGACCAGCCCTCCTTTGCACTCTCCTTTTACTCTTAGAGATCAGAGCAGCTTAGGGCACGATTTAGTGGGTCAAATACACCAGTTCTAGGTGAGAATAGTAGAATGGTTTGGGTTGGAAGGGACCTTAAAGATCATCAAAATTCAACTGCCCAGCTTGGGCAGGGACACCTCCCACCAGCCCAGGTTGCACAAGGCTTCATCCAACCTGGCCTTAAACACTTCCAGGGAGGGGGCACCAACACCCTCCCTAGACAACCTATTCCTGTGTCTTACTACCCTCATGGTGAAGAATTTCTTCCTGATATCAAACATAAATCTCCCCTCTTTCAGCTTAAAACCGTTACCCCTTGTCCTGTTACTACCCTCTCTGGTGAAAAAGTGGTGAAGACTTTCAGGTGTCCCCCAGCAGCCTTTGCAGTGGGACGTGAAGCTCCCATGGATGCTCCTCCAGACAGACCTGAGCTTGGCTGCTCAGCTAAAGCAGCTGTGAACGCACAGTAGTGGAGGTGGTTGAAGGCCATCATGGCAAATGATTTTAGAATGAGTCAGATTTTGTGATTGTTAATTAGGAATCTCTGTAATAAATGTCTGAGCTTACTGGATCAGATGCAAAATCTCCTTAGCCCGTTGCCTTTTCAGTGTAATTGGGAAGAGTCCGAGGACAAAGCAAGCAATTCCTTGCTCTAGATCTTTATCCCTCACTTAACTAATTATTCTTTGAATATCTGGATCTCTGGTATTGTTAACCTGTGGCAGTGACAGACCTATGGAAGAGAATTGCATTTCAGGCACCCTCATCCTTGTGTGGTGAGACAGTGTTAATAATTATTCCCTATTGTCACTTGGTGTAATTGCCAGCCCAGTGAGCTGAGCTGACAGCAAAAATACAAGGCAGAAAATCACCTTTATCCTGGCCCAAACCAGGACACCTCTTAACCAGGCTATGAAGTCCAATCTAATTAATCTTTCCTAAGATGGAAGCCACTCCAGCAGGATGGAAATGAGACTTCACTGCTGTGTGATCCCGAGCTCTGCAGGAGGGAGCTCAGCCAAATTCCTCCCGTTCGGCCACAGGGAATGCCAGTGCATAGAGCTCAGTTTATATATTTTCATGTGAATAATTCTATTGAAACCTCCCCAGTTTAATGAAATCTAGCGGTGACCAGCTCTGCATTTTAACCGTAGCCTTTGGTATTCAGGGACTCAATGTGCCCTGGTGTGTGAAGGTCATTTTTTAAATTTCATAGCTTTTTTTTTTTCAAGGTGTTTTGTCTTTGTAAGATGCCTGCAGTTCTGCTGGTTTCTAGTGTGATGGATTTCATATTGGTGAAGACACCAGATTCCAGGAATATGATCATGAATATAATGACAGGAAGGAGGGTCTGAGGAATGTGCCAATGCGGGATTTCTGTTATTGAGATCTTTATCTGAAGGAGAGGTGCTTTGTGGTTTATTTACCTAATGATGCAATAAGACATGGAATGGAGCAAATAATATACTCCAGAGTTGCACCTTTTTTTTTTTTTAACAGAATATCTCTGACACTAAAGAGTTTGGAGACCCTGCAGTGAACATAATGTGAGCATTTGTGTATCACTCTTAGGAAGTTTGTCACAAACCAGAAGCTGACAGTAGTCATGGTAGATGGGCTTAAAATATTTTTATTGATATGAAAGGGAATAGTATTTCAGCTCTGGAGCTTGGAGAGGCAGGAAAGCAAAGCATCTGTTTTTATTTTAACATATTCTGCCCTTCTATTTTGGGGTTTTTTTTCAGGTCATATCTGACTCCAGTGCGGGATGAGGAAGCGGAGTCGCTGCGGAAGGCGCGGTCCAGGCAGGCCCGGCAGACCCGCAGGTCCACACAGGTAAAGAATGGAAAAACTTTATGGTGCTGGTGTGTAGGGTGAAAAGAACTGATGTATAAAGACAGAAGACTCTTACGTTGCTACTTAGAATGAGAACTTTGTCTACCCTTTGTTAGAGAGGTTCTGGCAAAAGTTCCTGCAATCATTTATTACAGAATCCTTCCCTGAGCACACACGAGTGGGTTTTGGAGTTCTCATTCCTGCAGTATACCTGCCTTTTAGTTTGCAGCTTGACCACGTATACTTGGGTTATTTTCAGTCAGTGATTAGGTGGATGTACTGAGAGATGTTTTAGAGGCAAGAGAATTCTTTTCTTTTCTTTTTTTTTTGTCCCCCTGTTAGCATAAAGATGAAACATTACCCTGGCTGGGTGTAAGCCTGCTGGGTGTTATAAACTGACCTGCAAGACTTAAGATCTAAATGCATACATTTAAAAATTCTCTCTCTGCCTTTCCCCAAGGGTGTGACGCTGACAGACCTGCAGGAGGCAGAACGAACCTTCAGCCGGTCCCGGGCAGAGCGCCAAGCGCAGGAGCAGCAGAGCGAGAGGGCAGAGAGCAGGGAGAGCACCGCGGAGAGGCAGGAGAACCGCCCACGGTGGAGCAGAAACGCAGACGAGGAGGTGACTCTCCTCACCTTCCTTCTCGCTGCTCCAGAGTTACTGAAAGAAGTTCAGCAGTGCCCAGAGACAGGCCAAGGGGCAATGGGCACCAGCTGGAACATCAGGAAAACTTCTTTACTGGGAGGGTGACCAAGCACTGGCCCAGGCTGCCCAGAGAGGTTGTGGAGTCTCCTTCTCTGGAGACTTTCAAAACCTGCCTGGATGCCATCCTGGGGAATGTGCTCTGGGCAATCCTGCTCTAGCAGGGAGTTGATGATCTCCAGAGGTCCTTCCAACTCAAATGAATGTGATTTACTGGAGCTGAGATCAGGAGAAATTCCTCGAGGGTCTCTGTTTATGTTAAGGGGAAGAAGTGATGCTGAGGAGCAGAACATCACCTCAGAGATCTTCTCCAGGGATGTGGGATGGAGGTGGTAAAGGTCAGCTGGTCCTTTGCTGTCCAGTGGGAATTTAAATTTCTGTCTCCTACTAGAAAATAAAACTGTGAATCACAGGAAGTGGAGTTAGTGGAGAAGGCTAATGATAGAAATGTGGCCTGGATCCATCCTGTGCAGGCTTTGTGTTCACATTTCTCCACAGATGTCTGTGTGGAATGGCAGACCAGAGAGATCTTTTTTCTCCTTCTGCCACTACTTGTTTTTTACTCTAAATCATGTGTGTCTATCGGGTAACTGGTTTGTCCTGCCATTGGCTATGGGGACAAAGGCTGATCCCAGGCTGCCCAGCCATGGAAAGGAGCCTTAACATTGTAGCTGTTTTATGCTTTAAACATTCATCCCAGTTGGATGGCATGAATCTGGTGGGTGGAGGTGATCACTTCCAGCAGCAGTGGGGAAAATATGACACTCTAAAAGACTATTCAGTTCCCTGAAATCCCAGATCTTCCAGTTCCTCTTCATTCTGCTAACTTTTTGTCATGGTTCTTTGTTTCTAGAGTGTCTATCGACGATTAAGGTGTCCTGTACAAACAGACAAACCTACAACACCTGTATCCCCTTCAGCATCAGCACCTCTCCATTATGCAAGTTCATACCTGACTCGAACAAATAAGTATCTAGGTCTTGACTCTGTGAATCCATCAGATACCAGAGGGGAAGCCACAGAGATGGAGAAAAATGGTATGTACCCAGGGGAAAAAAGAACACGCAAAGATCAGGGCTTCCCATCAATTTTAGAAATTTCAGTTTGTAGTGTACAGACAAAAACAGGTTTTTTGTTACTCTGAGGGAAGCAGTATGGGAAGCTGCCATGTCATCAAACAAATGTTATTTGTTTAAATGGAAATCCTAATGTAGAATGCAGCTTATTGCTTGTTACAGAGGAATAAAAGGGTGTTTTCCCTTTTGGATAAGTAAATGAGATCATAAATCTACGGAGCATTTAGATCTTTGAGCTGGGGGGGCAGTTCCACTGTACCATTTGTCCAAAGAACAGGAGTAAGTCAGGATGATTAGGAGAGAGCTGACAGCTAGGATAACCCCTCTGGGCTGTGATAAAGGGAGGAAGGAGTGTGAGTAACCAGATTTAGCAGGACACTGAGATTCCATTTCATTTGCTTTAATAACTCCTTTGTAATATGACACAAGCCAGGGTGACCTTGATCAGCTCGAAAAGAACCCCAGTACCTTAGCAAAAGCTCAGATGTAAATTGCTGAAACCAAAGCAGCCTTTCTTTGCTTGGCCAGAGTGTGAAGATCAGGATGGAGATGACAGATCTCCACACAAGCAGTCGATCCGAGACCGGCGGCGGCCAAAGGAGCGGCGGAGAAGCACGGGCATCATTTTCTCAACCAAAGATGTAAGTTTGGGTTCCTTCAAGATGCAAAACTTTTTCTATCATATTCAGGCAGAATTCCCTTCCAGTTCCAAGCTGCAGATTTTTTTCCAGGTCAGTTGATTTCCTGTTAGTCCTTCCCTCTCCAGCTTTATTTCAGACTGACACTTCCAAAGGAATCTTGTCCCTGTTTGGCCCGTGTGAAACCCAAGCAGCAGGCTCTGGGAAGCTTATTCCTGGGCCATAAATCAGTGTGATCCTTGCAGAGCTGTGAAAGAGCCCACATGGGAGAAGAGAGATTAGAAGCCAGGCTTCTTTGGAAGAAGGAGGTCATGAGCCACTGGAATTCCTCTGAGCCCAAATTTGGCTGTGCTTGAGGCCCCCTAAAAGGAAGACAATGAGGAATAAAACCCTGCCCAGCACCAGAGAACACACACAACATAAATGCAGAAGAGCTGTCTGTGTTGTGCTTTTAGTCCTGGTTTCTAAAGGATTTCTTCAGTCTGAGAGGAGAAACCCAACCCTCCAACCCTTGGTCAGAGACTTGGGACAATAGATCACCTTCTTCAGGAAATTATGGTTAAGAAACTGGGAACAGTTCTAGTCCAGCTGTGGCCATTCAGGCTTCCTCCTTCACCTGAGAGGCAAAGGTTTCCTGCCCAGCACAGTGAAGGAATCACCTCAGAGTTCTTCCTTTGGGGCAGCAGTAGATATGGTGAATGTTTGCAGCTACAGACCAGTTGAATGGTCCTGGTGGAAAACTCTACTGAAAGTCTTGCTGCAGGCACCCTCTTTTTATTGTTTTCAAATGATTCTCACATTTTTCACTTGCATGCAGAATACAATTTCTTTTTCCTTACTGTTTATTCAGTTAAATGCTTTACAACTTACCCAGTTGTCTGCTGGATTGTTGTAGCAACATTACTAGCAGAAAGCAAATCACTTCTCAGAGTTTCAGTTCCTTTCCCCGTTGTTTCTGTACAAAGCTGCAGCTACAACTTCTGAAATACCTTGAGTTCAATACAGAGCTAGATGTGATGCTGTGGTGGTTCACCATTGCTCCATGAAATCCTGGAGGTGGCACAAAGAGGCAGTGGGTTGCAGTGAGGCTGGGTAAGGGCAGGCTGTCTGGGATGAGTACTGAGGTGGAGGACATGCCTTGAAAGTCAGTATTCTCTCAGCATTTCAGATACTGTCTTCCCAAGTGTCACGTTTGGTCCCTGAGTATATTAAGGAGTGTTACTGCTCCTACTGACTCTTCAGGAGCTTTCAAATTGCAGTAGCCACCTCAAGAGAGTTATTCTTCCCCAGCACCAAAATCTTCTAAATGGCCATTAGGTTACCAGATAATCAGCCAAAGCATCCAGACATGCATTTCTTTGGAAAGATGTAGTCTTAGCTTTCACATCAAGTCAGCATCTTTCAATCCATCATCTTTCTGTTATCCTGTTTGTTCTGTCCAAGGCTGTCTAACTACACTGTTTTCTTTTCATCCTAGGATGATGATGAAGTTGATGGAAATGAGGAGCTGAAGGAAACCCGGGTAAGTGAAACCAAATGTTTAAATGGTGGCAAGAAGTCTTCTATGACTTTACTTTTGTTTATGCAAGAGGTTCAAGCTGTGTTCAGGAGTTGAGTATGAACTTGGAGGGAGTTCTGAGTAGTAAATGGCTTATTGATTTCTTGTCTGAAAGATAAAGAGTATCTACAGCCTGGCCTAAGCTCAAAAGTTGACTTTCTGAGAGCTGCACAGGCAGTTCTCAAACCTGGAAGCCCTGGAGCAGAAGCAGGAGTGGGCACCTTACTGAAATCACCATCAGGACTGGGCTGACAGGGTCCCAGGGAAGTTGTGTGATCTCCTACCTCAGAATCATCCCAATGCTGTTGTTCTGGACAGTGTGCTTTGTATTTCTGAAATCCACACTCTTGGCTCCTCATAGATTTGGTCCTGGCAAGCAACACATGAGAGATTATTCATTGTTCCCCCAGTCTTGCAATAGTCTCATTGTCCTTCATGGCCCTTTCTTGTCATTTATAATAATAATTGAGTCCTTCCAAATTGCTTTGGTTTTGTCTGTCTTTGTCTAGAACACATTTGAGCCTGACAGCTTGACTTACTCTGATGATGGTAAAGCTAACTCTGTTTCCACAATCTGAAAGCATGGTGTGTAAGACCTAGGGAAAACAGCAGAGTTAAGGCTGCATGGGTATCATTTAAGCTTTAGCAGCAAATGTTGAACTTATGGTTGGCTTTCCCCATACTTTGTAATTCAATAGAGTGATTGAAGCATCACTTTATTGAAAAGTTAACTTTTTTTTCTGAAAATTTTCAGTAACAACTTTGGAGTATATTTTTGGTTTTGTTATTTCACTGCTCACACAATCACAGAATGTCTGGGGTTGGAAGGGATCACAGAGTCCAACCCCCCCTGCCAGAGCAGGATCAGCTGGTGTAGGTCACACAGGAATGCATCCAGGCAGGTTAATTTCCCCAAATTAATAGCAAAGAACCCTGTTATCTGAGACTTCCCATCATTTTTGTTGCAAGTTCCCATTTACAGCAGATCTCCTTCCCTTCAGCTCCCTTGGCCCTTCTGTGCACCTGCTCTGTGGCCCCAGTCCCTGTTCCTTACACACCTCACATACACCAGCCCCTGGTTTAGGCTCTGCTCCCACTCTGCTGGGGCTGTTTTTCCCATTGTCATTCTCCCAGTCCTTTCATTTTCATCCAGTTTCCAGTTCATTTTCTGTGCTGCATTCCTCCAGCATCATGTCACTCACTCAGTCTTGCCTGGTTTATTCTGCATCCAAATCCAAGAGGTTTCTGTCCTGCTCACAGAGCATCAGTTTGGCAAGAAACAGGGAGCAGGCTCCTTGCTTTCTGTTCTAGTTCCAAGCAGGAAGTACAATTAATAATCATTAATTCATCAGTACTACTAATAATTCCAGAATGGCAGTTGCCACCATCACAGTTGTGAACTTGAACGCTGAAGTGTCCTGGTTTAGTTGCAAAGACTGTCCTGATTTTATATGGGCAGTTATTTTTTCCCTCCAGTGTTTGTCTTTGCTGGTATTTAGGAAGATTTTCATTGGAGCCAAAAAGGCTCCCTTCTTGAATTCCCTCCTGCAAACTCTGCAGTGCTGGAGTTCAACAAAGTGAAGGTAAATGCCATTTTTGGGGAAAAAAAAAAAAATGCATGATGTTCTAATTCTCAAAAGTGGATGAATTATTTTGGCTGAAACTTAGGAGCACCAGCATGGGAAACCAGCCCAGATGCTTTGGCTGAGTTTTAGGCAACTGTGAGCAGTCTGGGGATGGGATGTGTCAGGCAACCCCCCCCGCTGCACTGCCCACCCACCCTCCTTGGGCTGCAGGCTCTGGGGATGCAGTGTGGAAAGCTGGAAGAGCAAACAAAGTTTTCTGGTGGAAGAAATGTTCAAGGGCACAAGGACCTCAGCTGGAAGAAGCCTCCAGGGGAGCAGCTTTAGAAGAGGATTTTTCTTTCTTGCTTGGTTCTGCTGGGAAGGGTTTGTTCAGGCTGGGGAATCCTGAGCTCAAACCAGAGGTGGGGAGAAGGGTTTGGCTGCAGTCTCCATTTCTCAGAAAGTAAAAATTGTGAGAGTCCAAATGATCATGTTAGTTCCAGGCTGAGCAGCATGGCTAGTCTGGCATTAGGGAACATCTCCTGCTCCCTCTGAGCCAGTGACTGTGAAATCTGTGGAGTGGGTGGGAGGGAAGGGAGACCAACCAGAGGCACCTGGGCATGCTTGGCAGGTGGGCACATGGGAACTGCAAGGCCAAGTGCACAGGTGTCAGGGCAATCCCATGCACAGATCCAGGCTGGGCAGAGAATGGACTGAAAACATCCCTCGGGAAAAGGATGTGGGGGCTCTGGTTGTTGAGAAGCTTCACATAAGCCATGCAGAGTGTCCTGGGCTGCATCCCCAGCAGTGGGACCACCAGGACCAGGGAGGGGATTCTCTGCTCTGCTGAGCTGAGACCCCCCTGCAGTGCTGAGTCCAGCTCTGGGGTCCTCAGTAACAGAAGGACAGGGAGCTGTTGGAATGAGTCCAGAGGAGGCTCTGGAGATACTGGGAGGGCTGGAGCAGCTCTGGAGCCAGGGGCAGAGAGTTGGGGGTGTTCATCCTGGAGAAGAGAAGGTTCTGGGGAGACCTTAGAGCACCTTCCAGTGCCCGAAGGGGCTCCAGGAAAGCTGGGGAGGGACTTGGGACAAGGGCCTGGAGGGATGAGGCAAGTGGGAATGGCTTTAAACTGAAAGATGGGAGGTTTAGGTGAGATGTAAGGAAGAAATTCTTTGTTTTGAGGGTGCTGAGCCCCTGGCCCTGGTTTCCTAGAAAAGTTGTGGCTGCCCCAGTGTTGAAGGTTGGAAGGGACTTGGAGCCCCCTGGGCTGGTGGGAGGTGTCCCTGCCCATGGAATGGAACTGCTGAGTGTCATGTTGGTAAAGTAACAATTTCTGGGTAGTAAAAGTGTCAAAGAAAACATCTGTTCCCTTGAACTTCCTCTAGGACAGTCTGTATAGCACAGTAGAGAACCCAGACACATTTACAGAACTCATTTCTATGCAGAAGTAGCACTGAAGCAAGTGATTATAGATTACAGTCTCAGTAAGTGTATTAATAGTCTCCATTCTTGTCTCCCTGTACTCTGATTTATGAAACACAAGTATTTTAAATTCTGCAAAACACTCTTCAAGCCCACACTGTTTTGTAAATATTGCATATTCTGCTTAACATGAAGTCAGCAGATGCAACTGGATACTTATAAAAACTGAGCCCCTGTCTTGGAAGGACAGAATTTCTAAGCTTGATTCCCTGAATTCTAAGGGAAAGCCAATGAACCATAAAATTCCTTATGCAAACTAAATGTCTTAATGTTCTTACTGTTTCAGAGTTATGACCTGGTAGTCCTGATTTTGCTGTGTTCTGTTTCTCACCTATATTTTTTGCATTTCATCTTCTGCAGAGACTTCCATTTAGCTTCTGTAACTGCACTGTTGATCAAATCCACCTTTTTAAAGATCAGAAACCGAGATCAGCAGTAGCTTCAGTGAGTGCTTTGTGCCTTGCCTGCGGTAGCCAGACTGCCCTTGGAGTCCCAGCAAGGACCCCAGCCCTCTGGTTTGGTGTCCTCTCACCCCAGTGCCTGTGGGCTGTCTTTTTAAGGTTGGGAAGGCTCTGAGTCCTCCAGTTTCTGGACTCTGATGGCCTAATATGGTAAGGTATGTCCTCCAGCTGCCCTGCTTTGCTGGGATGCAAGGGAAAGTTGACTAGTCAAAGGGAACAGAATAGGTGAACTTGTTCCTAGCTGGTAAGAAAGCAAAATCTTTTAATTTAGATAGCGATAATTCATCCTCTGCCTTCCTGCTCCTAGCCCAGGGTCCCAGTGGGACTGAGAGGCAATGGTTTTTCCCTGGTTTTACCCTTGAATATTGATTTGCAGCAGAGATGCAGCATGCAGCAGGAGGGAAGCTGTCTGGCCCATGGCCAAGGGAGGGGAGATGGGACTGAGCCTCACTCCAGTTGAACTGGAGAGCTTTTCATTATCTGTTAAGTAAGGCTGGGAGAAATTGGCTCCCAGGCCTGGTTATGAACAGAATGCTAGAATGGACTCTGTATGCTGTGAGGAAAGGGGCTTTTCAATGTAAATGTAACTGGCAACATAAAGTTGAATCTAAAATAGCTGAAAAATGCTGCAAGAGCACAAGCTAAGGTTTTGCTGCAGAGCTTTAAATATGGTGCAGAACAGTTTTCTTGTTCCTAGTGCTTTGGGTTCTTTGGGAGGTGGAGGGGGAAGACACAGTAGAAATTTAAATTAATTCTGCAAACAGTTTTCATGTCTGCACAGATGATTTACCTCCTGAGTTCTCCAGCCTAGTAGGCTTATGTTGGTTTTCCTTGTCTCAGTGTTTAGAGAAGGGCATCAGACTTGCTGTCTACTGTCCCTGTAGCTGCAGCATTAAAAGCAGCAGTGTGGCTGCCTGGGCCTATTTACAGCTCAGGAAAATGTTGTTTGTGCTTAAAGCCAAGCAATCCAAGTTGGTTATGTAGGCAACAGAGTTACGGCTAAATGCCTTCAGGTTTGTTCTTCTAATTCCCCCAACTGCTGAATTAGGGAGGTAATGTGAAGCAGTGCCCATGGTAGAGATGGAGTAACACAAAACCAGCTAAAATCCGAGCTCTGAGTCCTAGGAAGATGAAGCAAAATAGCAACTTCTCCAGGAATGATTTGCAAGGTCATAGACTCCTAACTATTTAAGGTAACTTTATGCTTTAACTTCTTCTTTAGTAAAACTACTCCCCCAATTTCAGCTCAGCCCGAGGTGACTGAACTTTCTCAGTTGTCATCAAGTCATTTCTCCTGGAGCAATGGAGCTGAGCTTGGCAGCACATCAGATCCCACCAGATACCTTGGCGTTTGCTGGCATTGCTGGGAGGCTGCTGCAGTCACTTCAAATGATCCCATGACACTCCAGGGTCTTGTCCCTTTCCCTACATGGCAGTCATCCCTCAGGTGTCCCAGGATCCTTTTGCTTTCTTCCTAGAAGGAACCAGGAAGCAGAGCTGGACGCAGGGTGATGGATGGGGTGGCAGTAGATTGGCTGCACCAGGAGACAGGAGCAGTCCTGCTCAGTATCCATTTGTCTGTGTCCCACAGACAGAATAAATCTCTTAGTTTATACCTATTTTTGTTTATAATTGTAGTCCATTTAAAGATTACCAGCATCTGTTTATCTTACTCATGTAAAGGAGTGTCATGTTAATTTTTGTTCAAAACTGTCAAACTCTGTCTCACCCGATGTGCTCAAAATGAGAGAGAGGAAAAATATCTCCAACTGCTTAAGTACTTACAGGTTCTCTGCTGCTCTGGGAGCTGAGGCTCAGACTTGGTTGTCAGTCATCCAGCAGGCACAGGGAGGATGTTTTTCCTGATGTGGCTGAAAACATCCTTTAGAAAATGTCATCTGCTGGATTCAAATTCCTGCATCCAGCAGCAGATGTGTGGGCAGCCCCTGATGGCTGTGCCATGGTCACAGGGGTGTCTGCCCAAGGGAGCAGGTGGGCTGGTGTGGGCAGGAGGAAGTGGGTGCAGCAGATGGCACTGGAATGTGCTCCCTTCAGCCCCTCTCACCCCTCTGCTGGTGCTGCCTTCATCAGCTCAGTGGCAAAGCCCCTGGGAAGCTCACAGTCCATGTGGCCTGCAAGTGCCATGCAGGCTGGTGCAGTCCCCACTTTAGGGAGTGAATGATTTCTCTCTTAGATGTGACCATAAGGAGCAAAGAGCAGAAGCTGTATTGCCAGATGGTTAACAAGGAATCAAAGAGTATTCTGCATGGGTTTGGAAAACTTAAGTCAGATTCCCTGGCAATCAAATATACTGTGGACAAACTACCACTGTAGGAAAAATTGTGTGTTCCAGTGATGCAAGTGTGGTGATGCTGTTTGTCCCCCTTGTTTTTAAAGGTCACTTTTTGTTCTGATTTTTTATCCTCTAGTATACTGCTCTTTAGGAAAAAAAGCTTCGTATTTGGAATGTTGTTGGTTTTTTACTCTTGGACCTGGATTTTCCCTATGAGAAATAAAATAGTTGGGCAGAAGCTATTTCATTATTGGTATGTGGTGATCTAGAGACCTTAAGATGCAAAACTCCTTCCTGGCAGGGATTTTCTACCAGCTTTGCTTTAATTCAGGCCTTGTCACATTTTCTTTACTCAGTTTAGTAGGTACCTAGAATGTAGCTAAACCTGGGCACTGCTGTGAGTTACACACACACAGAACTTTTTCCTCACTCTGAGATTTCATCCTTGGGAATGAACATAACCATCTGCTTCACAGTCTGCTGCTGCTGAAGGAAGACCAGGAATAGGCTTGAGGTGGAATTAGATAGCAATGTTTCGAAGTTCTCCATGAGTTTGGCCAGCAAGACTGGAATATTGCTTTGTGCCAGCCAGTCCCCTCCACAGAGAGCTAAGGGAAAGGTTTTGCAGAGGGGCTGAGGCAGGCAGGAGCTATGCAGGGACAGATGAATTTAAATAAAGAGCAAAATGGATCATGACTCTTCTTGTGAGTGCCTCAAGATTTCTATTTCTCTCTGTCATATTTTGGAAAGTCCCTTAGCTTGAAATAGCTGTGTTTGCATCTGGTTCTTATAGGAGTGTTTGCTTCTCAGTTTCCCTGACATGGGCTGTTCCTGGCTTTGCAGATTTCTGCTGCCTCCCTGTGCTTAACTCATCCTCCTTGGGCTGCTTCATCCTGTGTAAGAACCTGGGACTGGGGAAGAGACCTGCAGAGTATATCTGACAAATGTCTTTGATTAGAAAATATTATATTTTAACACTGGGGTATCCTTAACAGTAGTAACTGGATGAAATAACTTGATTTTTGACATTAGCAATACTCTAAACTGGACTTCTGTTTGGACAGTGGAAAGCATATCTCTGGATTTTATTATGTAGCTTTTTTTGACCAAAACATAGAGCAGAGGAGGCTGAGGGGAGACCTTGTGGCTCTCTGCAGCCCCCTGAGAGGAGGTTGGAGCCAGGGGGGGTCGGGCTCTGCTCCCAAGGAACAAGGGATGGGACAAGAGGAACTTTTGGCACAACTCAAGTTGTTCCAGGGGAGGTTTAGGTTGGAGCTGGGGAACAATTCCTGCCTGGAAAGGGTTGTCAGGGCCTGGCCCAGGCTGCCCAGGGCAGGGCTGGAGTCCCCATCATCCCTGGAGGGGTTTCAGAGCCCTGGAGATGTGGGGATGAGGGACATGGGGCAGGGGTGGTTTCTGAGGTTTTATATTTAAAATGTGCTATTCTCAGCTCACACTAAAATTACTTCTACTGCTTAATGCTAATCCAGGTATGCCTAATGGCTATAGCTGCCAACCTTTTAATGATAAATTTAGTGATGGGGAACAAAAAGTGGGAGAAGTGTGATGCCATACATGCAATTATAGACTGTCAGCTGCTGTGTGTGTGTTTGGGAGGAGAGGAAGATCCTTTCCTTCTGCTTCCTATCTGCGAGACACAACACCAGATCTGCTCATGGGGATCCCAGTCAGGGCACTGCAGATGAAATCCTGTTCACTTCTATGGTTTACATCCATTTATGGCAAACTGCTGCAGTGCCTTCTCATCACATTTACAACACAGCTTATTGCCTGACCAATAATTTCTTTGCTACAGCCCTTCAGCCTTCTGTTGCTGAACAACCATTGCTGCCTTTTCATTCCTAAATAAACCCTGCAAAGCTGTAATTGAACCTGGTTAAGCTTGCTTACCATTTTAAAGTAATTTATTTACAGTATTTTAAAGTGGTCTTTTTAATAGTGTGTATTTTTTATCAACTTTTGATTATCCAAAATAACAGAAAATGTATAAGTGGGTTGGGTGTAGTAGAGCTGCTACAGCTTTGCCCCTGAGCTGTCCTGCATCACAGCAGCTGCTCTCCAGCTCTCTGAATTCTCAGTTGTGTCTGCAAACTGGATTTCAGTTCCTAGGTCACAGAGTTAACTCCTGGGTTAAGTAGCAGTGCTGCAGTTTCCCAGTCAGCACAGAAATGAGACAAAACCTGCAGAATTTCTTTGCACAGAAAGCAATGGGTTCAGTGACTGCAGGGGTGAGAGCAGGAGAGCTGACAGGGCTCAGCCTTTTCTTTGCAGGGGAATTGCTTTCCAAATATTGATAATACTCTAGAGAGGTTTTACTGCAATATCCCACACAGAGGATACAGGTGTGCAGGTACCTGAGGTGCAGCCATCACCTTCATCTGACTGTGGAACTCTGTGGGGCAAAACCAAACCAGGTTCCTAGTCTCTCAGCCCCAGACTCAGCCTGATCACAGGCTTTCCCTCAGCACATATGGGTACAAGTTCCTGCTGGGGAGATTCCAGTTGGACAGAAGGGGTAAATTTTGCACCATGAGGGCAGTCAGGCATTGGAATGATCTCCCAGGGAAAGTGGTAGATTCCTCCACTTTGGACAGTTTTAAGTTTTAGCCAGACAGGGTGCTGAGACATCTCAGATAAATGACAGTATTGCCTGGAAGGGTTGGACCAGAGGATCTCTGAGGTCCCTTCCAACCTGACAGTCTGTGATTCTATAAAATAACTCTCAAGTCTGATTTGCTTCTATTGGAAGTGGAACAGGAGTAAGAAACCCTTCTAGGGGCAAAGCTGTGATACCATTCAGTGTGTTCAAAGACTGTGCATTATTTAAGGCTGGAGTAATCAGAAATATAGGATGTTCCAAGGTGAAGAGAATCACAGGGTTTATTAAACTTTGCCCCAATATAAATGTTATTACAAAAGAGATTCTTAGTCTATGGATTTCAGCTTTGTATGCCACTCCAGTAATGTGAAAGCAATAGGGAATCTAATCTTGACTCTCTCCTCTGCATCAATACTTAATGGTTTTTTCATGTTTAAAATAAGTTTCTGTGGACTTTTTACAGAACTACTTAAGACCTAGAGCAATTATTTTACAGGCATATACAGGATTTGTAGCCTGGCTCTTGGAAGCAACTGCCAGGGTAGT
Organism: Calypte anna; assembly: GCF_003957555.1. NCBI lineage: Eukaryota > Metazoa > Chordata > Aves > Apodiformes > Trochilidae > Calypte > Calypte anna. Next base: position 4,020,891 of record NC_044271.1, read on the forward strand.
TTATTTCTGTTTCTGCAGAGAAGTGTCATGTGAATAAATGTGGCTTTAGAGTTGATTTAGTATTGAATTAGTATTGCATAAAATATGGATTACACATTTCAGTGTTTCCCTGGGCTGGAACATGACTCAACACACAAACAGCACACTTCCCTTCTGCAGGTGGCAAATCCACAAGTGAGGGTGGGGATTTTTTTTTTTTTATAATGTGCTTAAAAATACCAACTACTCTCCCTCATTCTTCAAGATTTATTAGAATCCTGGTCTCCCAAGAGAGCTTCTCCTTTCTTTACTTCTGCAGTCCTGGAGATCATGCCATGGGCTCACATCACCCCTGAGCATCAATCTGCACCATTGGCTTCTACCTTTGTTTCCCATATTTATCTCCTGCAGGTTGGAAACTTACACTGCTGTTTAAATTTATTTTATTAGTGTCATATTCTGTAGCTGAAGATTTTCAGTGTGGGTAAAAGGAGTGTTTATATTTTTCCCCTCTAATATTTAGCTCAGGGTTTCATCTTCTTTGTTGGACGTGGGTCCTTTCCTCTAGCAAATTAAACTGGGTGCCATTTTTTTGTTGTGGAAATGCTCCTGGAAGATGATTTATTTTGCTCATCCTTCTGGTAGCTGTATAAATATTCCTTAGCAAATTAAGCAGCACCACAGCTTTAGCACAGCCCAGGCTGCTGGTTCTTCCTGAGGAATCTCCTTAGCAGACAGAAACAGATCTAAACCAAGACCTTGAACACTACAGTGAGGGCAGCAGTGCTGCAAGGCAGGGGGGTTTCCCACCTACACAGGGGAGTGCTTGAAAGTAAAGTGTATAGAATGGGAGGAAGAAACCCATAAATCAGGCACTTTTGTTGAAATAAAGCTGAAAGGTGGCCTGTTTTGCCATATTGCATCACATTCTTCTTTCTCCTGGCTAATACAAGGATACTAATTCTCATGCCACTCCTCTTTAAAATGAATTATTGTCCACCAAGATGTGTTTTGTCAATCTGTGAGGCAGCTGCACTGGATGACTAATTAACTTAATTGGGAGGGAAGAGAAAGCTCAGTTTGTGTTTTGGTTTGAGGCTCAAGCTGTGAGTTCTGTGCTTAAACATTGATTTTGGAGCTTTCCCAGCCCTCCTCAGTAGGACCATGAGCACAGAGGGATGCAGCAACATTGCTAAAGGACTGAATGGGAGGGGAAGGGAAGCAAAACCCTGCAATTTTGAGCTGCTGAACTCCACCTTGGTGACTAAGCTGGGTTTTGTCAGCCTGGGACTTGTGATTAAGACATTCCAGCCTGCTGGTGGCCACACAGGTTAGCCCAGTTTCACTTGCTGTTTTGAAACCCCTGAAACTGAGCCTAGTGCCAAAGGATAAGCCATGTGTGCAAGTTCTATAAATATGCATTTAAAACATCTGAATTACCTTGTCACTGTAGAGAGTCTGCTCTGGGCTGCTGGGAGAGGTGGAGGTTGGGGGTGATGAGTGCAACAGATGGAGGCTGGAAAGATCAAGGTCCAGCCACAGTCTCCTTGCACAGCGGGATGCCTGTCACTACCTTCTTGTGTGTCTGGACTTCATTTCCATACCTTTAAAAGGGAATGTAGAAATATTGCCAGGCAGAATTAAACCACTCCAAACTTTTCTTTTTTCCCCCACCCCCTGCAGTCAGTGAAGACTGACTCTCCTCCTTCCTCAGGATGGGGTACCAAGTAGAAAGCTGAATTCACTGTGTCTTTCCCAGACAAGGACAACCTGGCAGACCTGTTGCCCTCTCTCCATGGTCCCACAGGGATGCTGCATTGGGTTGGGTTGTGAAGGTGCTGGGTGACAGGGAAGCTGACACAGCTCCTGCTCCCAGCAGCCTGCCACGGCCAGTGTCAGTGAAATCACCCGGGTGCCAAGAGCTGTGCAAGAAAGGGCAATATCAACAGAGATCAACAGAGAGATACCCAAGTGTAACAATGCTTTTAAGATGTCTTTATATAGATATTCCTCTGTGCTTGCTAGGAAATGTTTGATGATGAAGCAGCCTGTGGCACTGGAGCAGAGTGTTGGCTGCAGGTGGGTTCACTCCAGGCACCCAGGGATTTGGTCAGCAGCCTCTTTGGGTGGGTGGGAATGAGTCTGGATGAGGACAGGTCCTCCCGGGTGCTCCTGGTGGGTTAACACTGCCTTACTGGAACTGACCTAGTGCAGATTACCTGGGATGATGCTTTTACGGCAAGGAAAAATAATAGAGTACCAACATTATGGTTAAATCAGTGCTCAAACTGCATCTCTGAGGGCATTTTTCAAGAGACCACCCCCTGTGCTCATTCAGATGGGCCAGAAGGGATCCTCCCTCCTTTCCAGCAACTGATTTTGCCATCTCTGAGACCCTGCAGAGCAGCTTCCCAGGGAGCTCTGCAAAGAGCCAGCTGGAAGTTTGATGGGAGAGGTACACACAGTCCCCACCCTTTCTCCTGAGCTCCCAGCTCCTCCTCCTCCATCCCAGCCACTCCTTGGATGAGGGCAATCCCCCTGCCCCTTCTCACAGCTTCATGAAGGCTCCAGAGCAAACAACAAAACCCCTGTTGTGCTGCAGGCGTGTCCTCCCATCACCAGCATGAACTGAACTGCTCCATGGCCTCTCCACCATCTCCCTTTGTCACAACCACAGCACGCAGCCTGGAGCTGGAACCTCAGCTCTGCAAAGTGCCCTCAGCCCGTCCCTGACCTCCTGCTCGCAGCCAGCCAGGCCTTGGGAGCTTGTTCAGTATTTTCTTTCCTTCCCCCCCTCTTTTTTTCTTTTCTTTTTTTTTTTTTCTTCCCTTTTCCCCCTACAAGTGGCAGCCCAAATCCCAAGCTGAAAGTGAATCGCTGCTGCTGGCTGCCCTCCAGCATTCCTGGCAGAGCGAGTCAGGATCTGGAATGTCAGAAGGCAGCAGCGGGAGGGCCGGGAGAAGCCTTCGCCTTCGTGTGGGTAACGGCGCCGGGAGGAGGAGGAGGAGGAGAGGAGGACAGAACAAAACACAACTTCATCTGGACTGCCCCTTTCCAAACCAACGTTTGTTCCTGATTTATGCTTTCACATTTCTCTCAGAGCGTGCAGCTCTGCACAGAGCTCGCAGCAGCGCTCCCGAGTCAGACAGGTTTGGGGGTTCTTTCCCTTTTTTTTTTTTTCTTTTTTTTTTTGTTTGCAAAAGCTTTGTGTTTTGATAAACCCAGTGGTTTTCTGGTGCTTCTCTGTTGAGCCGGGAGTTTTTGGCTCCTGCAGTTTTGGAAGGAGATCTCTCTGGTCCTGCAGCACACCCAGGACGAGGGGAAATGTCCTTTTGTGGAGCCACCGGGTTGGTGCCGGGCTGGTGAGACTGGCACGGAGCAACGCTGGAGCACAGCAAGTCCTTGACACTTTCTCCTCTCCTCTTTGCGGACAAGAAGCATCGTGGAGCCTGAACTCTCCCTGCAGCAGATTAATGCCTAAAATTATACACCCTAAACAGCAGGGTTTAATTACCAGAGCTGTGAACAGTTTAATTAGTTTGTTTTGACCTTGGAAGAAAGACCTGCCCAGCGTAGAGCAACAGGAGAGCAAGACTTGTATTGCTTCTCCAAGACAACCAGCCCGAGAGGCCATGTCGTCCTTGTACACCAGGAGTAAGGAATACACCCGGAGCAGGAAGGCTCAGTCAGACTCTCCCCCGTCATCTCCTTCCCCCATCGCAAAGACGCTCAGAGTAAGCAGCCTTTTCCTTTCTGTTTTACACGGAGATCTGCTGGGCACCTGTCGGTGGCAGTGGTGTTGTGTTGTCCTGCCCTTGGAGACCTGTGTCTGTGGTTTGCTTGGAAAGGAGGATGGTTTCAGTGAAACTCGGGAAGGTGCCTCTGCAGCAACAGGTTTTCAGTGAGCTGCAAAAGTCCTCGCACTGAGATTGTTTGGAATGGTGGCTCTAGGGAGCTGCTGTCGTGGTAGTTTCCCCGTGCCCTGCTGTTCACAGGAACATCCCTCTCCTGGTGGGCTGTGGCTGGAAGAAACCCTCACCTGTGACAGTGAGGGAAAACCTGACCAGCTTGTTAAGCCACATTTGTCCATCCCCACTTGTTGTCTTTGCCCCTTGGGGTGGGGCTGACCTGTGGTGTAGTTTAGTAATTTCAACAAGAGCAAAAAAATGAAGGAAACCACCTGTAGCAGGAGGCAAGGCAGGGAGCTGGTCCTCCTAAAGGGAGAGCTGGATCTGTCTCCCCGGGGGTGTGAAAGTTTGGGACATTTCATAAGAGCATTGCTGGCAGCTCTGGAGTCATATGAAGGGGCACCACGAAGCACTCCGGGTCCCTGTCATTACACAGGCAGTCCCTTCACTGTTGAGAAATATTATCATGCTGAAGTCAAAGCCTGGAGGAATTAGTTTTTAGAGGCAGGCTAATTTTAGATGTAAGTGTTGAGTTAATCTGTGCGCTGGTGGTAGCTCAGATCTGACGTGCATTGTCTGTTCCTTCTGAGGTGACAGATCTTAGTTGGGAAAAAATTGCCCAAAAGATGTAAAAAGGGTTTTGTGGTGTTCTGGAAGCTGACCTCAGGAACTTCATCCTCGAGGGCTTTCATGGCTGCTGGTTGCCCCTGGGCTGTTAAATGTTTAACCCCTGGCACACGGGTCTCTCCTTCCTTCCCATCTGCTATCAGACCATCTCTGGGGAGATTTGAGATAACACAAACCCATCTCCTGTGTGCTCAGAGGGACTCAGCTGGGTTTATAGCTGTGCTTGCCAGTTGCCCTGCAAATTGCTACAGGATTGATAATCACTTAATAGCAGGTGGGGAACCCTTCAAATGTGTTCTTAGTGAGTTAAGCTAAAAAGGTTTTAATTTCTTTCAAAGCCCAAGTTGTTTAAAATCAGTCGTGTTCAGTGTACACAGACTGAGTCATCCCCCTCACCCCCCTCCTTGTGTATTTAAGTGTGTAAACAAGTGACAAGCATCTCGCAGGAGCTGTGGCTGCCAGTTCATGGGCTGCTGCTCTCTGCTTTGATGCAAACTCCCAGGAGGTGCTGGTGTGCTCTGGCAGTGCCTGGGATGGGGCTTTGGGCTCTCCCACTGTTTTGTCCACCATCCTTCCTTCCCTTTGCACACTGCTCCTTCTGCTCTTGCCATCTGATATTTTTTGTACTGAAAAAGACCATCCAAACTTAAACCCCTGGTCAGGATGCACGTCTGCTGTTGGTTTAATGGTTGCTGCATCCCTCTGGCTGCCATCACTCCATGGCTCTTACTTGTTTCTCAAGAGACTCTTCATCATTCTTCTCGTTATGGCCGTATTTATGGGTTTTTCCCCTCTGATGTTAGATCACTCCCTCATTAAGCCACCTTCCGTGCCCATTACTTGAGCTTTCAAGCTGAATTTTTGTCAGTAAGGGCTTGGCAGTAAAGTTTTAAGTATACTCCATGGTCTGCCCTGATTGATTTTATTCTGCCTTTCACTGGAGTGGCTGAAGGAGCCACACTAAGTGTGGTATGGGATGCAGGAGCATCACCTTTTACGAGCCATATGTTTTCCCCAGTCAGTGCATAGTAATACCTGAATGTAAAAACCAACAGTTGCCAAATTGCTGGCTCTGGTAGAGAGAGGCTCCACATCCAGCCCAGGGGGCTCTGAGCAGTGATTACCATGGCAGCATTTGCTCTCCCCTGGGTGCAGTTTCTTGACGGGGACACAAATGTCTGTGTCTGTCTCTAGACACAGAGTCTAGAGTTTGCTTTGTAAAGCAAATCTTTTGGGGGGGAAATAAAGTTAATGTACAGAAATGTTATCTGTCGGAGCTGCAGGTGCTTGGCATGTGAATAAAACCAGTCTGGCTTAGATGTTAATACATAAATAAAGTATATGAAGTCTGACCAAGCCAGACTTCTTTTAATCAATGGAAAATGTCCAGGAGTCCTGAGGGGTTGGTAGAAACACCTAATCAGGGTCTGGCCTGTCCAGAGGTTTAAACAGAAGGATGTCTGATGATCAGTCTTCACCCCACAAGAGCTTTTGCAACAGGTTTAATCCTGTTTCAGATCCTGGAGGTAGGAGGTTTACACTCCCCTTAGGCAGAGCTGTGTGAATCCCCTGGCCTGCTGTGCTGCCACTGCAAACGTGTTAGGAAATAGAGAGATTTATGAAAACATTTCTCCAGAAAACTTTTATCTTCCTGGGTTTCCGATTAGCACCTTGGACTCATTCTAGTTTTGATTAAAGTGATGCTACATAGACTGAAATAGGGTCAGTAAGTTGTCTTGTGACATTTTCTACCTCATTTCTGGACTGCTGACAAGTGATGCAGTGCTGGTGGAAAAGATGAGCTCCTCCCCCATGAGCCCAGAGAACAGTGTGGGATACTGGAACTTGAACTTCAAGGCAATTAACCTCAGTCTGTGTTCTGCAGCACCCAGTGTGTTTACTTCTCAAGCCTTACGTTCTTCAGATGGGTATCAGTGCAAAATCCTTTTGTTCTCTGGGGTCGTTCAGGTTTTTCTGAGTTTTCCTCTGTAAATGTCCATATCTGGAAGCAGACTGGGAACTTCCAGTCATCCTCTAGGGCACCACCCAGTCCATATTCCCTGCTGTGACTCAGTAGCCAGATGATGCTCCTGTCTCTGGCTGCATCTGGATGTATAAATAACAGAGGTCAGGGCATGTGCTGTGACCCACAGGGTGAGTGGTTTGTGTCCCTCAGTTAAACTCTCTGCTTCAGCTCTCTTCCCGTCCAAGGAGCAGAGCAAATCCATCCAAGCCACAGCAGGGAGACTGTTAACTGTTGAAGGATCTGAAGGGTCATGGACAATTAAGAAAGAAGCCCAAGATGGAACACTAAAGCCTTGTTTAAAACTCCCTCCACCTGGGGCATTCTCATGATGAAGAGATTTAGGAGCAGAAATCTTCTCGGCTTGTGCCACTTGGCCCTTTGTCTTTTATTTCCTCATGTCTGGAGAGTTGTGTGTAAGATCACATTGCTTTGCAGAATTAAAGTTTTCACCAATAAAATTTGATCCTTTGGAAAAGAAGAAAAAAAAATTTTAAAAGAGCAACAAACCCGGGTTACTAAATTTAAAATACAATCCAGCGTGACGTTTTCCATGGTGAATTTTATCCCCAGGAGACAGTGGTGATAAACTGCAGCTGCTGCCAAGCCAGTGGTCCAGGCGAGAGGGAAACTGAGGCACAGGCTGGCAGTCACACAAACTATTGTACAAGTGCAGAATATTCAGACATGTTTGGGACAGCAGGAGATGTGGTTGCTGGGCTGTTGCAGCCATATGTGTTTGTTTCTGATTAAATACGTGCTAGCTGTACCAAAAGCCATGGGATCTCTTGGAACCAGCTGCCAAAGCCACTATTCCATCATGGAGAACCTTTTAATATTATGCTTCAGTAACAGCAGTTTTTATTAAACAAAGTTTGCTGATTTATAGTATGTGAGAACCCATTTTGCATCAGGCTTTGGGGAGTTGGAGGTTACATGGAGGTGGTTTGGCTGCACTGGATTATTAATGATCTCCATGGGATTTTTTAATCCCTGCACTCACACAGCTGCACACGCATTGTGGGGGCAGCACCATCCATCACATCTGCTCCAGAAAAGGGGATGCTGAGGCAAACAGCAGCTCTTGGGTCAGCACAGCAGCCTGGTGAGGAAGGCAGTGACCTCAAATACCTGTATCACCAGCAGAGTTCAACTTCTGATTGCTCTGAACCCCCTGGAAAACCAAACTTGATCCCTCCTGTACCTGACTTGAATGGAAATGTGGCTTGAGGGGAATGGTGATCCAGGTCATAAAATCCAAGCATGTCAGGTTGGAAAGGACCTCGAGGATTATCTGTCCAACCATTCTAAAAGTATTGTTTATCTGAGATGTCTCAGCACCCCATCAAGCTGAGACTTAAAACTTTCCAGACTGGGAGAATCCACCACTTCCCCTGGGAGACCATTCCAGTGTCTGGGACTGTCCTCATAGGGAAAAATTTTCTTCTTGTGTTCAAATGGAATCTGCCCAGAAGCAACTTGTGCCCTTTGCCCCTGGTCTTGTCCATGGAATTCCTTGTAAATTGGGAGTCTCCATCTTCTTTGTATCCCCTATTTAAGTACTGGAACATAAGGTCAAACCCACAGAGCTGGGTCTGAGGAGCAGACGTGTACCAGGCAGCTTTCCTCATTACTTTTCCTCCTGGCCCAGCTCTGGGAAGACCTGGCTACAGCACCCTGACCCAGGTTGTCCTTTCTGTGGCCACCAGCACAGCCAAGCACCTACAGCTGGGCAGGTGCAGGGACATGGAGCTGTGGAACAGCAGGAATGCAGTGGCCTTGGTGTGTAAGAGGGAAGGAGCTGGCCCCAGGAGCAGCTGGCTTTGTTTACATTGAATTTCTGAAAGAGGACTCGCCAGGATGATATTTGCCAGTGCAAGAACAAATCTGAGAGGTTCCTAAAACTTCCCCTCTGGATTAAGGAAAGGGAGGCCAGGAGGGCTGGTGGGCTCCAGCATTTTGGTAAATTGTGGTTATTCAATCGGCTGCGTTGATCAGGATCACTGAGGCAAAACACACCAGAATAAATTGCTTGAGAACTATCTTAAAATAGTGCACATTTTCCTGAGGTTGGCCAGTTGGAGATAAAAAAGCATAAAATGTTCCCAAAGCATCTATTTTTTTTTCCATGTAAATGGTAGAGTTTTTCTGTGTTTGCTGGGTCAGATCCCAGCCGCAGAAGAACACAATTGGAAGCAATTAGGCCAATTTCTGACTTGGCAGGAGGCAGTGGCCAATCCCCCTTCTGGCACTGCCTTTCAGGGCTGTGTTTCATCTAAACCTTCCACGAGAAATTTGGTTTTAATTATGCTTTACTAAACTCCCAACAGCTGTAAGAGTTTTGGAGTTTTTAAGGGAAGGCTCCTACCCTCCCCAGTCTGAGCACACCTTTAAAATCCCTCTGACGTTCCTGGTGCTGTGCAGCATCCCAGCACTTCAGGGCAGTGAAGCCACAGCCAGTCCTGAGCTGTGCCCTTTTCCCTTGGGGTTGAACATCAGCATAGGGAACACTGGGGGAGCAGGAGGAAGCTGGTTGTGCAGGACAGTCAGTCCTTTGCAGTTTTTCTTAGGTCCCAGCTCAGATGTTGCATGTTTTGCCAGCCCACCTGGGTTGGATCCTCTCTGACCCTGTCTGGGGGGTTTCCAAAACCAGCTGAACCCCTTTGCTGTCTTTCATCACACCCAGCACTACCTGAATGTGCTGCTCACAATGAGATGGACCAGAGGAATCATAGAACCACAGACTGGTTTGGATTGGAAGGGACCTTAAAGCCCATCCAGTTCCAACCCCCACACCATGGTCAGGGACACCTCCCCCAGCCCAGGGTACTCCAAGCCCCATCCAACCTTCAACACTGCCAGGGATGGGGCAGCCACAGCTTCTGGGGGCAACCTGGGGCTCAGCGCCCTCACACCAAACAATTTCCTTCTAATGTCTAACCTAAATCTCTCCTCTTTCAGTGTGAAACTGATCCCCCTCATCCCATCCCTCTAGGCCCTTGTCCCAAGTCCCCAGCTTTTCTGGAGCCCCTTCAGGCACTGGAAGGTGCTCTAAGGTCTCCCCAGAACCTTCTCTTCTCCAGGCTGAACACCCTCAGCTCTCTCCCCCTGGCTCCAGAGCTGCTCCAGCCCTCCCAGCATCTCCAGGGCCTCCTCTGGATTAATTCCAACAGCTCCATGATCCTGCTGGAGGAAGGATTATGTGATCCCTCAAGTGAGAGGTCCAAGATTTGAGGATTACCAGAGACTTGCAAGTGTTCCTGTAAGTGTTCTGTGCTTTGGAGTTGTCCATTCCCTGGGGTGTCCTGGTGCTCTTCAGGAGTGCCAGGGGCTTGGCTCGGTGCCGTGCCAGTTTCGGAACCAGGACAGCTGCCTCCAGTGCCCAGCATTTCCCTGGGGTCCTCCTCCCCCCACCCCGAGCCCCGCAGTGACCTGACCCTGTTAAGATTGCAGGAAGGATAATTCCACAACCTGACGCTTTCCTGGCTGTTAATGTTTCTAGTCAAACGTTTACTCCCAGGGGAAGTGAAGGAGTCTGGGCAAGACTGACAGGGCTGCTCCAGATCAGCCCCAGGAAGGAAAAAACCCAGCACAGAGGAACAGCCAGTCCCCTGGTTCCTCAGCATCCCCTTTTTCTCCTTAACACACTGCACAGTGGTCAGTTAAGGGAAGGGAAAGCTGTGTCCTTCACCAGCTCAGTCAGGGAGCACGTTTGGTGCCTCAGCAGCTGTTTCTTTACCTCCAACTTCCCCTTCCAGAAATCATAAAATCATAGAATGGCCTAAGTTGGAAGGGACCTTAGAGATCATCTGCAGCCTCCCTGACATGGGCTGGATGGTGCTCCCAGGTTCTCCCATCTCGTAAAACAGATCATTCCCTTTTTAGAGTCACAGAGGCAAATGCAGCCCAAAATGCTTCATCTCATATCCATCACAGGAAGAGTTTTAAATGCAATAAGCATGGTGGGGTTTTTTCCCCTGTCCTCTTCCCAGCAGCTGTGCTTAAAGTGATTCCTTCCTTATCCCCCCCTTCTTTTGCAGAAGCACTTTCCTGCTCTCCTTGCCTATGGAAATTATTTCTTTCTTTGGAGGAAAAAAAGAATTAAAATGATTTTTCCCTCCTCCGTGCAGACTAGCTGTAGAGAAACAAGATAAACCAGGTGCCTCGAGTTGCCAATGAGTGGGTGTGAGTCCCTGTGCCTGGTTAGGGCAGGCCCCCTATTATCAGGGGGCCAATAAAGGTGGGACACACACCCACAGAGAGGAGCTTACTCTTGTGTGAGGCAATGCAGAGGCTAGCAGCTCATCGAGCCCCAGGAGCAAGAAAGGCTCTTCCCGCTACAACTAGCTTAGGGACCTGCTCAGCTTTGAGTGCCTGGTTCCACCTTGCCCTGCCCAGCCACGTGTGGATTCTCCTGCCCCGTTCAGATCCATCAGCAGGTGTGCTTATGGAAATCAATGCAAGCTCTCTGTTAAGTGGATTACTTGCCTCCCTGTTTGTCATCACTGAAGGGGATTACCATAAAGTGCACAAATCACTTTCAACAAGAGGCTCGTTAATTGCTTCCTAATTCCCCACTCCTGCTCAGAGGGCAAATTAAATGGGAGCTGTCAGGCAGCCCAGGGCTGTCAGAGAGACAACTGTCAGGAGCTCTGCTTCCAAAAACCCTGGAATCAGCAGCCAGTGTGTTTGTAGCTCAAAGCAGGAAATCTTTTTAGTGCTCACCCTGGCCCAACAGGAACTGCTGCTCAGCTTCCAGGAGCTCAGCTGGTACCAAGGGTGGCCCAAGCCAGGGCTGTTGGGACAAGCAGGCCATGTCCTGGTGACAGTGGCAGGCCACATCCTGGTGTCCCAGTGACAATGGCAGGCATGTCCCTGTGTCCTGGTGACAACAACAGGCACTGCCACACTTCTGGCTGCATGAGAAACTTCTCAGACAGCGTCCAACATTGCTTTGGAAGTGCAGCAGGAGGCAGCTAGGTGGAAAGCCATCTGATGTCCCTGTGGGTGACTTCTCACCTGCTGAAGCTTTTGGCACATGGAGAGAGAGAGTAAATAAACCAGAGCTGGACCCACTGCCATGGCTCACAACCCATGCCAGCACAGGGACAGGCTGCTGGAACTTTGGTGGCCATCTCTGCAGCACAGGGCTGGCACCTGGACCTGCTCTGAACCCAGCTGCCGGTGAGCTTGCAGGGTTTGGGGTTTCCTTGTCCTTTGGAGCTTTGCATTTATCACCTTCAGCAGCTGAATGTGTTGTCCATCCGTGAGGCTTCAGCATGCTGGGTTCATCAGTTCCTCTCTTTGGTACTGGTCAATTCACAGTGTCCCCTGGCAGAGGGCTGTGCTGGTCCCTCAGGGAATCCTTTGCTGCAATCAGGACTCAAGATGAGGGTTACATGAGGTTACAGGATGTATTAAAACCTTCAGAACATGCAGTAGGGAGCTAGGTCCTTGCATCCCAAGGAGCAGAGGGCAAAGCCCATGGGATCCTCTGGCTCGGAGTTGAGAGGCCACAAGGTTGGGTCTGCCCTCTTCTTCCCTGTCATGAGGTGACTTCATTCAGCTGCCCGTGGTGGGTGCCCCAGATACCTACCCAGGGATGGGAGCCACTGGGTGGGTGCCAGGCAGGAGCTCTGAAGTTCTCAAGCCCCATGGGGCAGGAAGGCAGCAGCCCTGGCAGCCAGCACCGTGTTTGGGGCCAGATTTAGTGGCATGTCCAGGCAGTGCCAGCTCCAGACAAGTGTGTCTGGGCACTAAAAACCTGACCTCTCATCTTGTCTGTAACATCCTTGTTCTTGCATTGACTCTTGTGTTTATTGAAAAGGATCTAGGGAAAAAAACTGGTAGCACCTGCAAGTGGTTTGTGCTTGCTTAGAGAAGTGACCCTGCTAATAAAACTTGCTGGGGAATATTGGGCTGGATTTCCAGGTCAAGAGATTGAAGAAGAGTTTGCACCTTGAATTTGTGTAAACGTCTTTACACAAGAGAAAGAATCCTTGTGGAGCAGGAGGAGACAGGTTGGTGTGGGGTGTCCTGCAGGACACCTCTGCCAATACCATTTCATCAGTTGTGGGAACAAGCTGTCCAATCCCAAAAACTCGACAGATAACAAAAAATGGTGGTTTCCCACAGCCAGGCCCTGTAGGATATTGTAGGATATGTAGGATATTTGCCAAGCAAAACGCTGCAGCCTCCCCTCTGCCTTCATTGCCCCAGATCACCTTTGGGTCACCAGCACCGTGGGGCTGCAGCCGAGGCAGCGCTGGGGACGGTGCCACTGAGCTGGAGGGTGCTGGGAGAAGAAGAACCTGACCCCCACTTCAACCATCAGGTCCAGGCTCAGGCTGGTGTCAGGGTCCTCTCCCTTCCCTTCCTTCCATCAGAAACTGCATGTTTCTGATGTGGATCTTCTCACTGAGGTGAAGCTTTTCCTCACAGGGGGGTTGTTGCCCAAGTACTGCTGGTGATTTCCTGACATTCAGGCAGCAAGCTCTGCACACCGAGGGGCTTCATCCATCCCTCCCTCCCACCATCCCAGGCATAGGGCAGTGATCAAAGCCAGGGAGAATAATATGGTTTTCAAAGGGAAACAATAGATTAGGTTTGATTCAGAGGAATGGATTTCAATTCTGAAGAGCAAGGTTCAGTAGGTTTTAGGTTAGCAAAGGAAATGAAATCTGAGATGTTTCAGAGAAGCTGAAGCAGTCAAAAAGGTTCTGGCAGGGATCACAGCTCCCCAGTTTGGCCATGGGAAACGGTGGGGTTTGGCTTGTTGTGAGCTGGGTGCTTGTATCAGAGGTAGGAAATTGCTGCTACTCTGCTGTTCTTTAGCCTTTAATTCTCCTCATTATTAATTGCCTTTTTCTTCTTTTTTTCTTTTCTTTTTTTATTTTTTCTTTCAGCATGAAAGACTTTCCAGGTAAGAATTTTGTTTTCTGGAGCTTTTTTTTTTTTATGTACTGTTTATTGGCAGCATGCTTTTGCATGACTTTGGGGATTCCCTATAACTCAAACCAGCAGCTCAAGCTGAAGGTGCTGTTTGGTTCTTACCTTGCTCAACTCTTGGGCCACTTTGCTTTCATCCTTTGCTCCCCAAATGATTTACCAGCTGCTCTGCAGAGAGTAAAAACCCTCTGTGTCCTATTCAAAATGGAGCCCACTCCCAGCCCTGTTTGGGGGTTGGGTTGTTCCCCAGTGGTTTGTCCCAGTTCCAACTGGGAGTGGCTGCCTGGCCCTTGGCAGTGATGCCCATGGTGGGGTGCAGGGTGTTCCCAGCCATCCCCAACCCCTGCTCAGCTGGGTCAGCATCAGCCCCAAGAGCCAGGCTGGTCCTGGCTGTCACAGAGTCACAGCAGCTCCGTGGTGAGAGATCTTTGATGCCTTTTAGGTTGGAAGCAGCTACAAACCTGAGCAGCAGTGATTCCTCGTACAGTGACCGTGCCTCCAGCCGTGCCAGTGCCTACACCCGCAGGGAGAACCTCAGCAGCAAAGCAGAAGAGGAGAGTTTAAATAGGGATTATAAAAAAGTAGGATATTTTAATGGTACTATTGTCACTACACACACCCCAGCAGCTGCCTGTGGCTGCAGAAAACTTTACTGAGGCTCTTCAGAAAGAGAGAGAAAAAGTATCTTTTCATTACCCCTCTTTCAGCTGCTTTTGGGTGTCACAGCAGCTTTCTTCAAATCCATCAGCCCTTCAGAGGGTCAAAAAAAAACCCCACCAGGCAAAGTCAGGTGTTTGGGGAGGGGGACTGAGGAGTTGGGCTGGAGAGGGATTGGAAAGGATCAAGAAAAGATACCATGAACACTAATGGCCCAAGCATGCATGTGCCCACAGAATTATTTTTTGCTGATATAACAGTCCAGAATAGCAAGAGTGGTTATGGACATGAGATCTTAGGAAGAAATTGTTTGCTGTGAGGGTGCTGAGCCCCAGGTTGCCCCCAGAAGCTGTGGCTGCCCCATCCCTGGCAGTGTTGAAGGTTGGATGGGGCTTGGAGCACCCTGGGCTGGTGGGAGGTGTCCCTGACCATGGCAGGTGTGATCTTTAAGGACCCTGCCAACCCAAACCATTGGATGATTCTATGATCCAGAACACAAAACTTAATACATGGCAGTTTACTTAAATTAAAAACATCCTTTCTTTGATTCTTCGTTCTTATTAAATACCCTACAAAATTAAACAGATGTTTAGTTATTTCATAAGAATTATGAAAAGACAGGTAAAGCATCCAACCAATTCAGATTACCCTTCTGATACCCTGACATGGAGGAGCAATCCAAACCCTGCAGCCACCTCCACTCAGCTCCCAGTGCTGCAGCATCACTGGGAAAGCAGCCAGGTTGATGGAAACCTTTTGTCTCGTGTTGCAGTTGTATGAAAGTGCCCTGTCTGAAAATCAAAAGCTGAAGTCCAAACTGCGAGAAGCCCAGCTGGAGTTGGCCGACATCAAATCCAAGTTGGAAAAAGCCACCCAGGTAAGACAGAAACAAGCTCCTGGAGTGGAGGAACCACAAACACATGGGAAACCAGTGCATGTTTCAGCATGGGGAAGGATTTAGCTCCTGGGGGAAAGGAGCTACTGTTACTTTTCACAGAAATAATTGTGAGTGATTCTGTAAAGGCTGCTTTTTCTCCAGGCAAATGCATCCATGGTCTGTCCAGACCTTTGTGCAGCACTCTGGGAATACCTCTCAGATCTAATAGCTTTCCATTTTTCATTTACACAGCAGAAACAGGAGAAAACTTCTGACCGGTCCAGCATGCTGGAGATGGAGAAAAGGGTATGTGTCTCTGTTTTCTTCTGAGTCACAATCTTTGCCTTATGTTGCTCTGCAGGGCCCAGTAATTTCTTGAAGGAAAATGTTAATTAAAAGGTAAGTTATATTTTTGCCTTGTGAGCACTGCACAATGATAATTGTGTTGACCTTTTCAGTGTCTGAGACTTTTCTCCTCTCCTCACAAATCAGCTTGGTTCTGATAACTTTATTTTGCAGACCAACAAACTGTATCATGTAGTGCTAAGAGCCCATTGGTCCCCTGAGACTGAAAATATTCCTGATCCTTATAAATAAAGACTGTTTGGGGAAGAGGAACTAGATGAAACACTAGCAGGTTGCCTTGTGATGATATGTGAAATCTGAAGGTCTGAGTGCTCCTTCCTCTTAACTGAGCAAGCAGATTCCTTGTAGTGAGCTCAGCTGTGTCTGGCCAAATCCCAGTCTTTAGTGACCAGAGGTTCAGCCAGGTAGATTGTGCCAGAATGGGCCCAGCTTGTGTTACCTCCTTCTTTAGCATCTGCCCTGTCCCATCTCATCAGCTCCTGGTTGTAACCTGTGTGTTACTTTGAAATGCTCTTACAGAAATACAAGACTCTTCCTCTTTAAAGAGGAAAATGTACTCTTAAGTTTTCCTTCTAAATCCTTGTGACCATCTTTGTTATCAATCCTTGTAAACAGGAGAAGCGAGCCCTGGAGCGGAAACTCTCTGAAATGGAAGAGGAGATGAAGGTAAGAAGGAATCTATTCACTGTCCTGGGTTTTGTGCTTTAATGTCTTTTGGGATTGTCACCTAGGAGTAGGATATTAAAGGTGACCATGGAAGGGACTCCTGTTACCTCCGAGCGGGTTCCTTTGTGCAATCCAAATTTACTTCAATGGCCTTGAATATTAAACACTAATAAAACTGTCCTGTTGTCTCTCATCTGGTTGCACCATATGTTCAATTTGTTACGCTGTTTGATCTGAGAGTTGTGAAAGCTCTTCTCCTTAAATACTTCCCCAAACTAACCTTCTGTGGCATCGATGAGTTTGAGTTTGCTGATCCTCTGTGCTCTCAATAGTCCGCAGCCCGAGTTAAGCCGTTGGGGTTCTCTCCAGATGGGTAAGAAGACAAAGCTGGCTTTTGAGGTCACACGCACACTGGCCAAGAAAAAAACACAGAGTGATTGTGTCTCTGCCCTCCCTCCCTAAAGCATGTTGCCGAGGGCTGTGTCAGTCAATCAGTCTGGAATAGATTTTCAGCAAAGAGGAATTTGCTTCCCGATGAGAAGTGCAGCATGGCTCAGTGTCACCAGCAGCTGCCACCGGCCGCTCCCTCGCGTTCTCCTCTCTCTCGTGGTGTTGCTTGGAAGGACATTTCTCCTCCAGCTGGGGCTGGGAGGCTGGAGGGGAGCACAGCAGAGCAGGAAGCAGCAGCGTGTTTGGCCACCTGAGTACACCTAAAACTTCACGCTGGTTTTGCATCGTTTTACATTCTGGTTTCCTGCCCCTGTGCATGGAATGTCCCCTCTGCTCTCTGCCCTGCGCTTTCATTCCCTTTGAGCAGGACCCAGGTGAGAACAAGACCCAATCTGAGAGCTGTGAGCTCAGTGCCACCCTGGAGGAGGTTCCAATTTTGTTTACTGTCTGAAGCTTCCTATGTTTCCTGAGATGCACAGATGCACATCTCTGAAAGGACCCATTGGCTTGTGCTGCATCTTCTACTGTGATAAGTAGCAGAACAATCTGGTTGAGTCCCGCTGT
Source organism: Calypte anna (assembly GCF_003957555.1). Taxonomy (NCBI): domain Eukaryota; kingdom Metazoa; phylum Chordata; class Aves; order Apodiformes; family Trochilidae; genus Calypte; species Calypte anna. Next base: position 4,037,956 of record NC_044271.1, read on the forward strand.
AAAGGCTCTCTTGTTCTCTCCAGAGGAGGAAATAAGTGTGGATGTGCTAGCCAGAAGGGAAAGGAAAAGACTGAATATGCCTAAATTCCAAATGCTTTCTTTGCTGAACAGGTAGCAACCTTTAACTCCAGAGAGACCTTCCTATAATTACACAAATAAGTCCTGCAAGAGAAAATGCAAATGGTAGCACTTGGTGTTGTTTCTTAAGCTGTGCAGATCCCTACAAACCAGCTCTGTCCATGGAGTAAAAAGACAAATGAGTGTCCTCTAGTGGCCTGTCAGTTTTGAACATTTATATTGGTTCAGAAAGTAATTAATGAAAGCAGATGCTTGTAGGAACTGCTGGATGCAGCCAAATCACCTCTGGTTTGGGTGGTCCAGAGCTGCAGACTGATGGAACCCAAGATGGTGCAGAGGAGAAGAACTTCTAAAAGTTTGATATGTTTGATATTGCCCCAATGGAGCCATGAGCTGGAGCCAGGAGCTACAGGAGCCTGTGGTCTGAGAATGAGTCATGGGGTCCTCCAGAGTGGTGGTCACACTTTGCTTTCTTGCTGGGTTCCTGTGCATTGATCAACCAGAGTGGCCTTTAGTTAGTAGAATAAAGACATGAAATTCAAAATATCTCTCCCAAGGTCCTATGACATTTCCAGTGGTTCTTGCAAACATTCCAGCATGTGGTAAGTACCTGAGTGTGCTGTGTTATGTCCTTTGAGAGCCACTTGGTAAAAAGGACAAAAGAAGTATAAAATCTGAGGATAAAAATATTGACCTGGACAAGGACTTCCCACGTCCACTTTCATCGTGCCTTAAAGCAGGAGTCAGCCCAGGTGTGGTTGCCCAGAGTGAGAAAACCTCCACAGAGCATCTGGGTGAATCCCTCATGTGGAAGGCAAGCCAGGAAAACAAATCTATTAATACTGGTGAGACTTTCATTCCTGCTTCTTGCACTACCTGAATGGCTGCTGAGCAGAATCCACCACTTTCCTGTAACATGGAGAGCAGCCAGAGGCAACAACCAGACATTCCAGGTTCCTAGGTCTCAATGAATGCTGTGCATTTTGGATTCTTCCCACCAGTCTTTAACTGAGCCTGTCCAGCACATCTCACAGTCAGCTTTTTGGTCCAGGGGAGGCTGTATCCAGCCCTGCACATCAGATGTCCTGGCCAGGCTTTCCCCTTTGTGCAGCTGATGCCTTTGGCAGAGGAGGCACAGCAGCACTGACAGGACAGCCCTGGGTTTCTGTGGCAAACACTTTGTACTTCAGGCTGTGCTTGAGGTAAGAAGCTTTGTTCTTTCATGAGTTTAATCCCTGCTAATGAAGCAATCAAGAAACAGAGAGGAGCAGGACAAACTTGGTAATCTGAAGAACTCCTTAGTGGTGGAAGTGCTGTTGCAGACCTGCTCTGAGAAGGTGATGGAGCCTTTTAGTGACTGCAGAGTTTGACTGGAGATACAGGAACTTGGCTGAGGAAGGAGAAAACAAATGAGCATTTGCACTGAGCTGAATTCAATGCCAAGTGCCTGAGGTCCCAACTTAACAGAGCAATGTTTCTTCAAGGTCACAGAAGCCTCTTTATTCCATTGCACCTCCTGGCTCTGGGAATGCTCTGGGCATTTTTATTTCCCCATGTGTTGCAGGCACCAAATCCTTTGACTGAAGGCAGGTACAGCTGAACTGAACACCCTGCCTTGGCCAAGCCAAGTGTCCAGCAGAGTGATAAGCAGTCACAGCAGTCTCATCCAGATCCTGCCCTAACCCTTGGCTCCAGGCCCAGCTTCCCAGCCTTTGCTGGGTTTCTTGGATGAAGGCAGCTGCCCTACCTGCAGCACACACACGTTCTTACAGAAGGGATCCTTTGATGGTTCTGGCAGCACGTTGAGGCTGGGCTTGGTCCAGTGATGCTGTGATGGGGTTCTGTGCTATATTGCTGTGGAAAAATCAAGGTGGTCTTGAAAGTGATCATAATCCTTTCCATCCCGAACAGCGTGGCACCCCGGGTTACATGTATTGGGTGTTTTCTGCCAGACAGATGCTCAGCTGGGTTCCTTGTGATAAAACAGGAGTTCGTTACCATGATATCACCAAAACAAATGACTCCTTCAGTATGAACCATCCTCTGACAGCTCCTGGGTGGGATTTATCACAGGACAGGCAGGTGGTGTCCATCTGAGTCCTCACCAAGTGCAGGGGCTGCCAGCACAGCTCAGGCAGTGGCTGAGATCTGGGCAGGTCCCTCACCCTCCTGCAGTTTGTTGGCTGTGGCTCTGCCTCAGGACCTCTTGGTGTTTGTTCCTGGGGTCAGAACTGCATTGGCAGAGTCCATGTAGCAGGAGCTGCTTTGTTGGTTTGATGCTCTCGGGGTGCTCAGACCCATCCTTTGCTGGCTCCATGCACTCATCTGCCTTGTTTCTGTCAGGTTTGCAGGGCTTTGGGATGTGGTATCTTGATTCCTTATCAGGGAGCAGAAGTGCTTTTGGGATCAAGTTGGTGACTGGGGGCTACACAAAATATTTCTCCTTTATAGAAGAATGAGCCCTTGCACAGAACATCCTGGGTTGCAGCCTTGCCAGCTGCAGTCAGCTCCACATCATACACCTCGGGTGGAAAGGATTCCCCTCCCTGCAGACCCCCCTTCCATCTCCTCCCTGCCATCACAAGCACATGAGTAGGAGCACACAGGGAAGAGCATGGTGGTTTATGGGCAGTACAGAAGCTTCTTTGGTTCTGGGGTGGGATTTTCTCACCTGAACTTCTCACAGATGTTTCCCTCCTTACTCTCCCCCTGCCTGGTGTCTCTGGTCCCTCCTCTGGGGTGGGGGGTTCCCCATTCCTGATGAGCTGTCAGGGGGACAGAGGGATGGGATGCAGCTCAAACAGCAGCTCTGCAGAACCTGTCCTGCCCTTGGTACCAGCACCCAGCACAGGGTTTTCCTTTAGCACCACCCAGAAAGATGTCACCCTTGTGCCAGAAACAGTGATGTCTGCATGGCTTTCACTGCCTCCCTTTGGCCTTCCTGACCACTTTTCTGTTCTATATCTCCCCATTGCTGCTCTCCCTCTGCTGGCCCCAGCTTTGGGGCCCAATTTCTGCACCATCCTTTGCTCATTTGTGTCTTCTGTACCACAAATGCCATGTTGTCACCAGCCCCCTGTGTGAGGTGCTGTCTCATTGTCTCTCGTGTTAAAATTAGTGGTTTAAGGCTCTTGAATCTTCACCTCTGGAAACCAGAGATAACTTGAACCCTGTGACAGAAGGGTTGAATCTGGGGGGAAGGGGGGGGAACCCACACAGGTCCCAGACCTTTGGGCAGAACTGAAGCCTGAGCAGACCCAAGAGCTGTCCTGGGGATGCTGCAGGGGTGAAGGACCTGAGCAGTCACGGTACATGTCCCAGTGGTCTGCTGTGGGACAGTGACAATTTCAGGACCTTCAGTCTGTGCCTTTAAAATCTCCCCTGAAGCTCTGCTTGCCCTTTGTTACCCAGGACTACCTTAGCTTTTAGAGATAGATGAAGAAAAGCAATTTAAAAGAACCTCTCAGTTGCCAGCAGTGCTTTCAAAGCCTGGGTGGGTGGTGAATCCCTGCTGAGAGTTCTGACAGCAGTTCCTATGTCCAGGAGCTGCTGGAGCTCACTGCCTGGGTATACCAGAATATAACCTGCAAGAAACTGTCCTGCTTGGTGGTGGGAAATCCCTTTATTTGGGCTTCGGGAGTCCCTGAAGAAAGGGAAGGTTCACAAAACATCTTCAGCATGTTGTAAGGCTTTCCCCATCCTCCTTGGAGCTGCTGCCCATCCACCACTCACTGCTACTAATTTTTTCATTTATTCTCTTTTTTTTTTTTCTTTTACTGCTTGTGGACTAAATTCACCTTTCTGTGCCCTTTTGTCTTCGTGGTGTTTTTTCTCTGTATTTTTCTGTCCACTCCTGTCACTCTCTGCAGAATCTCCACCAGCTCAAACAGATTCACACCCTGAGGCAGATGAATGAGCAACTGCTGGCTGAGAACAGGGCCCTGACCCGGGTGGTAGCCAGACTTTCTCTGCCTGCCAAGCCCTCGGAATCAGAGGAGCTGTAGCTGCTTTCCCTCCGGCTCATCTCGCCTCCCTCTTCCACTTTTCCAGGCAGGTCTCCTCTCCCTTGGCCAGGCTGTTCCCCCTCGCCTCCTTGTGCTCCAGGGTGTCTGATGAAAGCTTTTGGCTCAGAAGCAGCATGTGGCAAAGGCTCCTCTGAAAGCCACCAGCGTGGGGGCACAGCCCGGTGGGGTTCTGCTGGAGGCTCTGCTCAGCCCTGCTGACCCCTGCTCTGCTTGGCAGGTGATGCTGACACCACCTCTGTACTAACCAGCCACACCAAGGGGGGCTGGGGGTGGGGGTGACTTGTCCATGGGGGTGGGATCCATGTCTGCCATCATCCAGAAGGGAAGCTGGAGGACAAGCTCCCTGCCTTGATGTGGAGACCTAGAGTTGGGGAGATGGCTGTGAAGGACCTTGAGTGATGGCTCAGCTGCTTCCATCTGCCTTAACACCAGCAAATAGCTTTGGGGTGGGTTGTCAGTGCTGGGGGGCTGGCCAGCAGCCCCTGCCCTGTTACCATTCCTTGAAACAGAATAATAGAATCTCAGACTGGTTTGGGTTGGAAGGGACCTTAAAAGTCATCGAGAACCAACCCCCACACCATGGTCAGGGACACCTCCCCCAGCCCAGGGTGCTCCAAGCCCCATCCAACCTTCAACACCTCCAGGAATGGGGCAGCCACAGCTTCTGGGGGCAACCTGGGGCTCAGCACCCTCACCCCAAAGAGAATCTTCACAAAATCTCATCTCAATCTCCCCTCTTTTTCGGCTTGAAACTGGTTCCCCTCATCCCATCCCCCCAGGCCCTTGTCCCAGGGGCCTCCCTATCTTTCCTGGAGCCCCTTCAGGCACTGGAAGGTGCTCTAAGGTCTCCCCATTGCAACCTTCTCTTCTCCAAGCTGAACACCCCCAACTCTCCCCCTGGCTCCAGAGCTGTTCCCATCTCCAGGGCCTCCTCTGGATTAATTCCAACAGCTCCGTGTCCTGTTATTGAGGATCCCAGAACTGGACCCAGCACTGCAGAGGGGTCTCCCCAGAGCAGAGTGGGACAGGACCCTTCCTGCCCCTGGTGGTCCCACTGCTGGGGATGCAGCCCAGGACATGGGTGGTTTCTGGGCCAGTTGGTGGTTTATGCTATGTGTGTGCTCATAATATAATTATTTTTTAATTGGACTTAGTTCAGTGAAAAACTGGCACCCAGAAGATAAAATTATCCAACATCAGAATGAGCAATCTGATGGATTTCTGGAGATGTTATGAGAAGTGCACATTTTAGATAGGAAAGTGATCTTTAGAAAACCTTCACCTGGACATCCCTCAGCAGGTTGTCTTGGTCACTCAAGCAATGAGGAGTTCCTCCCTGATTTTAAAGAGGGTCCAAGTCTTTTTGAGCAGAGCTCACAAGCTGCAGCATCCCCTCAGCAGTCTGCCCATGAAGCCATTGGAGCTCCACCAGATCTGGTTCTTTTTATTTTTTTACATCTTGTGTTTTAAATTCAGGGCAGGTAATTGGTGCTTGAGTTACAAGGACAAGCCTTCTCTAAGCTTTGTCCTCACACATCACACAGTTAAATCACATTCTTCCTTGCTACTTCATTGGTTCAGTGCTAAAATAAAGCTGTAAATGCTCCTTTCTGAGGCCGCGCCAGGTTTTTGCAGTTTAGTAGGGATATTCAGGTCCCTTCAGACATAACTATTTTTTTTTAAAAAGGAAGCAGCAGTATGTTCCCATGGGCTGCAAGTGGCACCAAGGTATAAATCAATCTATTCTTAGCACACAAATTATATCAAGGATGATTAACCATAGAAACAAACTAACCAGGGGAATTGTGGCTTCCCCTTCCAGGAGTCTCAGTTCAAAGCCACGCGTGTGTCACCCCGATGAGGGAGGGATGGTTCCTCTTACATGGCCTGAATTGCGCAGATGGTCAGATAAATGATCTCACCATCTTTCTGGTTTAAATCTGCCAAAGTATTCCCAAACCTGTCACTGACTCACCTCTTCTCACAAGCAGTGGCTTTAATTCATTCTCATTCCCAATGTCCTTTGAGATCTGAGAGGGAAAACTGAGCAAAAACTATTTCCAGACTCACAGAAATATTATTTCATGACCTGTAGGTCACTGGTCTCTTGTCCTAGCACAGTCCCAGCATCTCTTTGCCCCAGCCCACACCTCCTGCTGAATTTTGCCTCCTCTCCCCTGGGCTGCACAGCCCTGGCTGGGCTCATCCTCCCCCCTTGCTTTAGGTTTGCAGTTCAGTGCTGTGTCCAGGCTGTCTGCAGCTCTGCTGACTGCTCCAGCTCCTTTAGTAGGTCAGACACAAGACCTTACTGGTATCCATGAGCCTTTTCTGCTCCATGTCCTTCTCCATCTAAACTCTGGCATTTTCCTTGCCCTTGCAGCAGTGGGGTTTGTCGAAGAGTCACATTTTCCAATATCCACCTCATTTCTGAAGTGCCACCTTCTTAGGTGCCACGGGTAACACTCAGCACTGCTGCTTGGAGAGCCCAAAATTCCCATCCCATGACACTGCATCATCCTGGAGGGGTTTCAGAGCCCTGGAGATGTGGTGCTGAGGGACGTGGCCCTGGCAGTGTTCAGGGTAATGGTTGGACTGGTCTGAAAGGTCTTTTCCAACAAAACCATTTTAATTGCTCCAGCTGGAGAGGTGGAGCTGGAGTCTGTCTGCATGGAAAGAGGGGAGAGGAATGGGCAGGAGATCATGGTCAGGGCTGAAACCTCAACTTAGGAGGAAGTGGTTTAGTGGAGATTTGAAATTTGGGGGAATTCCTCCAAGATCCCCATCAGGTCATCACTGAGCTTGCAGCTGTGGCCCCACTCAGCTCTGTCCTGCAGGTTCTGATGGCCCTCTGGGTGCTGCCACCCATGGTGCCAGGGTCACCTTCTGTGTCACACCCTGAGGCAGGAGCCCAGGGTCCCCTTCCCATCCCTGAACACCTTGGGACATTCCACTGAAGGTCACCCACCTGTAAAAAATTCCTGACATTAATTACAACATTACTCCATGCTGGGTGGAGGGGATGTGGTGTCCCCCCCCGAGCTGGAGGGCTTTTCCCTCTGGCAGTGCTGAGCTGCCATAACCTTGGTCTTTGTCTCTTCACAGATTTTGACAGAGCTGAAGTCAGACAACCAAAGGCTGAAGGACGAGAACGGAGCCCTCATTCGTGTCATCAGCAAGCTCTCCAAATAGGAATCCTGATCAGAGGCAGAACAGAGCTGCCCTACACCAGCTGCCAACCCCACCACCAAGCCCTCCCCCCGTCCCTCCAGTCACAAGTACAGCAGGCATTTCAGCCATGGGATCAACTTGTCACACCTGCCTTGCCCTGCCCTCTGCTGTACATTCCCTTTCAGCCCTTAATTCCCTCACAACACCCCCCACCATTTTATTATTTTTAATTTAAGCATGTTGTGATATCTCGGACATTTTATTCAAGGGAGAAGAAAAATGTGAGACTGGGTTTGAGCTGCCAAAACTACTTCTGGGAGCCCAGTCTTTGGTGTTGGGCTCCAATCTGGAGTAGGTAGCACCAACTGTAAAAAGTGATGCCTAAAGAACTAAGCCAGCACATCCAAGCCCTTTACAGGTGGGAAATGTGACTGTGGGCTGGGACTCTGAGGATGCACATCAACCCTCCTGGGATGCAGGGCTCTGGTTACAATGTGATGCTGTGAAAGCAACCAGGGCTGGTGGCAGCTGCTTTGCACAGAGACCTTTTTCTGCTTTCACCCCAGTAGACTGAGTCTTTTATTTAATATAAGATTTCAAACCTGTTCAGTAACATCAGCACTGCCTCTTGACATCAGACTCCCTATCCCTCCCCCTGCCTTTCCTCCCCAGCCTGGGTGGTTTGGTACCACCTTGTGTCCTTCCAGGGCCCCAGTTTCAGTAGTTGGTAGCATCTGCTGATTGCATCTGGACTCTGGCTCCTCAGGACAGAGTGTAGCACAGATTCTTGCCAAGCTTTCTGAAGGACAAGCTTGAACCCCTGGAGATCCACTGCTGCTTTCATATGTGTATGAAGATGAATCACTTTGCAGGAGCTGTGCTCACACCAGGAACCTCCCTGTCCTGCATCTTCCTGCTGTTTCATGAAGACAGAGCCCTGTGGAGGAGTCTGCTCAGGTAGTTCAGGCACTGGGATTCCACTCAGGTAGCTCAGGCACTGGGATTTATTTGCAGCCAGTGGCTGGATAAGTGAAAGAGGGAGTTCCAGAGTCCAGTCTCACCCACTGGTGCTGGGGAAGAACTTGGGGCTGGGTTTCAAGGCGGAGATCCCGGTCCTGGGGGTGCTTTGGGAGGACAAGGAGCTGCCCTGGGGTGTGTTGGTAACTCTTGCTAGGGTGAAGGTCTTTTAATCTGTCAAAAGTTTGCAATAAGCCTTGACCTTGAAGGAAGCCTGAAAACCAAACCTCTGGTGGTGGTTTATGGACTCAGAGCACTTTGACATCGTTCTCTCTGTGAGCATTCAGACTGCAGCTCCATGTGCTCTGCTGGCTTGGTGACAGCAGCAGCAAAATGTCCCCAGTTCCCTGGAGCTTCCTCTTAGTAGACTTCTCTCCAATTATACCTTCCCTCTCAGAGACTTCTTGCTGTATCCAAACCACTTTCCCAGTTAGTCCTTCCATTGTTGTCCTTTCATTCCCTTTGTCCTCTGATTTTCCTGCTCTGTCTGGCTGAGAGTTGCAGTCTCAGTCACTGAACACAGGGACTGCCATAAGAACTTCTGCCTGGGCACCTCAGCTGCCTGTGGACTCACAGCTTGTGCCAGGCTATTAGGACTCTGCTCTGAGAGAGACACACAAGATAATTAAACATGAGCATAATTCTTGAGCCTGCTCAATAGGGTAAAGTAGTAAATAGTCAGTTGTGGGCTCTTTGGAACCTTTTGCTGGTAATTACTTCAGAAGGGGGTTTATTTTCCTCTCCCTTGAGGTTTTTTTTTCTTTGGTTTTATTTTTCTTGCCTAATTCTTCAATTTTTTTCCCTTTCCTTCTCCATCCTGCCTGTTTCCACCTCTCTAGCTCTTCACAGAGCTGCTGTTTTTTTCCCCAGGCAGCTCTAGGCAGAGGTTTCTCTTCCACCACTCCTCAGCCAGTGGAGTCACTTGTGCGTGGTGCCAGATGCCATTTCTCCTGCTACACTGAGGCCCTTCCTCTGAAGCTGTGCTTTGGGATAGGAAGAGACCAAAGCTGGTAATGGCATCAGGGTTTCTGCAGAGCACTGCCTAAACCAGGCAGCCTTTTTATATTCCTTTCTTTTAACCCTGCTGTATTTAACAGCTTCAAGTCTTGAGATCCAGTCAATGCTTTTTCTGCACGCCATTCCCACTTGGTGCACTCTTTATGTGAGTACTTGGTGCAGTTCTTGATGTTTTTCCTCCTGGTGATCTGCTCCTCGCTTCAGACCCTGCCCTGGATGAGTGTTGGGTCCCTCTGTGCCACGCAGAGAAGACCCTTGCCCACTGGGGCTGCTGATGGTGGCCAACAGGAACAGCAGATTTCAGACTAAAGATCCTGTTCTTCCCACGAGGCAGGTTCCTGGCAGCAGGAAGAAGCCTGGAGTCTCTTTTAGGGAAAGGGTTCAACCTGACTGAACAAACCCGTCCTGCACTGATGTTTTGCCCCTCCTGCCAGGACACTCCCTGCGTTGTCTCCTGAGGAGCAGGGGACAGGAGGCTGCACTCCTCTGCCTGGACCCTTGCTCAGCCAAACCACTTTTGATAAAATGTCTGCTTAGCACTGGATTATCCCCCTGAACTCGGAGTAGGGCAGAGCCCCCTCCAACAATTGAGTCTCACTGGGTAGCCAGAGCTGTGAGGATTTTGTGATGACGATGTGACTGCAAACCATATTCTTCAAGAGTTTTTTTTCTTTCTTTCTTTTGGTCTCACTGACATAACCAGTGCACTGAGGACGTGATGAATAGGACACCTCGCATTCTGTGCTTGGGACAGAGTGCAAGGGAGCAAGCAGGTTTTAAATCTGATCCCTATTTGAACCAGAGCATTTGCCAGCCAAGATCTCCACTGGAGACCACAAGGGTTTTTTTATAAGCAATTGCTTGGGGTGAATTAATTTTTATCGCTTGGGGTGAACCTGCCTACTGTGGCTGCCAGTTTGATGATGGCTCTTTGTAAATAAACTCCTTGGAGAAGCAGGACAAGCTTACAAGATGGGGAGAGAATGTATTTTTATGCAACTTTTGAGTGGCCTTTCAAACCCTGAGATGAATGATTTGTTTTACTGGTTGTTGTTATATAGTATTATAAGTATTATGTGTTTGAAAGTTTGGGAATAATATTCACATCTATGATGCTTGTAAACACAACAGTATTTATAAATGAATAAAATAAGAGTTGATAAAATAGAAGCACTGGCTTTGCTTCCATCTTCATGGAGCTACAAGTTTAGCTTAAGATTCCTGGTTTCTCCTCAGATTGCCATCCTATGACTGTATCAGTTGTCTGGAAACAGAAATGATCTGCAGCCACGTGCCTGTCACAGCACAGAGAAGGTGACAGTCCCTGCCTGGCCAGGGAAAAAAATCAAAGGACCTGTGGGATCAATGGCCCTGAAGCCACCCCCAGCCAGGAAGGGAAAGAAGAGAGGGTCCATTTGACACCCCTGAACCAGTGGGGTTCATCATGCAAAGCCCTCAGGAGCCTGGTCAGAACAAAGCCATAGACAAGACATGGGTGCTGCTGACACATCCTTTGACCCAAGTTAGATGGAAATTGGGTATTTCTGTTTTCAGAGGCCTTGGCTGCAGCCTGAGCTCTCCCTCTTGGGTTTGAGGTATTCAGCACTTCTGCAAAGCAAGGCAGGACCTAAGCAGGACTGTATGGACCAAACTGTGTGCTGGGGCTGAATAACGTGGGGGGGGCCTCTGATATTTTCCCACCTGCACCCAAAATCTGGGCCAGCCATGATCAGCCGGGCTCAAGGCTGTGTAGAGACATCCCCAGGAGGTGTGTGAGCACACTTACATTTCAGGGGGACCTGGACCCTCACGGGGCTCCCCCTGCACCTCATCCCTCCTTTGTCCCTGTGTGTCCCCCACCACGGCCACACCACTGAGCCCTAGCAGCAAAACCAGAAGGAAACGGGGGCTCCTTTCAGCTCGTTTCTTTAATAAGGAGACAGATATCATACAAAATAACCATAGAACGATAGGAGACAGAAACGACAGAGTCCACACGAGGGGAAGGGGCTTTAAAAGCAGCTCCCTGCAGAGTGAGCGCTGCGGGGCCAGGACAGGGCAGAGCAGGGGGACCCTTGTCCCAGGAACTGCCCCCAGGCTGCCGGAGGAGCTGCTCCCTCCTCCCTCCCACGTTTGGGGGGGAAAAAAGGAAAAGAAAACCAAGCTTGTTGCCAAACCTCCTGGATTCCCTTCCTTTTAACCCCGGGAGACCAAAGCTGAGCGTCTGGGTGGCAGGGCTGGCAGAGGGGGAAGCCCCAACATGGAAACCACCAAACAGGGCAGAAATAACCCAAATTGCTCCAGAAAGCTTTTTTGCTATCAGATCACCCCCACATCCCAATGCAGCAATGCCACAGGCAGCTGGGGCCCAACATCCCTGCCCAGCACTGCCTCCTCCCCTGGCCTGGCACAACCGTGGCATCCGTGGCCACCCAGGCGGTGGCCGTCGTGGCTCAGCCTGGCAGCCAAAGCCCCACGGAACCAGGGGGGAGAGTGGACACATGAGGGGAAGGGGGGGGCACGGCTTTCCTGTAGGCCCCTCCCTGTGGGGTCCCGGCACACCGTGCTCTCATATGGCTTCTAAAGAAGTTGCTCTGACAGTGAAATGCAGCAACGCCACACAGGACACCAAAGCCACGATGCTGCCATGGAATAAACGCCACAAAACACAGGGACAAGACACGCGTGGAAGTCTCACAGCTGCGTCGGTGACACCTTCACCCTCTGCTGGCAGGGCTGGCTTGGCATGCTTGGCTTCTTGGCATTATTTTCTTCTTTTACATGATTTTATAATTTTTTATATTTTCTTTTGTTTGTTTGTTTTTTAATTTGAGGAGTGGGGTGGGGTGGGGAGCACTCGAGCAATGAGTTTTGTTCATCACCATCTCAGCAGTGGGGGTGAGCAGGGGGGCAGAGGGGGCAGCCCCCCACTTTGGGCTCTATCCATGCTGCTACTGCTGCTTCATGCATGGCTTGTGGGGACACGGGGTGGCTCCATACACTGATAACTACACACAGCTGGGGGGAGGAGGGGGTCAGAGGCAGCACAGATGGCTTTAATGTCAGTTTTCCTAATTTTTTTTTTTACTAAAAAAAAATAAATAAAATTATGTGTTAAACTCACAGTTTCCACCACCACCCCCCCTGAGGTTTAAAGAGTCCAAATGGAAACCAGCCACGGAAATGGAATGGGAACTGTCACCAGAGGGGCCTCTTCTCTTGGAGAGACCCTGGAGGTCTGAGGGGTGCAGGGGGGAGATGCAGATGAGGATGTGTGTGTGTGGGGGGGGTGACACCTCTGCCTGCTTCCCAGGGAAAGCTGGGGGACTGTGAATGCTCCCAGACCACGGAGCTGGTCTGGGCTCTTTCCAGGTCCCTCTTTTTTATCCCATTTCCACATGAGGCAAATGCCCCCTCCCACCCAGTGCCCAAGTGGACCCCAAAACATGAGGGTCCAAATCCTGCCAGTCAAGGGGCAGGACAAGGACCCTGGACAAGGGGCATCTTCACCCAGTAACTAAAGCTCCCCAGTAACTAAAAGCACCCAAAGATTTCTCCTCCTTTTGGCCACACAAGTGGGGCAGGACCTCGTTTGCTGACACCCATTAGGAAAAGGGTCTGATGAAAGCTGGTGATGGCCCTGCAGGACCCACCTGCTGCCCCAGGAAGCTGCTAGTGGCCCTGGTGCCACCATCACCCAGCCACAGCTCCAGCAGCCCTGCTGGGACACAGGACACTTGGCCAAGCACCTCCAAGGGGTGGTGGAGGTGGAGGTCCTGGGACGTCTCTGGTCCAACCTTCCCACCCCCACATAGCAGCTTGGCTATCCAAGGACAAGGATGTCCCTCCCTGGGGACCTGTCCCAGGGCTGCACACCCCTTCAGGGGAAGGGCCTTGTCTCCATGTCCAACTTGAACCCCATGAGCTGTGGTTTCCACCAAGTTTCCCATCATCTCCTCCAGGGCTGAGGTGCCCTTTGGGAAGCTGCAGGGAGCTGCCAAAGTATCTGAGGGGGTGAGGTCACTTTTGGCACTTTGTCCCCAAGCTCAGGGTCCCAGAGCTCTGCTGCTCCTTGCTCTCCATCTCCCCCTTGCTGGAGATCGAACACCCTTCGCGCTGAACTGTGCCAAAACTCTGGAAAACTGAGTCCAGGAAAGCAAAGCAGAGCAGGGAGCAGGAGGTGCTGGGGAGCTGAGTCTGGGATGGAAACAGCAGCTCCCAACAGGGCTCCAGTACAGACTGGGATCAACTGGGCAGGGCTGATGAACCCATTATTCCCAGCCACGGGGAACAACATTGGAATTCCAGCTCAGGGGCTTGTTCTGTGGCTTATCCCATGGTGGAAGAGGTGGCCTGGAGAAGTTCTTGCCCACTGTCAGGGACGTGTTTATGGCTTTTGTCCCCAGGGGAGCAGGACAGGGGGGGTTCAGCAGCCTGGGTGGGGAGCAGCAGCTCGGGTGGGGGGGGTTGGTCCCTTGCTGGACACAGCCTTGCTCTGCCATCCCCAGCAGCATCAGTGTGGTGACATGCAGCAGGGAGGGGGGGCCTGAGCCCTGGGGAGACACGGTGGCCTTTGGGGAGGCCCCGGGCACCACTCGGGGACGCTGCCCCAGCACATCTGGAGACCCCTCTGGTGTAAACCTGCCCTGGGGAAGCATCTACAGGTTTCAACCAAGTAAGATGGGACACACAAGAAAATCGCCCAGCCTTGTCCTCGCTCAGCCCTGGGGACACAACAGTGTTCTGGTGGAGCTGGTGGTGGTACACACTGTGTGCACACCATTGTGTGCACATCCTACCAGGAGCTCCTCAGAGCAGACCCCCAGGGCTCCCTGTGCTCAGACTGACCCCCATGGCTCTGGTTGCAGAGCTCTGGGCTTTGCACCCCCCTGCTGCACCAGGCCCACCCCCCCTGCAAATTCTCCCCAGCAGAAGCCAAACCTGGAGCTGGCTGGGGGCTTGTGGCCATCCTCAGCCTGGAACCACAGCTCTCCCCCTTCCCCGAGGGCAGCAGAGCAGGAGCAGGAGCAGCCTGGGTCTCTTTCTCCACCATTCCCACGTCCGCACAAGCTGTCCAAGCACAGGGGGTGGTTCCCCACATCATCCCAAGGGAAGGACAGTGGCAGCAATGCTGCAGGTGAGGTGGGTGCTGGAGGTGGTCCCAGGCATGGTGGTGATTTTGCACGTGGAAGGGATGGTGGGTGGAGGGGATGGGACATGCAGCAGAAGGGAGCGATGCTGGAGAACGAAAAGAACCATCCTTGTCTTGAGCCTCTTCCCCTGGAAGCTATTGGGACTGTCTAAAACCCTTCCACAGCCATCAAAGGGTATTTCAGCTTAAAACGGAACAGAAGAACCAAAACCAAAGGTTGCAGAACTGAGGTATCAGTAGCTCTGGGTCGCTCTGACTGTCCGTGGGGCCGTGCTGCCCGGCACTGCTTCCTATTTGTTTTTCCCAAGAGCTGCATCTACTTCTTCCTCTGGCTTCAGGGAATGCCACTGGGCTATGGGCCGCCGGGGGTTGGCCAGCATGTCAGACCAGTGCCTCAGCTCCGTGCCTGTGGAGTTGCAGCCCGTGAAGATCTTCCCAATGGCTTCATTCTTCCCCAGCTTGTCGTAGTCCAGCACCGTGATGACCACCTGCACTTTCTAAAGGAGGAAACCTTCTTTAGAGGGGTGAGAAGGCCCAGTGGCACTGGAGGCTCCGCGGCCTTTATGCTATCCCCAGACCTGAGATGGCTCAGTGGGCAGCACCAGGGATCCCCCAGGACTCAGCTTCATTTAGGGCAGAGTCTCCTCCATGCCCATAGGTTCCTCCACATACTTCCCAGAGGATCCTGGGGTGGCAGAGCCATCGTGAGGGCCCAGCTCATCTGGATGGGGCCACCTGGGAAAGGCACCAAGAGGTGGTGTGGGCTGGGCAAGAGCTGCCAGCTGCAGGGCTTGATTGGACCTATCTGGGGCAAGGGAGATGGAGGGGCAGAACTCACCTGCCAGTGGCCCAAAATGCCTCCAGGACCACCAGGGAGTGCCTGATGCCCTGGGAGTGAGCACCATGGGACCAGGAACAGAAGAAAGTCCCATTGCTGATGTGAGTTGGGGTTGGGGGTTGCACCTGCCATGGCTGCTGCCCAGCAGCCCCCAGCATCCGCCCAGGACAAGGTTGGGACTGGACCTACTTTGCTGGTGACCAGACCAGAAGCTTGGCAGGAGTCACTCAGGTTGGGGGGAAGGATGGGACATGGGCTCAGACAGATGTGGGACTTCTCCCATCGCCTCCACCCCGTCTGCCTCCCGGGGAAATTATTGCACAAACCTGTATCTGCTCAAAGGGGATCTCAAAGCTGAAGGACTCATTGAAGTAGGGGTTCAGGGTCTTCTTCTTGACTGTGGTCTTCTTCTTCTTCAACCTTTTGCCATTCTGCAGCAGATGAATCTTCACATAGGGATCTGGGGGGGAAGGAGGGACCATCAGACAGGGCTATCACCAGAACAAGTCTCAGCCCAGGATAAGGTGCACCATGGGGTAAGGAGACTAAAGGTGGTCTGAGGTTTGTGGATGGAAACCACAGCCAAAATATTTGGGATGGAGAGGACTTGTGGGACCAACTGGTCAAGGGATGAAGCCCCTTCTGCATCCTGTGGGTCTCCTTGTAGGAAGACTGAAGACAGTGAAGTGACATCAGCAGGTGCTGGTCACCTGGAGCAGGACACCCCAGCATAAAATATGACATCAACTGAGGTCCCCAGCCCCATGTCAAGGAGGAGCACAACCAGGAGAAAATGGCAGAGGAGCATTTTCAGTACCCAGGTCCTGCAGTGTCCTGACCCTGGCCACAGTGACAGGACAAACTTGATGTCCTTCTGAATGGTCAGGGTGCTCATCCCATCCCATCTCCCCTCAACCCCAGCCAGACTTTGAGCTGACTCCAAGGCAGGAGGACCCAGGCTCTGGAGGCTTCCCCAAACCCTGCCAGACTGATGGACACAGCATCCTTCCAACATAGGCTGCTGAAAGCCCCATAGCAGAGCAGGATGAGGATGCCCATGAGCCCACACCCACCTGAGAGACCCCCAACATCCATCTTCTTCAGGTTCTTGGCCTCCAGGATGCAGACAGTGAGCTTCCCAGCTGTGGGCACGTACCGCAGGGAGATGCAGATATCTCCGAGCTTCTCTGGCTGCCAAGGGGAGCAGATGTCAAAGCTTTGCCAGAGAATTGTGCTGCAGAGCTGGGACATGGTGCCCCATGCAGGTCCCCCCATGCCCTGGCACCTCATGCACGGGCACAAGGATTTGATCACTGATGGTCTGGAGCCACCCAGGCCCAGCACAGCACCCGAGACATTGATGCTCTGTTTTTGTCACAGAAAAGCTGCTGGACAGGGGAACAAAGGGTTAGGTCCTGTCCAGGCCATGCCATGCACAGCATCCTGGTGAGACCCAATCTCACCTGAGATGACCCAGAAAGCAGAGCACACCACAACCCCCCCACGAGGGTCTCAGCCCAGGGCCTGGCCTTGCTCCCACTCCCACCTCCTCCTTCTCGCCACTCTGCAGGTCCCGCCACTCCTCGATGGGCTGTCCCAGGTCCACAGTGTTCATGGGCACCTTCACCTCTCCAATGATGTCGTGCTTGGAGAAACGATCGAAGTCATAGATGGCCATCACCAGAGTCTTCCCACCCAGCTCCTGGTAGGGCACCTGCACAGAGAGGGCCACCAAGGTGGCAACAGGCTCAGAGGAGCCCAAGGCACCCAGCAGCCAGGTCAGGACCAGAACAGTCAGGGGAAAAGATGGGAATGGGAGAAAAGGTGCAGTGTGATGGGTAGGAAAGAGCTCACCTTGAAGGTGAAGGTCTCGTTGAAGGCAGGGTTGAGTGTTTTCTTCTGGACTTTGGTCTCATACTTTTTCTTCTTGTCTGGGAGCAGGAACACCTTGACATAGGGGTCTGAAGTGCCACCCATGTCCAAAGCTGGCAGTTCAGCAGCTTGGAGGATCCCCACTGACAGCTGGAGGGGCAGAGATGTCTTCAGCAAGATGGTGCTGAAGCCCAGGGCTCACCTCCAGCCCAACATGGGGCAGCACTCAGCTCCCTCCCATGCCACTCAGGTCCAACAGGGAGAATTCCCTCAAATCCTCTCCCTGGGCAAACCCCACTCCTCTCCTCCTCAGCCCAGCCCCTCCATCACCTGGTTTGCCTGGAAATCGTAGTCCAGTGAGAACTGCAGCTTGCCCAGGTTCTCTGGTTCCTTCTCCTCCTCCTCCCCTTCCCCTTCTGTCAGACCCGTCTCAGCATCATCATCATCCTGTTGGTCCTGCAACAGCAGCCAAGGGGCCCAGGGGTGCTCAGTGCCAAGGTCACAGCCCAGCAGCCCCATCCCCACACCTCTGGGGACCTCCAGCACCCCAATCTTTGTGGTTTCTCACCCCCTGGGTTGTCCTAATGAGGGACAGGGCCCCTTATCACCTCTGATGTGTCCCCAGATCCCCTGTCCCACCCTGGAAGCAGCTTATAGAGAAGGAGGCTTGTGGTGGCACCTACCATGGATGTTGTCCAGGATGGAGGAGGAAGACACAGCCAGGGCAGCATGTGGGAAGAGAGACACATCACAGGGAGCACTGGGAAGGGGCCACAGTGTGGTAGGGAGCCAGGGCTTGTACAGGGTCAGCATACAGGGGAATCCCACCCCACAGCTCTCCCCTTGGTGGGGCCATGCAGACAGGCAGCTGTGATGGAGCATCTCCTCAGCACTCCCCTCTCCAGCCCTGCCTGGTGCCCATGGGGTCCACAGGGCTCTGAAGAGTGGGGATGGGCACCCAAACCCTCCTGCCCATGGCCCCGGGTTGGGCAGATGGTCCCAGCTTCCCAGCTCCACTCCATGCCCCAGCATCTGCCTCTTCAGCACTGGCTTTTTGTGGACCTTAAACTGGTGTGGTGGGGGCTGCCCTGATGGCCCAGAGAAATGAGAGGGCAACTCATAGGAAGGTGAGGAGACACAAGGGGTTAAATCAACATTTGCTGGTTCAGGTGAAGCATCACCTGGTCCCATCCAAGCCACCAGGCACTGAAGGAGAGCAATGCTGCTGCCTCTGCTCCAGGTTCCCTCTCCCAGGATCCTGGTGTCTCCATCCCTCTCTGCTGGCTCAGTGCCCCAGGGAAGTTTGTAGCTCAGCCAGAAGTATTGTCCCACAACAAGCAGTCCAGAAGGACATCACCTGGTTGCCTGACTTCATGTCCTTCATGTTCATGGCATTCTTCATGCCTTTGCCCTTCTCCTTCTTGTTCTTCTTCTTCTTGCAGCAGCACTTCTTGCAGATGCAGAAGCAGCAGGTGAGGATGAGGAGTCCAGCTACCACAGCAATGGCAATGAGGGCCCAGGGTGGCACTGCAGGAAAAACCAATGTCAGGGACAGCCCCAGAGCCTCCCCACTGCCTCATCCCACTGAGGCTGGGGTGCTCATGGGGTCACAGGGAAGGGGATACCTGGAAAAAGATGCAACTACTCACAAGGAATCTTGTTGAGCTCATTCATGAACTTGTCTCTCAGCTTGGTGAACATGTCCTCCTTGCTCTCACCTGACCCTGCGGCCTCCGTGGAATTCTCCATCGTGGCCATGGCCACTGTGGTGGTCGTGGCCTCCGGGGCCATCATGGACGCTTGCTTGAAGGTCATGTTGAGTCAGAGGCTCCCTGAAACACAACACTGACTCAAGGTCACCCAGGTCCCTCCTGCCTCCACCCCTCCCTGTGCCCAGGCTGCACCCCTGAGCAGCCACCTGCACTGGGGACACCAGCAGGACAGCAAGGCAACAGCTGGGTGCTTGGGCACAGAATCACAGGACTGTGAATCCAGATCTAGAGATCATCTTGTCCACCCCCTGCTAGAGCAGGATTGCCCAGAGCCATGGGCACACTTCCATGTCCCATGGAAGGGCCACAACTGCTGTGAGCAGCAGCAGCATCACAGAGCCCCAACACAGCCCCTTGAACACCTGAACCTGTCACAGCTCCCTGTAACCCAGCACTGGATGGTGCTGGGTGCTGGACTAAGATGCTGGAGGTGCCCACAGCCACCACATCCCACTGTGGAGTGAACCTGGCACTGCTCTGCTCCCCCCCCCCCAGCCCCCCAATGTCTGCACACGTGTCCTCTGCATGTCAGGGCACACGTGTGTGCAGGGCTGTTCAGGGTGTGCAGAGGTGTGAACACTGCTGGAAGGGTTTGACACACTGTGCTGTGGTGCATCCTGCACCAGCAATGTCTGTGCACGTCCTGTGCAAACCTCTGCACCCCTGGGTGGGCACAGGGCAGGGGGTGCCCACCCCAGAGTGACTGTCAGCAGCAGATGATTGATTTCTGGAAATAAATTATAATCCCTGCTGGGGTGAGGGAGGGAACAGGGGGGATGAGATGCAGTGCAGGAGCTCACCTAGGGTAAAAGTTGCTGCTGGGGGGGTTTGGGTGCTGCTCAGGCCCAGGGGGGGTCTGCAGGCAGCATCTGCAGGCTCACTGGCGGAGTGGTTTTGAACAGGTTGAGGTAATTAGCAGCACTAATTGGTCCCTCATCTGCCCCAGCTGCTTCACTTGCCCACTTGCAGGGCTCAGCAGGAGCTGGCAGACACAAGGGCCACGAGAAACTGAGGCAGGGGATGGGATGGGGGGGGGGTGCATGTGTGCTCATGGGGGTCCCCAGGGGTCACTGAGCCTGCCCCCCCCCCACCCAGGGCTGTGCAGTGTGGGGCAGGGTGTGGGGTGCCATGGGGCAGGTGTGTCCTTGGGCATGGCCCCATCCCTGCTCTGCCACCACCTCACCAGCTGTCCTGGGTCAGGTCCCCCATCCCTGCCAGGCACCATGGGGCAGACAGAGGGGGACAAGGTAGAGGAGGGATAGGTACAAGGGGGCAGATATGGAGGGGAGTGACACAAGGGGGCAGAGGATGCAAGAGGACAGATCCAAGCAGGGCAGCCCCTTGGCTGTGGGGGCAAACCTGCTCCCAGCCCAATGGAGCAAATTCCTGGGTCTGTCCCTGTCCCTGTCCCAGAGCCCTCCCCCTGCCTGACACGGGGACACCCCCCCAGGAGGGTATTGGGGTGTTGGTGGGTGCAGGCCCTTGGCTGGCAGCACTGCAATGCAGTCCCTGCAGTCTGTGCAGTCCCTGCAGTAGGTGCAGCTGGTGCAGTCAGCACTGCAGTCCTCACTCCTGCTCGGGCTCTGCTTCCTTTTTATTTTTTTTAGCTTCTTCTGCAATTTTTCTTTTTCCCCCTGCAGGGTGCAGCAGGCACTGGCCAGGGCTCAGGCAGGAGCTGGGATCCCTGATGCTCCTCAGCCACCTCCATACAGGACATGGGCTGCAATTCCTCCCTGGCTTGAAGCTTCCTCTTTATCCCCCCACTGGCTCAGAGCTGCCCCCCAACCCTTCCACCCCCCTGTGTCTTAAGGCCATCAATAAATAAAGAGGGTTATGACGGTTTCCAGTGATCCTTGGCCCGAGACTGAGGTGGGCTCCCTGATCATTACCATCTGCAAAGGCCCCCTGGGCTCCTCCCTCGGATGATGCCTTGGGCAGAGCAGGACAAATCCCCAGCACCCCGGGCAGGGGCTCCCCCACCTCTGCACCCACGGTGGGACAGGAGGGGAGGTGGATGAGAGGGGAGTTCCAGCCCCCTGTCCTCATCAGTGAAGTTGCTGTGTAAAGCCCAGGAAGGCAATCAGGGGACAGACAGAAGGGCTGGGATGTCCCTGGCAGGGTGGGGGCCTTGAGGGGCTCCAGCTTCTGGAATCCCTCCCTGACTCCTCTGCAGGGGGGAGTGGGAAACCCACAGCTCTCCCTGCTGGCCTCTCAGGTGGCTGCGAGGCCCAGGGGCAGAAATCAACAACAAATCAAGATTAATGAGGCTGAGGACGCAATTAGCACCGGCAGAGCATAGGGTTAGGCAGTGGGCAGGGGGATAGAGAGGGGGCTCCCTGGGCCCCAGGAGACCCCAACTGGGGGAAGCTCGTTAGCTAACGACCCTGAATCCTACTGCTGCTCCCCTGGGATGGGAACAAGGAGTCCCTGCTCCTTTCTGGGATGGCAGAGCCAGGGCTGCAGCACCCATGGGGAACCCCCAGCCCTCCAGGAACGTCACCCTTGGGGCTGACCCAAACCCTGCACTGCCCCATGCCAGAACTTGGGCTTGGGGTGTCAGGAAAATCCCAAACTGGTCTCTAAGGGGACCCCTCCCACCCCCATGTCAGCAGGAAGCCCGAGCACCTTCCTGCCATGTGTCCCGGGGCTGGCAGGGGGTTCAGGGTAGAGATAGAATATTTGGCAGTACCCCAGCCACATCTTGATACCAGTGGTTGTTTTGCTCCCAGGGACAGCAGCTCCAGGGCTGGTGGGGGAGATCCCATCTGCTGGACCCACCAGCATGACCCCTGTGCATCCCCCCAGCCCTCTGAGCAGTGAACCCCCCCAGTGCTCTCACAGCCCCTCACAGCACATTGCTGCCAGACCACTGAGGGAAACTGAGGCACACCATGGAGCAGCAGAGCCTTCAGGGAGAAACCCCACACACAGGGGGAACCACATCATCCCCCCCCAGCTCAGCACCGTGCCAGGACCCTACCAATGCTGGGGTGAGTGACACGGGGCTGGGGTGAGGGACACAGCCACGTGCTGCTCCCCAGCCAACAGCACCCCTGGCTGGAGCCAAAGCCTCCTCCATTGCCTCTCACCACCAGCCAGCACCCAGCTCCTCTAATTAAAAATCCTGTGCTGGGGCTCAGCAGTCCCTGCCTCAACACATGAATAATTCTGGGGGGCACCACATAGGTCCTCTAAAATGTGATGAGCTGCCTGGTGGGTGCAAACGTGTCTCCTGCACATCCCCACAGCCCCAGGGTCACATCCAGGTGTCCCCACCCTCACCTTGAGCTGGAGGGAAAAGGGACAGACACTGCCAACATGGATGGGGCCAAGGGCCTCAGGGTGAGCTCTGGCCTTGCTGCCCCACGTGCCGGGATCCCACCATGGAGCCCCCAGCCTTGAGGAAGGGCACCCAGCCCCAGGCTCAGGGGGCGGATCTTGAGGAATCAAAAATTTTAAAATAAATGCAAAGATTGTTGGGTTTAGAGGCTGCCTCTTGCCTTCAACACAGGACCTGCTCCCACATCGTGCTGGCTCCATTATTTACAGCAAAGCCAGGAGACTCCTGCCAGTTCCAGACAGCGAATTCATTCATCATCAGGTACCTCATTAACAGCTCCTGCTGCTCCCAACTCAAACCCCGGCTCCCACTGCTGGCCCACAGCTCCCACCAGCCCTTGGTAACAGGACCAGCACCCTGGGGGTGCCAGGAGCTGGGGATGAGCCCGTTCTGCCCCCCACTCAGCGAGTCAGGTCCTGAGTACCAGTGACTGCCAGCATCACCACCAGCCCCCAGCAGAGGAAGGACACGAGGTAGGTGACATTGGTGATGTTGGGGCTGCTGCTCTGGCACTACAGGGCAAGCAGAGAAGGGGCCAGCAAACACCTTGTCCCCACTTCCTGCTGTGGCTCTCAGTTTGCCACTGTCACCTGGAGTCACTGCAATGCTCCATAGACCCCATCAAAAGCAGCCACCTCATTAATTAGCTGGGAAGCAAAGGAGATCCCACAGCTCATGGTCCCCCCCATGCTATGGCCATGCCAGGAGAAGCCCCCAGCCTCTCAGTCTCTGGTGTGATGGCACAAGCCCAGTCCCAGGGCCAAGGAGGGCATGGGCCACCCCTGTCCTGCCCACCCCCTGGGGCCACAGGCACCACTCAGCACCAGCATTTCCTCCAGAGGGTTTCAGCATGAGCAGGGTGGCTTCTGTGGAAGAGGCATCTGGAGTCTCCAAAGCTGAGGGGACATGGCTGTCCCCAAGGACACCAGAGCATCTCCAGGCTCACCCCAGCCACAGCCAGCACCAGCAGCCCATTCCTGGCATGCAGAGCTGCAAATCCCAGAACCAAAGGAAGGGGCACTGCTTATGCCCAGCCCTCTTCTTGGCACCAGCCTTGCTGTGGTGGCCCAGCCTTGCTCCACCAGCAAAATAGGGCAACAAGAAGGTGATGGGTTGAGTTATTCTGACTCTCCAAAGGCACCACAGGGCCCAGAGTATCCCCAGATCCTGACCGGGTCAGCCCCACTCTGCTACTCTGCTCCAGCATCCCCTGCAATGGCTCCATGCAACAGCCACAGCTCCTGAGCAATGTGGGGGTAGGAAAAATAATCCAGCCAAGCTCCTGGGGATGAGCCAGCAGCTGCTCCAGGAGCAAGTCGAGACAGACGGATCGATCTGAGACAGGAGGAGGGAGAGCTCTCCCCACACGGCTCCTGAGCTGAACAAACCTGGGTTCAATGGGCAGAGGAGAGCCAGGAGGAGCCATGCCTAGGGCTGAGGCTCCATGTGCCTGTTGAGAGAACTCCAAAGCACTCAGACAAGCATGAGGTTGGTGTTAGAAATCTAGAAAAACAACTCTGGGCACCAGGGAGGACCCAGTAGTGCTCAGCATCCAGGATCTCCCTCCTCCTTGCCAGCAGGGGACCAGCTCCCTCCTGGGGCAACACTGGTGGCTGCTTGAGCATCCCCATTGCACAGAGAGCCCCAGAGGCAGAGGATAGCCCTGCATCCCCACACCCACCCACACTGGTGTTATCTGGGGTGAGAAAGGGGACAGCAGAGGCAGAAAGGTGATGGCATCAGTGAGGACACAGCACCACACCAACCCAGGGGGAACTAATTGCTGCATGAAGCTTCGTCAAAGCCACTGGGAACTGACTCCCACAAATAAACCTCGTGCAGATGGAGAAAAGCCATGGTGAGAGCTCAAGAGCCCAGCCCTGCACCACAGGGGCTCCTCTTCTCTTGCCTGAACACCCCAAGCTGTGTCCCTACATTGCTCCAGGTCTCTAAGGGGCACAAACACAGGGGTGCAGAGGGGTGCCTCCCAGGGGAGGCTACTCCACACCTGGAATAACCTGGATAGCTCTGGGGAGCTGCAAAGCATCCTTACTGCTGGTGTCCAGCACCCGCTGCTGGAAAAGCCAGGTAGCCACCATCCCCTCTCATCCCGTCCCCACAGCAGGGCCACCAGAGTGAGAGGGGCTCAGTCAGGGCCCTGAGCCTGGCATGGCCACACAGCAGCTTGCTGCAGCACCAGGCAGCAGCTGTGCCAGGCTGCTGGCAGCAGCACAGGGCTGAAGTGTGGGTGACAACAGGGACACATCAGCCTCATCACCTCCCCAGGCTGTAGTGCCAGGAGAAAACCCCTCATCTCCCCTGGGAGCAGAGCAAGACAGCACCAGAGCCCTACATGCCTGTACATCTATGCACAGCAGTGGAATTTTGGGATTGTTTTCCCCACTGAATCCTCTGCTCAAAGCTGATATGAGCCATGGTGCTGCCTTGAGGATCCCTGGTCCCAGCAGCTCAGTCATTCCGTGTCCCCATGGACATCCCATGTCCTGCAGGAGAAGGTGGGAAATGTCTCCCCCAGCACACCACCACATTGCTGAGCAGCTCAGAGGCTGTTCTCAGCTCCAGGGGGGTTTGGCAGAATCACTTCTGTGTGGCTCATGGGCAGTGAGGGACCCTCGACCCCCAGCCAGCCGTAGGGTGGGCTGCCAGACCAGCTGCACTGACCAGCACTGGCAGCAGCCACCCCAGGGGGGTGTCAGGGAGCTCTGCCAGCCCCCCACCCCACTCACAGACCAGCATCAGGATCCAGGGACACCACGACTCCTCCTTCAGGCACGAGACATCTACTTTCCAGCACTTGGGACAGGGATGCAGCAGCCCCAGAGCTTGGGGAGGCCAGGGTCCCACACCCCAGTGCCAGCACCATCCCTGGCTGCAGGATCACACCAGTGTGGAGCATCATGGATTCCAGCCGCATGCTGCCTAATTTATGGTTTAATTAATAAATGGGGAATTATGCTGAGTTTCTCCAATACTTTTGGCTGCGTGATGTTATCAAAATCCCATTACTGAAGAAGGAAGGCATGAAGAGCGAAATTAGCTTTGGCATCTGAAACACTTCAGTCAATGTGATAACACAGTTATTAGGGCTAATAATCAAAGAGCCCTTTGGGGAGCGTGGGCTCTGGCAGGAGCCAAGCCAAGGGCAGCCACAGCCCCACGTGGGGATGAGCTGGGGAACAGGAGGGCTTCACCCGGGAGAAAAAGGCTGACTGCAGCCAAGGGCAAAACCATTTTGCCAAACTGCACTTACCAGTGGCTCCGGATATTGGCACAGGCAAAGCACCGGGAGCCACCGGGCTGAGGAGGAACACAGCCGGGCACAAGGCCAAGCTCTGTTGCCAGGGAGCAGAGAAAAGGTAAAAAAGAAAAAAATTAGATTTAAAAACCAGCGGGCGCTGGGTCCCGTCTGTTTGCTTTGGGCATCGATCCTGCTGGAGGGCAGCACGGCTGCACAGCTCCCTGCACAGCCCAGAGAAGGAGGAACTCAAGTCATCATGAAGAGCTGCAGTGCTCCGGGAGCTGGGGCTTTGCCAAAACCCCCACCAGCTGGAGGAAGGACCCGATCCCACCCCTCGGGGGGGTGAGCAGGAATCCCTGCTCACTTTGGTGGCCTTTATCTCGAGTCTAGTGACAGTCCCTGGGACTTTATTCGCAGGAGGCAGCTCCTCTGAGAGCAGCCAGCAGCAAATGCTCCCACTGCACCATCCCACCCCGCACGGTGAGCAGGGCTTGGTGCGGGCACCCTCGCTGGTGGGTGTGCAACCCCCCCGACCAGTTGGATAAGGATATATTCACATAAAAGAATATCTGAGGATGTGCAAGGACACGGAAGGATCTCTAAGGGTGTACACGGATTTATTCATTCCCGCCCTCCCGTGACTCTGTGCAGCAGAGGGGTGCAGAGCCAGGGCTGCCGATGCAGTGCAGCCGATGCTGGCTCCCTGCTGCCGCTCTCACCGGGCTCATGGGCGGCGAGGGACGTGTCCTTGCCCTGCAGAAACGGGGGCACCGGGGCTTGGGGCCGGCTGCTGGCAAACGGGGCACTGGCGCTCGCCACGGGGGGTTGGGAGAGCTGGGCTGAGTGCTGGGTGTTCGGGCAAGGTCAGATTCATTTCTGTGCTTCACCCAGATGCAAGAAGGGGACGGAGCGTTGTTCTGAGAGGGCTTGGGAGGGGTAGCGGGGAGTTCTGCTGGATGGGGCTCTCCCCCAGCAGCACAGGTGACGTCCCACTGCCACTGCTGGCCTCAATGACCTTGGATGCATCACCTCCCCACTGCCCCGTCCTCTCTGGCACACAGACCACTCTTCTTCCCACCGAGACCCCGCGGCCAAAAGCATCCAGACGCAGCAGAGGCGCCGAGCACCGGCAGCTCAGAGGGTGCCCCGGGGCTCCGGCAGCCCCCGGCAGCGTGCGGCCAAGGCTCTGCGCCAGCCGGGAATAATGCAGAGGAGAGGAGAGGAGAGGAGAGGAGAGGAGAGGAGAGGAGAGGAGAGGAGAGGAGAGGAGAGGAGAGGAGAGGAGAGGAGAGGAGAGGAGAGGAGAGGAGAGGAGAGGAGAGGAGAGGAGAGGAGAGGAGAGGAGAGGAGAGGACTCCTGCCAGTGGCTGCGCTTCCGTGGAGCGTGTACGGGAGTGACATCGCTGCAGCAGCACCTCAGCGCACAGCGAGCGAAAGCCCTGGCGCCAGGAGAGAAGTTTTTGCTGCTGCAGAGGAGCAGGCGGGGAGTCCTGCAGCACCCTGCGGCTGCCACGCCACGGGGGACTTTGCTGCCGAACACCCTACAGCGAGTGACACGCTGCAGTCAGGGACATCCTGCAGAGAGTGACATCCCGCAGAGAGTGACATCCCGCAGAGAGTGACATCCCGCAGCACCCGCTGCCCCGGACACTCTCACCTGGAGGACCAGGTGCAGGGACACACACGGCATAGCTGGAGACCATG
Organism: Calypte anna; assembly: GCF_003957555.1. Taxonomy (NCBI): domain Eukaryota; kingdom Metazoa; phylum Chordata; class Aves; order Apodiformes; family Trochilidae; genus Calypte; species Calypte anna. The sequence continues at coordinate 4,065,198 of NC_044271.1, forward strand.
AAGCGATGGGTGGCCCAGATGCGTGTCCCCCTCTTCTCTGTTACCACCTTGCAATCTCGCCTGTCCCCTGCACAATTTGCCGAACTCTCTGGGGGTCACTATTCCCCCCCCACCCCCCGCCTCCAAAGAAGGCTGCAGGGAGCAGCGAGGTGCTGGGCACAGCCCCGACGCTGCAGTGGGTGCCAAGGCTGCAGCACCCCGAGCAGACACCCTCTTCCCAGCCCTGGGGTGACACACACACCCCCCTGCACCCCGACAGCAGGCGGCGAGGCCAGCAGGGGAGGAGGATCCCGGAGCTTTGCTGCAGCCACGGCGGGGAAATCCAGTCCGGAGCAGGGGTTGGCTGGAGCTGGCTCCCGGCCAGGCCGCTACGGAGAAGCCGCCGGTGCAGAGGGGCCTGCGGCCGCCCACGACCACGGCCGAGCCGCTTCCAGCACCGGGGCGTGTTCCCCGCGCTACACCGGGGACAGCCCCGCGCTCCCGGACACCCCCCGGTCCAGGACCCCAAGGGAACCCGCGCCCGGGATGCGGGGCTGGAGCAACGCTCGGGGCCCCGGGGCACCTTTGACCCGGGAGCTCAGCTCTGCACTCCCGAGTCTGCTCCACGTCCCCGGACGGGGTGTGGGGGGGGGGGCCTGCCAGCTCTGCAGCCCCCTGCACCGGCAGCTGCACCCACCTCTAGCCCACCACTGCTGCCTTCGGGGACCAGCACGCCACGGGCAGCACCAGGGCACAGGGCACGGCGGGGAACCGCGTTCCGGTACCGACCCCGGCGGGGAGCGCCGACCTCCGCCCCACTACCTGCATCCGGCGGGGAGGCGGCTACCAGCCGGGCCAGCCCGGTCACCGCCGCACCTACCCCACCGGGCACGGTCCCAGCCCACCGGGCACTGTGGCAGTCCCGGAACGGCTCCGGGACGGGCTGGGCGGAGGGCGGGCGGCCCCGTCCCGCAGAGCCCCGCACCGCTGCGGCAGCGGGGACAAACTTCGGCGGGAGCGCGGCGGCACTTACCGGCCGCGACGGCGGGAGAGGAGCGGAACCGACCGGAGCGAGACCACCGGAGCTGAGCGGCGGGAGCGGAGCGGCGGCTGCGGCAGCCCCAGCCCCTCCGGGCTCGCGTGCGGCGGCTCGGCGCGGCCCCGCCCACCACCGGGAGACCACGCCCATCGGTTGGCCACGCCCCTCCTCTCTCGTGGGTTCGCGGGGTGACCTCACAACCGGCACCCCCACCAGTGACCTCACACCCCCACCAGTGACCTCACACCCTCAGCAGTGACTTTGCACACTCACCAGTGACCTCACACCCTCATGCCCATCACTTGTGGTCCAGGTCGTCTCACATCCCTCACATCCCCTAACAATGGTCACCCCTCATGGGTCACCTCACACCCCTCACTCTGCACTGTTCCCCTCACACTGGTCGCCCCTCATCACATCACCTCCCATTGCTCGTCTCTCACTCTCTCTTAGTGCTTGGCCCTCGTCAGTCACCTTGAAACTAACTCTTCATACCCATCACCTTGTACTGCTCATCCTTCATTTGTGTCACCTTTATATTAGTCACACCCCACCAGTAACCTCACACCTCTTGGTCACCTCACCCTGGGCTGGTCTCCCCACATCTGTCACCTCTCACAAGTAACCTTGCACAGGTCACTCCCACACCCACCATTGCTACAAGAGAGTGGAGCATTGGTGGGTGACCAGTATCACACTCACTGGGCCACCCCCAGATCCTGGGGGCTCCTGAGAACCTCGATTTGGGGTCAAAACATGAACAAAAATCTAGAGGGAACCAAGCAAGGAGCCAGCTGAGCACAGAGGACAGGGGTGGTGGTTGGTTTGCCCTCCTCATGGGTTCCCATCCCTCTCAGTGGGGCCTCAAGTCAGAAAGGGGACCTGGGGGTATCTCTGGGATAGGACCCTGCATGGGGCCACATCCCCATGACACCATTGAGCCCAGGGGTGCTGCTTCCCAAAAATACAGGACTGCCCCCTGCCTGTGTCACCCCTGGAATGTGCAGAGGAGATTTCCCATCAAAGTTAGGTCACAGGGCTCTTCTCCTGCCACTCTCCCTGCTCAGGGCCGTCCCCAGGAAAATCCCTGCGGATGAGGGGTGATGGATCCCCCAAACCAGTCCCACACTCCAGGCCCAGAAACAGACACACCAGTGATGAACTTGTGTGAACTCATCCTGAGGACAGGAGCAGGGAGCTGGTGGGAATGGCCCCCTCCTGGCTTTGCCTTCACCATTGCAGCCGTTACAGCTCATTACCAGCCTGAGATTAATTAATGGCTCTTGGACATCTGTCCCTGCTCCAGCATCGCTCTCCCGAGAGGAAAAAAGCTTCTGAGACACCCTGGGGATACCAGAATCTCCTTTCTGCTGGTGTATGCAGGTCCCCCCCTTGCCCCATGCCCTGCCACAGTGCTCAGTGGACACTGTCCCACATCTGTCCCTGTGCTGGAGATGTGGGGTGGCATCCGTCACCACTGGGTTCCATTCAAAGGGGAGATGAGGCCCAGCCCTTGTAGGGTGAAAGGAACCCAGAGGGATGCCCAAGCCCCCCCCACACCCTCCTGTACACTTAAAGTCCAACCTGCCCTTCCCAACCCAAGAGAGGGTTCCCTGCTGTCAGGATTTCAAACCTGGAGCATTTCTACACCCCCCAGTGTCCTGAGCTGCATCCCCAGTAGTGTGATCAGCAGGGGCAGGGCAGTGATTGTCCCTCCTCTGCTCCCCTCTAGGGACAACCCCTGGAGTGCTGGGTCCAGCTCTGGGGCCCCCAGAAAAAAGACATAGAGATTTTGGAGCAAATCCAGAGGAAGCCACAAAGATGCTCCAAGGGCTGGAGCAGCTCTGCTCTGGAGCCAGGGGGAGAGAGTTGGGGGTGTTCAGCTTGGAGAAGAGAAGGGTGCAATGGGGAGACCTTAGAGCACCTTCCAGTGCCTGAAGGGGCTCCAGGAAAGATGGGGAGACCCTTGGGACAAGGGCCTGGAGGGGTGGGATGAGGGGAACCAGTTTCAAGCCGAAAAAGAGGGGAGATTGAGATGAGATTTTGTGAAGATTCTCTTTGGGGTGAGGGTGCTGAGCCCCTGGCCCAGGTTGCCCCCAGGCTGCCCCATCCCTGGCAGTGCTGAAGGCTGGATGGGGCTTGGAGCAAACTGAGCTGGTGGGAGGTGTCACTTGTCCCTTCCAACCCAAACAATTCTGTGGTTCTATGATCTCGGAAGAGGTGTCCCCAGCTGATAAAACCATTCCTACCATCTTGTTGAACAGCCAAGATTTCAAACCAGGAGGGTTTCTCCACATCTCCCCCCCCCCCCAGCTTTTTTAGGAAGGCACCCACCAAGCAGCAGAAGTGCAGTGGTACAAACACAACTGTCCTACCCCCTCCTCCTGCAGGAGCAGCCCCACATCCCCAGACACAGGACCAGCAGCCAGGTGGTACAGGAGATAACTTTATTGAACCCAATGGTGTTAGACAGATGACCGAGAATGGACATGCCAGTTGGTGTGGGCAGCGTGGGCAGCAGGAGCTGACTTGGTGCAGGGCTGGATTTGCTTCTATCTTTTGGAATATCCTCAAGCCTTTCCCTGGCTTCCTCTCAGACTTCTTTTAAAATTTCTTGCAAGTAAAAACAACTAGTGGTGGAAAGAGTCCAGATGGTGTTTGTTCCCTATGATTGTTCCCGCAGCTATGTACAATGTGGGGTTGGGTCTCAACATCAGGTAGAAAATGGAGAGAGTTTACAAACTTGGAGGCAAGGAAAAAGCAAAGACAGACAGGCGAGAGCAGTAGAAATCTGGACCAAAATCTTAAAGAGAAATTTAAAAAGTGCTATAAAACCCCTCAGCAGGAATACCATGCAGTTAAGAAACACAAAACCCAGTCAGTTACACAGATCATCTAAAACAGGAATTTGTCCATTTTGTCTTTTATTTAATTAAAAAAAGATTGTTTGTTTTTAATAGAAAAAAGCTAAAATTGTAAGGTTCAGGCCACCGGGTGGCAGCAGCTCGAGGGGGCAGAAGGGGGAGGCGCTGGCGTCTCCCAGCTCCAGCCCCTCAGGAGGGATCCCAGCACTCAGGGGCTACAGGCACCCTTGGGGGCAACCAGCACCTTTGGAGGTGCCAGGCACCCTTGGGGGGTGACAGGCTCCTTTGGGGGTCACAGACATCCCTGGGGGTCAACAGATACCCTTGGAGGCAAGCAGTACCTTTGGAGGTGGCAGGCACCCTGGGGAGGTGATGGACTCCTGAGGGGTCAGAGGCACCCTTAGGGGCAATCAGCACCTTTGGGGGGTCACAGGCACCCTTGGGGGAACCAGCACCTTTGGGGGGGTCACAGGCACCTCTGGGGAAACAGACCCCTCTGGAGGTGGTGGGTTCTTGTGGGGGTCACAGGCACCTTTGGGGGGTAATGGGCACCCTTGGGGTGGGCAGGAGGATGAGTTAGTGTGATCCATGGACCCTCAGTGCTGGATCCCTGGTCCCCCCAGAGCACTGCCACACTTGGGGACACGGGGTACTGGGTGTAGGCCAGGAGGAACCCCCTCAGGGCACATCCCCGGCCTGCTGGCATTGCCCTCATCCTTCCCAGCCTCTCTGCAGGTTCCTCCTGATTTACACCCTCGTGGCCCTCACCCCAAGCACACTCCAGCTGAAGTTATGGGAAAGGATGGGGCAACCCCCCCAGGAGAAAGGCTGACCCAGCAGCACAGCCCCCCACCAGTGGCTGACAGGGACAATTTGGTCAATGTTTTGGTGACACCATGACGGTGTCAGAGAAGAAATTCAGGCCCAGCCAGGGCTGCCTGCAGCAAGAGAGGTGCAAGAGCTCCCCTGAACCCAGGGCAGCCCCTAAAGGTGCATCTTGCCCCTTCTTGGGCCCCGAGCCCTGAGGAGGGGTTGAGAGGGGCTGGAGGGGAGAGCCGGTTGCCCACCCCCGGCCTCGAGTGGCTGCTGAGCCGGTGTCTTGTACAATCAGAAAAGAAGTCAGCGCAGCACAGTTATCACAGAGTACAAAAAAGACAGGAGAGAGGCAGGGCCGGGCCCCCAGCTCACACAGGGCCTATTTACAGCGAGTCCTCGGCCACAGCCGCTACACAGAGAAGGAGAAGGGAAAGCCCTGGTGGTGTCCAAGCCAGCGTGGGGGGGACATCCCTGTGCAAAGCGACCGGGCTGGCTGGTCCTGGGTGGCAGAGGGGGAACAGGGGGGGAAGCTGTGGGATAGATGGAGAAGTGAGCACCATGGGGCACGGGCACCACAGCCAGGACGCAGCAGCAGATGAGAGAGCACCAAGGGCAGGACCAGGCCTTGGAGCTGCCCCGGGAGGGATGGAGGTGTCCCTGAAGGCCACACCGGACACAGCACAGCAGGCCTGAGGCTGCCTGGCAGGGTGTGGGGACAGGATGGATCAGCAGAACCAGCTCTGGGGTCCACTCTCCCCAGCCAGGGGCAGGAGGTGAGCTGGACCATGGGAGAGGGGGTCGAAGGCAGCAGCCCCAGCCTGGCCGTGGCTAATGGTTGGATTTGACAATCTTTAAAGCCTTTCCCAACCAAAATGAGGCTATGCTCAGACCAGTGCCAGCACCCCTGTCCCCTTCCAGCCAAGCTGGCTTTGGGGACAGTCATAGGCCACTGGTGCAGGAGCAGGCTGTGGCAGTGCCAGCCTAAGCCCCACGTGTCCCCTTGCCAGAAGGTGGAGATTAAGGCACCATGGCAGCACTGGGGCTGATCCCCTCTGTGCCAGGAGCCTCACCTGTGACATTACACAGTAAGGCCAAGAGGACACGTGGCAGCCCTAGGTGTCCCCAGAACACACGGGGCACAGCAAGACCCTGCTAGACCCCATGGAGGCAGCCTTGGGGAGCCAGTGGTACAGAGACCAGCCCCTGGAACAGCTCAGTAACCCGCACCCCCAGGCCTGGCAGTACTGAGGGGACAGGGGCAGTCTGTGCCCCTCAACACCGAGGGGACAGGGAGGGTGGCAGGTTGTGCTCCCAGCACCAAGTGGACCCAGGGATGGGGCACAGTGACTACCTCATGCCCAGGCCTCAGGCAGTGCCGGATGCCTGGGGAGGGGGCGTCCTGTGGCATTTGGGCACGGTTGGAGACCCTGTCCCCAGGGCCAGACCCTGCCTTGTGCTTTTTGGGAGCTGCCAGGCCAGAGGCTGCCCTGAGAGCATCCCACTACCACCATGTCGCATCTCAGGCAAGCTGTGAGGCCCTGGGAGGTGGGTTCAGGGACTGGAGATTGTCCAGTGAGCACCAGTTTTGTGACAGAGGTGGTTTGAGTGGTGGAACCAACAGCTACAAAAGAAACCAAAGGGAAAGGGAGCTGCTTACAGGGAGGTGACGGGCACCGGATGACGGGCTCCAGGCCAGGAGAGCAAAGAAGCAGAACATAAAAGGGACCAAAGTGAGGTCTGGACTCGGCCAAAAGAAAATGGGAGGGGAAAAAACAAAAATAAAATAACCAAAGCAGGGTTTATTGGGCTTTCCTGGTCGCAGCGGCTGCCATGCAGATGAAATGGGGAACATACAAAGACAGCAGCAAGAGCTGTGCTCCTCCTTGGCCAGAGCGAGGCAGGAGATTCCCAGAGCCTCAGCTCTGCTGCCTGCCCTCGGCTGTGCCTGGCTGGGTGCAGAGGGAGATGCAGACCCTCACACCCACACTCTCGTCCTGCAGCCACACACTCCTCCTGTGCCCCCTGGCTTTGGCCCAGGTGGCTCCCACGGGGTCCCTGCCCCACGCAGGGGCCTTCCTGCAGCTCCCAGAAGTAGGGGCTCGGCCGCATCGGTTGCTATGGCCCAAAAGCCCAAGAGTTTACAATAGAGACAGAAAAAAACAATAAGGGAAACCAGGATTCTCCTACCCCCAGAGTTGGGATAGGAGACAGCACCCACGGACGAGCAGAGCTCCCCCATGCTCCACCAGAATGCGCTGGAGCCCTGATCCTCTCCGCTCGCTCGCCAGCCCTGCACTCCAGGATACCAAATGAAAAGGAGAGCAGCCCGTGGGAGCAGTGGCTGGCAGCAGCTCCCCTGCTCCTCGGCTGGCATGTCTGGGCCTCACAGAGTCGACTGCAGGTCGGGATCCACCATGGTCTCACGGTCTGGAGACTCGATGTAGTTGGCGGCTTCCTGGAGCTTGAGCAGCATGGCCATCTGTTGGGAGAGGAGTTTGGCATCAAGCCCAGCAGAGGCAAGAGGTCCCCCCTGGCCAAGACCACCTTGGTTGGCCCTTCTTGCCCTCCCATACAAATCAAGAGAAGCTCCTCAGAGGGTAAAGCAAAGCTCAAAGATGCTGCACTGGCCATGGGCACAGAGAGGATGCTCCAGGCTGAGTAGGACAAAGCATCAGAGGGGCACAGGCCTTGACACTTCAGATGTGACAGCCTGTCCTCTGCTAGCAGTCCTTCCAGCTGACACACTGGGACACAAGTGCCACCGCTGTGCCTTTGTGCAGCTATGATGTCTCATGAAGCACAATGCCATGGAGCACCATGGAGCCCATCTCACTGTGCCCACTGAAGCCACCATCCCACATTTACTGCTTCTCCCAGGAGCACAACGTTTTTGCACCCCCAAATCAGGCATTTTTACCCTAAAAAGTGATCAGGGAAGTGAAGCACAGCTCCACCCTGCTCTCCTCCTCCACCACCACCACCCAGCCACTTCCCAGTGCCCAGTCCAGGACCGTACCAGAGGGTCTGAGTCCAGGGAGCTGGGCGTTGTGTCTTTGACGGTGCGCTCCTCAGGAGGGGAAACGGTGCTGTGGGGCCCGATGGTGGGGGGCGGCAGGTGGTACAGCTTGGACTGGTCCTGCTGTGCTGATGGCCAGGGCAGGGTGTCCCGCACCCACTCCACAGGGTCCTCCCAGGCTGCTTTCTGCCCATGGACCTGCAGGCAGGGAGCAACAGCCACCTCTTGAGCACAGTGACACAGTACGCCAAGCCCCCCAGCACAGCCCTCTGTCCTGCTGCAGCCATGGGGCAGGGCAGGGACTGACAGAGATGCCACTTGTGCCCAAAATCCCAGAACCCCTGCATCCCCACCCTCTCAAACTGCTGACTCTCATCAGCAAGTCCCCAAGCACCATGGGCTTGCACCCCCAGGTGCCAGGCAGTTCTGGGTACCTTGAGCCCATCTTTTGCACCCTCCTGCAGGTAAGGGATGATGGAGTTGTTCCACAGGTCAATGAACCAGGTCCGGAAATCCTCAATTCCTATGGGGCAGGACAGGAAAAAGCAGGGACCTGGGGAAGAAGGGAGAGAAAAAAAATGGGAGCTGGGTCCCTCTGCTTCAGTCATCAGCCCCACAGCACTAAGCCTGGCTGTGCAGGGTGCCCTTGGCTCAGTCACCCCTCCCAGAGCAGTGCCCAGGCAGCACATGCCTGACACACACGGGCAGATAACAAGCCCCTGGAAGGAGCCTGTGTTCAATCGACCCCCCAAAAGCCTGGTGAGGCAAAGGGAGACCTGCCAGGAAAAACTGGGAAAACACGGCTCCTCCATGCCCCAGGAAGGGTGACAGTAACACAGGCTTGGCTGACACCATGGTGACAGCTTCCACAAATGCCACCCAGGGAAGAGCAGCACTTGTGTGCATCCCACCCACTCTTATTTATGTGGGACTGGGTGACACAGAGCAGCGTGTCACCCCCCAGGCTCCTTTGGGAGGGTTTTGCCCAGTCCCTGGGTCTCCCAGCAGCGCGAGGTAGAGGAGGGAGGCATGTGGCAAGGCGGTACCGATGAGGAAGTCAGAGGTGCTGTGTTTCTCCAGGAAGGTGTGCAAGTGGTACCAGAGCTTGGGCACCCAGTCCAACACACGCAGCAGCTCCTCCTTGTTGGCGTTGATGTCTGTGTCTGACTCCAGCAGCTTCCGCCGCAGGTAACGCACCAGGAAGCCATTGGCTGGCTCCACGTTGTTGGAGAATGTCAGCATCCTGGGGGCAAGACTCAGGTGATCAGGGCTGGGTCTTTACACAACCTGCCCAGCACCCTCGGGGGACCTCCTAGCACTCCCACACTGCAGGTGCCCGAGATCCTTCTCGGATGACAGAGCTAGGGCTTGGTCTTCATCAGGGTACCCAATCAAAGGATGTGTCCCCAGCACTGCCCAAGGACAGGAGTGATGCCCCCTGCACCCCACCAACCCCATGGGGATGTTACCCAGGAATGTGCAGTGCCCACCTGAAGCTGAGATGGAGACCATGGTTTGGGGTCATTTTCACAGGCTGGTTAGTGGTCCCAATGATGTAGGGGCTGAGTGAGTGACAGAGAGACAGAATCCATCAGAAAAAAAAACAACCTGCATCCCCCCTGCCCACAGCAGAGCTGATCTGAGCACAGTGGACATGTGCAGTCGTGCAGCCTAAACTCCACAAGCCTGGGAGAGAGGGCTGGAGGAGGATGTGGTGGGGCTCTCACTCACCATTTGTGGTACTTGCAGGTGAGCGCACCGTTCACAAGCTCACTGATGGATCCTGCCTCACTGAGGTCATCCAGGAGGATCACCAGAGGCACGTCTGCCGTGCCCGTCTCCCGGTCGATCTGGTTGGCCAGGTTGGAGAGGTACAGCTGCAGGTCCTGCAACCAAGGGGCTGGGTGTCACACATGGGACTGTGGCATGGCTGCCAACGGGAATCACAGTACCAGTGACAGCAGGGATGGTCCCAGTGCTGCCAGCCCTCACCTTGCACGACTGCTGGTGCATGTTGAAGGTGCTGACAATGCCTTCAGTGACGTCCCGGCCCGATCGCTCCACCAGGTACTCGGCCAGGCGGTTGGTCAGGTAGGTCTTGCCGGTGCCGCTGGGTCCCGAGAGGATGAGCCGGCGGTGCTTCAACAGGAGGCTGATGTAGTGCTGCATCATGGGCTTGGGGATGAGCGTCTCGAACACCAGGCTGTCCACGCACTTCTCCTTCAATCCTGCAGGCAGGAGAGGGCTGAAGGTCTCGCTCACGCCCCTCGACACCACCAGAGAGAGGGAAGGGGGAAGCACTGGAGCCTCTCTGCCCCACTGACCTTTGAGTGTCACAACAATGCTGGTCAGGCCCCGGCGGCACAGCGGCAGCTCCGGTGGCTCCGTGTCCAGGATTCGTTTGATGTGGCTGATGCTGTAGCTGTAGACAGACTCAGTGCTGAGCCCCAGCGTGGAAGCAGGATCCATCTTGGTGATGTAATCCTACAAGGGCAAGGACAGGGCTGTCAGTGTCCCTGAGGGCTGTCAGGGAGCAAGTGGCACTCAGCAACTCCACAAAATACTGGTAAGAAACCGGGCTAAGGAGCATCACGCATGATGGAGCAGCATAAGATGCTCTCAAAAGAGGGGTCCTTGTACTCCTACCTTGAAGACCTGGCAGACAGCCTCATCCAGCATCTTCCAGTCCACTTTCCCGCTCACCTTGGTCCAGCCCAGGAAAAACTCCTGCTGCTTCAGATCCTAGAAGCCAAGGTAGAGGTGTGCAGCCTGGGGCACCATATGCAACCCTGGGCAGGTGTCCTCTGCTCTTTGTCTAGGACCATAGCACTGGGACAGGTCAGGCTTTGCATACAGCCCACACTTACCCCCTTGATGATGTGCTGGGGAGGCATGCGCACCACAATCCGCAGCATCAGCTCGTCCTTCTGGGCACCAGCACTGACAGCGTCCATGGGGGACACGTCTGGGGACAGAGCACTGAGGCTGAGCTGGCAAGGAGAGCTGAGACACTGGGCCTGACCATGCCCAGCCTGACCCAGATTTTGCTGCAGCAGCAGGTGGCACCAGCAGCAGGACAGACCCCTGTGCACAGCTGCCTCCAGGTCAGCAGCAGCACCTTCCCACCAGCTGCCTCCTCCCAGGGTCTGGGCTGTTCCTCACCCACCACACACAAACTTCTGCCTCAGGACCTGCCCTGTCTGCCAGCAGCTGTCACCCCTACCTGAGTCCCCCAGGCTGGGGCTGAAGGCATGGCCGAGGGTGAGCCCCAGGGAGCGGCGCGGTGAGGAGGCTGACATGCTGGTGATGTGGGGGACAGAGCCCGGCACTGCCGAGGGCCCCGGAGCCACCTTCAGGCGGTCGTTCTCGGCCTTCAGGAGATCCACCTCCAGCTGGGAGAGAACCCAGAGTGAGGAGCTGGATACCAGCAGTACCTCAGGACTGCAGGGACCATGGCCACCAGGTTCTCAGAGCCAGACAGACTGTGGCTGGCGTCCTCACCTGCATGTTGTGCATGGTCTCCCGCAGCTGCTCCAGCTGGTGGGCTGAGTTGAGGGCCTCCAGGCGGATGTCTGTCAGCTTCATCTCCTTCTCCCACAGCTCTGACCGTAGCTCTGACACCTCCTTCTTCTCTGGCTCACCCTCACCGTGAGCCTGGAAGAGCCTGGGCAAAGGGAAGAGACAGAGTCTTGCACATGTCCCCAGCTGGAGCCCACAGCCCCCATGACCAGCCCTCCCCACCCCGTGCCACCCCCCCCTGGCCCCACGCACTCAGCTGTGTCAATGCCCACAGAGGAGGACGTGGAGGATTTGATGGAGGGCGAGGCAGTCTCTGTGGAGCCATGCTGCAGTTTTGGGGAGGAAGGGGCTGATGAGTCCGGTGTGGCAATCTCCTCAATGTCTGAGTAGGATGAGGCTGATTTGGGTCCCTTCTTGATACTGAAAGCCTTGTTGAAGGAGCTGCGTAGCTACAGGAGACAGAAATGTTCCTGTTAGGGACAGGCCTCACAGAGACCTAGCTCAGCCCTGCTCCAGGACCCCCATCTACCTGGGACCCACAGGCAGTCTGAGCTGGGACCAGTAACACCCAGTCCATCCCCAAGGCAGGGCTGTGCCTTAACCCCAAGCTGGAGCAGTGCTGGCTGGACCCTGTGCTATCAGCACCGCCGGATGATGCATGGCCCTTTGGACAGTGTTCCAGCCCCAGTTCAGATGGCAACAAACAGCTGCACAAAGTGTGGAACTCACACCCTGGTCAGGCTCCCCCCAGCCCTGCTCCCATCCCAGCACCAACATCGGGGTGTTGAGGCACTGCACCCCTGGTCTATTAGAAAGGGCCAACTCCAACCTCACATTCACCCCACCACAGCCATCCCAGCAAGGACACCCTCCCCCCTCAGCCACCACCAGGCTGGGGCCATAGTGCAAGGAGACAGTTTCAGCCCCACACCCTTCCTCTGCCCTGAGGGGTCTTCCTGGAAGCACAGAGATGTCATGGAGGTCCTGGCCAAGCATGCAGCATGCACACAGCACACACAGAGCAGCGGGCAGGCGAGTGGCGTGCCGAGGCCAAGCTGGACTGGGGGGTGGGTGGACATTGTGCAGGGGCCAAACCAGGCCTGGGTCCTGCTTACACAGCACCAGCCTGCAGGAGAGCAGCAGGACAGGTACCCCGGGCTCACTCAGTGTCCCCTGAAGGGCCAGGGCCTGCTCTGTGGGGAGGTGAGAAGAAAAGGACAGAAATTGGGCAGGATGAAGCCCAACTCCCACAGGCACCAGGCAGGTTGATCTGGGGTATCTCCAAAAGCAAACCCATTGCATTTCAGTGTAAAAAAAACAGGTGGGTACCAGGCCCTGCTGATGGCAGAAGAGCAGAGGAGCACCAGGACCCATCAGGTACCCAACAGAGAAGAGCCACTCGAGGCCAGATCAGGCCAGCCCTATCAATGCAGAGATGGGCAACACCACAGCCCAGCCCCACGGGCAGGGCTGCAGTGAGGTTCTCAGCCCCAACCTGAGCCCTGGTTACAGGGAGCCAGGAGAGCACCTGCCTTCCCTGGGTGAGGGGATTGTCCCCATCCAAGCCCTTCCTGCTGTCTCAGGGCAGTTCAGCCCCTCTACATGGGTGCATCTTTTAGCCTTGACATCAAAGGAAGGAACCAAGACTGTTCCCAAGATGTGCACCCTGCTGGAACCCCGGAGTGGCCCGTGGAGGGGGGTTAGTGCTGGTGGGATGGGTGGTATGGGTGGTGTTATGAGCATTGTTCCATAAAATGGAGCAAGGGCCCTGGCCAGGCACAGCATGGGGTGGAGGGGACAGTATGGGACTTACCTCATACACCTGGAAAAAAAGGGTTGAGGTCAGCATAGGAGGAGAAAAACAAAACAAAGCAAGACTTAATCACGCATCCAGCTCAGGCCACCTGGCACAGGGAAAGGGCTGCCTGGCCGAGGGGTCTGGCCCCTTGCACTGCCAGAGCCTTCGTGGGCAGGGGATAGACAAGTGGGAAAAATCGAGGGAGGAGTCGTGCAGGACCAGGGCTGGAAAACTCTCAGAGAGGCTAGAGAGGTCCTGGTCAACATGTCAAGACCCAAATCCATGGTGGCTGCACATTTGTCCCCAGGGGACTGAGGGGACCAACACCACACTGCCAAAGTAGACCAAGACCAGCTGGCTTGTGAGGCTGACTCTTGCCAGACCCTGCCAGAGGCTCCCCAAGCCCCACTCCTCCTGTCAGTGCCCTGTCCAACCCACCCAGCTCTTCTTCTTCTTCTTCTTGGCATCTGCATCCTTGCTGCTGCCGATGCTGGAGTGGCTGGTGATGCTGTTGAGGCTGGAGATGCTGTCAGAGGAGTTCTGACGCTTGATGCGCAGCTCTGGGGCCAGCCAGGGAAAAGAGGGAGACCAGGAAAGGAGGGATCAACAAATGACATCTGCCCCAATGCCAGGGCCACCTGTGCTCTGTGCTCTCCACCCTGCACCCCTTCCCTTCTCCCACCCAAACACTTTCCAAACTCTTGGGGTCACCACAGAAGATGACACAGGGCTCAGACACCACACAGGCACTGCCATTCAAGACTGACTCTAGTCCCCAGGGAGATGCCCAGAACACACATCCTTCTGTTCCTGCCTCAGGCCACCTCCCTGCCATGCCCTGCACTCACATTGGAGTTTGGGCACTGCAAACAGCACCCTTGGGAACAAAGCCAAGATCAACAGTCAAACTGGGCTGCCAACAGAGGGCCCAGTGAGGAGATGTCCTGGGGAGGATGACCATCCCCATCACCCTCACACAGCACTGCTGAAACCTCCTGTGGTGACAGCTCTCATTATTCAAGCCTGTCTTCAGATGCTCAGAGGTCCCAGGTGGAGAAGAGCTGCTGCCCTGGGGACCCTTCAACCCATCTGAACACCCCACTGGAGTGAGGGTGTTGTGGGATCCTGTGCCAGCCCCTGGTAGGAGTAGCTCAACTGGCTATGGCCCAGTAGCTGAGGAAGGGCTGCATCCCTGTGGTGGGGGCTGCCTTACCATGCCTTACCTTTGGGGGTGACATCAGTGCCATTCAGGGCACCCTGGATCACAGCCTGGGCCTCAGAGTTCTTCTTCTTCAAGAAGTCGATGGTCTCTCGCAGGTCCAGAAGCTCCGTGTCCTGGCGGAGTCATAGAGAATGTTCTGATGGCACAGGGCCCACCCCGAGAGCACTCAGTGCTGCTGCAGATACACCCCTGAGTCCCACATCCCCGACCCACAGGATGCACAAGGGCTCCCCAACACCCACGCAGCACCCTGACACCCACCTTCTCCTCTGCAGTTTCAGCCAAGTGCCGCAGGCGGGACGTCATGCTCACCAGGCTCTGCTCAAAGGCTGCCACCAGGTTGGCCTGGGAGAGGTGGAGAAATAAGTGAGCACCCAGAGCTGGGCAAGCACCCGCTGCCAGGTGCAGGGTGCAAGAGGCTGAAGAGGGGAAATCGAGACCTCACGGGCACGGGCCAGCACCAGCCCCATGCACAGCAGGGACACAGCAGCATGTCCTGTCCACGGGGCAGCAGCTCCCGTGGGGACTCACGTTAGCAGACAGCTGGGAGGTCAGGGTGGCCACCTTCTCCTGCGAGGACTCCAGCTCGCGGCGCAGTTTGCGAATTTGCTGTGGGGAGAGAGTGGAGGGGGTGAGTGAGGCCACACACTCAGCCTCGCCACGGGGGCAGGGGCAGGCGATGAGCAAAGGGCACAGGCTCACCTCAGACTGCATCTTCTCCTCAGCCTGGCAGTGCGAGAGCAGAGACAGACAGACAGACAGAGGCAGGCAGTCAGGAGGGCAGCGAGGCATGGACAGGCTCAGCGTGAGGCAGAGGCATGCACAGAGCCCCCCGTTTCCCCCCCGCCCCCCCCAGCCATGCACAACCCGGCGCAGCGCGGCGGCGGCTCTTACAGAGGAGTAGGTGGAGGAGGCGCTGGAGGCCAGGGACAGCACCGATCCATGAACTGCAACAGAACAGAACGCCACAGGTCAGGGGGCCACAGATGATGGCATCCCCTGAGGCTGCAGGTGTGGGGCACAGCAGGGTGCAGGGGATAGAGCACCCAGAGAAGGGGCTGGGGGAAGCAGAAGGTGGGAGGGTGGCTGCTCAGCACTGCCCATTTCTCAGCGCCTGGCTGGTGACCCCCTCCCCAGCCACACAGTGTGCAGCAGGAGGAAGGGAGCACCTTCCACCTGCACCCTCCTCATCCACCCACCCTGGCTGCTTCAGACACCCCATCCAGTGCCACAATACCCCGGGGCCAACACAAGGACACCAGGCACCCCTGGGGGTCAGGGTGGGCTGCATCCCAGTGCAGATGCCAGTGATGAAGGGTATCATCACGACCCTTGCAGCTGCATCCTCTGCTCTGAAGCTGAGGACAGGATGCACCAACCCATCTGACAGCAATGCTGCAGCACCAGGAATCACAGAACCAGAAAATGGATTTGGCTTGAAAAAGACCTTTTGAATCATCCAGTCCAACTGTTGCCCCAGCACTACCACTAAACCAATTCCCTCAGCACCACATCTCCAGGACTCTGAAACCCCTTCAGGGATGATGGGGACTCCTGCCCCTGCCCTGCCCTGCCCTGAGCAGCCTGGGCCAGGCCCTGACAACCCTTTCCAGGCAGAAATGTTCCCCAGCTCCAACCTAAACCTTCCCTGGCACAACTTGAGGCTGTTTCCTGTAGTCCCATCCCTTGTTCCTTGAGAGCAGAGCCCAACCCCCCTGGCTCCAACCTCCTCTCAGGGGGTTGCAGAGAGCCACAAGGTCTCCCCTCAGCCTCCTCTGCTCCAGGATCAACACCCCAGCTCCCTCAGCTGCTCCTGGGCAGAGCTGTGCTCCAGACCCTTCCCCAGCTCCATTGCCCTTCTCTGGACACCAGTCTCTCAATGTCCTTCTTGTCGTGAGGGGCCCAGAACAGACCCCAGGGTTCAAGGAATAGCCTCACCAGTGCTCCCTGCCTCAGTCCTGTTGGCCACACAAGTGCTGGTACAAGCTGGGATGAGGAAGGGACAAGCATGCAGGGAGCCCCAGACCCCCCAGAGTCCCTTTGCCTGGGCAGGAACACAGCACACTCTCACCATCATCCACAGGGTCCCGGAAAGAGCCCGAGCGGATCATGCCTTTGGGCTTGTCGGCCAGGGAGAGGGTGCTGCCCATCTGGGACGTGCTGTACAGCTCGAAGGTGGAGTCATGGGTGGGGATGCTGTTGGAGCGGGTGATCCGCGGGGTTGTGGCAGCAGTGGGGCTCACTGCAAGAAGGCAGGGGAGAGGCAGGGTCAAGAGTCACAAGGAGAACCTGGGATCAGGATGGGGAAGCGGGGCTGGGAGCGCTCCAAGAGCTGAAATGCAGAGTGGAAGCAGGGATCGTGGTCCCAAAGCAGGGGGAGCTGAGGGAAAGCTAAAACACAGATTTGCACTGGACACCAGCACCAAGGTAGCCACAGGCCTGAGAAATAAATCCATCACTCCAGGACAATGTGGGCAGCACCATGCCAGAGCCCATCACCTGCAGATGCAGGAGGGGAGCAACTCATGACCCACTGCCCCCACACCAGCAGCCCCAACCCTCCTGCCTGGGACCCACCCCAAGCCCTCCAGGATTCCGCAGGTCCTGGAAAAAGCAGGGCAGGGCTCACCCCTTCCCCCAACAGGCACCCCCAGAGCCATGGGCAGAGCCCTGAGGATGGATGAGATGCCCTGAAGCAGAGCTGATGGACATCCTTGGGCACAACCCAGCACCTCAGTAGGAGAAAAGCACCAGGTACTGGGTGTTAAGGCTGCTGGCAGTGTCAAGGAGAAAAGCAGACCCCAGGGCAGCACCAGCAAGTCACAGGGGAGCAGGGGGTGACAGGGATAGGAGGGACAGCCTTGTCACAAGCAAAAGGGGGCTTGGGGGGGGGGCACTGACCGATGCTGGTGAGCGGACCCTTCCCAACCAGTGCCATGGGGAGGGTGGGGGGTGAGGGCAGCTCCTGCTGATCCTCTGACTCAGGGAGCCCAGTGCTGATGGCGTGCGAATGGCGCCGCTCCTTGGCCTCCTCCTGGGAGTGGAGCTGGTACCTGGGGAGCAGAGCAGAGCCGCATGGTGAGGTTGGACCAACACCAACACGGCTTATGCCCAGCACCAACAGCCCCTGCAGAAAGCTCTGCAATCCCAGCCCCTGCCCAGCACCGTCCAAATGCGATTCGGGCTCTGTTACCTCAACCCTTTCTTGGGCAGCGTGTTCCTGTCGCGATTGGCACTGGAAGGGAAGGAAAGATCTGTCACATCCCTGCACAGATGAAGGAAGGTGCCATGTGGGGGTTGAGCCACAGGGACAGCAAGCTTTTCCCCAGAAATGTAGCAGGAAGAGCCTCCAAAGCAGGCAAAGGTCATGGCGTGACTGCAGGGAAGGACTGAGCCCACGGAGGTGCCCTCAACCCCTTGCCCTCCCTCTAGCCATACCTGTCCAGATGTGAGAGCCGGGGGCTCCCGCTCCAGCCCAGCTCCCCTGCCTCCTCCTCCTCCTCCTCAGCGCTGGCAGGAGGTGCAGCAGCAGGGGTCTGGGTGGTGGTGCTGCCTCCTGAAAAGGCACTGGGCAGGCTCATGGGCATCTGCAGGGACTCCATGCTGCGGTGCAGGCCTGAGAGCTTGGGGTACATCCTGCCCTCCTTGGGGACACTGAAGCCACCCATGAGCTCCAGGCCCTGGGAGAAGCTAGCTGAGTTGATGTTAAGGATGGGGGCAGGACTGGGGCTGAAGCAGGGAGCAAGGTGCCCGCTGGCTGGGTGCAGGTCCTGGAGCTTGGCAGTGTGGGGGGGGTGCAGCTCGCTGGAGGAGGGCAAGTCCAGGCTGTTGGAGTTGACCTTGTCCAAGTTGGCCAGGGAGGGAGGCTTCACATAGGTTTTGGCAGCCGCTCTGGAGGGGGATAAAATGGTAAGGAAGCAGGTGAGATTTGGGAACTGGACACAGGTGGGCACTGGGCACAGCTGTGCCAAGTGCCTGCTGTCCTCAGAAGCGGAGGAATTGTACCTGAGAGGTGTGGGGGGCAGCTCAGCCACCTTGGCCGCTGGCGGGAGGTTGGCCTGGACTTTTGGGGTGCTCTCAGGTGAGCTGACGCTCTTCATTGTCCCACACTCTGAGTCAAGTGCCACTGCTTTGGCCTTGGCCTTCTCCTTCTCACGGTCTGTCTGGTTCACAGGAGCCGGCGCGCCTCGGCCGGCACCAACCTTGGATGGCTCCTTGAGCCGTGACACCGAGATGCTGCCCTGTTTGGTGCTCAGCAGGCTGGGATCGATGCTGCTGCTGACCGGCCGGTTGGCACCACGGCCACCAGTGACACTCATGGAGCTGGACTTGGCTGGCCGGGGCAGGCTGCGGTACTGGATGTTGGAACGAGCCCCTGGAGCCAGGAAGCCAGGCTCAGGTGCGTTGGAGACATCCAGGCTTGTTTTCCTTCCACTGACAGGCTTGACGGGGATGCCAGAGCTCTTCTGGATCTTGCCGAGCGTGGCGGAGCCCCCAGCCTGCATGACGGTGGCCGTGCCGGTGGCAGGAGCTGGTTTCTTGTAGCCAAAGGAGCTGGAGGCTGAGGGCCGCGTGAGGCCTGAGGGCGGCTTCTTGGCATCAGCCGTGCGGTCACGGCCGGCATCGGAGGAGGAGCGCTGCAGGCCTGTGCTCTTCACAGACAGCTTGTTCTTGTCGGTGGCTTTGGTCTCAGGCTTGCCTGGTGGGCAGGGAAGGATAGGTTAGTGTTCCAGGAGACTTTGGGGACATTTGGGTGCTAACTAGGGCCACGGGACAGGCACAACCCTGGGCAAGCAGGGCTTAGTGTGGGGCTAGACACACAACCTGCCTGCAGGGATGCAAAGCCCTGCATCCTTCAGCCCACATCCAGCCATCAGGTTGTCCCGTGGCCAACATTCTTGGGGAAGGCCCACAAGGACACTTCAGCCTGCCTGAATCAGGTCTCACCTGCCACTTTGAGGGTGCTCTGGGCTGTGTGGGTGATGGGGGAAGTTACTGCCACCGGAGGGGTCTTGCCCTTCTTGAGGGATCCTGGGGTGCCCAGGCTCACTGGCTTCTTCAGCTCACCACCCTTGGGCCCCTCCTCTCCACCTTCTGAGGGCTCCCGCCGCCACTTGGAGGAGCCATGCTCCATCTTCAGGCTGCTGCTGTCGTAGTCCAGCTTTTTGGGAGCCTTGTCTTCCCCCTCGCCGTACCAGCTCAGCCCACTCTCTGCCAGCGAGCGCTTCTCCGAGTCCGTGCGCAGCTGCAGGCAGCAGAGAGTCAGAGGTGCTCCTGGCACTGCCCCCAAACCCAGCTCTGGGGAGCACCAGCCAGCTGAGAGAGGGACACAGCAGACACCCTGTGCCATGCCTTGGTTTCCCCACACTGGCACCCTCCATCCCTCCCCTCTCTCAGGAGCTGTGGCACTGAGTCAGGGGCACTTACTGCTATGGCTGAGTTCCTGCGCGAGGCAGTGGGGGTGGAGGGAAGGGAGTTGAGTGAGGAGCTGGCGTTGAACTCCTCGGAGCTGAGGTTGTCAGAGGCATCACTGAGGCCGCTGCTGATGGAGCTGCTCTCATCCCAGCTGCAAAGGCAGAGCTAGCATCAGACCTCCCCTGACCAGCCCCAGCCCTGCCCAGTGGGTCCCAGCCAAATCCCATGGGATCTGCTGCTCTGGGGACTGCCAGGGTGCAAACCTCATCTCCTGGCAGTGCACACTGCAGAGCTGTGGCAGAGAGCTGGGACTTGGTGGCTGTCAGCCCAGGCTGCCACAGGCTCAGCACCCCAGTGGTACTTGAGCCTCAATGACCCCGTATCTCCCTGTTACAGCCCCCGTGGGGGTTTTTAGGGCCAGAGGGTACCTGCGCAACAAGGAGGGGCCAGCACCCACCCCAGCAAAGCTGGCAGCATCATGTTAGGTGCTGAGCCTCCTGTGTTGTTGTGACGGCCAGGAGGATCACAAGAAAGGGCAGGGACCATCTGGAGCAAACAAACCAGCTGCCCTGCACACCCCTGACCTCACAGGGCCCCCACCCCACCTCATCACACCCTGCTCCCCCTTCCAACACCTGCAGTGGGCACAGGCAGCAGGTACAGGCACCAGCACCATGCCAGGGCAGCTACTCCATGCCAGCAGCCCAGTGGACCGTGCACAAGTCCATCTCCATGGCTGTCAGTCAGCAACCACAGCAGAGCAGCAGAGCCCATGCACCCACAGGCCCGGGCAGCCCCACAGCACCGGGCTGTGCCTGCAGCGATCCGGCACAGACGGGTACGGAGCATCTTCCAGCAGGATGAGCACAGCCCCTTTCAGGTCAGCAGCTGAGTAGGTCACTGGGGCCCTGCAGCCTCTCAAGGGGGCTGGAAGGAGCTGGGGGGAGGCTGCAGTGATGCCCAAACTCCAGGATGGAGCAAAGCAGGCAGCTCCAGCACCCTCCAGCCTCTGTCCTCTGCTCTTCACAGAGACCAGGATCTGGCCAGGGCCAGGACGGGATGTGGTTTCCTTCATCCCAGTGACAACTTATGGAACAGAGCCCTGCAGGTACTGCCACGGGTAAGGATTTAATTACAAACACATGCCCATGCTGTGCTGCTGGGCTGCTCAGTTAAAAGCATCTCCCAGCACCAGCCCCTGCTCCAGGGGTGACCTCTCACTAGGAAAGCAATTCCTACCACGAAACAAAGCTCCTTTCCCACAGTGGCACCACCCTCACAGCAGGCAGCACTGGGAATGAGGCTGGGCTTTAGGGAGCTGCAGCCTGTGGGCACAGGGCTGTGACCAAATGTGACACTGGCTCTCTCCAGCCTGATTTTGGTGGACCAGCAGGGCAAATGCCAAATGTCCTTGCTGCCTCCCACCGGAAGCACCCCTTGCCCTGGCCCCAAGCATCTGGAGGGTCCCAGTGATAGGGAGAAATGGGGCAGGGGGTGACCCCAGATCCTCCTTAGCAGCCCCACAACACGGGAGGCCAGCACAAAGGTCATGGGTGACATCCCAGAGCACTGCAGCCTTGCGGGGAGGCCTGTGATCCAGCGGCCTGATGTGGGGTGCTCCCAGCTCTCTTGTGCAGCTCAGGGGTGCCAAAAACCAACACTCATGTGCTGTGCCCAGAGTGGCAAGGAAAGCCCCAACTCGGGTTGCACCGCGGCCGCAACCACTCCCGGTGCAGAGCCGAGCCCAGGCACCCCGCACCACACCGACCCCCCCCCGCACCTCAGAACCCAGGAGAGGGGCAGCCGTGCCGCAGCGTCATGCCGGGGACAAAACTCAATTCCTGCTTTGTGCTCCAGCCCCTCCATCTTACAGCGATTCCCACCTCCCCTCAGCCTGCACCGCAGCAAACCCACCCCGCAGGCAGCGCTGCACCCGCAGCCCCGCGGAGGGATGCTCAAGGACAGTGGCGGGGCAGGGGCTGCGGCAGCGGGACCGTCCTGCAGCGCCCACCAACACCGACCGGAGACCCCCCCACACCCCGTGACGGATGCACACCCCGACCCTGACCCCAGAGCTGGCTGCACCGCAGGGGGAGCAGGGATGGACGCGACCCAGGGGCTCCCTCGGGATGCTCTGCTCCCCGCCCGGCCCGGCCGCACTCGGGTCGGAGCCCCCGATGGGGCCCGACCCGGCATCCCGCTGCCCGCCGCGCCCCGACGGGGTCAGATCCGCCGGCCGCTGATACCGAAGCCCCGGGAGCCCCGCTGGGGGCTCGGCCCGGCGGCGCTGCAGGTGCGAGGCGGGGCAGGGGGTCCTGGTCCTGTTCCCGAGCCCGGGGGGAGCCGCCCCGGTACTGCGGGGCCGGGCGGGGCCGCGCTTCCCGGGCCCCCTTCCTCCCCGCAGCGCGGCCGAGACAAAGCACCGCCCGCGGAGCGGCCCCAGGGCCCGGGGCTTTGTCTACGGGGGCCGGGCCCGCCTCGCAGCGCACCGGTACCGGTGCCGTTGCCGGTGCCGTACGGTACCTGCTAGCCAGGCGCGGCCTCCCCGCCCGCAGCATGGTGCTGCCCGCTGAGCGCGTACCCGGCGGGCCCGGGCGGGAGGGGCAGCGACGGGACCGCCCCCGGCCCCAGCCTTAAAGCGGCCGCAGCTCCCGAGCCCCCCGGGCGCAGGATCCCTCCTCACCCACAGCCCCTCAGCCGGGCCTGTGTTCCCCCACCTCTGTCTCTGCTGCCCCTCAGCTGCCCTACATCCCCACGGGAAGCACCGCTGCCACCTCGTCCAGACCACAATGTGGCCCCAGTGTCCCCCCAGCACATCTCTCAGCCTGGCCCCAGCGCACCCCTCTCCAGCCCCTCTCCCCTCCTGATGTGGGGCTCGGGGGGGCTGTGCCCCTGCCCACCCCTCGGGGTGTCGGGGTGGCTGCTCCCACCAGCTCCAGCTCCCCCCGCTCCACTTCACCGACCAGAAAACCCTCTGTTTCTGTATTTTTTCTCTTTCGGTTCATAGCAGAGCTATGCCCGAGGGCAGGGTCCTCGCTGGGACGGTGACATTGGGGTCACCTTTGCCAGCCTGGCCGCAGAGCGTTAACTGTAGCCCTGGAAAACCAGAGCCGGTCCCTGCAGGCCGGGAAATCAGTAATTCCTTCCCCGAGCTTCCCTCGGCAGGGGCAACGCCTCTTGCCTCCCTCCTCGCCCCATCGCTCCCTGCACGGGGCTCGTTCGGGCGAGGCAGATGCTGCAGCACAGCAGGGCCAGGGGAGGGACCACGACATCCGTGTCCAGACATCACTGTCCCCGCCATCACCATCCTCTCCATCATTGTCCCCACTTGTGAGGCCCTGCCAGCACCCACCATCCCTGCAGCAGCTCTTGACCAAGGGCCGCTTGGCCTTGATGGTGTCACCATCCTGGTACCTCCAGCAGGCCACCAGATTTGCTGTGGGACAATGGCCCTTACACTGGTGACAATGTCCTGGTTGCCCCTTCACCACCACCCCTAGCCCTGGTGTGGGGCCCTGGCCCCCCATCTGTGCATGCCAAGGGGTGCAGCAGCACAGCCTGTCCCCGCAGTCCCTTCAGCCTGGCACTATCCAGACCCAGCCCCCTCCCACCCCTCCTGTCCAACTGCCCCAGCCCCACCTCAGCCCTGGCCCAGGCAGCTCTTGGAGGAGCAGCTCTGGCTTTTGCTGGGCCCAAGTCCAGACTCAGGGTACCCGGGGGGCAAGGAGAACCAGGCCAGCACAGACACAGACAGCCCAGCACTGATGGTTCCTAAGAAAGGCAGCTTGGACACTACTGGAGCCATGAATCTGGTGCAAGATGATGGTGGAAAATCACTGTGGAGCCCTGCCACTCTGGAACACATGGACACATGGCAATGCCACACTGGCACCAGACCCCTCTGGAGAAATCCCCCCAGCTCATTCCTCACCAGCCACTGCTGCTAAAGCCACAGGGTTCCGAGTGTCTCTGTTTCACCCATCTCATGCTGGCACAGACACACACCCATGTGCCAGACGGACCCACTCATGTCCCTGCCAGGTTGGTGCTGCCGAATCCCTGCCACCTACCCAAAATCCACCCTGGACTGAAGCAAAGCCCCCCTTAGGCTGCTCTCCCCCTTTCCTCCTGCTCTGCCATGCCTGCTGCTCGAGGGTTTGCACCAGAGGATCCCCACACCCACATCCATGGGTTGCTGGCACCAAGGGAGCTATGAGGATGTACCACGGGCATTCCCCATCACATCCC
Source organism: Calypte anna (assembly GCF_003957555.1). Lineage (NCBI taxonomy): Eukaryota > Metazoa > Chordata > Aves > Apodiformes > Trochilidae > Calypte > Calypte anna. The sequence continues at coordinate 4,089,114 of NC_044271.1, forward strand.
CATCCTGCTCTGGCATGACCACTGAGGAAAGCACAGGCACAGTCCAGCCTCTTCTCTCCCTCCTCTTCTCCTCCATTTAATGGGGCAGAAAAACCAATTAGCTGCAATAAATCATGGTTGGGGCGGTTGGGGACTCCCCACAGGCACAGGCACAGGCAGAGGTGGCTCTGCTTCCCCCTCACATCTGCTTCAGCAATCACCTCAGGGCATCACAACATCCGTAACCCCCTCCCAGACCCCCTTAAGATTGCCACAGCTCCCTGCATGGCCCCCATGTCCCCCAATACTCAAAAACCACACAGCTTCACTTAGAACTCTCAAGATTCCTCTAAGTTCTCCCCAGACTCCCCTGAAGCCCAGTGTAACCCCTAGGACAACTCAAAAACCCAGGAACCTCCCCAGATAGCACAAGCCCCCACCACAGGCTGGCATACCCTGAATCCCAATGCTTCCTATGTGCAATTTGGGTACCAGGATCTGGCCCCCTTCACCAAAACCACATTCAGAGGAGCAGAGGGCTGCAGAGACCTTACAGATGGGGAAACTGATGCAGGGAAAGGGGTCCAACTCTCCCAAGCTCACCAAGCAGAAGAGGATCAGTATTACATCCCAGAAGCTCCATGCAGCACACTGCCTGTGGTCCCCTGGTCCCCCAGGTCCCTGAAGGGTGCAGGGAATTGTCCTTGTGGATCCCTGGAGAGTGCAAAGCCCCCACGAGCGGGGACCCTTGGCCAGGCTGTGTCTCTGCTCCAGCTCCTCGCTGCTGGCTGCACTAAAGCAGGTCCTGATTTCCCCAAAGCAGCGAGGCCAATGCTGGGGGGTGTCAGCACCAGCAGGGAGTCCATGCAGGGAGCCCAGCTGTGTGCCCTGGCAGTGTGACCACTGCTGAGCTCAGCCAGCCCCGCTGCGGGGGGTACAATGCCAGGTCACCCCTCTGACACCGGGTCACCCCTCTGACACCGGGTCACCCCTCTGACACTGCACGAGTGGCGGAAACCCTGGAGGAAGTGTGAGTCCTCGTGTGGGGATCTCCAGCTGCTTTGGGAAGGGTGATGCACAAAGCCTCACCCGAGGCCACCATGGTGACACAAAGGGCTGGTGCAGCCACGTGTGGAAGCCAGAGAGTCCCAGGGCAGAGCTGGGGTGGAGGAGCAGCGTGACTCAGCCTGCTTGCGAAATTCCTATTTTTCCCGTTGTCTGGACAAGCCAGTGGCCTCAGACACCTTTGGCAAGTGGCCAGTGGCTGGGCTGGGGGGGCAGATCCCCCTGAGCAGCTCTCCCTGGGGTGTGTGGGTGTGTAAGGTCAAGCCCTGTGATCATCTCTGCTCCGTGTTCAAACTCAGCTTTACCAACGAAGCTTCACCAGAGCTTCCCAAATCCTAGGCATGTGCTGACGCCCTTGGTGCCCTGCATCCCCCAAGCCCCACAGCCCCAGATCCCCTTCCCAAAACATGCCCCACACAGGCACTGCCACAGGAGCTAGGCCCCAGCAGCCCCAGGGGGGTCAAACCCCAAAACCAGGATCCAGCTGGGACACAGCCTGGGGCAAGGGCTTCGATGGTTGTGGTGCCCAGCACGGTTTTGGAGGCACCTCTGTGGGACCACCCCCTGTCCCCAGCTGGAGGGAGGAACACTGCCGAGTCCCAGCACACAGCGCAGTGCAGCAAATATTTATCCAACACTACTTCCCTCTCCACTCCCCTGGCCAGCCAGGCTGGGGACCTCCACACTCTCCAGGCCAGGTGCAGGGCCATGGCCATGCCCCACAGGACATCCTCACCAAGAAATTACTTCATGGGTTCACTGGGACAGCAGCGAGGGGTCAGGATGGGCCAGAAAACACCAAGCGAGGGGAGGTCAAGAGAAGAGAGCAGAAAACCAGCACCAATCAGTGCAGGAGGAGAGTGGCTGCTCCCCTGCCACTCCCAGGGAGCTCAGCCAAACATCTGCTCACACCCCCGGCTGAGCTGAGCTCAAGTAGCTTTGAGGGAGCCAGAACCAGGCCAGCCAGAGCACAGCCCAGCTCCAGAGCATCCTTCCCGTGGGGATGCTGCTGGCAGTCCCCAGACCCGCTGGAGGGGACCACAGGCTCTGCAGTGCCTGGCTCCCAGCAGCACAGTCACGGTGGCATGGGATGGTGCCTGGGGTGTACCTGAGCTGGACACACATGCTTGTTCCTGAGCTGGCTCATGGTCCCAAAGCCAAAGGCTGCTGCCATGGCTGCATTTAGTGTTCATGAATGGAGCCAGGGCTGCATCCAGCTCATAGGGGTGCAGATGCTGCCATCACTGCAGCGGGGTGGACAGAAGCCATGAGTGCTGGCCAGAGGGGAGCAGGCAGGCATGGCCAGACAAGAAGCTGGGAACACTTCTGGGTCTCCCTGCTGTTACCTACAGACCTGGTCATCCCAACCCCTCTCTGAGCTGTGCCCCAGAAACCTCACTGCCTTCTTGGCTGGGCTCACCCCAACCACCACCCCAACAGCCTCATCCTGATCCACCCCCACAGACAGCCCCCACACCCCAGCTGTGCCTTGCCTACCTCTGCTCTTTCTCCTTCCAGGCTGCCTCCCCAGCAAGCCGCAGGGATGCCGAGTCCCATCCTGCAGCCCCGCACGTCTCCAAGGGGCATGAGCCACTGTGTCCTCTGAGCTGGCTCTGACCTACTGCCCTAAAAGCTGGGGCGTGCACCAGCGCCGTGCAGGGAGGTGCTGGCCCGGCGGCCCGGGCTGAGGGCTGATGGACCCATCTGTGGCACTCGGCTCCTGCCCGGTGCATTAGAGGCACGGGGAGACAGGGCCTGGGGCTGTGTTTGCTTTCTAGGTCAGAGCCAGCTGAGGAGGATGGGTGAGGGGCTGCAGTGGGTGGGTGCTCCCAGACAGCTCTGGCAAGGAGGGGATGCACCTGCTCCCCATCCAGTGCCCAGGCCCCTGGAAAGGGCACCCCAGCATCCCATCCCCAGCACCCAGCTAGGGACATCCCCTGGGGACAGAGGCCTTGCCCACCCTGGGGTACCCCACAAGTCCTGCTGTGGGGCCACAGGGATGTGACCAGGTCACTGCATGACCCCACGTAGCAGCAACATCCCGGTGATGTTGCTGACCCCCAGGACACATACCTGTGGATGAAAGGGTCCTGTGATGCCCCAGATCCCCTCCTACACCCATCCCTGGGGTGGGGCACTCAGCACAGGGCAACCAGTCTGCCTCTGCATCCATGTGTAATTTCCCTTGGGACACATCCAGGGCATCACACTGGGTATGCTGTGCAGGAACAGGTACTGCAGCACCCAGCAGTGGCAGTGCCAGCCCACCTTGCTGTGGCACTGAAAGCCTCACCCATTCCAGGGGGCTGTGGTGCTGCCTGGGCCTCTCAGGGGGCTCAGCCATGCAGGGCTCCATCCCCAAGGTCCCTGCCCAGGGCAGTGCAGAGTTGAGCCTGGGGTGGGTCTCACCAGGGCTGTCCCTTGCCCATGCTCTGCCTGCTCTTGCTGATGGAGACAAAGTGATGCCCCTTCCAGCACTGCCTCACCAGCCAAGGGCACCCCAAGGTTATCCACCTGCACAAGCAGCTCTGAGACAAGGAGGGAGATGGAGCAGTGGAGCCCTTCATCCCCCCAGACCCACTGTGGCCCCAGCCACCCAAGGCAGCACAAAGCCACCACATTGCCCACCACAGCCCCCAGTCCAGTGGCTGATGGTAGAAAGTGGTGACATGGGTTATGGTCCCCAGCAGGGGACCACACTGAGCCAGCTCACAAGCATAAGGCAACATCACCCCACGTGTCTGTAGGAAGGACAGGTCTGACACCCCCAAGCTGGAGCATCACAGGAGCAGAGGCCAGCACAGGCACCTGTTGGTGTGTGTCCCCTCTTCTGTACCACATGCCTATGGGCCACCTCTGGGGAGCACTGGCCCCTGGGATGGGTGTGAAGCCACAGGCTGTGCTCTATCCTGCAAGAAGCTGACGTGACTACAACAAGTCCAAGAGGACCAGAGCCCTGCCTGTCAGGAGGCCAAATACCTCCTGCTGCTCTGGGACAACTCAAACGCTGAAGTTATTTATTTTCTCCTGTACTGAAACAGGAAACCTCCAACATGCTGAAACCTTGGAGCCCTGCCAGAGCCAGGGGCACCTCAACAGCACAGCAGGAGCAGGATGCATCTGGAAAGAAAATGCAAGCCTTGGGTGTGCTATATTGTGCCCACCTGGCACATCTGCCCCTGGCCCCATGGGTGGGGGGACAGAGGCTGGTGGGGGTCCCAGAAGGAGGGGGCCCTGTTCAGCAGCACACCCTGCTCCACCATGGTGCCACCCATCAGCAGTGACACATCAGTGCCCAATTCTCACTGGCGTGCAGAGACCTGACTCAGTCTGTCCCACCAGAGGCCACCGGCACTGCCAGATGGATGCAGAACATCCCTGCAGTGCCAGGGTCAGAGATGGAAGCTCACTGGTCTGAACTGGGAGAGCACTTCTGACAGCAGCAGTGTTTACCCCCCACACTACATGCCTTTCTCAGCCCCTTGCTGTGGGAACTCTCAGATCAGGTTGGACACTTCCCATGCACCGGGAGAGCAGCACACCCCAGCTTAAAGACTCAAGGTCCCCAAGCAGCCCCTGCTATCCCAGCACCACCAACACTGCAAGGACTACACTGCCTGGCAGGTGTGAGAGCATTTCTTGGGATGTGGGGACACGATCACCCAGCCAGGCTGGCTATGACCCCCGTGCTCCTCCACCCACCCCTGCTGCCTGCTTCACCGCCAGCCCAGCAGGAGGAGGTGAAGCCACCAGGAGATGCAGGCACTCACCCTGTGGTGATGTCCTCGTCCTCTGTCAGTGTCTTCCCCATCAGGTCACTGTCACTCATGTAGCCCGACTTCAGCTCCACGTCATCCGTGTCCAGCGCCTCCACCAGCTCCAGGCGGGAGATGTGGCTCAGCTTGCTGGGGCTGCGCATGGGCATGGTGTGCGAGTAGTGTGCCCGCTCCCCGTGCAGGTACCAGCCGGGGGTGCCCTCTGAGCGGCAGCTCCCCCCGACCGAGGGCGCATCCCCCGCCTGCAGCCGCGGGCTGGACTGCCCGTAGCGCCAGGAGAGCGGGGAGGAGCGGTTGGAGAGGCTGGAGACGCTCCGGGGATTGGCCTCATCGCTGTCGTAGCAGGTCATCTCCAGGGAGCTGCGAGGATGGGGTGCAGGGGAGGTCAGGGCAGGGCAGGGCACAATGGGCAGCAAAGGTCTGTGCCCTGCCTCAGCCTCCTCCAAACCGGGGCTGCGAGAGCTCAGGAAACAAAACTGCCCAGTTTGAGGCAGCCAGGCAAGGCCAGAGGCTCCCTGGAGTGTGGGCACAGGGATGGCAGAGGTGTCCTTGTGGCCAAGGCCAGTGGCATCCTGGGGTGCATTAAGAAAAGTGGCCAGTAGGCTGAGGGAGGTTCTCTTTTCCTTCTACTCTGCCCTGGGGAGACCGCATCTAGAGAACTGTGTCCAGTTCTGGGCTCCAGGACTCCACCCATCCACCCCATCTGCACTCACCGGTGTCTGGTTTGTGCCCATTTCTGCCCAGGAACTGTGGAGCAGGATGTGGGGGGCAGTGGAGAGGTCTGTGTCTCCCTGCACCCCAATAACACCCCAGATCCAGGACAGGATAAACTGGGGTGCTGGCACCTTGCTCCCGGGGGACATGGCAGTGGGCTGTGCCAGGGAGTGGGGGCTGGGAGCAAACGGATGCTGAGGAGCTGGGTCCCTGCCATTATCCTGCCAAGGCGAACCCCTGCAGAGTGAGTCCCCATACCTGGGCAGGAGAGGACACCCCAAGACAGCCCCCTGCCAGCTCTCCAGCCAGCCCAGAGCCCATGAGTGCATCAGGAACAGGGAGTTCAGTTATTCCCTGCACCCTTCGGGTGTATTTTGGGTAAACAGTATGTCAAGGAGTGATGCCCAGGCTAAATTTAGACACCAAAAATTATTATTTCTTGGAATCACTGCTTGGGAACCCACAGCCCTCAGCTTGGCTCCAAATACTTCTATCAGTGAGCTATTGCCTAGCTTGGATTAAATGGTCCTGCAGGAGCACCAGGAGACACAACCCTGCTGCATGACTGAATTTGAACCCAGGAACTACATAAAAAACTATGAAGTTTGTTAAAGCAGAACTAAAAGGGGCAGATAAAAGGGTTTTGTTTTTGTCAGCAGCACAAAGGCTATTTAAGGATGTTTTGTCAGTGGCTCAGAGCAGATGCAAACCACATCTCCAAGAGGGACTTCAGCAAGGCCCTGAGGACATGTGCAGCCCTGCAGCCCAGTGCAAAGGCTGCCAGAATATTGTGATGTCTTCCAGGAACAAAGTTGCATCCCAGTGCGGAAACAGCAAAGGCTGAGTCCCCACCACTGGATGGAAGAACACAGTGAGGAAAACAAGAGAAACTTGAGGAATAATTTGTGGAAGGAGTAGAGAGCCTGAAGTGGCTCAGGGACACTGGTGACACGGGGCACACCCAGCAGACTGCAGATGACATCTGTATTGACATGCTTGTAGGAAATGTTCCCAAGAGCTGAATTAATGGGTACGTGTGTAATTATGACATCCCAGGAAAGAGCTGACGCAGCTTTGGTAAAGGAAAACCCAGCCCACAGCCTTGGTGGAGCTCCTGGAGGGATGCAGGGAACACACTGCCAAGGATGCTGCAGGCCACCAGGAGACAGTGGATGAGTGCCCTCACCAAAGGCAGATTAAACTTCCAAATAAACTCAGATGCCACGGGATAAGAGGAACAATCCTCATGGATTTAAGAACCATTTATGGGACAGAACACAGGGGCAGGCATCTCTGAGCTATCTGTGGTTGGTTTTCTCTGTGGCAAGGATCTGGCCAAGGACTTTGCCACACAATCTGCTCATAACTCATCAAGAATAGGGAATGATAGTAGAGTCAAAACCCACCGACAATTTAATCACCCTTCACGTCCTTGCCCTATTTCCCATGGATCAGAGCTGAGCACTGGGGTGAGAAGGCAGCAGGTGAAGTTTGACACAGATGAATGCAAAGTAAATGCAGAGCTAACACAAAGCAGCTCTGACTCGGTGTGAGCAGCACCAGGCTGCCAACCAGCTCCTACATTGAGCAAGGGGATGGCAGAGCAGTGATGGATAATGCCAGGAAATCATCAGCCCAGGGAATATTGCTGCAGCCCCATGCAAATCCCACTGCTACAGCACTCAGAAAAGATTAAGAAAGTGCAGCAAGGACGAGCAAGGTCTCGATGAGCTTCTGGGTTAAGATGAGATAAATCAAAGGGCTGTTTCACCCTGGACAAAGCTGATTGTGGAGCCACCTGGGGAAGGACCCTAATGATGAGCAGTGGGTGAAGGAAGCTCCTGCTTTTTCCCCCTTCCAACACAAAAGTGAGGATGAAGGGAGACCACGAGGTGGCAACAAACGCCAGAAGGATGTTCCCCTCCCCTCGGCTTTCCCGAGTCGCTGACAGCAGGCACAGCCTCTGCAGAGCCCAGGCTGTACCCATGAGGTGGGAGCTGGGGAGCCCTGGGGTGATGCCCCCATCCCCACCCAGCGCTGGCAAGGTCTGAGCAGACCCCGAGAAGGCTCCCTTGCTGCCTTGAGAAAGGAAGTGGTTGTAGGGGTGAGGTAGTGAGGGTCTGGTGTTGGAGCCTCACCTGTGAGACACCTGAGAGCCCCTCAGGCTGGACATGGTCTCCTCCAGGTTCTGACGAAGGTCCAGCACGTTCTGCACTGTCCTCTTCCTCTGGGATTCAGGGTCTGCAGAGAGACACAGTGGTGGCTTTAAATGGATGAATGGCTCCTGCACCCCTCTGCCCTCAGTTGTGCCTCCCAGACCCTTCTCACACCCCTCAGCCCTTGACTCTGACCTCCATCTCTCACTCTGCTTACTGAGAAAGGACAGGGCAAGGCTGGCATCACAAAATGCCACCTCCAAGGGTGCCCTGGCTGGGATGGGGTTGTCTGATCCAGGAAGGATGAGGAGGGCAGTGCCCAGTGAGGCAGGGGGGAATGAGTCAGGCCATGGGACCCACAGGGGTGACAGGAGGCCAGCTACAGGCAGGTGACACCAAAGCACTGTGACCCAGCTCCATGGGGCCACACACAAAGAGTTGCCCTGGAAAAACATCCCCAAACATGCACCAGCATCCCCCAGGCTCAAGGGGTGCTGTGGCCCAGGGACACAGGCACTGCAGCAGCAGGACAAGCAAGGATCTATTGGGGAGAAGAGACATCCAAGCCCTCTCCTGCCTTGGCCTGGGGAAGATGGGCTGTGCCACTGGCTGAGCAGCTGGCAGGGCTGGAAGTCCCCAAGCTCCTGCTGCCCCAGGGCTGTTCCAGGTGTGCAGACCCGGAGTACAGATGTGCACACACACACACTTGCACACATACGGACACACATGGACATGCATGTGTGTGCACACAACCCCAGACACCCACCCCCACGTGCTTATAGCCCAGACACCAACCACGTCCTGGCTGCAGCCCCAGGTCACAGTCCAGGTCACTCCAGCTTTTGGAATCACCCCAGGAAAAGCAGCAACTCTCACTTGGGAAAGGGCCAAACCAGGACTTGAGGAGCTGCTCATCCACCTCTGGCACACATCCTGCTGGCTGCACTGCTGCCAACGCCTCTCCCCAGTGTGCTGGGACAGGGAGGTGCCACGGGGCCCCCACACTCTGGGATCCAGGTGCAGCAAGGGGCTGGGGGCTGCCTTGGAGCTGGCTGAGCCACAGCATGTGAGAGCTGAGCTGAAACCGGAGCCGCTGGGAGAGGCTGGAGTGTGGGAACAGCAGGAGCACGATGGATTCCTCCCTGCATCAATTTAGCAAGCTTCCCCCAGCCAGATGTTTCCAGCTGTTGGTGCAGGGAACAGTGGGGACGGCTCAGCCTGTGCCATGGCGGGGTCAGTGGGACACCCTGGCTCAGCCAGGCTCATTTCCCTGCTGCCACTGACTGGGACATGTCCCGCAGTGTCCCTTCTGTTGCCCAGGGCTGCAGCCATCCCCTCTGCCTGGACCCAGCTTGGTTCTCAGCTCTCTGTTGATCCCACAGGCCCTGTACTGCTGTCTTGGAGGGAAGGGGTGCTGGCTCTGGCCCTGTGCTTCCCAGGCCCAGCCACACAGAGCAGAGCAGCCCCCAGGCACAGCCACTGTCCCCAAGCCCTGTGCAGGAAGGATCCACTGCCTGAGTCACTGTCCCCTGTGCCAGGCTGGGCATAATCTGCCCTTGCCAGCCCTGCCCTGCCATTGCCTGCAGCCATGCTTGGGCTGCTAACCTGTCCTCCAGCCCCCACTGTTGCTCCTTTCTTAACACAGCACATGGGTAAACTGAGGCAGGAAGTCCTACACCTGACCACTCCATCTCCTGCCTGTGATGGGGCACTGCTGCCTGCTACATGGCAAGGAACACTGGTACAGCCACTTGGTCCCACGGGGGCCCAACACCCCCATCAGCAGTGTCATTGCTGGGAGGAGTAGGGGCGAGGCAGGATGTGGGGCTGCAGGCAGCCGAGGAGGAAAGAGGAGGAGGAGGCAGAGAGCTGTGCTGTGGAGGGCACGTGCTGCAGGTCAGACTGTGCCGGGCACCACAGGGCCAGGGAAGAGCCAGGAACTCCTCTGTGCTCACATCCAACCTTTCCCACTGCCTCCAAGAGGGAGCCATGGCAGCTCCTCTGCCTGCACAATGGGGTGCATAAACGTGGCCAAGGACGTCAAGGAATGAGGAAATCATCGGCTCCAAACAGCGTGTGACAGCTCGTTTCAAAGGAGCATGTGGCCAACAGCTCCCACTGGGGCCAGGCAGAGCCATGTCCACGGGACACGTGTGCCCCATGTGCCTTGGCACAGAAACGTGTGTGTGTGTGTGCGTGTGTGTGTGTGTCTGTGTGTGTGTGTGTGTGTGTGTCGGTGTGTGTGTGCATGTGTGTGTGTGGGTGTGTGTGCATGTGTGTGAGTGTGTGTGTGTGTGTCTGTGTGTGTGTGTGTGTCGGTGTGGGTGTGTGTGCATGTGTGTGTGTGGGTGTGTGTGCATGTGTGTGAGTGTGTGTGTGTCTGTGTGTGTGTGTGGGTCGCCTCAGTACTCGTCTATATCGTGCATATGTTCACGTGTGGGCCACATGGTAGCAGAACCCCTCTGCCTGCAGAAAGATGCACATGTGAATGAGCACACTGGTGCCTGCAGCCTTGCACGCGTGCCCACGTCTACACTGGCACCAGGACGGCACCAGCCAGCACTGACACCAGCAGGAGCATGCCAGGCTTGCACGGCTGCACCGCCTGTGCCCGTGTCTGTACGCTTGGCAGGAGCCTGGCCCTCACATGTGTGTTTTCCTGGCCCCCACAACCCAACCATTCTTATTGCAGAAGATCAGACCTAGGAAGGACTCCTGGTGACCAAGTAAAGATCTTAATGGGCAGTGGGAATTTCCTGTAAAAGGCCTCGTGGTGTTTCTGAGTCATTATGGTGGGCCTCTATTCCACGGTAGCTGCAACGAATTTCCCCAGGCTGTGAAACATTTTTAACCAGTTTCTCAATTCCTTCCAGAGCATTGAAAAATACACTAATAAACTGTGCAATAAAAGCTATTCTCCTGGGGCCATGAGACTCCTCCAGCCCATCCGAGCTCCCCAGCCACACAAACCCTCACACACTTCTCCCCCCACACTGCCCCAGCCCGTGCTCCCAGCTGCCTTTATGAATGAATCTGCCCAGGCATCATTTTGCTGGTATTTGCCTTTCAAACCCTCTGCTCTGGAACCCAGAGCCTGCTGCTGCCAGCCCTGGGGGAGACCCAAGCCCCCAAGCCTGGTGCAAACCTTCCCAAGCCCTGTGAGTTCCCAGCTCACACCCTGCAGCGTGCAACCCGCTTCCCGGTGTCCTGGCGTGCCGACAGCGAAGTCTTTCCATATGGAGTAAAAAGGCTTTATCTTGCATTTCCTACATCCAGCTCTGATTCGTGCTCCTGGATGGCTGGGCAGAGGGATGGTTGCAACCTGCAATCCTTCTCCTTCTGGCTTACTTACTTCTCTTCCTCCCACCCGACAGCTACCAAAAGTCTAAATGAGCGGGGGAGATGGCTCACAGGGCTCTGTGGAGTGACTGCCAGGACCAAAGCCTTTGCTTCCACCATTGGCCACATTTTCCAGCCCAGCCCCAACCCTACAATCCCTGCACACTTCCCCAAGGGATGTATGGGGGCCCTGCAAACCCATCCCTGTCTCTCAGGAGATGCTCCAGGGCCCCCAGGACAGGCACAGCATGCACCCCCCGCACAGTGCCCCAGGAGGCCATCTCACCTTTTCCTGCAAATTTGTTGTCCGGCCCCATCAGAAGGTGGTGAGTTCTTTAGCACCCTCTGTGATTTCATTGCTTTAATGGCCAGGGGCTCCTTGGTGTGAGCTGAGGGCTGGCTGTCAGCCCCATGTCTCCTGAAGTAGTGTTGGGAGCAGGTCCTGCTCCCTGAAGGGCAAGGACAAGACTGGGAGCTCTGTGCCATCCAGCACCCTGGGTACCCACAGGGCTGGCCAGCACATCACAAACATGTTGTGCAAACTGACAGGGGAAATGTGGCCGCCATCCCCAGGTGAAGGCAGCAGCCTCTGGACTGGCAGAGATGGAGGCAACACTCCCTGGGGACATTAACAACCCAGGGACAGTGCAGAGGATGCTGCAGATACCTGGGGACAGCCCAGGACAGGCTGGGCTCCCCAGCTCCCTGGTGCCCTGCACGTAGCCCTTCACAGGCTGCAGGGAGGAGAATGAACACAGCCCAGTGTGTTCTGTGCTCACCCTTGGCACAGGGGGGAAAGAACAGTAGCAAAAGCTGAGGGTAGTGACAGGGTTACAGTGGGTGGCACCAGGAGGACTGTGCACCACACATGGTACAAGCTGCAAGAGATGCAACAGCCACTGCAGGAGACACAGAGAGAGAAGTGGTGGTGGCAGGACCCCACTGCCACCAAACTTGCTGGACCCTGCTCCAAAACCACATGGCTCTGAAGAAGCTCTAAAGGTGGCTGCAGAGGGGAAGGAAGCCCTTCCTCTATTGTCCCCATCCCCGCAGCTGTCCCCATCCTTGTAGCCATCCCCATCCCACATCTGTCCCTGGCCCCATCCCACAGCCAGTGCAGGCTGGGGCAGCCCCACACGGTGTGGGGGGCATCAGCTCCCTGCTGCCTGATGAGAGCAGCAGATTAGTAGCACTGCAGCACTGACAGGCCAGGACTTCATCTGAACCAGGACTTCAGGGGCAATTGCTGATGCTAAGCCTTGCAAATCACTGCTCCTAACAAGGGCAGGGCTGGGAGACCTGGAGCCTGGACCCCGTCTGGCTCCAGCGAGCCAAGCTTTTAAAAGGGATTCAGACTTTCTCAGGCTAGAGCAGCCATAAATCTACTTAATTGGGTCTCTCCCATAGACAAGTTTCCAAGTGAAGCCACTGAAGAGATCCAGACCGGGCCTCCAGCCCATTTGTGGGTTATTCTTTCAATGGATGCTGTGCCTGGCCCCAAACCACCCCACCTGTGCATCCAAACCCCAGCTCCTTTTCCAGCAGCAAGAGCCTCTAGCTGCTCAGCATTCCCTGCATCCCACCTCCCTGCCACCTCTGCTCGTCTGCACTGATGAACCAGGAAAGCCCCAAATCCCCCATGTAGGAGCAGACACTGCACATTCCCATGCCACAGTGGCCTCCAGAGCTGCTCCTGCAAAATTCTGGAGAAGCTGGGAGCACCCCAATGCCCCTGTCCCCAGCAGGTCTCCAAAATAACCCAGAGAAAACACCTCTTCTGCTTGGGAAGAAGCAGGGTGGCAGAGAGTGGGTGGATGGGCCAGATCCCTGCCCTGATGGGTGCCCTGACCCTCTGGACATGGGCACACACAGAGGCAGCAATGCAGGGTGACACAAATACAGTGACACTGACTTGGTGGTTAACAACCCCATGGCCTCAGGCACATGGAGACAGAGCCATAAGTGGTCACTGCACCTGGGGTCTGTCCTAAGCTGGGGCCCTTGCAGGGTGAGACCAGGCTGGTCATACAGCACTCCGTGCCTCAGTTTCCCCCAGAGCTTGCTGCCCCTCCTGGGGTTTGGCATTACTGGGGTGCAGCATCACCCACCCCAGAGGTTTCAGGCATCCAAAATGCTCCACACTCAACACCTTTATCACAGCCACCATCAGCCCTGCGAGGTGAAACTGCAGATCCGGTGCAAAAACAAATGAACAAAAAAAGACAGAAAAGGCCAGGAGGGGAAGAAAAAAAAAAAACAAACCAAAACCCCAGAGCAAGGCAGAAGGTGAGGACAGGCCCCAGCTCAGAGCAGCCAGCAGCAGCGGGTTCGTGCTCCCCACTCGTCACCAGACACGGGTCAGACATTGTGGAAATTCAAAATTCCAGATGGCTCTTTTTGGGTGGGTTTGTTTTTTCTTTTTTTTTTTTTCTCCTGGCCTCATTTCCAAGGCAACAAGACTCGCTGTCATCTGCTAGTTGCCATAGAGATTTCACCTGATTCTGCCTCAGCGGAAGAGAGCAGGGCTCGCTCAGAAGAGCCACGAGCTGCGACCGCCTTCAAACTTACTGGGAAGAGAGGAGATAAATGGAGCTTTATATGAGGGAGGCAATGGGCTGATTCAGAGGATCAAAGGAAGGAACTGTGGGTTTCTATAGCACAAATCAGCCCTTCACTTAACTGCTTCGGTGCCCTCCAGATGTGCCCTACATCTGGGTACATCATCAGTCCCTACTCCATCCAGGCTTTGCATGGTGAAGGAGGGGGACGTGGGCACAGGGGGAATCCTCCACCCACTTCTTGCTGCATCCCAAGGAACAAGCTGGGCTCCCTGCAGGGATCCTCTAGCATCACAGAATCACAGAATCACAGAATCACAGAACCATTTTAGTTGGATAAGACTTTACACATCATCAAATCCAACCATTGCCCCAGCATGACCAAGGCCACCCCCACCCCATGTCCCTCATCCCCACATCTCCAGGGCTCTGAAACCCCTTCAGGGATGATGGGGACTCCAGCCCTTCCTTGGGCAGCCTGGGCCAGGCCCTGACAACCCTTTCCAGGCAGAAATTCTTCCCCAGCTCCAGCCTAAACCTCCCCTGGCACAACTTGAGTTGTGCCAAAAGTTCCTCTTGTCCCATCCCTTGTTCCTTGGGAGCAGAGCCCGACCCCCCCTGGCTCCAACCTCCTCTCAGGGAGTTGCAGAGAGCCAGAAGGTCTCCCCTCAGCCTCCTCTGCTCCAGGATCAGCACCCCCAGCTCCTCTTCAGCAGACTTGTGCTCCAGATCATGAAGGAGGGCACAGGGCTGATGGCCACTCATGACCACGTCCTTTCTCCCAAGGCTGCTGTGCACGACACTTCTCCAAAGCTCCCATGCCCAAGAGTGTGAATGAGCCATGGGAATAATGGGACAAATGAAGGAGGGCTGGAGGAGAGACAGCTTTGGATAAGGGGATGATGCCCAGAGGCAGGGCTGCCACAAATGTAGGGGTTAAGTGCCCCCAGGGGAGCCACACGCAGCCAGGCACAGACAGCACTTGTTCCACATCGGGCACTGGCACCATCTCAACAGTGTGGTTATTGCTGAGGATTCTCCACGTAGATGCTGTGACACATTTGTGCTTTGAGCCTGGCTGTAGCATGGGGGTTGCAGCCACTCCCCCAGATCAACACTTGCCCCCAGGTCCCACCCCAGCTTCACAACTGCCTGGCATGACCAGCACATCACCAGCACACCGCCCTGCATTGGCACGGGCACCACTCCTCATCTTTCCCCATTTGGTCTGGGAATAAAACCCCAGGTGAGAACCCAGTGCCATGGGGATTTGCAGGCCTTGCCAGGAGTAGGGCAGCCACCCAAACTCATCTAAGAGGTGACACAAGTCCCCAGTCTGCAATAGCAGCCCTTGGACTCACAGTCAGATGCCCCATTTCATCAGATCTGCCTTTTCCTGAGGACATGGAACCCCCTGGGCACGGGAGAAGATCCCAGGGGAATGCCAAGGTGCTGGAGGGTGACGACCACTCCAGAGAAGGCAATGGGCAGAGGTCCTCATGCTCATCCCTCCCCCTAATCTCCACTGGGTGTGCAGGCCTGGCTGAAAGGGCATTTATAAGACCCAGGAGCCCATCCCCTCCTCAGTTCATGTCCCCGTACCAGGCCCAGCAGGGAAGGGCCCATCCAGGCAGCTCTTGGCTCAAGTTGGCTCCGTTTTGCAAGCACAGTCATTAGTGGAGCCAAAGTCCCCATGCCCAGCCAAAATACAGCCATGCTTGGGGAAGCTTTATATTCAGAGAGACAAACAACTCACATTTGCTTTTTAACTGCTGGGATTGCACCCACTGGGATGGAGTGAACAGGGAGCCTTTTGTGCCCCTCGCCTTGTGACTGTGAGCTTTGTGCAGAGCAATGCGTTGCAAACACAATTCTCCCCGGCCTCAGCTGGGCTCTGGTAGACACTTGGTCTGTCTGTCTGTCACCAGATCAGCCAAAGAGCCCTCGTGCATCTCCAGCAAGAATGTAAAATGTCCTCCCTGGCTCCCCTGCCAGCTGCAGCCCGCAGATCTGTGCTGAGCTGCTTATCAGAGGCACAAAGAGGAACCCAAAACCCAGCCAGAACTGGAGGTTTTTCACCTCACACAGTAACAGGGGTGAGAAACTGAAGTTGCAGGAGGCTATGGGTGGCAGAGCTCTTCACCTAGGTTACAGCTTACCTGAGAGCCAGGGAGAGCAGCTCCGACCATGGAAAATCCCAGCGTGGCATGGGCACAAAGACCAGGCCATCATGAGCCTCCAGGGAAGGTGCAAAAGTCACTTCCCAACAGAGGGTCTCTGGAGACCTCCAGCCCATTGCCAAGCTCCTGAATATTGGTGCTGTCAAGGTATTAACA
Source organism: Calypte anna (assembly GCF_003957555.1). Lineage (NCBI taxonomy): Eukaryota > Metazoa > Chordata > Aves > Apodiformes > Trochilidae > Calypte > Calypte anna. The sequence continues at coordinate 4,105,037 of NC_044271.1, forward strand.
AACCTGCCACAAGCACCAATGTTGCTCAGAGATGCCACCCTGGAGTGGTACAAGGGACCCTGGAGTGGTACAAGGGACAGCCCTTGTACAGGACCATGCCCTTGAAACAGCAGCTGAAGTCCTCTCCTGGCCCCGCAGCACCATATGAGGATGAGCACCCTTCACTCCAGAAGAAGGAGCCCCTGTGGTGCTGCTCTCCTCTCAACCCTCAGCTTCAGGAAGGGGCTTGGTGCTTGTGAGCTTACTCTGGGCTCTCTGCAAAGCCTGGGAATGCTCAGCCCAGCAGGGTCTGGCATGGACCAGACCCAGGGAAGGTCATGTCCCCCAAGAGCACCTGGAGAGATGAGCTAGGGCAGGAGGCAGTGAACACCAGACTCCCCCAGCCCTGGGGGTGAACCCAGCTCAGACTAGCTCCAGGCTCCTTTGTGAATCTATTGTTGCCACCTCCCATGGGAGGAGGGAGATAACCGAGGATATTTTCGCTTCCATCTGGGGAATCATTTCTCTCCATCGTGTATTGCCACAATGCTAATTTTTAAGGCTGATGATTAATTGATGTCAGGCTCATTATAGGGCCAATGGATCCCTCTTCCCCAGGAGCACCAAGGACGGAGGGACGTGTTTTGACAGATGTTATTCAAGCCACATGTGACTGACGTTCTAAAAACAGAGGAAAACAGGAGCCATTACCACGGAAAGCCCTGGAAATGGGAAGGGAAGTGTCTGCACGTGACCCTGGTCCCCTTCCCCGTGCACCCCCTCCTCATCCCTTCCCGCTCTGCTCTGCCTGTTACCAGGGTTTTGCTCCCAGAGATAAATGGCCATTGTGCAGGCTCGGGGGTAATTGAATCTCCTGCCTGCAGCACGGGCAGCCGGGAGGGCTCAGCCTTTCTTCTCCCCAGCCCCAGCCTGGCAGGAGGGCCAGGTGCCAAATTCACTCTGGCACAGGAGCCTGCGGAGAGCCGGAAGCAGCTCGGCTGCACACACCATCACCGGGATCCCCAAAGGCTCAGGGTTCCCCTCCACCTGCTGCCCCTCGGCACTGGGGAAGGGGAGCACTGCTGGGCTGCCTGGGGGGGCTGTTCCCACCAGGCCACAGGGCCAGATTCACTCCCAGAAAATCATGGCAGCATCTGCAATAGCAACCCAGGCAGGGCTGAGGACTGGCATGCACATCAGAGATTTTGGGGTCTCTTCGGTCTGCCCTGTCAGCTGCCCAGGTGATGTTCACCCCAAAGCAAACCCACCACACTCTCCCAAAGATGAAGTGGTGAGCAGTGAGCAGCAGGAGGTTTGCTTGAAGAGGGCACTGCAGCTCCAAGGGCAACACAGATATTCTGCATTTGTCCCCCAGGGTCCCCGTGCATCTGACAGGAACCAGCCCTGCCCATGTGGGATGAGGTGTCCCAGTAGCTCAGCAGAGAGCTTGAGGTGACCCAAATTAGTGCAGCTGAACACTTCCACCTTCTGTGCCAGCTCCCCCAGGGCCACCCCCACATCATGTCCCCGCCTCACCCAGCAGGATGCTGCCCAACTTGTCACCACTGCCACTACCTCTGCTGCTTTTGTCACCTGCTACTCCAGACCTGTCCTGGGAAGGTTCCCCCCTGGAACCAGGAGCAGTGCCAGCCCCACCTGCCTCTCTGCCTCCACCTGGCTCCTCCAGCAGCCACACACCCAGCACAGGGGTGACAATGACACTCAAGGATTCATCCTGTCACCTCACAGCACTGCTCCACATCCCCACACCAGGGAATTCCAGGTCTCCAGCAGCACCAGTCCCTTCCCACCCATCCTTCACATCACCAAATCTCCCACCAGCTCCAGAGTCCATACTGCTTATCTGCCAGCACTATGATTAGGAACTTCTTTTAATTGCTGTGCAGTGCCTCGAGCACCCTTCACAGGGCGAGGGCTGTGCATGAATAAATTGTCTATTCTTAGCACTGACAGTTCCCTGCTGGGAGCACAGGGTGAGGGCTCAGTGTGCTCCATGGCAGCTCAGGCACTGTCCTCCAGCTCCTTCCAGTCCTGTTCCACCTCTCACAGTGCCCTCGGTGGGGCCCCCCCACTGAGGAAAGGTTTTTGTGAGCAGCATTTGCATTCTTCCCACTAAGGGTGGTTTGCAGAGAAGGAAGATCCTATCTTCCTCCAGAAATCTGAGCATGGAAGGGAATGCTTGGAACCAGAAGGCTCTGTACCACAACCATGGGAGCCACCACCTCTCCAGGTGCCTCAATGGGTCTGGGAGACAGCATGGAGGCAGAGGGGTCTTCATCCCAAATCCATCACCTGCCTTAAGGCAAGGGGAGGGACCCTGAGATGCTTCAGAATTTTTTCAGTGCTGTTCCACCCCACGAGGCTGAGTTTTGCCGTGGGCTTGGCAGTGTCAGGGATGGGCAGGGCAGCAAACTCCCTGAAAATGGCATCAGCACCAACAGCAGGGATTTCAGCAGAGATTCTGGACTTTCCACTGTGTGCAGCTCACGTGGCCACCCCCACCAACACCAACAGCTGAGTGACATGTGGTGACAGCAGCCACAAGCCCCTGGGCACACTGGCTGGCTTGGATGTTGAGCAGGGGAGTGGCTGCTCACCTCCAGACCCCTGCACAGGGACAAGCCCTGATCCCCTGAGTGCTGCAGGAACCATTTAAGCATGCTGAGAGCATGCCAAGTTACACACCCCAGCGCGGACTGTTTGGGATCCCCCCCGCCAGACTGGGGACAATGCCACCCCCACACTGCCCCAGTGACAAGCACAGGGCTGCCCCACAGGCAGTGTCCTCCAGGGATGTGACCTTCTGCAGATGGCCCAGTGGGTTCTCCAGCAGCAGAGCACCAGGGATTTGTCCCCTCTAAGATGTCCCAGCTCTGCACAAGCCCTCTCTGCCGTGGGAAGCAGCGCTGCAAGGAGCTCTTCTCCCCAGCTCTGCTCTGGGGCCCTGCCCAAGCACTGAGGATGCACAGCCCAGAGCCAGGACCGCTGCAGGGAGAGCTGAGCCAACACGAGAGCCTGGAGGAGAGCATCAGCCAAAAGTCACTCAAACAAGGAAGCGATTTGTCTTCTGGCTGTGCTTCCCCCTGACAAAGGAGCAGGGAGCAGGGCACTCAGCTGTGATCCCATGCAGCTCACAGACCCGGCCACCACCGAACAGGCAACGGGGAGCGCTCACACCAGGAGCCTGACAGATAAAACAGAACAGGGGAAAAAGGATGAAAAAAGAAACGCCATGTGACCCCTCGGTCGATCCACGCCAGGCACTGCATCCAACAGTTATGAATATGAAATACACACAATGAGCTCCAGAGGGTAATTAATCCCTTCAGGAACACTGTAAGTGATTGCAGACAGTTTACCGAGGGAAAAAAAAAAAGGAAAGTCATTGAAAAAATTACCATAAAATGTTGCTTTTTCTGCTCCAGTATGAAATACAAGGACATCTGTGAGAAGATCTCTCTGCTCTGCAAAATTTAGAGGCAATGGATTTGAGCTGTTTTTCTAACACTCAGCCTATCTGCCAGGCCATGAGAAACCAGCCCAGCCTGGGCAGGAGCAGCAAGAGCTGTCCCTCTCCAGCCCAGGTGTCAGTGGGACACAGGAGGGGGGGGATTTCTGCAGGGGAAGAAGCCCAGCACAGGAAGGTGTCCACAATCTCACAGCTACAGCACCAATTCAAAATCCCCAGATGTCTTTTGTAGGTCAGAAGCACAGAAGAGCTGCCAGGCACAAACTCAGTGGAAGGAGCAGGACAAGCCCTCCCGGTGAGGCTCTCTGGTGATGCTTGGCTGTCTGAGCCAGCCCCTCGCCTGCCTCCACCTCCCCTCTCCATCCCCATCTTCCCTTTTGCCTCCTTCACCTTCTCCAGTGTTGAGCAGATGGCTCTCCAGCTGGGGGCAAAATCTGGGCTGAGTTTGGGCCAATTGCACCCAAACTGCTGCCCCTGCTCAGTGCCCTGCACCAACAGGCAAGGAACCACATCTGTCTACATTTGCCCCAAGGCAAAGCCACCACGTACAGGTGACCAACCCTGCCATCCCCTGCAGACAGACAGACAGACAGACAAGCCCCAGAGATAGCTGGGGGGGGTGTCTGTCCCCCCACGCAGCCTCAGTCCCCCACCCCCGGGGAGCACAGACAACCATCAAGGTGAGGGAGCAATTAAAGGCCACAGCAATAGTCTTTTACTCCCAAATTTCCATGGTATTTTTCAACAAACAGTTTCTACTTGTAAAACTGGGGTTTACTAAAACGAACATTAGGAGAGGTATTTTCTCTTGTCAGTATTGTGATTTAAAATTAAGTTGGAATTTTAAAATTAAAAACACACCCTAAACTTTCACTTCCACTTGAAGTCACTCTGGTTTTGAGAACACTTTTTTCTCCATGTCCTCCCTAGGGTTTTTCCCCCTCCCTCCTGTTCTTTCTTCACCATGTTTTTGTTTAAAAATTCATCAGGCCAGGGAAAAATTCTGGGGCAGGAAAAGAGAAAATGAAAAAAAAAAGATAAACGCTGAAGAAACTGTGGCTTTTGCAAACCCATCTCTACACAGGGGAGAAGCAAAGCTCCAGATTTGCCTTCCACCTCTTGGAAACTGAGAGGCACTTGGAAGGATGAGGGAGTATCACATATTAACCAACCTCCCACGTGCCCTGGCAGCAGGTGGGGCCTTGCTGACCCCCACAGAGCCCTCCACTCCTCCCTGAGCTCCCCCAGTAGGGCAGCCAGCCTCAACCCAAGAAAAAAGGGATGGATGAGCCAGGAGAAACCCCTGTGTGTCAGTCTGGGATGCAGCCTGCTCCAGCACTGCCCATGAACCCTGGGGCTGCTGCTCCCAGCTGAGCTTGCAGAGACCTGAACAGCTCATTAACTGGGGACTTGCTGCCATCAGCCAAGTGCATGAGCACAGAGTGGCCTGGACACTGTTTGAAGTGAGGTTTGCCTTACATGTGACAAAGATTAGAGAAAGGACCGAGGTGCATCCAGAAGCTGCTACTCAGCAGCAAGGTCACTCCCTACAGCAGTGACCAACAGCCACAGCCACTGACCACAAAGTGCTCTCGAAGGGGTAGGGACATCCCACATCCCTGAGTGTCCCCACAGTTTCAGGGGTTGTTCCCAGCCTAGGCTGATCCTGCTCTGCAGTGCCAGAGCTCCCTCTCTACACTGTGCATTTTCAGGACAGCTGCACAGGATGCACGTAACGTCTGCTTACAAGAGAGAAGGCTCCACAAGGGGATGAAAAGCTATATGGAAATGGAAGATCATTACCATGATCTCCTTGGAAACATCCCATTGGAGCAAGTTTTTTCTTCCTCCTTCTCTCTCCCCATGTGCATGAATTCTGGCACCCCATGTGTCACTTGGCGTTGCCTCAGCACTGTGGGTCCAAAATGCCGGCGTCTGATTTCTAAAGCCATTGTCTAGGATGTGCTATTGAGCTGCAAAACATGGATGGGTTGGGATGGAAAACAGGAATCTCTTGCAATACAAAAAGAAGCTGGCAACCCAGATTTGGTTTGTCTTTGAAGCTATAGAGAATCTGAACCAAACAAAATTTGCTTTATTCCCACAAAGGAAACAAGAATCTTAGCAACAAAACAAATCAGGACCTCTGTCCCCTGAACACAAGGACGAGCCCAGCAAAGGCAGCGCCGGCTTCACCCCTCTGGTCACTGCTGTGGCACAGGAAGGGAGGGTTGGAAAGCAGCACAGCACCATGGTACATGTTGACATGCTCCACTTGGGAATGCGGAGCAGGAAAAGCTGCTTTGCAAATTTATTTTTGATTTGGAGCTCTGGGTTTCCCTCCTCGTGTGCCATTACATTCTGCAAGTGCTCATGCAGACTGTTCGAGGCAGGAAGGTTCTCAGGAACCCCAAGAGTTTCACCAGTTTTAGCAAAATGACTCTTTGCCCAGGAAATCACCCCAGAAAATGTATTACTTGCTGTTTGCTTTCAAAAGTGAACCAGGGCTGAGAAGTGCTCAGCAGTGCAAACAGCAGCTGAGCTGAGTTTTAATCCTGCCCCCAGGTTACTGTACTTTTCCCCACGACTAACAAGGTATCTGAGAGGTGACCTCCCACCACAAGCGAGGCTGCCACGCAAGCTCTGCCAGCAAAGGGGTTTCAGAGCAGCTTTAAAATCCCAACCTCCAGGCCCTGCCCTGCACAGCCCTGACAATATCCTGCAGGCTCCAGGAAGAGACTCCCTCGCTCATCCCCCATGTTGCTTTATGAGCAGGGCTGTTCCCCTTCCCTTGCAGGAACCAGCCACATGTTCTCCATCTGGGAGCAGATGCCCCTGAGCCAAAAAGCTCAAGTTGGAAAACTAACTGAAAATAGCACAAAATTTCTGAGTGCTCTACAGACCATGGCCGGATGATAGATATAAGTGGCTCCAGCAGCACTGTGATGCTCTTTGGCAGCAGAACAGCAGAAGTACAGCTAAAGGGTTCGGAGAAAACGAAAACGAGATGGCTGAAGGTGCTGCTGCTGGAGCATCTGCCCTGCTCCAGATATTCTTGTCTGTAAGGCAGAAGGCTCTTGGTCTGCTGGTAAACCAGTCCCCAAACTCCTGCTCTGCTCTGCTCAGCCTGTGGTACTGAAAGGTCACCAGTGCTGTCCCTACTGCAGCCAAAAAGCCCCTGGGGCGCTGCTGTAGTTCTGTCAGGTTGTGCCAGCTCCCTTGCAGCTCTGTTGGCTGAGGATGGGGACATGAGGGCAAAGAAAAGCTGAGACACCACAGAGGGCAGGAGCCCTCACTGCCCCAGCACCACCAGCACAGAACTGAGGAGCAGGAAGTCTGGGGTTTGTTCTGGGGGCTGCTGTTCCCCACAGCATCAGGGTGAAGCCAGCTTTTTGGTGGGAGACAGAAGGTCCAGACAGTGATACATCCAGCCACAAATCAACCAGGGGTGAGCCATCAAAATGGAATTTGCTAGAAGACACTTTATGATCTGTGAGCCCCCAGCTATGTACAGCCCCAGGCACAAGAGACTCAGGTATGCAGCTGGGAGTCAGGCAAATGCCAGTGTTTTTCCTTGGCCAACAATCACACAACACTGCTCTCCAGGCCGAGCAGGATTTCAACCCCATGCCAAGTCTATGTGCATCTTATTTGGGAGATAAACCATCACTGCCAGGAACCAAGTGGCTTCTTGTGCACCAGGGTCTCTGCACCCAGGCCCCCTGCCACAGCCCACCTCAAGGTGCAATCCATGACCCAGATGTGGCCCCACACCAGGAACCAGCTGGGGAAGGACACGCTCACCCCACCGAATGGCCCACAGCGAGCTTTCTGCCAGCTCCAGCCCACCTCGGGGAGCTCCTGCACCATAGCAGTCAATATGAATTAGCTGCTATCTGTTCTTCCACTTGTTTGCATCAGCATGGAAATATAATGCCAAGTCAGAGATAAAGTGAACTGGAAACACCCCGACAGCATCCAATGCTTTCCAGCCCGAGGCATCCATTAGAGATGAGTTTCAACCCCATGGGTCCCAGCCCGAGCAGCAGGTTCCTTTGCCTGGCTCTCCCAGCACATCCCTGCCTGCCAGCTCCCACACCTCCCTACACTCAGGCTACAAAGGGGGAGAGCTGCCCTCCATGGGATGGGTTTTACAGAGCCCAAACTGTGCCCATAGGTGAAGGCATCCCCACCATGTCCCCACAAAAAGGCTGACAGTGTCCTGCCTAGGACAGCACTGTTCAGCCATGCCACGACAGAGCAACTGACTGACCCTTTGGGCTAGGAAGAAAGCTGGGTAAACTCCTGTGTGTTGATCTGGGCTGGCACAGGACCAAGGCACACCCCACGCTGACACGCGGGAAGCCTGAGAGGATCATGCTGCACATGGGCAAGGGAGGCAGGATTTTGAGAAGTGTCTCATCAGTGAGTTATTCTCAGCCCACGGCTATGCTGAAAGCTCACACTATAAATAGCAGACGACGAAGCTGTACCTGAGTCTCAGCTTTGAACGTGCTTCATGGCTGCTCTTGAATGGGGAGAGCCAGGCTGCTCCCTGCAGGGGCTGGGGCAGTGCCTGCTCTGGGGACATTTCAGGCCCACTGAAAAAGTGGGAGGTGGAGGGTGTAAGCTTCACAAAAGCTCAGCATTACCAAGGATGGGCTCCCAGTAGAGCCAGTAAGGACTGGGTTTGACCAAAACAGTGCACTTCATCAGGGAACTACTGAAAAAGCCTGTCTGGCTGCAACGTCTCATTGCCAACCTTGTCACACTTGGGGACACAACCTTGCACAAAGACATGCAGAGGTGGGATACGTAGCAATCCCAGATCCCAACCACACAGGCTTGCACCCATCAGGGCTGGAAGTAGGAATAAAAGTGGCTCAGGCTTTCCCTGGAGCTCAAGGTGTGGTGCTTGTCCCTCTGCCATGCTGCAGTTACAATCCACAGAGCAGACTTCAGCACCCACAGTGCAGCTCTTCCCATTTTCCTGGGTTGCATGAGAACAACCACAAAGCCCAGCAACTTCAGCAAGCTGCAGAGGACCTCAGCCACAGCAAGAGAGGTTCCCACCCCACAGCCAAACCCAGCCGACCGGCTGGTGAGCTGACAGAGCTGGCACAGAGCCCAGCTCACAACCTGCCAAGGGAACCGCGGCTCCGTGAGCGTGGCACAAAACCCTCAATTCCAGTTCCCGACTGAAAGTCTCCTCCTGGGTTCCCTTTGGAAGTCCCTCCTAGCCAACTCACCATCCCCTCCTTACTCACACTGCCACTGGGCAGACCTAGCCCAGAGGAAATGTGAGGACAAGAGCAGGCACTGCTCTCACATCTTCAGATCATTCCTGCATTCACCATGAAGTTTCTTTCTGTAATTTCAGGGTGTGCTTCAGGCCAGAACCCTGCAGGTACATTGCCCATGGGGAGGGCTGTGAAGTGCTCACCCTCCACCTCTCATGAGCAGGAGGGTGTAGGACAGAGGTGACACAAAACCAAAGAGGGATGTGGAGTGAAGAAAGCATCTCCAATGTCTGCACCAGGTGGTTGTTGGAAAACCCTGTGGTCCCCCACAGCTCTGGCAGGCTCACACGTTCACACTGGTGGAGACACGAGTCCCTGCTGCAGGACATGCCTGTGCTTTGCCAGGTGACGTGGGGACACATGTCGGCCCCTGTTCTGCCCAGGCAGCACCTCCAGGAGCTCACACGCTGCACTGGCACCTTCACCAGGACCACGAGGATCTGAAGCCACCTCCTGCTCCCAGGAGCCAGAAAAAAACTCCCGCCCCGCTGCGCTGTGCTTGTGCTAAGCTCCCCTACATGAGCTCCAGCAGCTCCTTCAGCTGGAGATGAATCTCAGACCTTCTCCTGAATTAATAAAAATACATTAAATACATAAAAATACATACTGCCTCAATTGGACAATACAAATAACAGCATACAGAATAAAAGAAATGCTCGAGTGAAACAAAATGTGGAAGAAATGGATTAGAGGAAAGACGAGCTGATCAGTGGGTGTGCTGGGCACTGCTCTCCAGTGTCACACCCGCCTGACAGAGGCACATCTCCATTTGCACAGCTTCTAATCTCAGCCCTGCAATGCAGCATCCCCTGCCTTCCAGCTCCCCTCTGCACTCAGCTCCCCGGCTCTGAGCTGCAAATGGCAGCAATGTGGGAAATCCTGCTCCCCCTTCCCCCTGCTCCCCTCCATCCCTCCCCGAGGCAGCCCCAGCCTCCCCGGACCGGCTTCTCGCTTCGCACGTCCTCGGCCTCGCGCCAGCTCGCTGCTCCAGCCGGAGAACCGGCAACCCTCCCCCTGGCTCCCCGGGGAGAGCTGCTTCCATGTGCCCGGAGGGAGGACACGGACTCTGCAGGGAAGGGGGATTTGGCAAGAATTGCACACGTGTCTGGTCCCCCACACCCTGTGCCCCCGCGGCTCCTAACCAAACAGACTCCAGGGGTGAAGCCTGGAGGGAAGGGCTGAGCCACCCCCACTCCACACGGGGAGTGGATCCAGACTCAGCAGCTTCACTGCTGGCCTCCAACCACTGCACATACCCACAGCCCCAGGACACTGCTGCCACCACGCACACGGGGCACCAAACGTCACACGTGTGGTGGCACAAAGGATGCTCTGGACCAGACATGTGACCAGTCTGGGGGATGTCAGCAGGGCAACCCAACACCACAGAGCCAGGTGAGTGCTGACCCTGGGGCTGCAGCCCCACAGAAAAACCACACAGTCCCCCCCAGGTAGGGCCATGGCTCAGCCAGGCAGGAGGCACCCACTGGCCAGGGCTGATGAGCTGGTGGCAGAGGATGTTGTCACTCCCAGGTTACACACCTTGGAGGGTGCACACTGACTCCATGCTGAGCTGGAAGAATTCTCCCCCATGGAGCAGGCACAAGCATCAGCCACGTGCTGTGCTCTGATGCTTGAGTGAGAGGGGACAAGGAGGACTGGGGAAACTGCTTTCTGGCACAAGAAGCTGCACAGGAATGAGCTGGTAACTTAAATGGACACAACAGGGAAATGCAGAGAGGACACGTGCCAGAGAAGGACTCTGGGCACAGACATGTGCTGCAACATGATAAGTAAAGATGCAAAGCTGGGACAGGGTCATCAGTTAAGAGGCTCTTGCAGAAGGACCCAGAACTCTCAGCAGTACCTCGAGTGTCACCAAGCTGGAAGCACAATGCTCAGGAGCACCTGGCAGCAGGACCATGGGTGGGTTTCTGCAAGAGCAAACCAGCAGAAGCCCTCAGTTGTTGCTTTGTGTGATGGCAAGGCCTTGAGAGGACATCACCCAGGCCCCACTGTGGTGACATCCCACCAGCAGATCCCAAATAGCACTTCCAGAATTGCCTATAATTTGTCATCATTTAACACATTTCCTCAGTGGAGAAATGTTGGATTTGGGGGTAAGATACAGTTAGTGGAAAGAACCCAATTGAAATAGCAATTTTCAGGCTCTTAGAGGAGGAATATGTTTCAGCAGTGCTATTCCCCAAGTATTTTTTGCCTTCAAGAGTGATTTGTCTCTTGCTATTCCCCCATGCAAAATCTTGAAGACAAGTCTGAATTTAGTATTTTTTTAGCACTCTTCTGCACTGCCAGGATCACTGGGAACATGGTACATCCCAAACAGCTTCAGTAGAAAGCCCTGGGTCACATTTCCAGACCTTCTCTCCCAGTCACTGCAGCCATCTCAACTGGAGAGAGGACATCCACTCCTCACTGTCAAGCTCCCAGGGGCAGGCGGGAAGTAGCAATACAACCATGTAACCCTTTTCTCCTCACCTCCACCCAAACGCAGGCGTCCAGCTCTGTGACCAGAAGGAAAATAATCCCCCAACCCAACAACCTTGTTGTAGACGGTGCCATCACACAGGGGCCTTAAGAGAGGAATAACATGAGTGTGACAGTGAAATCAGGGCAGCCGCGCCGCTTTATGAGGCAATAACCCACTCCAGTCCCTGGGAAGAGCTACTTGGTCTCTGACCTCCTTATGGTCTTCCTGCCACGGAGCCCTGCAAAGGGCCCATCAGAGATTAATTAAACAGACAGGCATGCCAAGGGCTGAGGGAGGAATGGCGTGGGGCAGAGATGCTCTTTAAACCCATGCCATGTGCCTGGCCAGCAAGGATCACCTCTTGGGAAGGGATACCTTGGTGGGGATGGCTCCACCTGAGTCAGGAACACGTTCACAGAGGATGTGTGTGATACCAGCCAAGCAGGTACCCAGCCAAGTGTCTTTCCTAGGCCATGGTTTCTTTTATAAACCAAACACAGCCAGATATGATGTGAAAGCTCCCGCACTTCAAGGGAGCCCATCTGCCTGTATCAACCCTTGGCTCTCCTGCCCACCACCCACTGCCCAGTCAGCCCTGGCACTGCTTGGGCTCTGCCCTGTCTGCACATGGGCACCATGGGAGGGTCCAGGTCTCAAAAGAACATCCCTGCTGGGGCCACTTGGGGCCGGGTGGCACTGCCACCTGCTGCCAGCTGAGGGCTGCAGGACTGGGCTGGGTGTCAGCCATCCCTGCAGAGTTTGGCAGGGGCTGTGAGGGCTCCTGCAGAGAGAGCTTTGGGGAACACCACCTCCCCCAGGATCTCCTGTGTTGTCTGTCTGGGACCAGCCCACAAGCACTGCCTGCTTACTTCGCTTATACCCCATTAGCAGACACTTAAGAGGCACCATAACAGCAAGAGATGGCCAAGGAAATGGCTGCAGAAAGTAACTGCAGATCTTGGAGGTGCTCTGGGGACCTGCAGGTAAGTGCAGCCATCAGGGCTGGGGACACCACCCCCCAGCACTAATGATCTCACACACAGCCCAACTGCACCTCCACACCTGCAGGCTCTCAGACACAGGCACCTCAAGCTCTGTACAGCAACCTCTTCCACCCCCCTGGCCATGTGCCTTCATACCCTGGTGTAATTAGCAGCCCCAGCTGCCAGCCAGCTTTGATGAGAAGCCTCAGTCTTCAGTTGAATGTGAAATGTATAATTTGGATGTTGGAAATAGCCTCTACAAGCACATGTGGTTGCTGTTCCCGGTGACCTCTCCCAATCTTGCGCAGGCTGCTCCACTGTAAACGTGGTTACATCTCCAGCCAGCCTACAAAGGCTTTGGTGTCATCAAAGAGATGACACAGTAGAAGCAACTGAATGAGAGCCAACATTTGGCCACTATTAAATAAACTGTATTTTTGGCAGCAAGGCTTTGGAGTGCTTCTGGCAGGAAGAGCACAAGGAGCACAAGGTGGATATGAGAACTCAGGTGTGGGGAGAACCAAGGACACGTGAGTCTCTTCAAGCCAACTGCAGCTGGGAGGGGCAGGGAGCTGGGGACAGGAAGAGCTGCTCAACACAGGTCAGCAGTTCAAGGACAAGAAGATTTGCAGAGGCTGACAGTCCCTTGCAACTCTTTCTTCCCAGCAGAGCCAAGATTTTGGGACTTATCATGCCAGTCTGGGTAGGCTTGACGTTTCTCTTGCCAAAATGATCCATAAAAAGAGCAGAGAAACCTTCCCACCTTCCCAAGCCCCTCCTGGCCCTACTCACCAGTCCTAGCAAAGGTGTGAAGCCCACTCCACTCTCCTGAGCAGATGCAATCCTGTCCTTTCTGGGTCTGTCCCCAGCACCAGGAACAACCTCTCCCTTGAGGAGCCAGGTTGTGGAAGGTAATACCACCCCTAGAGAATGCTTCATCTGCCTGAGTTGCACCCGATGACAAAGAAAGGGTCAGGACCAGAAGCTCAAGTGTGCATCAAGGCTTGCACACCTCCAGTTGTGGTTCTACCACTGGCACATACAAAATTACAAAGCAGCCACCACCACTGTCACTGCTGCCTCCTTCACACGTCCCCAAGCTCCTGCTGGCATCCCCCACCACAGGCTGTCAAGTACATGACAGGTCATGGTTGGCTTGGCTAAGCAGGTCTGACTCCAGAGCACAAACTCCCATGAACATCAGAGGTAGAACCCCATAGAAGGAGGGCAATATTTCAGCAGGGTTAAGCTCCTGCCTGTCCACCCCAGGCATTGTCCCCAAACACAAACTGGACAACCATCCCTCAGCCCCACTGCAGGAAGCCTGGCAGTCCCATATGTCTTGGAAAATGATCAGTTTCAGCAAATACAGAGAGCAGGGGGGTCAGAGGACAGATTCAGCAGAGTTTTCACCCCGTGAGCCAGCTGAAGTAGCCTGCAGATAATAATGCATTGCAAAAGGATGCTCAAACCTCCCAAAGTCAAAAGTCAGCCCTGAAGCCCTGAAGCAGCCCCTGACAGGCAGGGACCAGGAAACCACCACAGGACCCAATCAGGTGTTGAGGGCACCTGAAGTCCCTGCACAAGTCCCTGTCTGCAGGCAGGATCTCTGGTACTATAGCAAACCAGGAGCCCAGAACACCTGAGATAGTCCTGCACCCTTAGGAAAGCCTGCAATCATTTCTCTCGGGGTGACAATGGAAACCCCCACCTGAGAGCCAAAAATCACAGAGGGACCAGATCTCCCCAGGCCAGAGCAGTGGGTGCAGATCTGTTAGTCCTACAAGTGACAAATCCTCCAGCAAACCCTGCCCTGCTCCCATGGCATCTGGTGTTCCCTCAGCATTAGGGCACGGATGTCCACCAGGGCAGCCTGAGCCCCCACAAGCCCCTGCTGCAAGGCTGATTTTCACATGCCCAGCCTGTCATCCTCCACAGACTGCTGCCCCATGCCTTCAGCTCACTCCGTGGCTTCCCAGGAGGTGTCTGGGCGCCCCAGCAAGTCCTGACTGCTCCAGTAGCTGGGGAGGATGGAGTAGGGTGATGGTGCCCACCACTGTCACTGCTCCCATGCTGTGCACAGCTGGGGGGCTGGGGGAGAGGGTCCAGGAGGCTCCATGTCCACGCTGTGCCAGAGCCGTGCCCTGGAGCAGGGGGCTGTGACACCCTGAAGGCTCCTGCAGCAGCAGGGTGTGCAGCAGGAACAGGACTCAGCAGCACCGTTTTACAGATGCCTGACTTTGACACATACTCCAGCTCATTCCACCTCTCCAACCCTCCCCACAGTGCCCAGCTGGGCCAAATCCCTTTTCTCCCCACAAGCAGAGCTCTGCTCACAATGCAGGTAGGAGAAGGCATCTTAAGCCAGCTTTCCAAGCACTGGAGAACCTCCCAGGCCTCCAAAAGATGGTCCCAAACTGGAAGGGCATTGGACACACCAGGGCTCCTAGCCCTGTCTGTACTGCTGTTCCCCCAACCCCACCACCAGAGCTTTAAACCTGGGCATCCAGAGGGACAGAGACAGTTGTGCAGAGCTTGTTTGCCACCCTCTCACGCCAGTTTGCCAGATCAAATGGAGATCTTTTTGATGCAGACCCTCACAGTCCTTGCCCAGCCAAGCCCACAGGTGCTGCTTGGTTGGGACACAGGGGACAGAGGGCTCCAGTGGGAAGCAGAGAGCTGCCAGGGCTGCGATGGTTTCCTAGAGAATGAGCACATAGCCACCAGGGAACGCTGAGGGCTGGGCAAGCCTGGACAAGGCCCAGCACCACAGCCCAGGATGGGAGGAGAGGGTCCCAAGATGAGTGGCACGGCCATGCCAGGGGCCAGCACTCATTGCTGCAATGGAACAACCCCAGAGAGGACAAGAAGCTCTTGGACACATGGGCTCTGCCATCAAACCCACTGGGACAGCAAGGCACCAGCAGCCACAGGCTGAAACCAGCTCAAGCGAACCCTGTGGCAGCATCCCCGGAGGACTCTCCTCAGCCAGAGCCCAAGGCCATGGAGAAGCTTTGGATCTGAAGCCTCCTGCCCAAAGCGTTGGCCCCACTCACAGCAGGCACCAGCAGCCCCAGGGAGAGCTGCCCCTGATGGTGGGAGCGTTTGACAGCACCTGGCTGTGGCAACCCCCATGTCTTTGGAGGAGTGTGGAGACCAGGGGTTACCAAAGGACATGGGGGGGGGGGGGAGAAGGAGCGTGACTGACATCTGCCATCTCCCCCTAGTCACGGGGCAGAAGGGCAAGACGAGGGCGCTGGGATGGCTGATGGCACCTTCTCCCTGAGCATCCCTTCTCGTTCTCCCTCAGCACCAGGGACACCAACGCAGCTTTGGGCACGTCCCCCGGGGGACCCCCGCCATTTCCCCATCCCCTGAGAGCGGGGCCGCGGGGCGCCATGGCCGCACTCACCCAGCATCTGGCTGAAGAGGAGCTGCTCCAGGTCGCCCAGCACCGTCACCACCAGCTCGGGGTCCACCTTCAGGTAGGGCTTCTCCTCAGCGCCCGCCGCCACCGCCGGCCCCTTCCCGTCCAGCAACTCGTCGTCGCACTTGCCGCTGCCGCCGCCGCCCGCCTCTGGGGCCTTGCTGAGGGGCTTCACCTCGGCGTAGGGCCCGCGGGGGATGCGGCTGGGCTTGCCGGCGGGCGGCGGCTTGGCGGGGCCGGCGGGGCGCGGCGGCAGCAGCGAGTGCTCGGAGCGGGACAGGCTCCGCGACATGGCGGGCGCCTCCGGCCGCGGGGGCCGCCGCCGCCCCGGCCGCCCCCCGCCGCTGCCGCCCCGTGGTCGCCGTCTTGGCCATGTCGTCGCTCCAGCGGGGGCTCGTAGAGCTGCCGCTTCTTCTCGGCGTCGGTAAGGAAGGCCAGGTTGGTGAGCGACTTCTGCTTGCGCAGGTTGGAGCCGGCCGGCAGCCGCCCCTCCGCGCTGCTCGCCTTAAAAGACGCGCAGCTCCGCGCCCCGCGGCCCCGCCGCCGGTGCCGCCGACTTCGCCCGCTTCGGCATCACCGCGCCGCCGTCGGGGCCCCGCCGATAGCCGCGCTCCTCCTCGCCCAGCTCCACGTCGGGAAGGCTCTTGAGGTTGCTCCCCAGCATCCCCGCTCTGCAACCATTTAACCCGCCGGCGGCTGCTGCTGCTGCTGTTGCTGCGGCACCGAGGACACACCGGGCGAGACAGAGAGAGAAGCGCCGTCAGCGCCCGCCCCACCGGCGCAGGGCGGAGGCGGGCCGGGGTGGGAAGGTGGGGGGCGAGAGTGCGGGGGCAGCGGGGGGTGTGAGCTGCAGGACCCCACCTCGCCGCTCCGCCGCCGGCGGGACACTGCGAACCAGCGGGAATGTCAGGGGCAAACAAAAAGGGCCCGCCCTCCTCCGCGCCCGGCTCGCGCGGACAGGGGGCGGGGCGGGGCACGCGCGCCCGCGGCTGGGATGAGGCGCGCGCCATGGGGCGGGGCGAGGCGGGAGCGCGCGCGGGGACGGAGGGGACGGAGAGGGGAAGGGGGGGGGGCGGGAGGGACCCCCGGACAGAGCGGGATCCCCAGACAGAGCGGGATCCCCTGCACCATGCGGGACCCCCCACGACCGTAGGGGCCCGCGGGGCTTGGGAGGCTGTGCGGGTCTCCGGGGTGCTGCAGGTCCCCGGGGGCGGGGGATGAGGCTGGCGGGGGGCAGCCCCCACATCAAACCTCCGCCCCAGAGCCTGCCCTCCCGCAGACACTGGCAGGGACGTGCCGGGTGCTGGCTGGGCGGTGGGTGAAGCTGGGGGGGGCCATGTCCCAGCACCCTGAGGGTGAAGGACTTCCCCGTCCTGCCTGCCGCGGTCCCCACAGCCAGCCCTACACTGCAACACCCAGCCCCGAGGGGGGGACCCCTCCCTCTTTCACCCCAAACAGAGCAGGAAGGGCCCGGGTGGGGGGAGCCCCCCGAGGGACATTGTGGCCCCCAAACCCAGCGGGGCCTCTGCAGTGATCCAGAGAAATTAAGGGGGGGGCAGGATCTGGTTATCATCATTTTTCATTAATTACCCGTCCCTCGGGAGGGTGAATTAAGTCTATTTGGTGACCTCACGCAGGCTGCCATGGCAACCGCCAGAAAATATTGCATTAGAGCCCATCACTATGCTGCTGAATAAGGAGCCGGGAGGTCCAGGGGGTAGCACCAGCCCTCCCCAGCCCGGCCCCCAGTACGGCCATGCCGGTGGTTCAGGGTTCAGCCCATGGGGATGCTGAGGGGATCCCCAAAACCACCTGGCTTGGGTGGGGCTTCAAATGGTGTGGGGAAAAAAAAGAGTATTTTACACCAAAAGGGGCTGCTGGGGCACAAGCCAGTGCTGCACCCTGAAACCACTTTGTGTTTGAGGGGGCTGTTACACCCCTTGCTGAGCTACGAGGCTGTAGCGGGAAGGAGGGGACAAATTTGGAGGTGTCATGTCATTGGGGGGATGGTGGGGTGACCTGGGCTTCCCAATGTCCCCCTGCGCCCTCCGGCCCACCCAGAAGGTGCCATGAGCCGGGGTATCTTGGGGAGACGTGGATGGAGCAAAGGATCCGGCCCCTTCCCCAGCACTGAACCTGCTCGGCCTCATCCCAAAGCCTCCCCGGGCAGCTGGGATGGGCACATGGCTCCCTCCCCTCCTGCTTCCTCCCGGAAAATCCTCCCCGATCCACATGGTGCTTTTGGAGCTCCCCAACCGGGGCTCCGCACCCTCCGCCCAGGGCCCCGCTGCAAATCCGGGCTGTGCCGGGAGCCGCCGCGGCTCTGACCGACTTCTGTCCCTTCGAATCACCCGGTGAAGCTCCCAGCTTTTTTTTTTTTTTGCTTTTTTTTTTGCTTTTTTTTTTTTCCCTTCCTTGCACGTCCCTGGAGCCTCCCTCCATCCTCGGCTGCCGCTGCCCTGGCAACAGCCGCCCCAGCAGCCCCTCCAGCAGCCCCCCCAGTACAAGCTCTCCCCAAAGCAAGCGCCAGAAGGGGCTGGGGCATCACCGCAGGGGAGCTTGAATTTGGGCTCTGTCACTCTCGGAGCAGAGGGGTGTCCCCGCAGTGGGTGGGGGGAACCATCCGTGCCGCAGCTCCCACCCCTGCTCCATCTCTTGGAACTGGGTCAGTCCTAGAGCTGGTGGGACACTGGGACGAGCCAAGGGGGGTCGTGTCCCGGCAGCGTCACCGGGGAGATGGTGTCCCCATCATGTAGCCCCGGGGATACTGGGGTGGCTCCTGGGCCCGGCTGTTCCCAGGGGCGTCAGAGCACCTTTTATTTGGGGGTTCTTCCCCATTGCCCCATCAGCCTCCAGCCCAGCTCCTGCTCCAGCATGGGGCTGTGGGGTGCTAAGCTCAGCATGAGCCTCTGGCACCCCCAGCAGGACCTCCCAGCACTACCCCCAGTTCCCAGTAACCCCCCCTGGACTCACTCAGGCCTCTGAGTTTGGGGTCCGATCCCCTACAGGAGTGGGGCCTTCATCAACCGGGGGCTTGGTGCCCTCCTTCTGCTGGTCCTCCGCAGTCTGGGGGAAGAGGGTGGGAGGTAAGGGTGGGGAACAGGGGCACATCCTGGGTGCAGCTTCTGGGAACCCCTAGGAGATGGGACAAGGTGCCTTGGGCTCTGCCAGAGTTTGGGGACACCAGTCTCAATGGTTGGGGAAGTCCCAGGGCACCCCGTTCCACACTGACCACCCCCCCTGCCCATACCAGTCCCATGGGTGCCCCAGGAACCCTCTCCCAGCACTGCAAACCCGATGAGAACCCCCTTTTGGGGCAGAGCCCTCAGACCAGTCTCCCTATTTCCGGTGGCCACCTGTGCCGTGCCAACCTGCTTGTCCCATCCCCACCCTCATGTTCCCCTGTCCCCCTTCCTCCCCCCATTCCCATGTCCCTGTCCCTTCACCTTCCCCCCCACACCCCCCCAGTGTGCTGTGCCCTCATCCCCAGGGACTCACCGGTACTGGAAAGGTGCCACGGTGGCAGTGACGGGGTGGCTGTGTGGGGGCCTGAGGAGAAGGTGATGGCTCCTGACCAGAACACAGGGCCCCTGCCCTGGGAGCTGCCATGGGGCTCATCCCCTGTCCCTACCGTGGCTACCCTGATGCCTTTTCTGGGGCACCCCCAAGCTGCCCCCCGCCCTGCCCTGTGCCCGGGAGGCTTTGGGCAGCTCCGTGGGCTCCCCCACCCTGCCTGCCCCTCTCCTGCCCCTGCCCACTGCCTCTGGCCACTTCCTGGGGGACACCAGGGGTCTCATTGGGACTTTCTGCCCCCCGCGGAGGGGGACACCGGGGTCGTCCTCACAGCTGGCGGCTTTGCCGGCGCCTTTTGGGCTTGGGGGTCTTGGGGCTGGGGGTCTGTGCCTTCCCTGGGCGGGGGGATGGAGCCTCAAGGGGGACAGGAAGCCCCGGGGTGCTGGGGGGGGGCTGCAGCATGTGGCTTGCTGTGGGCTGCAGTGCGGGGCACCGGGATGGCAGAGAAGTGGCTGCGGCCGGCAGGGGTTGAGGTTGGCCATCCCGTTCATCCTGGCAAGGTGTCTGCAGCACGGCTGTGTGGGAGAGAAGGGTTGTGCAGGGGTGAGGGGGGGGGGGGTTGAGGGGACACTCACATCCCCTCGGCCACATTCTCTGGTCTTGATCCCCACTGACCACCCCTATCCCCATCCCAGGAGGAAGCTACTACATCCCACCCCCCAAAGTGGGCAGTGACCCCCCCAGGGATCCCCAGGGCCAGGTCATTTGTGTTGGAGCTGTGTTACTGCTGCACAGAGACCACTCAGGGGACCTCTGGAGAACCCCCCAGCTGAGACCGAGCCCCTCTGGACCTGGAGAAGGTTCCTTGGCAAGGAGTGAGGTGCAAGGGGAGAGCTGCCATCATCCTGGTGGAAACAGCACCCCAGCCCTGCATCCATTTTTATCTGCCAGCACAGAGTGCTGCATCAGTGAAGTCCAAAACGACCCCAAAACTGCCCCATTTTGCCTCTTCCCCAGTTTACAGCTGCTCACAAACCCAGCTCCCCCCGGACTTTTGGGAGTCTGCAAGGGCCAAGCCTTGCCCCACATCTCCCCCAGCAAGGCCCCCCCAAGGTGTCCCTGTCCCTGCCACACAGGGTGCTTGGGTGAATGTCCCCAAATCCCCTTTTCCCAGCCCCACATGAGCCGGATCAGTTGACTGCTGGGGCCGCGGGTCACGGGGAGCTCCTGGCACCACAGCGCCGGCTCCAGCCCCAGCCCGGAGCTACAAAGGCCTTTTCAAGGAGGTTTTAAATAAGGAGAAGAGGAAACCAACACACACAGCTCTGGGCTTGCTCTCACTGAAGCCTTTCAAACACCCAGAGAGGTTTTCTCCCTCCCCAGGTCCCAGCTGCCTCTGCTCGCTGTGGTCACGCACCAGGGGATGGGGACACAGCACTGGGGGGGCTCTGGAACACCCCAAGCTGATGAGTGGGTTGAGATGGAGACAGGGCCCAGGGGCACTGCTGGACATGGTCAGGATCAGGTTTAGGGGGGCAACCACAGCCCCAGTAAGGGGGTGAAGGTGCTCTAAGGTCTCCCCACTGCAGCCTTCTCTTCTCCAGGCTGAACACCCCGAGCTCTCAGCCTGGCTCCAGAGCTGCTCCAGACACCTCCATGGCCTCCTCTGGGCTCACTCCAACAGCTTCTGTGTCCCCTCTTGTGTTCAGGGTTCCAGACCTGGACCCAGCACTGCAGGGGGCTCACCAGAGGGAAGCAGAAGGGGACAATTCCCTCCCTCTCCCTGCTGGTCCGGCCGCTGAGGATGCAGCCAGGACACAGTTGATTTGTGGATAAACCAAAGCAATTCCCACCAAGTTCCTGACTGCCCCATCAACCCCAGGAGGAGCTCTTCCCATGCCAAGCTGCTGTCCTGATCATCCCATCATTTGATAACCGAGCCCAAACTAAAACCATTCCAGGAGAAGCTCAGCTCATTCATCTTCCAAGCAAATCCTTCCTTTGCCTCCAGACTGGCTTCTGTCCCATGCAGACTGCCCCAGGGATCAGCTCCCTTACCAGACTTTGCCCCATGTGCCATGGTGCAGTGGAGGTGAGTGCCGTGTCACATGTCACACATGTCACACATGTCACACGTGTCATTCTGTGTCACACATCACACTGTGTCACGCTGTGTCACGCTGGCGTCCTGCCGCCTTTGCCTGGCTAAAGCAGGTTATGGCTTGACCTACATAGGCAGGGCGGCTCCTTTGCAATTAGCTCAAAAGGGAAAGGACTTTCTCCTTCAGTGCAACCTGGAGCACTCAGGAACCGGCTGCCACTCACCCTCCAGCTAAACTGAGCACCAGAAATTTGCACGTGAAGCTTTGATTTGCAGAACTGCAGCTGCTGGGGGGGATTTTGGCCCCGTCCCCTTCACAGGTCCCATGGTGGTGGAAAGTAGACAAACACACAGAGGGTATTGTAGCACCAGGGAATATTTTTGCAAAGCCACAGCAGTGCTGCCCTGCCTGGGTGCTGTGGCTGAGCCTCCCTGGGCCACTGGAAGCCCAGGAAGGTATCCTGGCCAGGGGGAGGATGCTCATCCCAGCTACCTCCAAAGCTCAGGTCTGGAGAGATGGGCCAATATCTACTGAACTTGAGTTTTCCCTGAATTAAAGACCTTGAATCTCATAGATGAGGTGATTTCTGATCCTTTTGCTTGGTACCATCCACAGAGACATGGCTGATCACAGTGATCACTGTGCCATGTCCTTCATTCCAGGACAGACACATTCCAGCATATCCCTGAAGGCATCTCCTCCAAAGAGGCATCTGTTGTGCTTGGAGTCCTGGTCTCATGTCCAAATGCATCTCACACGTGCAATTTTAGCATCCAGAAATTAACACAGAGACCTGGAGCCCAGGTCTCATTTCATGTCCCTGTTTTGCATGTGTGCGGTCACTGGAGCATCCCCTGAGCAGCAGCAGATCTGCTCTTAGCCAGCCCCCACTGAGTGATGCAAGAAGGTATTAAACCCTTCAGTCTTGCTGCCGTTCCATGCCTCAGTTTCCCCACCCTGACACAGCCTCTGCTAGGAGTAAGGGAGCTGAAATTAGCCTGATAAATAGGAATAAAGGAGGATGGATCATTCCCCTGGGGGCGGTCGGGGGCTGCATAGCCCCCTCCGTGTGAAGGGCGAGGGTGAAGGGGGCTGCCCAGGATGAGCCCTGGGGTGTGAACGGTCTGAGGAGCTGAGCCCATGCTGGGGCACAGATCCTGGAGCCATGACACCATCCCCTAAAAGGTGCTGCGCACCCCTCACAGCCCGGAGCAGGATCCCCCCCCTGCCAGGGATGGCCGTGAGCCAGAGCAGCCTCCTCCCCGGCACGCTCGGGAAGAGGGACAAAGAAAAGGCTCCTTGTGACACAAGGGACATAAAATTTTCCTAAGAGAAACAGAGGGGGCAGGGGCAGAAAGGAGCCTTCAGAGGAGAACAAGCTGCTGATTCAGCTGCCAGACCCTTCCCTTCAGCCCCCGCATCCAGGCCGGGACCTGTCCTGCCCTCGAGCCACTGTCACCGCCTGGGACATTGCCACCACCCGCATCACTGGGACCATGGGCTGGGTCCTATCCCAGGGAGGTCTCGTTGCTCCCCTCTCCCTGCCCCTCTGGAGTGCCAGTGCTGGGGGTTCGATGGCCCAGGCTGGGTGCAGGCAGGTGGACCTCTTGTTACAGGCAGCAGACGGCCAAGTAAGCAGGAGGGGAGGCAGGGCAGCCCTGGATCTGCCCTTCTGCCTGGCTGTGTCCCCACCACACCATGCTGGGGGCTCCAGGAGCTGCTCAAATGAGCTGGGGGCTGGGGCGAGGGGAGGAGGACAGAAACCGCCCGTGTCACAGCAGAAATGCTCAGTTCCATCACCATAGCTTCAGACACACCACGATAATCCCATCAAGCATTTAACCTACTTTAATAAAACCTTGCTCTGAGCAAAGTCCAGATCTCAGGTGAGCCGATGGAGGTCTCAGTGAAACCGAGCTCTGCCCGGGCTGGGCTCTGCCTGGCATAGATCCTGTCCCGGGGAACACAGTCCTCTCCCTGGCCACAGCCTGTGGGGACATCCCAGTTCCTGTGGCATAGGCCACACGCCTGGTGTCCCCGTGGCCCTTCCATGTCCCACCATCCCGCCCCCACCTCGCGGTCTGTCACTGCCTGAGCGCGGTGGATGTGACACTCCCCGAGTGGGGGCAAGCGGGAACTCCGCGGAGGGGCGCTGGGGGGTCGGGGCAGGAGGTGTCCCCTCCGCCGGGCTGGAGCCCACGGAGGTTGACATGGGGACTCCCCGGTGCCGATCACAGCCGGTACGGCCAGAGGGAGAGCGGGACAGCGGGGTCCGGAGGTGTTCGGGAGGTAGCGGGGGTGGTTCAGGAGGTTCCGGTGCTGGACAGCTCCGCCCGCCCGGCCCCGGCCCCGCCCCCGCGGTGACACCCCCAGGTTCTGCCCACCCCCCCGGAAAGTGCCCCCCAACCCTGGGGCTGTGTCACTGCCACCCCCCCCGGTACCGCCCCTGAGCCCATGACACCGCCCCTGGCTGGTGTCACATACCCTCGGGCTGGTGTCACCACCTCCCAGCCGGTACCGCCCCTCCCAGACACTGTCACACACACACACACACACACACACACACGCACGCACACACACACACACACACACACGCACACACACACACACACACAGTACAGTCCGGTATCGTCTTCCTACCCGCCGGTACCTTCCCGGGGCCGGCAGTGCCTTTACCCTTCCCCCAGCCTATGGCCACTGTCCCCGCTGGGCCATCACATCCCGTCCGGGGCCACCAGAACAAGTCCCGAGGGACCAGCCCAGCTTGTCGCCGGCCGCACAGCCCCTGTGTCCCGCGGCTGCCTGGCTGGGTCCGGTACCATCTGTCCACAGCCTGTGCCATCTGTCCCCCACAGTGCTGCTGTCATCCCCCACTGTCCCCACCACCCTTGGGAACCAAGGTGGAGCTGCCCCACCGTGGGGTGAGACCCTTTTGAACGTTCTCCAGATGCCCCCGCAGCAAAGATCCACCCGGCAGAAGGGTTTGGGTCGTCTTTAGGGGACGCCTCCCGCTCTCTTCGGCCTCCCCCGTGGAACCACAGAGTCCAGGAGGGCTTCAGCATCCAGCACTCTGGCCAAAAAGCAACATGTCCTGTTGCACCCCACGAAGGCTTCAAAATCTTCCCCAAACCCCTCCAAACCTTCCCTAAAACTCACCCAAAGCCTCCCCAACACCTCAGTGTTACCACGGGGCCAAGGATCCCCTGGTGCCACGTCCCGGCAGGATCGAGCCCGTGGTCAGGAGCCATCCCGCAGCCCAGGTGCAGGCACTGGGACATTTGGATAAACCTTTATCTGGGACAAAACTCCCTGAAGGCGATTGCATCATTTCTTTAGCCCCACGTTCCTGCCTCATCACGGACCTGGCCCTTCACCCCTGGGATTTTTGAGCAAGAGCAGATGTCACAGCGTCTGCTTTCGCCTTCGTGTGGAAACGACACCTCCCCCCCCGCCCCTCTCCGATCCTCAGCCTGGAAACCTGGAAGCCCCCGGCACGATTTGGCTGTGGTGGGGAGAGGCAGCTGCGCGGCGGGGCTGTGAAACGCATTAGCTCAGCAGATGCTGTCGCCTTCGCACGCGTACGTGTGCGGTGTGATGGACGGAATTGTCCTCCCCATCCCGGCACAGCCCCGCTGCTCCCTTCTGAGACCCTTCACTGCCTGCCCAGCCCTCCAACACTCAGCTCTCAGGGGTCTTTGGTCTACCCAAAAAAGGATTTTTTGTTGTTGGTTTTTTTTTTCCCTCCCCCAAAGTCGGTTGAAAACTGATTTCAAAAAGATTTCAAGACTTCAAAACTGCTACAGGGAGCGTGGGGTGGGTGAGGTTGGGGACACAGCCAAGGCTCGGGTATGACATGGCCAAAAGCAGGAGCTTTAACCCCGAGGGTAGAGACAGGTGATGGGCCAGCACCACGTCCCTGCCTGCAAAGCAGCTGAGCTCCAAGCTGGGGAGTTTTCAGATGCCCAAACTGGTTCAGGTGGCAAACCAGGAGAGGGAAGATAACTCACGGCTCTGATTCCCTCCTGTTCCTCCCATTATGCATCATTCCCACAATGAGCAAAACTGGTCTTACCTGGACAGGTGGAACAAGCTTTCCCCTCAGCCCGATAATCCCTCGTGTCACAAACAAACCCACTGCCCCTGCAGCCAGAACTCTTCCTGGCAGGGTACTCCCCAAGATCCCCACTGGCACCCCAAGGGAGTTTCCCTCGGGACAACCAGGTATTTGCAATGGAAAGCAAAAGCTGCGGGGAGCCCTTAATGGGATGAGTGGATTTTCCAGTGAGCCGTAAATCCGCAGTGGCTGCTGGCAAACACTCCTCTCCTCCAGCCCGGGGGGGTTGCAGCCATCCCTGCTCTCGGTGTTGAGAGAGACAGGCTGCCCGCCTGTGCCACTGCTGCAAGGTTGGACTGACATGCAGCCACGTCCCTGGGGGGTATCAGCACAACCCTGAGTGTCACCCTGATGCTGATGTCCCCCAAAAGCTGGGGACCTATTTGCATGGCTGGAAGAGGCAGACAGGGGATGGCAATTCAACCTCCCAGCTCAGTACCACCCCAGCAGCCACAAGGCAGGTGGCAGCTCTGACCCCAGCACACTTTAACATGTCAAATTAAACTTCCCTCCTCAAAGGGTGCAGCAAATGGACACACCGTGGGTCCATCCCACCCAGAGATGTCCAGCTTTCCTGGAGGGGAGCCCAAGAATCCTTCCAGCATCCCTTCTGCATCCCTCCTGCCTGCAGCGAGCAGCCCGCACTGAGCACTCCTGCCTTCCCCCTCTCCCAGCCTGCAGCTTCCATCCATTCCCCTGGGATGAATGATCCACAGGCAGCTGGGTCCCCAGGGGACAGCAGTGAGGAGGCCACAGAGCCCAGCGGGGTGAGGGGCAGGGAGGGAAAGGGGTGGAGGAGAAGCCGTGAGTTATCACCCAGCCCCGAGCAGAGGGAGTTTCCGCTGCCGGAGGTGACGCCGCCCGGCTGCATCCGCATGGGCCCCGTGGATGTGTCCAGAGGATGAAGATGGGGGCACCAGCACAAGCCCAGCTCCTCCAGCTCCCACCTCGGTGTGGGAGCAGGGGACCACAGGGAATCCAGGCAAATAGTGGGAGGTGTTAACTCAAGAGCTGTCTCCCACCCTAAGCTCACTCCCCGTGGCATGGTGGGACCTCTGGAGACCAATTCTCACAACCCAGCAGTGAGAGGATGCTGGGACAACAGTCCCACTGCCCCAACCAGCCTTGGGGATGGGTGGCTTGTTCCATCCCCATGGAATGCCTTGGGGCATCCCAGAACATCACCTAGGCTCCCTGCTTGGTCCCTTCTGTGGTCACATCCTGCCCTGGTGCACAGAAGTTCCCACAGCCCTGAGCATGGTGTAAATCCCAGCAGTGCATCACCAGGGGGGCAGGGGGAAGCAGAGGATGGTGTCACTGTGTTCACATGGGGATACATGGAACACTGCAGGCAGCAGCAGGGCAGGACCCAGGGTGGCACCAGGACGTGCCACCAAACCTTTTGGGGACAGGGATTTGCTGGACATGACCCTGTGATGTAGCAATGTGCAGCCACTCTGAGTGCTCACAGGGACCAGCACCAAGGTGGGGTGACCCAGAGCCCCCTCATAAAAGTCCCAAGGGACAGTGATGACATTGCAGGGGGTTGAGGGATGCTCTAGGATAGGCATTGACCAGTCAAGGTCAGATCAGCTGGATTCCTGCCCCCCATATCCCTACTTCCCCCCGAGGGCCAGAGCAAAGCTCCAGCCCCCCTGTGCTGCTCAGCCAGGGTCTCTCCTCCTGGGTACAAAACTTTGCTGCAATTACTGTCACTTCCCCTGAGGAGGGGGTGGGTGCTGGGGCCTCCTTCAGCCCCTCTCCCCAAGAGGATCCCCTATTCCAAGTGGTTAATCCAGCAGCAGTGCCCCATGTGCATAATGCTGCCCCTGCAGCACGGCTGGGCAAAACTCATTAGAGGCTGCTTGCTAATGAGCAGGGCTCGGGCCGTGCTGGCAAATGCATCAGGGAAGCTGTTGCCCAAGCCCGGTGGCACTGGGGACAGCACAGGGCTTCTGAGCCTGGTGGCACCACATCCCATCCCCATGGTGACTCCAGCCAGGTTGGTGGCCCCACTGGGCTCAGGGCTCTGGCCAGCTCCAGGCTTGGTGGCTGCACCCCGAGCACCATCCTGGGGTGGTCACTTGGCTCCCCGCCTGCCTGTCCATGGCCCAGGCCCCACGTCCCCCCCGGGGCTGTGGTCCCCGTTCCCGTCCGCAGCCGGAAACACCTTTTTCCTGTCCATGGGGCTGCGGCGTGGGGCGGGCGGCAGGAAAAAGCCTCGTGTCTGGGGGGGTTATTTATAACCTGCTGCCAGCATGGCCCCCAGCATCTCCACCTGCCCCCTGAGCCCTGCTGCAGCCCCTAAGCCCCAGCCCTCACCCTATCCTTGTCCTCAGCCCCATATCCAACCCCAACCTTGTCCCCAACACAACTCAGTCCTTGTCCCCATTCTCATCCCTGTCCCCATCCCTGTGTCCATGCACATTCACATCCCTGTAGCCAGTCCATCCCAATCTCTGCTCCCATCTCCATCCCCATCCCTATCCCCAACACATCTCTGTCCCCATCCCATACCCCCTCCCAACTCCCTTCCCCAGCCCCACACCTCACAGCCCACCCTGTCTTCCCCTATTCCAACCCATCCTGGTCCCTAGGGAGCCAGCTCCTCTGCCCCATGCACCCCACAAACACCACCCCTGCAATGCACAGATAACCCTGTACCCCATGCATATCCTTGCACCTGACACACAGCCCTGCACCCCATGAATACCCCTCACCCCAGAGGCAGCCCCGCACCCCTCAGCCTGGCACCCCACAGCACAAGGAGTTACTCAGCGCCTGTGAAATGACTCAGCCAGGATCCGGCCGGTCCAGCCGGGATTTCCTGACGCAGCTTCCCCAGCTGCAGAACTGGGGGGGTCCAACACCACCTTGCAACAACATGGACACCAACACGCCCCGCTGGGAGGGTTCTCCTCCTCCCTGTGACCCCACCTTGGGAGCACCCTGACTCTCTTCAGCATCGATGACAGAGTGAGCAGCTATGGCAAAGTCCACCAAGGATGATGGGGCAAGCACTGGCCACTTTGGGCCAGCCAGGGGCATCCAGCAGGGACGGCTGCGGGCTCGGCCCGGCACACCCAGGCTCCCTGGCTCCTCTCCCAGTTGTTTTTTTCCTAGGTGACATCCAGGAAAACCAGAGCCCCGACACACACACAGCTCTATAGGAACCATCCCACATGAGGCCTGGGGTGATGGAGCATTCCTGGAGTGGCCAAGCACCTGGTAGGGTAGGGAGAAGCCATCAGGGCCCTGTCCCTTTCTCTATTTTCAAAAGAGGATTGTTTTAAAAAGCCAAAAAGCCTCTGTCCCCAGGCCAGGATGGAGACACAGAGGATCTGGAGCTTCATGGCCCTGGACACCCATCCAGGCACCACCCTTGGGTGCTTGCAGCTCAGCAGCATCTTGCCATGCCCGAAATGAGGGTAGAGACCACAATATGCAGTTTCCCAGGATGGTTGCCGTGTTGGTGGTCTCTGTGCCTCAGTTTCCCCCTGTTGCCTGGCACTGCTGTGCTCCCCGGGGCTGGGCCTAGGGGGGAAGGCAGGAGCAGGCAGCACCAGCACAGTGGTGGCTTCCCACAGCCCCCTGTGCCAGGGATGGGGACACGGGGTGTCCAGAACACAGGAATGTGCCCTCCTG
Organism: Calypte anna; assembly: GCF_003957555.1. Lineage (NCBI taxonomy): Eukaryota > Metazoa > Chordata > Aves > Apodiformes > Trochilidae > Calypte > Calypte anna. The sequence goes on from NC_044271.1 coordinate 4,134,081, forward strand.
GCTACCTTGCCCCAGGGCCACCCATGCTGTGGCTCACACTGCCAAAACAGGGTCCCCGTGGAGAGAAGGGGGCACAGGGGAGAAGACACGGGGGGGGGCTGCCCCTAGGGTGAGGATGCCAGAGCCCTCACAGCCACTGCCTGTCACATATTCCCCACCACTGTTTCTGTCACCCCATCGCCTCCGTCCCCACCGAGGAGTCCCCCCTTCCTCTGCCGTCCCCACGGGTGCCCCCCGTGTCTAACCAGTCTCCCATGAGGTGTCTCCCGTCACCATAGATCACCACCAGGATGTCCCCTCTGTCACCGTCGCTCCCCACAGGATGCTCCCATCAACCTGGCCCCACCGAGGTGTCCCCATGTCACTGCCGATCTCTGTCACTGCCACTCTTCTCCAGGGTGTCTCCCGTGTCTCCCCGCTTCCCCCGGGATGTCCCCATCACCCCCGGTCCCCGGCGGGATGTCCCTCGTCTGCCCGTTTCCTCCGGGATGCCCCCCCCGCCATCCCCCCTCCCCCCGAGGTGTCCCCGCCGCCCCGGTCCCGGTCCCCACGGGGCAGACCTCGGTCGGGCACTCACCGCCAGCTGCAGGCGCCCCGTGCCCCCGCTGCCGGTCCCGGTGCCGCCGCCGGTCTCAGGCGGTCGGAACCTCGCCGGGCGGTGGGGGGAGGAGTCGCGCAGGCCCGGGCCCGGCCCCGCCGCTCCGGCCCCCGGGGATGCCCGCCCCTGGCCCGCTGCTGCTCAGCTGCTGGGACTCCCGGAGAAGGCGGCGAAGCCTGAGCCAGGATCTTCCCTGGACCCCCAAGGGATCCCCGACCCATGGGTTCCCCCAGGGGTCCCTCCCAGCGTCCCCTCATGGATCTCCCCCTGTATGCCTCTCCGCCCCCTGTGGATTCTCCTTCCCCCGCGATCCCCTCCGCATGGATCCCGGCACTGACCCTCCCACCAGTGCCCTCTCGGATTCCCCAGAGATCCCCCTGACCCTGGAATTCCCTCGAGAGATTCCGTTGACCCACGGACTCCACTCGGGCCCCCTCCCGTAGATGATCCCGTCCTATGGATCCCCTCCTATGGGTCCCCTCCATGGGTCCCTCCTTCCCTGTATCCCTCCATGGAACCCTCCGTGGATGCCCCCCATGGATCCCTCACTACATCCCTCCCCGACCCAAGAATTTTCCCATGGACCCCAAGGACCTCTCCCCCGATTCCCTCCCGATCGCCCCCATGCCCCCCAATACATCTCCCCATTTTATCCGCCGTCCATGGACTACCCCCACTGATCCCCCTCCCCACAGCCCCCCTGTGCATCTTTCCGGATGTCCCCATGGATCCCCCCCCACAGATTCCTCCCCATGGATCCCTCCTCATTGATCATGGATACCTCCCCCGATTCCCCCCCGATCCTCCCATAGCCCCCTCCATACATTCGCCCATACATCCCCATGGATTCCCCCCCGATGCATCCCCTTCCTCACAGCCCCCCTGTGAGTCCTCCCGGATGCCCCCCATCAGCCTCCCCACAGATCCCTTCCCATGGGTGCCCCCTCCGCGGATCCCCGCGTCCCCGTCCCGCTCCAGGACCCCCCTGCGCCCCCCCCACCCCTCCCCTTTCCCGCAGCACTCGAGGCTCCGCCCCCTCGCTCCGCTCCCCGGCCATGGCCCCGCCCCCTCCCCAATGCTCCCGCCCCTCGCCTTGTGCCTACGCCCCCTCGGCATTGACCCCTCCCCCCGTTTGTCCCCGCCCCCTCTCCCGGTAGCCCCGCCCCCTCTCCCGGTAGCTCCGCCCCGCCGGTACCGCCATGGCCGCGGTGCGGGACGCGGCCTCCGCCAGCAGCGCGGACGCTTGGTGCGTGCGGCACCTGCACCTGTCACTGCGCGTGACCTTCGGGGCGGCGGGCGCGGGGCGGCTGCGCGGGACGGCGCGGCTCGAGCTGCGGTGCGTGCGCGAGGGGGAGCGCGCGGTGCGGTTGGACGCGCACCCGGGGCTGGGCCTGCAGCGCGCGACCCTGCTGGGACCCGGCGGGGACAACCCCAGGGACACCCCCACCCGCCCGGACACTCCCCCGGAGAGCCCCGGGCAGCCCCTGCGCTTCCAGACCCGACCCTTCGCCAGCTACGGCTGCGCCCTCCACATCGACCTCCCCCAGCCCGCCCGCGCCGGGCAGCTCCTCACCATCGAGATCGAATATGAGGCGGGCGAGGGGCCCGGGGTGAGCGGGGGGACGGGGGAGCTGAGGGGACGGGGACACCTCACGAGATGGGACCTGAGAGAGCTGAGGGGATGGGGGAGCTGAGGGGATGGGGACACCTGACGGGTGAGAGCTGAGGGGACCGGGGAGCTGAGAGCCTTCGCGGGGAGATGGGTGCCTGCCAGGAGCCGGGAAGAGGAGGAGCTGGGGGGGCACAAGAGGAGCTGAGAGGCCTAGAAGGAGCTGGGGGTCTGCGGGGAGCTGAGGGGACAGCGGTCATGGAGCAGGACAAGGCTGCACCGGAGGGAGGAGAAGCCCTGGCTCCTTCAGCAGTCAGCACCCATGGGTGAGAAGCCAGGGACCTTCCTCACCCTGGGGTCTCTGCCTTCCCCAGGTGTGCTGGCTCGCTCCCGAGCAGACGGCGGGGAAGCAGAAGCCTTACTTGTACACACAAGGCCAGGCTGTCCTTAACAGGTCCTTCTTCCCGTGCTTTGACACCCCCTCCATCAAATTCACCTATTCAGCCACCGTGAAGGTAAGCTGTGCCCTCCCTCCTCACACCCAGTGGGAGTGAAGCTCTCTGTGAGTTTGCAAAGTTTGCTGGTGAGGAAGCTGCTGGCTCCTGTGCTGGGGCTCACCCCACTTTTTGGAAGAAGAGAGACTGAATCATCCAGCTGTTGTGTAGGGAACAGGAAGGGAGTCAGATTCCAAAGGTCCTGCATCCTTTGCCCTTTCAGCACCTGCAGCTCCAGAGTTTCTTTATCTTGCTGGCGCACTGCATGGCAGCTCTGGGTGTCTCAGTGTTGCTGTGTCAGCCCAAGTGCTGAGTGATGCTGTCATGGGGATGCAGCCATGGTCCCACGTTGGAGCTCGGGGCAGTACTGCTCTGCTTCCCAAAACCCACAGAGCCCACGGACCTGGCCACCGCCAGCCTGGGACGTGTTCGCCATCAGACACCACGGCAGCTCTAGCTGGGTTAGCTGACATCCCACGCTGTACTTTACAGACCTAAGAGATGTTTTCATTAACGTGTCCAGGTCCCTGAGGGTTTCACAGCTGTGATGAGTGCCACCAGCTGGGAGAAGCAGAAGGATAACACCTTCATCTTCAAGATGTCCCAGCCCATCCCCTCCTACCTGATTGCTCTGGCTGTTGGGGACATCATGTCTGCTGATGTTGGCCCGAGGTGAGTGGCTCTGGATGGGACCTGAGCACTAAGCCCTGGTTTAATGATGCCATTCCATGAAGCCCTTGTGCTCTGCCATCCCATGGCAGCTGCTTCTTCCCTCACCACTGGGCTCTGGAGAGCCATCAGGCGTGGAGACAAATTGTAAGCTTGACCCTGTCAGTCCCTGTCTGCTGTGCACAGGGTGCTGTGTTACCAGACCATGGGCTCTGCTGGGTGAGAGTGCTTCTTGCTCTGGAGGGTGAAGAGGAACCTCTGTGCTGGGTCCCCTCACCCTTGGGGGTACCTCCATCTCCTCATCTCACCCGTGCCTGTGACTGCGAGCAGTGGATCCCTGCTCCCAGAGGGTTCCAGGTCTTCTCCCAAGGCCGTGGTTCCTTGGGGGTTGCCAACTGTCCCAGGAGCCATAAAAGCCCTTTGACACTCAGACCAGGAAAGGAATTGCATCTGTTTGCACTGTCAGTCTCATTAGCGTCCTCTGTCAGCAGTTTTTTATTTTGGATTAAGCACACACAGGTTTTGTCTGATGAAGCAATAAGGTAAAAGCTCTCTAATGTCTGAAACTTCCTCCTCTACACATTTGGCCAGGAGCCGTGTCTGGGCTGAGCCCTGCCTGATCGAGGCTGCGAAGAAGGAGTACGATGGGGTGATTGAGGAGTTCCTGACTGTTGGAGAGAAGCTCTTTGGACCTTATGTTTGGGGCAGGTACAGCCTCCTGTTCCCCAGGGAGCCCCCTGGAGCTGGGGGGGAGCCATCCCTCCATCCAACAGGAGGAGGTGGGTCTGACCCAAGCCCTCTCTCTTCCCGGCAGGTACGACATCCTGTTCATGCCACCCTCCTTCCCCTTCGGCGGGATGGAGAACCCCTGCCTCACCTTCCTCACACCCTGCCTGCTGGCTGGGGACCGCTCGCTGGTGGATGTGGTCATCCATGAGATCTCCCACAGCTGGTTTGGCAACCTGGTCACCAATGCCACGTGGGGAGAGTTCTGGCTGAATGAGGGCTTCACCATGTACGCCCAGCGGCGCATTTCCACCGAGGTTTACGGTGCGTGGTTAGGGTTAGGCTTAGGGTTAAGGTTAGGGTTAGGCTTAGGATTAGGCTTAGGGTTAGGCATTTCCACTGAGATCTACAGTGCGTGGCCCTGTGGCCATGCTGGTTCAGGCAGGACCTGTGTGGGTCTTGGGTCTGTCTCAGTGCTTCCCTCCCAGCACTGCCTGTGGGGCCAGGGTCTGTGCTGCATCTCGGAAGAGGTGAAGGGCAGCAGCCTGCAGCACCACGGGGTTTTATGTTGCATCAGAACCCCCTTTGCTGCCATCCAGGCCACCCTCACCTTCCTGTTGCTCCCACAGGGAGCTGGTACCAGCTGCCCTCAAGTCCCTGGACACACGGTCACATCCCACAGCTCAGGCACTTCTGCTGCTGTTTGCTGCATCCAGATAAATATTAATGGCTCTAAAATCCTCTTGCTGACCAAGGGCTGGGTTGCTGTCCCTGTCTGCAACTCTCTCATCTCAACACCTGGTTTATCCATTTCCTCCCCCCAGCTCATAAACCTAATGCTTTTTCCTTCCCATAGCAGCACACAGGGGTCTGGTTGGGATCTCCAAATGCCTCTTGCTTGTCTCTTCCCAGGTTCAGCATACACCTGCTTGGAGGCTGCCACAGGAAGGGTTCTCCTGCGCCAGCACATGGACAACACAGGGGAGGACCATCCCCTCAACAAGCTGCGGGTGATCATCGAGCCAGGTCTGTGGGGCAGCCAGGGGGAGTGGGGCCAAGTGAGTTGTGGAACCAGGGGGGAAGCTCCACTGCTGGGACCTCTCATGGCTTGCAAAAAAACCCCAAACAGTGCTGTTGGTGGGACCTGAGTGAGGTGGCAGCTTCAGGAGGGATGGGACAGGCTTGCACTCAGCACAGAAAACAGAAATCTGGGTGCACTTGAGGGCTGGTGTGTTTGGCAGATGGGTGGATGATTCCTGTGGGTTTTCCCTTTTTCCAGGTGTCAATCCAGATGACACGTACAACGAAACACCCTATGAGAAGGGGTACTGCTTTGTGAGCTACTTGGCCCATCTTGTGGGGGACCAGAGCAAGTTTGATGCCTTCCTCCAGGTCAGTATGAGGTGGAGGTGCCACATGGTATGAAATCCCACAGTGGGACACAGGACCTCAGCAGGACCCTGGAAAGGACAGGCTGGCTGGGGAGATGAGGAGGAGGGGAGAAAGGGAGATGTTCACAGGGGGAAGGAGATGAGGGCAGAGCCCAGCCCTATGCTGGCAGCAGGTGGTGGTGATGCTCAGAGGTGTCCTGTGGGATGCAGGGGGCTGGGCAGTCCCTGGTGTGAACTCAGCAGCACAAATTGTGAGGTGGGGCAGCACTGCTGGGTGAGTGTGTGTGGCACCACAGCCCTGCTGTCCCCACTGTCCCTGCAGGCCTACGTGAACCACTTCAAGTTCCAGAGCATCACAGCAGATGACACCCTCAGTTTCTTCCTGGAGTACTTCCCAGAGCTGAAGGCAGAGGGTGTGGACTCCATCCCAGGTCAGAACAGTGTCCCTGGCCAGGGGACTGGGGACCTGCTTTACACACCAGTCCCTGGGGTGTGGGAATCATTCCCAGTCCCTGCAGAGCCTGTGCACATGGGTTTGTGGGTTCTGCTGCTGCTCCTGCCCTGTCTCCAACAGGCAGCACTGCTCAGCTCAGGATCAGGCACAGATACAGGCCTGCTCAACCTGGCTTTTCCATCAGCCTATGCTCTGCACTCCAGTGCTATTTCCTGGGGTTTCCCAGTGTGTCTCTAACATGGGGAGATGAGCATTTGCTGCTGGAGCTGCTGGTGAGTGCTGGGCCCCTGCTCCACTCAGCCTTGCTGTGGACAGCCAGGCCTGGGAGGAGCTTTCTGGGCCAGAGCTGCTCATCTCAGTGGCAGTGGACCACACACCAGCCCCAGGCTGGCTTCAGAGCCTCACTCCATTGGTCTCTGCTGGGTGGAGCTGCTGGCCCTGGGGACACCCAGAGAAGGCAGAGGGATGTCTGGGCAGCAGCAGCTGGTGCAGGGTTCAGGAATCCCATCCCATCCCAGCTTTCCCACCTCTCCTCCCCACAGGCTTTGAGTTTGACCGCTGGCTGAACGTGCCAGGCTGGCCCCCCTACCTGCCTGACCTGTCCCCAGGGGAGCAGCTGATGAAACCTGCAGATGAGCTGGCAGAGCTCTGGGCAGCTGATGGCTTGAACATGGAAGCAATTGAAGCTGTGGACATCATGGCCTGGAAGACCTACCAGCTGGTCTACTTCCTAGATCAGATCCTGCAGAAATCCCCCCTGCCAGCAGGTGAGAGCCAGGTCACTTCCTGGGGTTCTGGTGCCTGGGGAGACAGGAGGTGACACAGCCCAGTCCTGCCCACTGGCTGGGGACATGAGGACATGTCAGTGGGAGGGGTACAGTTCCTGGGGTCTGGAAGCGTGGTGGGGAGTGGAGCACCAGGGGAAGTGTGTCCCCAGTTCTGTGGGAACTTGTGCAGTGGCAGGGCAGAGATCTCATGTCCCCAGGATAGTTCAGCTGGGCTGTCACCTCCCCGTGTTCACTCCCTTTGTGCTGAGGTGGCTCTGCAGGGCTGCCTGGCTCCAGCGAGTGCCTGGGAGCTCCCAGATCTGGCACGATGCTGGGAGGATCCCAGAGGATTTGCAGTGCAGGGGCTGAGAGATGGAAGCAGAGCCCCTGCAGCAGTGGTGACCAATCCCCCTCTCCCAGGCAATGTGGAGAGGCTGAGCAAGATGTACCCAAAGATCTCCAAGGCCCAGAACGCGGAGCTGCGACTCCGCTGGTGCCAAATCATCCTCAAGAACAACCTCGAGGCAGAGTACAGCAAGGTCAAGGACTTCCTCCACAGCCAGGTTTGTCCCTGGGCAGGGCTGGCTGCACCTGGCAGTGCCACTGGGGCAGAGATGGGCACAGGACACAGGGCACAGCGTCTTCTGTGCCACAGAACCAGGGGTGGCCCCTTGCTCTTGACAGAGCCACAGAATGGTTTGTGTTGGAAGGGACCTTCAAAGGTCACCTTCAATGTCCAACCCCACTGCAGGGAGCAGGGACATCATCAACCAGATCAGGATGAGCCTGATCATTGAGGTTGAGCCCCATCCAATCTGACCTTCAGTATTTCTAGGGATGGGGCACCCACCCTGTCTCTGAGCAGCCTGTTCAGCATCTCACCACCCTCAATGCACAACATTTCTTCCAATCCAACCCCACCCATTTTCAGTTTAGAACTGCTGGTCCTGTCACTACTAGGTGAAAAGTCTCCACCTTTCTTACAAGCTCTTTAAATGTAAGGCCACAGTAGCCCAAGAGCCTTCTCCAGGCTGAACAACCCTAACTCTCAGTCTGGCTCCAGAGCAGAGCTGCTCCAGCCTTTCCAGCATTTCCACAGCCTCCTCTGGATGTGCTCCAACAGTTCTGTGTCCTTCTGGTGGACCCAGCAGTGCAGGGGAGGCATTATGCTCTGGGGGGGGAAATGGGACATGGGACTCAGGGGGGTTGCCCTGTCTGGAGGAGGTTGGGGTGTAACCCCTGCTCTGTCTCTGCAGGGGAAGCAGAAGTACACCCTGCCCCTCTACCGTGCCATGTGGGGGGGGTCAGAGGCAGCCCGGGCCCTGGCCATGGAAACTTTCTCAGCTACAGCCCCACAGCTCCACATCAACGTCCAGAACTACGTGAAGAAGATCCTGGGCTTGGCAGTGGCAGAACATTAACATAGCCTGAACTCTGCTCCCTCTGCAACCTTTTCCGCTGGCAGGACCTTTCCTTATTAAAATTTGTAATTTTTTTCTCTTGTGCTTTTCCTGTTCCCAGCAACTCCTGGGCAGCCCTAGCATGGCTACCTGTGCCTCCAGCCCAGGACTGGTGGGTGCCCTTGGAGAGGGACTCTGCCAGTGCTGAGCCAGGATGTGCAGGTTACTTCATCCCAGGATGGGCCTGAAGCAGCTGCTGGAGGCCATGGCCCTGAGCTGCACCAGTCCTTGCTGATCTCCCAGGAAGCAGCAGGCTCCATGGTGGGAGTGACAAACCTTGGAGCTCTTGGCTTCAGTTCCTCTGGGTGCTGCAGAAGCCAGAGGATGAGCTGGATGGCTTCTCCTCCTTCCCACACCAAGGTGTCTGCCCCCACCTCTGCCCAGAGCCCCACGCTGGGGCCATGCACTTACCAGGCCCTGCTCTTTGCAGGTGCTGGGATAAATCCCAGTGTGTGGACAATGAGGCCAATAAAGAGGAGCTGAGGGCTTTAAGAAGCCAGCATGGACTACACGTGGCAGAGCCTGAGGGAATAAGACAAAATTGGACAGCCATGCTGCTCCTTAGCAAATGCAGGACTGTCAGCACATGCCCCAAAACTCCAGTGCAAAACTGCCCCAAGTGACCCCCAAAACCGGGGGGCTGTGAAGGCCCCTGCAGCCCCTGCCGCACAGGATGCTCCATGGTGGTGACACAGGGAACACCCGATGGCCTCAGAGAGGCAGCAGCTCCTCCTCCAACCCCCCCTGCAGGCATTGCTGAGACCCCTGAGGAGACCCAGGGGTGACAGTGGGGGTAGTGGAGTTGTGCAGCTGGGGTCCTGTGTCTGTCTGATCCTACAGGAATCCCCTCCCTGCCAGGGCCCTGGCACTTCCCTGGCCTCTGACTGAGCTGAGTCCCATCCAAACTGGGGGGGGAATTGGGGTCTGGGGGAGACTTAGCTCTGCCCATGGACCCTGGTTCCTCTCTCCAGGGGTGCACAATCCTGTGACCCTGAGGGAAATCACAACAGTGGTGACAGAACAGTGCTGCTGACCACAATTTCTCAGACTGACCCCACCACTGTGACTCTTACCAAGCTCTATGATCATCAGAGCTGGGACTGAGCCAAAACCACCCCAAAAGCAAAGGCACCTGCACCCTCCCCTGGGCTGCCCTGGTGGCCCCAGAAGCAGCTCTGCCTGCAGACACTGGAGCTCCCCAGCCAAGCTGTAGCACTCAGCAGCCAGGGAGAGGGGGGATGCTTCTCCTCTCCTCTCCCCTCCATGGTGGGGGAAGCCTCCAGCACAGCACAGAGCCTGGAGGCTGCACCTGACCTGGCTGGGAAGGGTTCTCTGCCTTCATTTCCTTCCCACAAAGGCAAAGACTAAGGAAGACACTTCAGCATAAAATTAGTAACGAGATGTAGCACACATTATTAACAAAGTGACCTTCATCAAGCTTGGAGCTGGTTTTGCTTATTTTTTTCTCCAAAATGAAAGCCAAGTCAATCATGAAATGCCAGAAGATGTTAACTCTTTATTAATAAATTGCTTTAGAAAGGCTTAGCAAGACAGGATTAATGGATTTGATGGTCAGAAAGGACTGCTGTAATCTTCTGGTCTGACCTGCTGCAAAGCACGGGTCTGAGCTTCCCACAGCCCACCAAGGGAGGCAGTCACAAAAGGGTTTATCTTTTAATCCACACCACGAAGCCTCTAAAAAGTCACTACATTCTGGTCCAGTGGCCAGCGTCACTGCAAACAACACCCTCTATGCTTCCAGTTTTGTTCTGACTTCCCCTTGCAGTCCTTGGCTGTGTCAGCTAAATTCTTGAAATAGCATTGTTTATATTTTTTGTTTCAAACTATTAATTACTCTCTTAGTCATTACTGCTTTATGTTACAGTATAAAAGTAATAATAGGCTAGATTCTGAACTGAGTTAATCCCCAGACCAGGTGGAATAAATTCATTCATGTAACACTTTCAATTTTACATTCGTGTAGCAGAGACCAAACCCTTCTCCACAAAGGTACAAACCAAGGAAATCCACAGGAGAGCAAGTCAGCTGTGCACACCCCTCTGGGCTGCCTGCTCTGGTGTGTAGGCTCTGAACAGCTCAGCATGGAATGGTAAACAAAAGACTCAGCCATAAAATGGTAGGTTTTTTGAGGAACAAAAAGGAAAGTTCAATTACCAAAGCATGTCATATGTCTGAGCCCAGCTCTGCACACTGCTTGTCAGATATGTGGTTAGCTAAGGACTCTATGATGTCAAGGAGGAGCAGCTGACTCAGGGAGCGGAGATTTGGCAACTTGGAGACCTTCAAGGAAAAGAAAAACAGAACAGAAAAATAAAACAAAACAAAAAAAAACCCAAACCAAAAAACAAAACAAAACAAAAACAGGAAGAAATTAAAATCCTCCCCAAATCATAGCTGACTCAAATCATCACCATTTTACCCCTGCCAACCCCCAATGAAAAATGCAGGTCAGGCAAGGCAAAGGCTGGGCACACACAGCATAAAATGACAGCCATGGGCGGCACATGAAGGCCCACGGGGGCTCCACAGTCACAAATTCCTGCACCTACAACCCAGTTTCAGACTGCTGAACACAGGGGGTGGGAGGGGAAGACAGCAGAAATGCCAACCCTGAGAAACCAGTTTACTTACTGGTAACAGCTCTGCTGCTCATGGATGCCAACTTAGCACTCTCCTAAAAGCAAAGTTGGGCACCAGCACAGCCCTGAACTTGGTGTCTCTGTGTCTCTACTGAGTACGTGACTGAGGACCAGATCTCTTTACTCCTGAGGAGAGGACATGCTCAGGGTCTGTGCTGGTTTTGCTGTCATGTCTCCCTATCAGCACAGGTCACTGAAGCACTGGCCAACAAAAACCTTCACCAGGGCAGACAAAGAGAATCCACAAGAACCTTTGTGCTCTTGGATGGTTCAGAAGCTCAGCTGTTATCAAAAAGGATCTCTACACATTCCTTCTTTCTCCACAACCTCATAGTCACTAATCCCTCTCTCTGGAGTAACCAACACAGACACCCAGTCTGAAGGCAGCCTCTATCCTGCCCAGCCTGCACTCACTGACCTCCTAAAACTCATCACCTCCATCTATGAAGTTCAACTGTGATAAGACTAAAGATGTCCCAAGCATCTCTTAAAACCCAGGAAGAAAATGTTTGAGTATATTTTCAGAAACAGCTCAGGACATCTGCTTGAAGTAGAATCCCCAAAAAGGAAGGTCCCAGTGAGGGGTGGGAAGAAAAGGGACCCCTCATACGGGTGTGAGTCCTGCCCAGGCACAGGGCACGCACTGCAGAGAACAGAGCAGCGTGGCAGCACAACCACTTCACAACAGCACTTTTATTAGGGCTTTTGCACAATACTGACACACAAGAGCCTAAAAAGACATTGCCCAAACTAGCAAACCTCTGAGAACACAGCACTTCAATTCATGTTCTTACTGTGGCAAAAATTCCTGCCCAGCCCAAAGGGAGGGCAGTGTCCCTCCAGCTGGAAGAACCGGAGATGCCCAGGGCCTGAGCTCCACAGCCCCCCAGGTGTGGAGCCAGAACAAACCCCCCCTCGGAGCCTGAAGCCTGCCAGGGAGCAGAGCAGCAAGGATTCATGCCCAGCCACACAGAGTCACCCAGCACCAGGCCAAAAATCACACACTGAAGCCTCTCAGGCCAAAGAAAAACATTGCATAATTACAATTTCTTTGGGCACATCCGCTTGACAGTCTTCCAGCCACTTTTTGATGAAAACTGTTCTAACAGTCAACAGTCTACATTTAAAACATTTCCACATATTCTGGTTAGTGGAGAAAAACTGAGTAACGCCCCTTGGTTGAAAGCTCCCTTGCTGCAATGTTCATTTCCCCCAGCACCTTCTGGTGAGAATTGCACCAACCTGTTTGTCTTCTATGGCCTCCACTGGGAAGTTGAAAGCATGAGATTTTAGCTTTCAGCAGCTCTAACACATGGACCCCAAACCCCAGGAGACATCCAGCCACCAGGCTACCCGTAACCCACCTTGGGACCATTCTCCACCCCCTGCTGAAGCTGAGCCACTGGGCAGGATTCAGCACACCAGAAGCAAATGCAAAACTGAAGGCAGGGGTTGTAACCTCCTGCTGGGGACTCTCCACTGAGTGTGAGCCCCAGGTGCTGGCTTCACTCTCAAAGCATTTTATGAATTTTCAGTTATTTCTGGAGGTAAAATGCATCATGCTTGGGCAACTTAGGAATTTAACAAAGAGCCTTAATACCTCCCTCTGTCTCATCTCTAGACACAAACTGGACTGAGCAGTGCTTTTCACAGGCAGCAGCAGGAGGATTATGAGATTAAATATAGAGAAGATACAGAGCTACTGGAATACTAACCAGGCAATTATTAGCAGTAAGCATGTAGCATCCAGAAATCCCAGTTCCTGTGCTTTATCTTCTGATTTCATCCATACTAATAGTTGTGCAACAAACTGGTGACAAGATGTGAAACTCTCGTAGAGGGATTGTATCTCACAGGAGCAACTAAATAAAAACCCCTTCTCTCAAGTGACGACAGGAGTATCAGCACCTCAGGCTCTTGACCTTTCCTACCACCAACACATCATCCCATGTACCAAAACATGGGAAGTGCAGAAAGCTCAGGCAGGACACAGTAATCTGCCTTTTGAGCACATGACAGTGTAAAGCCTATGACAGAGAATACTTGAAGAGAAATACAGACAGCACACCCATCACCACTAGTGATAGAGAGATTTATGTCCTCAATACATAAAAAAATTATCTTGCTGTACACATGAGAATCTAACGATGGCATGGCACAAAATTAACAGCAGGAACAAGTGGAAATGGAAGCAAGTCTGTGAAACCTCTGTTGTGGAAGGTCTTGACAAGTATGTCAAGTATGACTTGTGAGTGTCAGTGATACACAGCCAGCTCTCAGCTGTCTGACATGAGAGAGAATGAAATGATTCCCACGTTAATGTGTCTTTAACCAACGCAGTGGCAAAGTACAGCAGCTCTCAAAAGCCCCAGAAAAGATGCAACCAACCTTGGTGAACTGGTGAACAATGATGTGCAGACAGTGCCTCTTCATGTCCAGGGCCTGGGTCTTGTCAGCTGCCTCTAAAATCTAGAGTAAAAGCAATGATTTATTTTATCTTCTGCATGGCTCAGATGTCACAAACACTGTTCTGACTCAGACTCCTCTCAGCTAGGGAAACATCTCAATTTTTTTTCATTACAAACCTGAATCTTTTCCAACCTATTAAAAAATAAGCCTTGGATTTAAAATGTGTGGAGTTCTCAGGAGATAATCAGTGGGAAACTGCAGATCTGTTTCAGAGCCAGTGAAGTGCCCCAGTGACACCAGCAAAGGCTGAAACTGATCTTGCCTGAGTTGCAGGGGTTCATTCTGCCTACCCAGTGGATGGCTTTGGAGGCTTTCTTAGCACAGAATATATTTTGCTAGCTTAAACGTCATCCTGTCAGCATTACTGATAGAAAAAGGCTAAAGTCACTGGCACATCACTGTTTGCCATGGTACAAATATCTACTCTCTGTCAGGCACCCAGGGCCACTGACCTCAGAAGGGCTCCCCCAGTCTCAGGGGATGTCAGTTTGGAAGTGACTCAGTGAACCTGGCACTGGCTTTCCTGTCCCTAAGTCAAGAGACTAAATAAAGCTGCTTGGGGACAATTACCTGGAGGACATTCTCCACTGTGACATTCATTTCTAGATTCTGCTTGCAATAGGCTTGCAGTCTGTTGTTGGAGAAGCCATAATAGTAGGGTGCAGCAAAGAGGTAGCTGTCAATCTCATTAAGGAAAAAAAAAACCTTAAAGAAAAGGTAACAGCACTGATTGCAAATACAAATTAGTGACAGGAGGTACAACGTGGTGTCTCTTAATGCAGTCCTAACAAATAAACCCCTCAGTTTTGGCAGTCTAGAGCAGAAGGAAGGTAAGCTGCTGTACATGCACTTTGGACAGATACTTCAATGACTTGAGATTTAAGGATACAGGGAGTCTTCAGGAGGCATGTTTACTTCTCCATAATAAATGTATCTAAGCATAGATTCAAATGCTTGCTTGCTGGGAACCATTTCACCAATAGAAATATTCACTTGCCCATCTTCTGGCATGAAGGAACGGAACATGGCTTCAAAGTAACTGGAAAAAGAAATAAAACTGATGTAACACATTCTGCAGACAGATGGTTTAACCCAGTATTGTTCAGAGGCTGCAGCTTCCAAAGAAGTAAGTTCAGGTGACAATCTGAGCAAAAATACTGCTAAGTTCCTTTTGCATATCTGTCTGTCTGCCTGTGAGAGAACTCCAAATATAATCCTCCTAATTTCCATCAGCACTACCTGAAATCTGCCTCTATTTCTTGAAAATTAGGACACATGGTGCTTTGATTTTCGTCTAATTTACATAAGACCCAGTAAAGAGCTTAAAGCATTATGAATTTCCTTGGTATCTACAGGTTGCCAATCATGTAGGGTTGTTTTAAGAGCTGTGAAATGCTTCTGGTAAAATACCACAGTAACTAATACTGAATATTATTACTGCAACTGAAAAAAACTTGTAACAGTATTTGAAATAGAAATTTTACCAGACTTAATGTTTGGTGAACACAAAGGTGCAGGCATGCAGAACACACAAGCAAAGGATAAATCCACACAGAGTCCCCACCTTCAGAAGGGTCAACTATTTGCTGCTGCAACAAAATATGGGAACAATCTAGTCCCTGTTATGCACCATTTTTTGTTCTACTGATTTATACTCAGTCTTAAATATGAACAAGTGAGAAAGAGATTCAGGTTTCGCATGATCCAACGTGGATGTTCACCATCAGAAGACTCTTGCTGACCTCAGTGAATATCTGATGCTTTCCACTTCACTTAAACCATCTTTAATGTTTTACCCTTTCTCCTTTCCTGTGATTTTACAGCTTCTTTGTCCTGCAGTGCAGCTTCTGACACATCCTCTGGAGAATCTCTACACTTTTAATTTCCTCCTATCTTTCCCTGCTGGGTATCAAATTGAAAAACATATTTAATAACTGTTGCTTAAAGGCTTATTAAATCCATTGAGCAAAGCTGCATCTTGCACTCAGTGTGGATACAAGAAGTTCCTCCTTGTCTTCTACAAACCCCAGGCTGCCCCCAGCTGCATGGCACTGAATTTTACACATTTATTTTAGAGAGCATGGACTCACCTGGAGCGGGCTGCCAGGATTGCTTTGTGGGCTGGTCGTGGGTGGCCATCTAAGAGAAGGATGATATCACAGAACTCAGTCCCAGCTCCTTCCAGGTAAGCCTTCATGTCCTGAATTAAAGATGTTCCTGAAAGTTTAACAGAGTGAAATAGGTAAAGACAAGATAGTTCCAGGTGAACAGGTGCTATCAAATTATCCATGTATTAACATGGCTGAGCAACAACTCCAGACACTTCTTTTGGGACTCTTGGGATGAACCTGAGGCAGGCCCTTCCTTATAACCTTGGAGCAAAATGAACTTCATCCTTCTCCACTGCAGTCCATTACTGCTCATTCCAGAAACAAACCTGGCAGCTCTGCTTTCAAACTGCTGGCAGCAAACACCAGAAATGGCCACAACTAAAGGTGTTCACTGTAGATAAGTCTGATTTTTTCTGCCCTTTTCATTATTTCCAAACACAAGGAATATAAAATGTCTTTAAATACAAAGGCTGTCCCAAACTGTCAAGAAGGGCTTTTTTAATGCAGAATTTTAATTAACTTTTGAAAATTCACAGTAACTGAGAAACTGTACACATTCAAGTCTGATCCAGACTCCTCCTACAAAGTTCATCCTTCAGCTTTTTGATGTTTGGGTCTCCTGCACTATTCCTGCTCTGGATACAGAAGCTGGCTGAGCCATCTTGCACCTTGCTTCTCCCTGGGACAAATGCCAGCCATAGGATTCTAACTGACCTTCCAGGACTGGCTTCTCCATCTTTCTTGCCAATCCCCAATTCCTTTTGTGTAGTATTCCACAGAGTCAGGATATTTTATTGAAAGAACATGATTATATTTAGAGTGCCCTTTCATGTATTTTGATGTGAATTTTGCTCTGATCAAAACTCACTGGGATAAGAACCAGCAAGCCCTGTCTTAGTTTGGGAAACAGTCAAAGCACAGTTACACCAACTGGAGAAGCAGTGGCCTGCAGTGCTCTACTTCCTAGGCTGCTTCCTAAGCAAATCAAACCATTAGCAATGCAAACCAGCACAACTGATTATTTCATGAAGCACAGAAGTTACCAATGTCAAGGGGCTGATCAGAATGTGTTCGAACAGGAGGTTGCTGCTTTCTCCGTACAATCTCCACTATGAGAGATGAAGAAAGATGCTCAAACTCCTTCATCATTATTACTTGATTAAAATGGGACTCCTTGACCACAAAGTTGAGGCAATGTTCCTTAAAAAAAACACAATTTAGTTAAAATATTATGGTTTACTGTATGAAGCATCACATACATGTTACACGTGTAAACAGCCATGCTCTTCTTACAACCCCTCCATGTAGATCCTGCAGCTGGAACTGTCAATGACCCCCTTACTAAGTAACCATTTAGGCTTCTACTTAAACAGGAAATTCCAGACAATTCTAAACATCTAGGAAAACCTGGCTAAGAAATAATAACAAGGAAAAGATTCATTGTCTCCCATCCAGCTGAACTAAAGCTTTCTAAAGCAGGAATCTCAGGAGACACTGAACACCTCATGGAGCTGAGACTGGCTGCCATCAGGCCGATCCCAGATTATTGGCACCAGATCCACCTCCTGAGACACTGGAGCTTCTGGGCAGCAAAGGGCACCAAGGCTGTGCACCAAGGCTGTGCCAGCAGCTACCTCCGTGCTGCTGACCCCACTGCTGTCCTCCTGGATGCCTTTTCCTTTGCTCACAGCCAGCCCATGAGTACCAGTACCTGGTGAGTCCTGGTCCCTCCAGCCTCACTCTGCTTCCAGCCATCAGCCACACAACCAGCTGAGGTAGCCAGGCTGCTGAGAAGGGCACTGCATAGTGCACAGTCCTGCAGGGACTCTGAAGACTTGGGTGGAAAAGGTTCTTCCCTGCACCTTCAATCAGAATTCTGTCCCCTGTTGGCTGGAGCCATCACAGCAAACCATGGTCTGGGGGGATGCACTGACTCTGTCATGAATTTTACCAAATGCCTAAAACTCCCCAGCCCACTAGAGACAAAGACTCCTAGACACATTCTGGTTTTCAGTAGAGTGCTTTTCAGACCAAAGGCATGAGAACAGAATTTAGTTTTTCATCAGACCAGGTGAAAGAATCCTCTATAAAACAGCAGGACCAGAAAATGCACTGGTTCCATCCTGCTGCAGTGACAGTGAACTGAGGAAGAGCCAAAGTCACTCTGCCCTTGACATCCTACAGGGCAGAGACACAGAAATATGCAACAATTACTGAAAAAACCCTACATAATATTTGTGAGCAACTGCAGGACAATCCACTCTAACACAACTCAAGCAACTGTACTATAGAAAGAACTGAATGTGCAAAAGCTGCAGTTCCTGCAAAGCATTAATTACAGTGATTTTTGAAAATAATTTCTTATCAGTTACTTTGTGTTGGAAATGTGATTACCTTTAGCTGATCCAGCTGAAGCTTGTTAGCATTTTCACATACAATGAGCACGTTCTGCAGATCTACAGAGGCTTCAATATATTGAAGGCAGAGCTGCTCAAGCCGAGATAGCTTGAAATTTAAGGCTAGTTTGTATACATCCATAATAAGTAACACATCCTGCACGTGGCCTGAAATTGCAAGAGAAAAATATTCTGGAGAGCTCACAGAACAAAAAGAGGAACCTTTCTCAAAAGTATCTTTTACATCAACTTAAGCATTTGGAATAGCACAATAGGCAAAATCTGAATTGATACTAAAAAAAGAGTTATTAAAATTGAGGTATGAAAAAACCAAAGATTTTTGGACAAAGATTTTTGTGACAATCTGGATCACGATGTTTTTTAAAAACCCTCCAAAGAAAGTGAGGTCTCTCGAAACACTGACAAGCTCCAAAGCTTAGAGCCTGATTTTTCCCCAGTGCCCAGCTGCTAACAGCTCTGCTGAAGTCCCTGGGTTTTATGCAGTTTTAGCAATGAGCTCCCTGATTTTGGGAGACCCTTACCAAGGTTTGCGTGTGCACAGATCTGCAGCAGAGTTGAATTAAGAGAGGGACAGTGGGGACCCTCGTGAGCCTCTGCAATGGGGCTACTGGGACACCAACTCAAGGAATAATCTTCACAGCCTTTGCTTTCCTCACAGGAGATCCCTGACCATCTGCTGTAACTACTTTTTGATAGAGAAAATCCTTCTTGCATCTCATGTGCCTTCCCTGTGTCTAATCAGGAAAATCCCATTTGATGAGCATGCCCAATCCCATTAGCTCAGCCTCTGGATGGATCCCCAAGGTGCTGCCCCCTGACCTGAGAGGAGCAGCCAGGGATGTGGCCACTGTAGCAGAGAGGGGAGATTGTTTGATGGGCTGGGGAGAAGGAGAGAAGGGAAGCAGGATGCTTGGGAAGTGTGTAACAAAGGGGAGAGTCTGATGTGGTAATCCCTTCCCTGGTCTGATCCTGTCCCACAATAAGCACCCTGAGAATGTGTGAACTGGCTGAGATCATCAGACACCAAGGAAAAGGTTCTTTCCTCTCCATTAATTAGAACTGCTCTGAAACAGGCAGGGAAAGCCTTCAGCTAATGGCATACAAATATTTTCCTGAGAATTACCTTTTATAGGAGGGATAAATCCTGCACTGAGACTGGGACAGACATCCCTCACCTTGCCAGACCGTGCCAAGAGGCTGCAGCTCCCCTGGGCACCCACCCTGGCTCCTGGCAGACATCACCCCCCAGCACAGAGCTGAGAGATCCCTGGCTACCTTCCAGCCTGCAGGGAGGGGATCCCATCCAATGGGCTTTTCGTTTTATAAGACATTCCTTTGGACAAGCACTTTGAAAAAATGATAAATGCTGGACTGCTCTACCTCTCTGTGTGGTATCAGTTTGCAACGGATCAAAAACAATCCCAAAAAATTAAATAAGCCAACCCAGGATACACAGTCCTTCCAGGATGCTGCCATGTTCAAAATGCCATGAAATTTTCGCTTGTCTGTGTGTTTGGGGTGTTTTGTTACACCTTTTGGAAAGATCAAGAACCTGCTTTTCCTTGATGTTTGAAAAGAATTAGGAAAAAATAAAACACTGTTGGTCTGCTTTGACAGAAATCTGCTTTTTTTCCTCTCAGGCAAGCAATTAAGCACTTAGAGCAGGACTGATCACCTGCTCCATCCTGCTCTGTATCAAAATAAACGTTTGCTCCCCAGTTGCCAGGTTTCTTTTTGATCCTGCCATCCTACCTTTGCGAGGGTATTTTATTTTATCAGTGTACAGGAACTGCATGAGCACCTCGAAGGGCTGTGCCTCAGCCTCTCGGATGGGCACTTCCAGCAGCGGCTGCAGGCGGCACAGTTTGACATTCCCACCAATCCCATCCTTCTGGCATCCTGATTGTCCCTCATCTTCAATATCTTGCTTCGATTTCTGAGACAGAGAAACACCCAAACATGCTAACAAGGCTGTGCCAGCTCACACACCTTGCTACCAAAACAGCAGAAAATGTTTCTGGTTTACTGCACGTTCTGCAAGACCTCATTAGCTTCAAGATAAGAAGGAATTCAAATGCCTTAGACTTACAGTCCCATGTCCTGTGACAAACATGGATCAGAACAAATGTGAGCTCCTGGCTGAAGCATGACCTCAGAAAAGGGAGGAATAGATTGCACTGAGCTCAGTTTCTGCCCTCAAGCAGGATCAGCATCTCTCCTTGGAGAAGGAAGATCTAGGAACAAGTTCCACAGAACCCTGCCCTGCAAAGTCAGAGCTCAAAGCACTGCAAAAAAGTATTTCAAGCCTGAAACATTTTCATATTGAATACAGGAGCTTTTAAGCCATTCTGTTGCTTTCAGGGTTCACTTTAACATCCTTCTCCAGTGAAAAGGGAGAGCCACAGGGGGGCAAAGCAACCACTTGTGGGACAAGGAGATCCATGTCTTACTACAGGTTGTTTGCTACCACACCCTCAAGAGCAATAAAACATTTGCTGCTAAGAAGCTTTTAAATTCTTAAAATTAATAGACAATGGACCAGAGGCACCAGACCTTGAACTCTGGAAAAAAGTCAGGAAACACCAAGGTAAAGGGAACAGAGCCAACCTCAGAACCTTAACACTGCCTTCCTTCCAATCTGTCTCATCCTGCAGGCCATCCCTGATGCAATGCAGCTCTCACCCTCCCCAAAGGGATGGACACACATCCCCTGGGATTTTCTACAAGGTTAGAACTTCAACAGCTATGAGAGCTCTCAAGAACCAAACCACCAAATCTAGGTAACTGGATTAACTCTGGCTCCTCATGTAGCCTCCTCCCCTGGCCTGGTACACATCAGGGAGCCTTTGTGAATATTAATTAACCACTTTATTTTACCTGCCTTAGAAGATAAGATAGGGCTCTGCATCTTAGCATCAGATGGTGAGTGCTCTGGCCTCTGCTCATCTGACATCTGACATCTGTCTCCCCAGGTACTCTTTTTCCTAACAACCTTACTTTCAAAATGGGGCAGAATAAGCAGTACCTCACCACAAGATTAAAATACTCACCTGTTTCAGCCTCTCCCTTGCCTGAATGATTTTCTTTTTCAGCCACTTGCAACGAGCTGTAACAATTGCTGTGTGCCCTCGAACTCGTTCTTCCTTCTGTCAAAGGCAAAAGAATAACACACATTAAACTTTTATTCCTAAACCACATGGTTGTGGCAGATGGCAGAAGCCTGGGCTAAACTCCAGGTTATTATATATTTAGTTTAAGTTAGACTCAAAGGCAACCATGCATCTGCTCTGACATACAGATGAAATCCCACGCCCCTGTTCCCTAAAGGCAAACTCCATTTGCAAAGATTCTCCACAGAGTGGAAACTGCTGCATGGGTTCAGTGTCAGACTTTGCTGTTTCTTGTTCCATCTGAGTTTTGGTTTTCAAAACAACAGCATGTCTGTTTGCTATTGTTCTTCATAATCTACATCACCTGTTGCTGAGGATCAGTTATCTGAACTCTGCAACACGTTTTATAACTTAAGGCAGGTAAATTCAAATTCCTCCTGTTTTTCTTCAGAAAACGTTCATTTTAAAATTTTGTAACTGTTTTCATCACTAGACAATCATTCCCCTGTGATGCTTTTTCTCATTCTATTTTATTTCTGCAATTAAAAATGGCTCCTGAAATGATACAGGGATCTGCAAACCACTGATGTGCTCTTTCCAGGAGAAAGCTGGGACCTTAGAGCACAGAACTCCTGAGCATCATTTTCATACTGCAGGTATCTATCATGTGCTCTGATAAATTTGGGTTACATCTCAGTTATCTACAGATCTTCTCAGTTTAAGATTCTTCAAATTTATTTTGAATTTATCTGGAGTAGTGTAACTTACTAAAACACAGACATAGTTTTCACCAGTGGCCCTGCTCTTAAATCTTCATTCCCAGGTTTTCTGGCACAATAATGGCACAATTTGCTTTTTCCCAGCAAACATGCTGCACACACAGTGACACCCCCCTCTGGCACCTCTTCAAGAAATTCTACTCACCTCTCCCAAAACAAACTCCAAGTCACTGAACTGCCTGTTTTCCCACAGCCTTCCATAATCTTCGTGCAGAGTGCATTTAGGGTAACATGAAAACTAAAAAAACAAAACCCCACAGAAGACAGAATTCATTTCAAAAGGCTCAGTGTAGCACAGAAAGTACAAAATAACAAGTAAACCAAATGCACACAAGGGCTTCATCTGTGGTGAGGGCAATGAGAGGTAACACAGGGTAACATGGAGAACTGTGGCATATCACAGCTTGTGGGTTTCTGGATTTGGTGGCTTGGAGTCTCACCTGCTCTCAGGACTTCTTGGAAAGTCCCACACAATAAAAATAAACCAGAGTGTAGGAGGATTGGACTTGTCTTGAAATTTGTATAGTTACTGGGGGGATGTTGGGAGTGCTGCATGAAGATAAAGCTTCAGTACAAAATGCTCTGACCCAGGAACCTTCACCCTACCAGTAGGTAAGGAGGAACATGACGATTCCAGTTAAACACCCTGGCAAATCCTGGCTGACACACTTTTCAGTAATTTGTCAAAGTAAGTGTTAATGATCTCTGTTAGGACATCAGAAAGCACTGAAGAGCTTGGTCTTACAAAAATGTCCATCTAGATAACACATCTCAAAATATTTTAAAGATATACAATCACCTGGAACCTGTACATTTCTCCACTTCTAATGTTATTGTCCACTGTACCCCCAAAGATGTACATAGCATCTGAGATAACAGCTGCAGCGTGGAAGAGTCTCCCACTGGGTAACTGGGGAAAGAAAAGGACAAAATAGGTGAGGGAATAAATAAAAGAATCTGAAGAGCTTGCAAGAGATCAACAATGAGAAGTGAAAAAGAAAGCTTCCATCTTAAGAGTGACACTTCTTGCATTTCAGGATCTTTTCCTAGTGTACCTGCAACATTTTTTCTAGTCACACTTAAAAACACCTAATTCATTGCACCTTCTAATCAGAATGGTACAAACACTGAGCTCTACACACTGTGAGGGTCACAAGAGATCACTTTCCAACCTCAGACTCAATGCTAAGTTTAAGAGAAAAATAAAACCCACATTTCTAGAAATAAGCAGATGCTGCAAAGGTGAGCACTCTGAAAACTCAGAGCTTATTCTGAATATTGTCAGGAACTTGAAAGGAAAATTGTGATCTATCCCAGGAGGATGTGGAACTCCAGGCTTGTCACTCCATGTCTCCCCCCAGCTTGCTGGGACTGGGTACTGGATCCCTCCAGCAGTGCCAGGTTCTGCAGAGGCTCAGAGTTGGAGATGATCACAGAGCTGGCACCACAGAGTCAAGTCTCCATCCTCTGTAATGCCAGACACAGAAAATGAAGCCACCCCACACTCCTCAGTGCCCCAGCTACTTATAGGACTGAAGGATCACAACACAGAGTACCCCTGGAACTGCAGATTCAGACAATTTTTGAAGAGGGAAGGAGTCACTGGAAGTCAAAGCCACCACGGCCCTCCTGCACAGGACAGACCCCATCACTGGGAGCCACTGCTTCCAGGCTGCACAATAGGCATCAAATTAGCACATCTCATTGGGACATCCCACAGAAAGTCTACAATCGTGACAGTAACTTCATTTATTTTGTTTTTTAGTAGTTTTCAGTCTTGTTTTTTCTTCCAGGCATCAAATCTCATCAAATCTTTGCCTACAAAACAAAATCCCTCTGGTATAAGAAATCTTCTCTTCTTGTACATATTTATAGACAACACTCAAGTAAACTCAGACACGAAACAAGATTATGTTTATCTGGAGAGACATATTTTCCATGAAACCATGCTGACTGGCATTTTTCATTACCACTGAATTATCTCTTTCACCACAGCCTCACACAACGGTCTCATTTAGCTTCTTACTCACCAGACTTTCCATGACATTTTCTTTTCTCCAAACTACAGCTTTTAAGGATAAAATCACCCATGCAGTAACTAGGACCTGCTTGGTTTTTAAATCAGATGTGCAAATCAGATTTTGCCACCTTAAAATGCACATTTGCCTGTGCCAGTTTAACAAGTCATCTGAATTTCCCTGGATAAACAAGACACCTTCTGTCTCTGGCATAAGCCACAGATACTTTGTCAAAGCAACTTTAATAAATATTGTGATGGGAAGATTATGAAATAATATTGATCTACCAGTACATTCTTGCTGGGCTCCTATTCAATACCTCTCCAAAAGCAGGTAAGATTTCTGTCAAATACAATTTATTTTATATGGCCTCTATTTGTTCCTAGTAGTAATTTCATTAATTAAATACTATGTATTGATTGAAAAAATTCAAATGTATAATAGTAGCTTAAAAATACACCTTTATCAAGTAGACCTCCAACCTCACCCCAAACTACAGAGTTTGCTTGCCAAGCCCTATTCCCACACAACTAGATGGGCTGATTTTACCTCTATTTTAACATCTTTCTTATAACTGGATCTCCAACCAAGTACTAAAAAAACCCCAAAAAACAGCTGCTCAGCCAGAGACCAAATGCAGGCCATGTGATTATACTTATTTAGGTCAATTTCCCTGCCCTTTTAAAACAAAACAAAAACTTTAGCTTTGTTTTTAATTGAAATAATTCTTAATATTCTCTGCAGTTGCTTTTATAAAGCAGACATTGTATTTTACAACATTTTTTTCAATCAAAAAATTACAGCGTTTTCACAATTGGTGCTAGAAAGGAAACACGAATCATATGAATAGTTAACCAAGTAACACCATACTTGCTACTCACATCACATTTAACTCAATCTGTGAGAAATGTTCTTTTAACTTGTAATGGCTGGGAGCAGAGTGGCCAAGGAACCAGAGCTTTGCCACTTGCTTGTAACTTAGGCAATCAAGACACCCAAGTGTTTAAATAATGTAAAGAAATTTAAAATACGAAAGGATAGCCCAGAAAAGAAAAAAGTCATATCCAGGTCATCAAAACATTGTGCAGCTGCAAGTTCCAGTCTGTTTGTTTTAGGCTGAATGGGAAGAGCAGAATTCAAGAAATCCTCATGTGGTGACACTGCTGAGAGGGGAGATCCCAATGCCAACTCCCAGAACAATCCTCTGCCCTGCCAGCACCAAGGGTTTGGCCAGAGAAAAACTTTGGTCTGTTACAAACCAGGGAAGCTCAGTCCTTAGGAAGAAAACATTCAAAGGAAAAAGCTCAATGAAGCTCAGGAGCATGAGCAGCTGGAGAGACATTGGGCTGCATGCTCTTTACCCACCTCTGCCAGATGCCAAAGGATTGCCCTAATGTGACAGTATTTTTGAGACCTTCCAAGCTGCCAAATCCAGCTGCTGAATGCACTCAATCCAGGCAGAGTTTATGAGGAATGTTTGCTAGCCAGGATGGTCAGAAACCATCAGCTTCCAATTGGCTCCCCAGACACCCCAAAGCAAAGCTCCAGATTCTCCTCTGCATGGAGCTCAATCCCCTTTCCTCACCTCCCCAGTCTTTTGGGTTTTATCTCACAATGTCCAGCAGGGTCCCAGCTCTGCATCTCAGCATGAGCTGCTCACTCCTCACTGTCTGTGCAGATGGGATGCTTGCACCAGAGGAGACTAAAAACTTTCCCACCCCTATTGTGCACCAGACACTTCCCCCCTCACCTTCCCTTCTCTTCAGATGATGGTGAATCCTTCCCTGATGCACCTGAGTGAGAGAACTGCCTCAGGATTATGGGGATAAATGGAGCCATGACACAGCAGAGCCACGTACACTTCAAGAGAAAGCCATACCAGATAAAGTCCTCCTGGTACAATAATAACTGCTACCTAAAACCAGCCTTGGGCAAGAATATCTTGAGTCTATCAGGTGAGGTAATCTGTACAAAACTATACTTTTGATTTGCAAGAACTGTAATTTCAGTGAGGGCTTCTGCTGGTGCAACTCCAGATGGTGACATGGGAATCCAAAGGGCTCTCATCCTCCTTGTCTGCAGTGCATACCAGAATGCTAAAAAGCACAGACTAAGATGCAGCCAGTCTGCATTTGTCAGCTCTAGATCCTTATCTCTCAGTCAGTGTGATCTCCTTACTTTATTAGCAGTGTCTGACAAAAGGAATTTTAGATTCATTGCTGACACCTCTGATGATCAGGGCTGGCACCCCTCTCTGCTGCCTTGCCCACTGCCCTGGTTCATTTGTTAAAGTGTTTTCTCTATTTAAGGTTAATGAGATTTGCAATCTGAGGTTTTTTTCTAAGCTGCAATCTTTGCTTTCAAAACCAGATCTCATCAGTCACCTTTGCCTCCCATTTCAGAACACCTTTCCACACTGCTGGCATCATTCAAGCCACCAGTTTCAAAATTCAAGTATTTAATTTTTTCCCACTCCCCCCCACCAGCACACACACCTCTTGTGCTCAGAACTCACCCTGTATCCTGTCTAGACAGCGCAAATTGAGTTTGTCCTGCAACACTCATCAGGGCCCTGATTTGACTTACAAAACTGTGCATTAGTGTTGTTTCTGCCAGAGCCAGAGCACCCAGCAATCATTCAAATAGTTGAGATTACAGCCCTGAGCATCATCTCTGTGGCTGATTCCACATATTTTAAAATAAACTCAGCTAAACCTATGCAAACTCTTACATAAACCAATTGATTTAAATTTTAACCTCACCAGGAATACATTCAGCTTCACTTGAAGTTCTTAATAAATTAAGTGGAACCAATATAAAAGTAATATTAAACCAAATTAATAGTACCCACTCAGAGGCAACATTAATTTTCTATATGCAATTTAGAACTTGCATGTATAGAGTGCAGCCTTAAATGGTTCTAAGACTACAGTTTAAGCTGAAACAGCTCAAGATAAATTTCAAAAAGAAAAAAAGGAGCGGAGGAGAAAAAGCATATACAAGGCTGAAATTTACTTCTCTCTCCTGGAGTAAACTTATTTTGCATTTTTGAAGTTTTCTTCACTTCCAAGGGTTTCTTTATTTACCTCTGAGTCTGCTGTAGGTGGTTGTTTAACTGCTGTTATGCTGAAATCTAAACCAAACACATCTCGAGATTTTTTTAAACCACGTTCTTCCAAGGACAAGGAGGGAGCTTCATCTGGGGCAGATACTCTCTCAGCCACTTCGGGACAGGACACCTGGTTACAAGATTTAAAAACAATAGTGTGTAAAAGTATAGATGGGAGGCATGAGAGACTGGACATGGAGCAGAAGCTCCCCTGCAGCTGAAGCTCTGAAATACCATGCCCATGTATCCAAAATGTTCAGTATCAGTCCAGAAGAAGCATCACTGTCTTGTTTGGAGCCTATCATGGCAGCTGAATGATTGACCAAATTAGTCATGTCGTTTTCTTATGTTTTTTTGCAAAAAAACCTGTCTGTCATCCACATCCTGTCTATCATCCACATACAGCTGCATGTTGCAAAGGAACTCTGTAAAAGCATGTAATACCTCAGAAAGGACATGAATGAAGATCTGACCATCAGAAATGGAGCTGTGCAACAACCATAATTATTGGTTACTCTGTTAACCAGGTTTTTATAAACACTAACACTTTCAGGATGTCTCTTCCCAGCTTACTGAGCACAAACTTGAAAAGGTCATAGGTATGAAGATCCTGAAATTTAGAAAACTGTTTTTCCAAAAGGATGCAAGCCTAAACACCACATATGATTTATAAACATAAGATGTATCAGTCTTCCCTTTGTGAGCTGCTGGATTTTCACTCTCCCAGGAGAACATGACACCCTGACAGCTACACTCCCCACATCTGAAGGCAGATCTTGTCAGGGGCCTCACTGCAGGAATTCAGGGTTTTGCTCACATAATAACATGTTTCTTTTGCCTGAAGATACCTCAGCGGGTGTAAGTGATCCCTGCACAGTGAGGCCGTGGCAGACTCAGCCACAGTAGGATGAGTAAATCCTTTTAATCCTTCTTAGCTTCCCACAAACCACGTCATCTGAAGAAATCCAGAACAGTGCTTCAAAGTAAGCCAGAGGTTACCAATACATTAACCTCCCTTTTTGCTTATTAAAAGAAAAATTAAGAGCTTTGAAAGTCAGAAATGTTTATTGCTTTTGACTCTATAAAGCCTAATTGTGAGACTAAGTTGTTCCACAAGCCAAGCTTTAAAGATTTATCCTGTAACTTCAGGACAGATTGCTCACCCGTCCTGCAGCCACCAGGGAGCTGATGGAAACTCACTTGGGCACCAGGAGGAATCACAGTTTCACTGTCCCACACACTGCAAGGGAGGAGAAATTCTTCCTGAATCACCTTGTCCTCTATGGGGCACTGCCTGTTTCCAAACATCACTTTTGATTCTGCAGGACTGTGTCCACAAAGAGATGTGGGTCCCTCCCAGACCTTGAGCTCTTTGGCTGTACCACAAACTGTTGTGTTCACACGTGGGTCTGTCTGTCCATCCATCTGTTTGTCTGCTGTACAAGATGAGGCATTTTCTTTCTTACTGCCTGCTGGTTTTTTTACTCTGTTCCAACCTTCCTCAGAAAGCCAAGGATATTTTGAGTTCAATAGGAAAATTTGAAGTGAGTAAAAAAAAATCTATTTGGATTCTTTTTTAAATCCCCTGAGAGTTCTGAATAAAGGAAACACAGCACCTCAGGAAGCCTGGCAGTGTAACACAGACAGGCATGGATTTAATAGACATTCCTCCAACTGCCTTAGAAAATTAGAAACCCCTGTGAAATTAGCTGTGAAGATCATCTAACAGTAAGGGTGGAGAACAGCTCTGTGTGCTCTATAAAATATATATGTACATATATTACAGCATCAAGATGAAGGTACAAGGCACGATGGGTTGCAAATGTGCATTTCACAAAACATCCTAAAAGCATAAAACAGGATTTTTGGTTTATTTTTGAAGTACCAGCCTGTTCCACTTTAGTTTCCCCTCTTCTACTTACTAAGACATTTTTCCCATGCTCCAGGCCACAACCAGGCACTGGCAACAACTTGGAGAGGCAGAGAACAACAACAAGTTCATCACCAGACTTCTTTCCAGTTTTTGCTTTACCTGTTTACCCAAAATGCAGAAAATGCAAGATGTCTCATGCACCTACAACACCTGACATTTGATATGGATACTCAAGAACTACTCCTACCATCCCCCTGGCACTCACTCTTAACCACTGTTACTGAAGTCCAAACTGTGCCACCTTCCCTGGGTAAAAACTTTTGAGATTCCTCAGTCTCATGTCACTCCTCACCTTCCATGTGTTCTGTAAATGACAACATTGGCAGGAAGAGAACAGGACTTACATACTCAAAGGCAACTGTACCTTTAAAATTTGGAGATGCAGTTTTATTAATTTCATGTAAAAATAAATCTGCTTTGTTAAAGCAAAAAATAGGCTCCCATTAAATACTCTGGTCAAACAATTATTCAAAATGAGGCCCCCACACAATTCAAGAGCAGTGTGTAAATGGTATTTTGTTATTCATCAAATGCTGAGCTCTGTGTCTTTGCAAACAAACTAAAATATAATGCAACTGACAAGGATGTGAGCACCTGTCATACCAGTTCTGGTAAGATGAGTAAATTTGCATTTGATCCTAATTCATGTAATATTCAACTCTAAGTTATAACCTTAATCTCTGCAATTCTCTATACAGCACACAAGCATCAAATATTTCTTCCCCACAAATCAGCCAACACACTCTAAACCCTATCAGTAAGTAATCTGAAGTATTTTAACTTAGCTTAAGGTAAAATCTATTAAATTTAACTAAACAGCCAACATAACCATTCCAAACCCAGGAAATGCACACATTAGTTTAGGCTTTCAGAAACCTACTGGTTTGTTCATTCTGGGAATGAAATGACCAGAGGCCACTGAAGCCACATCTACTGAAATGTGAACTGAAGTGTTACTGAAACCATTCAAACCCTCAGTGCTTCAATTTGAAACACAAGGTTATCCCAGAGATGGTGTTTATAAGTTTGCTATGAAAAAATATGGCTATTTTAGCCCACAGTCACTGCACTGTGGTGAGCAGCCCTGAAAAGAAATGTTCATTATCTCTTTTTCTTTACATCTTCTCATTTTGGGTGTTTACTTGGCTCTCAGTGTCTACTCTCTTTTTTATGCTCATGTAAAGAACATATGTTTTTTAATTTATAGATCTTATTAATGCAAAGACATTCAAAAAAGCCATTTCTGAGCCTTGCTATGATCTCTATTGTTATTTTCCAGTTAAGCCTTTATAGGCAAACACTGTACACTTGACCTAAAAGGGAAATTCTATTCTGTATAATCACAGCATTTAGCAGACTCGATGCACACAGGCATTAGCACAGTGAAACAATCATAACTTTGTCTACTTTCCAGTTCTGCTTCAACAGCATCGTGCAGCCAACCACTCAACCACTGCTCCTCACAGTGAATTCATTCCTAATCTTTGTTAGATAATGATTGACTCATGGCTGGAATTACAAGTGTTTTATGGTATTTCTTTAAACTACTAAGCAAATTTTAAACAGGTCAACAATGACTAATTTGTGAAGCCTGCTGCCCACAGTACTTCAGCTGCTTAACCATTAGCAGGAAGGAGCTAAAACTCATCATCCCTGTCACAAAAATCTCTGTAGCCCGACCACAAAAATGGATCAGAAGAAGACTGAGCATAAAAAGGAAAACCAAGAGCTTACCTCACTGTCTGGGCTGGGCTGGATAACTTCCCAGGTCTGGGAGTCCACGTCGTAGCAGTGCAGCTCGTTGGGCAGCGTGTTGTCTGCAGCACCCCCAAACACATAGAGGTGTCTGTCAAAGGCAACCATGGTGTGGCCATATCTTCTCTGGGGAGGGGGAGGAGAGCCTCGAAGCAAGTGCTCAGTAGGAATCCGTGTCCAACTGAGAGGTCAAATGAAACAGTGTATTGTTTTACTATTCTTTTTCTGCAAAGGAAGTTTTCTAACTCTCAGACTGTAAGGAAAAAGAAGAGGAGCTCTACTACAGTAGCTATTGAAGCCCAGTGAGAACAGAGAGTGACCAGTCCTGCAGATTTGTCAGATACCTACATCAGCTCCATGGTGCTAAAAGGTGATGCAGACAATCTGGTTCCATAACACAGATGTATTTATGTAAACCCAAGCAACTCAAAGACCCCAACCTGGAAAGGAATTGGTGACCTATGATCACCCATTTTAACCACTAACTCTTCAAAGTAAAGGGCATCATTCTGGTACCATACCCACTTGTATAAGGCATCACTTACTCATCATGATCACTGGATTCAGCCCAACCTGGAGGCCATTAGCTGTTGTTTTAGCAGTGGTTCCACTTCAGCCAGTAACCAGGCAGCCTAGGATGTCAGAATAGACCAGTGCTCCTCTTATTCCCACTATTTGGCTTTTTCATCCCATTAGAGGGGCCATACTTTCAGAGCAATAGTCAACACTGAGCATATGTCTCCAACTGAATACTCAAAGTTTAAAAAATAACATGCATTTTATTTTTCCCAGTGATTTCACTGTGACCTAGTACTTCACAGGCCCTCTGTCTGGTTTCAGTCAGATATTCATATAACAATATTTAGGAATGTAATATCTGACATCCCATTCTGAATACACTAAGATTAATAGTTACTGTTTAAAGTGAATCTACTAAAGTTTCTATTTGCCTGCTGAAAAAGACCAATCTGATGCACATGGAAAACAACAGAATCTAATTAAAACAGCTCATATTTTATCTTGCCTACCCTTCCTCACCATGCATTGAAGTACTCTTCTTCAATACCCTTCAGTATGTGCATTTCTCAACTCAAGCAGTCAAGGATTATGTGGATTTTGTGCTACTTAGCTGCCTACACTTACATCTTTTCCTTGAATTCAAACTGGAAGAGATTATTGGTAATCTTTGCTCCACTCTGGCCAGAGAAAACAAACATCTTGTCTTTGCAAACAGCCACAGGAAAATTACAGCATGAAGGAGGAATTTCACCACTTTGTTCAATCTGAAAGATAATGAAGTTCAAATTTTAAAATGAGTTATTGTAGTGCACAAGTCCATGTGTTGGGTGTGCTGCAGGACCATGCAGACAGACAGCCCACATGGCAGCAGTGTCTGCAGACACCCAAGTCCCCACAAATCTGGCTACAGGTAATCAACTAATGCTCTGCTAACTCATCTGCACAGACTGATTTTATCATGGATAAAAAGGGCACATTTCTAAAGCCCCTGGGCCTGGAAGGATTAGGCCTCTGATCTTGGTAGCAAAGCTCCCAGAACAGGACAGTGGTTAAAGTGGGAAATGCAGCCCCCATAGCACAGCCACCAGGGGCAGTTTGGGTCCAGCTCACAGAGCAAAAAACCACACTTACATATACACTTGGTTTTCCAAACACACAAATAAAACCAAATCTGAACTGTTTCTTTTCACCCATGCAGCAAATACACCTGAAGTGAGAGCAGTGCAGTCCAGCATAGGAAGTTTTAAATAATGGTGTATGAAAACAAATTCCTTCTTACCTCTTCCCAGCATGTTAACTCTCTATCTTGTAGGCCAATGGTCCACATATCATTTAACCTGTGTTATAATACAAAAGATGCTTCATTTAGAACAGCTTATTTTCAGTCATTTTTTAGCTAATGGAAGTGAAAGGACAGAGATCCTATTTTATCATCATTCCTTCTGCACAGGAAGAATCTCCTGTTTTCACTAGCAGAAAAAAACTTCTAGAATCTTTTTGTCTGTTACCTAAACTTTATACCACCATCTCAGCTTGCTTAATCATCTGGTTACAAGCAGACAGCTACAGTTACCAGTTACAGTGACTCTGCCTGGAGCTTAAGGATTTGAGCTATTTAATCTTCAGGATTTTTAAAGAAATACCCCTTATTACCCTACCTTTTTCTACTCGTCCCTGCTAACCCCTGAGACTGACCACAGTAATTATTTACGTGGCTGAATCCTATCTCAAATACACAAAAGAGGATGAAATGGGTAACCTGAGACATGACTGAATGTATCTGACTGTGCTTTTCCCAGTACAAGTTATTCACAGTAACTGCAGATGCTTCTTTTGTTTAAATCTGCCTGGAGGCTCATGTTCCATAAAAAGACAGTTTTTAATGTGATTAGACATATTTAACATAAATCAGACAGCTCCTCTCACCCAATCTCTCCTTCCAGCTACCCACAGTCCTTGGGGAACTCCCTAAGATGGAAAAAAGCAATTCCAGAGTCATGCATCTTTCTCCAAAAATAAAGAAAAGATCCCATCTGTTTTCCCAATGAACAGCAGTAGTTCTCCTGGAGACATTCAGGAGCTGACAACTCTTCTGCAGATTCTCCCGAGAAGAGGAGGCAACCCAGCAAGCTGAGGCAGATGTCTGTGACAATCTCTGTATGCCCTCATGACATAAATATTGTGCATCAACATAAAATATTTCTGAGGTTCATCAAGACAAAAAAAAAACCGTGCACAGTATTGATTCTTTCCTGATAGGCTAACAGCACATGTGAGGAGCTGCTGTCTGGGACAAGGCACCAGACTCCCCCTTAACTTCTCAGCACCACTCATTTCCACTCTTTTCCCATTCAAAATCTCACATCTCTTCAACCTATATAATACTGTATCTGGCAAGATTGTGGAGCAGACCCTCCTGGAAACTATGCTGTGGAGGTGCCTGGTGGCATCAACACAGATTCACCAAAGGAAAATCATGCCTGTAAAGTCTGGTGGCCTTTTGTGATGGGGTCACAGCATCAGTGGGACAATGGGAGAGTAACTGGTATCATCTACCTGGACTTGTGAAAAGGGTTTGGCACTGTCCTGCACAACATCCCAGTCTCTACATTGGAAAGATACAGATGAAACACTCAGTTGGTAAGGAACTGTCTGGAAAATTGCAGAGAGTTACAGTCAACAGCTCAATGTCCAGTTGGAGACCCATGAGTGGAATCACTCAAGGGTTGGTACTGGGGCTGGTGCTTGTTTAACATCTTTGCTGGAGACATGGACAGTGGAATTGAATGCACCCTCAGTTAAGTTCACTGACAACATCAAGCTGTGTGGTGTGGGTGACACTTTACAGGGAAGACAGGACACCCAGAGAGACCTGGACAGGCTGAAGAGGAGGGCCCATGACAACCTCATGAAGTTCAACAAGTGCAAGGTCCTGCACCAGGGCTGGGGCAATCCCAAGCACAAACAGGATGTCTTCAGCAACATCAGAAAGCCTGTGGCAGGTACCTTTAAAGAAATGCTCATTTGACAGATTTCAAAGATCATTTAGGGTCTTTACAGCCAAGGAAGCTGTCAGATTATACAACCAGAGCCATTCTAAGTCACCAGATTTTTAGGTTTTCAACACATACTTATTTGAACATGTGAAGAAGTGAATTGCAAAAAACTGTAAAAACCACTCTGGGTTCTGCAAACCAGAAAATGAAAATGTATATGAAAATGTCTCTACAGAGGTAAAAAGTGAGGCACTGGGATTTTACCAGCTTGGGAGGCACCCAAGGACAGAGCAACCCCACCACATACCTTGCATTGCCATCATATCCTGCAAAGATCCACAGCTTGTCACTGTACACTGTTGCACCATGTGCTGACCTCGCAACAGGCAACCTGCAGTTGGGAAAATGAGGAAGAAAATAAGTCTTAAATCACTTGCAGGTGTTGTGAGGAGGATGTGCAAGTGTGTGTGTTTCAGAGCACTCAAAGCAAGTCCAACTTTATCAGAAAAGAACATGCAATGTAACTACAAATAAGCTTCAAATTGGTTTCTAATAAAACTAAACTGAATCTATGAAGGATCAACAAATTTCATGCTACCCTTGAAAAACAAACACTTCAAAAGAAAAAAACTTCCTTTCCTGCAATCCCTTCTGGCACAGAAAAAGGAAATGTGAAAAATGGATTTTGGTCAAATTTCCAACATACTACGTTCTGGAATGGAATCCTTACAAAAAAGCCTCCTTCACAACAAAAGTTTTCATAAAACTTTAATCAAGAAAGTAGAACAGAAGTCTGCCTACAGCCTAAATTAGCACTGCAACCAATTCTAAATGTGCCACTTTAAATGTTTGCTGAGTGATGCTCAAGTCCCCTGCTTACCTTCCTTCAGTCTTCCACTCTGTCCACTGTCCAGTTGCAAACTTATATTCGAAGAGATCATTTTTATTCTTCAGGTTGGAATTAGAATAAATGTCTCCAGTATAGCCACCTGAACAACAACAATTCCATTAGACTCAAGCACAACAGAGCTTTCACACTTCTACTCATTATATTGAAGAAAAGTTTATATACACAAAGAGAAGATACTTGGCTAATGGATTAGTGCAGGTGGGAGTCTTCTCTGCCACTCCTACCCCTAAAGAATGATGAGTTTCAAGTTTTCTTTACTTTAAAGAAAACAGCACAAGTGTTTCCAAGCTGAAGTTGAAATCACAGTCAGCCATGAAAAGTATTGGATTTGCTGCTAAGATCTTTTGACACCTCCTAAAAATATCTTGTTCTCTTTTCAAAACAACACAACTGTAATCTGCTGCTCTCTTACCAAACACAAACATGCTGCTCCCATAGACCACAGCCGAGTGGTGATACCGTGGTGCTGGTGGGGTCCCCGTGGTAAAAGCCCTGCACGACATTTAGAACAGCAGCAATCAACCCCCTTGCCATGCTTCAGGTACTCAAAGCTATTGTGCAGGTTGAAAATAAGAAAATTGTTCAAAGCTATTCTCCTGTTCCTGAGTGTTTTCACTGGGTTAGGGTTTCCTAATTACACCAAGATTTTGTGACAGACTTGGCACTGTATGTAAAAACAGTTATACACTCGATGCTGCTGTTTGGTAGAGATATTGAAGCACAAGTGAGACAACACAGTCCGGAGCAAAGGAGCAAAGCAAAGACACCCGTGAGCCCCCCGTGGCACCGGTCCTGCCCTGGGGGTGCAGCAGCCCCTCCCTCTCCCCGCACACCCCTGAAGTGCTTCTCAGAGGATGGAGGAGCAGCAGGAACCAGCGGCTCTGTCCCTGCCTGCAGCCCCGGGCCCGCAGGAGCCGAGCGGGGACACCCGAGGGACAGCGGTGACAGCAGCGGGGGGGCCACGCTGCCCCGTGGATGCTCCGGTAGAGACCCCGATTTTTCCAGCTGGGACCAAGGTGCTGAGGAAAGAGTGGGGATGGAGACAGCGAGCGGGAGAGCCCCGCACACCCACCTGCACCAGGAGCAGTCCTTCACGTCGAAGCGCAGCAGGTCGTTCAGCATCGTCTTCCTGCGGGGAGGGAAGAGAGGAGGCTGAGCCGGGCGAGCAGCAGCCCTGCTCCCCCAGACCCCTGAGGACCCCTCAGGCCCGCTCGCCGCCCCCACTCCCGCCCCTCTCCCCACGGGCCCGCCGTGGCCTTACCCGTTGTCCCCGCCGAAGACGTAGATGGCGTCCCGGTAGGCCACCACGGTGTGCTTGCTGCGCCTGCGGGCGGCAGAGACCGGCGGTCAGGAGCTGCGGGACACCCGACACCCCCCGCCTCCCGTCCCCGCCGCCCCCCGCTCACCGGGCCCCCACGAACTCGTCGCAGGGCGGGAGGCGACGCCAGCGGTGCACGGTCTCGAAGGGCCCGAAGTTGAGGGTGAGATACTCCACGCTGTCCGAGCAGCTGTGGTCGAAGTCCACGCTCGGCGCCACTTTCGAGCGCCCCGAGCCGCCCGCCGGGGCCCCGGCGGCCGCCATGGCCCGCGCAGCCCCCGCGCACTGCGGCTGCGGGCTGACTACAGCTCCCGGCGGGCGGACTACAGCTCCCGGCCTGCCCCGCACCGCAGCCCCAGCCCGCACCGCTCCCGGGACCGGCAGCCGCTTTCCGGGCCCGGCAGAGCAGGAGGCTCCGGGGCTGCTTCTGTGGAGGTCAAAGCCAGGCAGGCTTATAGGTGTAAGGAGTCTGGTTGTTAATAAAACCAAACCAAAACCAAACCCAAGGCGCAGACCCCAGGGTGTGCCAGGCCCGGGGCAGTGCGGGACCTGCATCCCACCCTCGGCTCTTAGTTTTGGTTATCAGGAGTCTGGGTTTGCTAACACGGTGTTAGAAACCTTTATGAATATTAGTTTAGTTTCTTCTCAAGAGCAGACATCAAGAGGATGCTCTACACCTCGAAACCAGACCTTAGTTAGACACAGGGCTGTGGAGGCCAAAGTTGTTTCAGCTGACACCTCTCCAGCAAAGAGATCTTTAAAGATACATCAGAAAACAGAAAGGAAGAATTGTCAAAAAGTGAAAGACCAAAGGTGTCACACCAGCACAAGCACCAGCAGGGCCAGGCAGAGACCCTTCACACCACTCCCCTTGCACACTGTGGCTCACATCCTCCATGGCCTCTTGAAGGGGAAGCCCAAGTCCCAGGACTTCTTGCCTAAATCCATCCTGCACACCACAACTTTGCTCCCAACAATTTGCAGCACAGCCACGCTGTTCCTGTGCCCATCATCTCCAGGCTTGGACCCAAGCTCCAAACCTTCCCCCAGCCCCTGTGAAGCAGCACCATGCCCAGCTCAAGCTGCTCAAGAGCTGATGCTGCAGGAGGGAGAGCAGAGTATTGGTCCCCAAAAGCCACTTACTCCCCAGTCTTTCCCATCCCACCAGCTACACTCCTGGAAAAGCCACCACACCAAGTGCAGTTCCAAATCAACACACTGCACTTCATCAGAAACTGAACCATCTTTCAGGACCTTGCAATCACAAAGAAATCCTTGGATTTCTCAAATCAGGTCAGTCTTGCTTTTCATGGTCTTTTTTAAATCCATCATCTGACTAAAGAACCACCCCTAAGGCACACAGCAGCCAGCCTCCCAATACAAGTGAACTCCAGCAGTGCCTTTTCATGAGCCCTGGCTGACCAGACCTGGATGTGTCCCATTTACAGCTGACACCCTAAAACACACCTAACATGCTTCCAGACATTTGGTACTCACCTCCAAGAATGGATGACTGAATTTAAGCCTTGCTGCCAATGCATGGGGCTAAAAGTCCCATCTCTTCCCAGGACTGGGACTGGTTGCCCTGAGGACACTCCTCAAGAGAAAAACACTGTTTAGCTTAACTTGTTGGCCCTTTTCAGTGAAAGCTGAGGGAGACAAATGCCTCAAAACAAAACTCCTGATAGAATTAAAAAAACAAAAGAAAACAAACAAAAACAACCAACCAAGCAAAAAAAACATAGGTAGAAGACAGAACCACAGTGGTCCCACTGAGTAGAAGGCTGTGGCACAAAGTTTAATTATATATTCTTAAACACCAGAGAATCCACAGGAAGAAAGATACCACGACACAGCTGCATGGAAATGCTAGATCAGAGCTTATGCCTTATCAGACACACACAGGGACATGCACACACACACAAATCAGGTTTCAGATTCTGCTTCTCATGGAGCTATTCACAGAAAACCACCCAGACCTCCAGGAGGGTCCCATCAGTCTGCAGTGAGCAGTGGGGATCCCCCCTCGCTCTGCCCGGTCTCCAGCACCCCCCGAGGGGCTGGGGTGGGAGCAGGGTCTGCTCTTAGCATTCAGGGTTATTTTACCATTTCCCCCACACATGCTAAACAAACTGTGCCATCTTTTTTCTGTTAAAAAGTTAATTTATTATCCCTTCCTAGTAAAAAAGTGAAAAGCTATACTCTGTTAGACCAGTAAGATACAGACTCCAGCTCTTTGGAGGTTTTTAGATACAACTTTGAAGCATATTATTCCACAAAGGAACAGCAAGTACCTTTCTTAAGAAAGGAAACTCTATAATGGGTCAGCTTTTTTCATTTAAGTAGAAGAAGATGTATCCATTACAGGACTCCCTTTCTGTCCAGGTGACTCCTGTGAAACACCCTAACATCCTCTGGGCAGCACATACAGAAAGTTCCTAATCACAGAATCATGGAATAGTTTGGGTTGGAAGGGACCTTGAAGATCATCCAGTTCCAACCCCCCCCTGCAAGGAGAAGTATGTCTTTTAAAAAGTGACTTCGGGAAACAAGCGCAAGTTCCTTTTAAATCTGTTTTATATGAAGGATACCAATGTACATTTTAAGAGTTTTATTTTCATTTTCCCCA
The DNA here is from genome assembly GCF_003957555.1 of Calypte anna. Classification (NCBI taxonomy): domain Eukaryota; kingdom Metazoa; phylum Chordata; class Aves; order Apodiformes; family Trochilidae; genus Calypte; species Calypte anna. The sequence continues at coordinate 4,172,982 of NC_044271.1, forward strand.
AGGGGGAACCAAAGGCAGAGAGGTGTTGTGAGATACATCACGCTGTTCTTATGGGTAAATCAAATTGCAATTATTATTTTACCACTCTTTAAAAATACACACAAGGGTGTGAAGGAAGCAAAGTAGTTCAGAGTGGCTATTATCAGGGAACAAATATGTTAAATAACATCAGGTTTTTTCCCCCAAAAAAGTTGTGGCTCCTTATGTTCCATAAAACCAAAGTCTTTAGTAGCCACGTGCCACAGGAACAGAAATTTAAATGGTAGCTTGCTTCCCTTGAGCATGTGCACACAAAAACATTAGTAAAGAACTGCTCCCATGGGAGTGGACAGCAGATGTGAGCAGCAAAGCTCCATCCACAACAGGAAAGAAGATACGTGCTCAGGTTTATTGTCAGCTTCCCATCCAAACTCCTGTAAACAGGTTCCATACCACCTGTTCCAAGCACCTCTGATAAGAGTCTATAGTTCTATAAAAAGAAGTCACATTGTAAGATCAAGCTATTTACCCTGTAAGTGTTATGTGAGCACAAATAGGAACAACCATCTATACTTGCTCAGGATACATCCAGGCAATCTCTCAGTGACCCAGTTCCTTTCTCTGTCCAGCTGTGCTGTGGGAAACTCAGGTAAGTGCCTCTTCACAGGCAGAGACAGTTTGCTTTTAAAAATATTAAGGACATTTTTTTTTTTTTTACATCTTTAAGAACTTCCTGGAAAGTTACTGTGGAAAATGAAAGTGCTCCCATGGTGAGACCAATGTGCAAATCTCTACAGACTTCTGTCCTTGCTTCCTTGCTGCTTTCTTAGTATTTCTTCCCTTAGCAGATTCACGTTAAGATGAGGCTCAAGACATCATAACAAGGCCATCATCCACCTGTAGCAAGCAGGCAGACACTGGAAAATGTTTTATGTTTAATCATAAAACGTGGAATATGCCAAAAAAATATTGTTCAGATATGAGAGGGATGGTGTCCTCAGTGGGTTTATATACCAATGGCCTGTAACACACGCTTCTCATTCTCATTGAGATGGTCTGAAAACATGGCATAGCAGGGCTGCTGTGCAAACTGACAGAGGAAGTCAGTGAGATAGGCCTGGAAGGGAAGACAGAAAGACCCAGTTAGCAGAAGGGCACGTCAGGAACTCTGTTTCTTTCATGTATCAAAAGATAAAACTCAACATGCACCAAGCAGGACAAAGGGAGTGCAATGCAGGAGGAAAGGTGGCAGCAGAGGGGAAGGGCTGTCTGGGGGTGGCACAAATCAAGGAGGAAACTATCAGAGAGGGGCTGTGACAGGACAGGAGCATCTCCCAGTGCAATAAGCAATTCTGGCCTGCCCAGCCTCCAGTCTACTTCAGATTTATGCAAATAGCTGTGGAGCTCATGGCTGGAAAGGCCTCGTGTTCAAAAAGCTTTGCTAATTCACACTTCCAAGTTACAGATACTGATCCAATAAGGAAAAATAGCTCCAGGAATTCTTGGGATACTTGGCACCTTCTAAAGTAACTTCAATGAACTGAGTACCCTTGGGACAACAACCAATTACTGGTGTTTGCAATTCTGTTAATGCACAAACATTACAATGTACAAACATAGAAAAATTAAGTTAATGGAGTATGATAAGAATCTGATTTAAAAACTCATTCTAGAGCATCACCTGGAGATCTATTTGATAAAGAGGGTCCTTCAATGCATCTGGATCATCCTCTTCATCATCTTCATAGTAATCCTCATCTGTCAAGAGGCAAATCAGCAGGTTTTAACATCAGAGCAAAATACCTCAGGAAGTATTCTGTTAGATTACTGTTGAAATCCAAGGATCCAAAAAGAAAGAGAATCAAGCACTGCTGGGTAAAAATATTTGTAAAAAGAATATTCACTCCTGAAGTTTAGATGATTAGAAAAGACAACACCCCAGAACAAGAAGGGTCACAGAGTCTCAGGGAACACACAGGTGAGAGGAGCACACCCAGGACAACTGACAAGCAGGTTTATCAGTTACATGCACTATGATCCTGTGTCTTCTGTCAGGGTGACAAGTTTCCAGATCTCTCTAATGTAAGCAGTCTCCCTTACTGTATTTGCCTGTAAGGTTCTCTCTTCTCAGACTCTACTTAAACTGGAGAGCAGAGTAAAGGAGATGTTAAACCCACTCCAACTTTAGGCAGCTATTATTTCTCAGGGTCACTCCACAAACAAGCTCATCCACTGCATTGTCATCCCAAGGTCATGTCTACATATTTAAGCATCAATTTTCTCCTTAAAAGAAATACCTGCACAAACCTCACAGCAACATGAAGCCTATGCAGCATTTGAATCCTCTGGTGAAAAATGCAGTTATTTAAATTGTTATTCAAAGACATATCCTCTCTTACAGAAAAAAAGTCCTTATTCAGCATCCCAGTGCAGTATTTCCTTCCCTTTGCCTGAAGTCTCTATTGAGCTGCTGTCAAGGAAAAACAACTTTGACTAGGATGTCATCTACTCTATTTTTTCTTTATGTAAGGACTTCAAAGCTGTTACTTACCATATTTGTTTGTGGAAAGAATATCTGACAAGAACTGTCCTGCTAAGCCTTCATCTTCATCTTCCTCCTCTTCCTGATCCTCCCACATATCATTCGAATCATCTGTTTAGAAAACAAATATTTCTAGAAATAAAAAAAACTCAAAAGTTTTTTAGTTTTGTAGATCTCTCTACAGGAGACTCTAGTTTTTAGGCAAAGATCCCTGCTCATGTAGGGAAACACCTGCAACCTTTGCCAGTCCTGTGGAATGAGCTGGAGCTAAGTGAAAAGCATCTCCAAGAATGGATGCTTGAAGCAGGGAAAAGAAAAGCAAACCATCAGACAGGAAAATCTCAGTGGCATATGGTCAGGTCCCATCTTCCAAACTGGCCCAAAATAATGCTCAGGTTTAAGTCTACACAACTCCAATTTTATCCCTTGGATCACCATTTATGCCTTTGTCATTACACATATGTTATTTACTATTGTGAGTTTTTTATTATTCTAAATGCTTCTGAAGAGATTGCAAAGTAGATTTAAACTGTGAAAGAGGAAAAGCAAGCCCAGTATTTTACCTTGGCTCCAATCTGCAGCTGTCTGTCTAGAAGCATTTGCTTCCATTGCATTAGAAAGTTCATTTATTATTAATTTTAAGATTTTTACTAACAAAGGAATATTTGTCCAGCGTTCAGGATCTGCAAGAAAAAAATACATATATACTCATACTGCTTTTAACAGAAAGTTGCTAAAAAAACCCCAAAGGTTTGTTTTTTGTTTGTTTTTCATTTTATCCTATGTTTTGAATGCTCACAGATGAGCAAAATCTTCCGGGCTGGAAGGAAAAAGGGACCAACAAAAACCCCCAAATGTTCTCTCCATACACCTTCACAGCTTTGTTTCTGAAGATCTTAACTCCAGTATCAAATATTGCATATTTAGAAATAAGAGAAGGCATAGTTAAAATCTTCAAAGCTCAATTAATTTGAGCTCCAACTTTTCCTCACCATGGCTCTTGCAAGGCCTCATTATCTATAGGGAGAGCTAGACAATGGTATTTGTCCTTAAATGCAAAAGTAAAGATCTTACAAAATAAACACATTTTCCTCTCAGAGAAGCTACTAGGCATCATGAAATCATCAGTTCTATCTCATTAGGTGGAACAGGATGCTGCAAAATAGCAGCAAATAACTGCCTATCCCATAATCAGCTCATACACTGATATTATATCAGAGACATCAGAAGTCTTCCAAATCAGTGTTTGGCAGAATTAAAGCAAATAATGGCTACATTAAATACATGAGGCACGGATTAGCTCTAGGAAACAACATGCACCTTGTGTAGGAAGCATCTCCCACAGCTTTGTGTGTACTGCAATATCAACTTTAAGGCTTTCCAAGGCACACACTACCAGGAAAAAAAATCTGAAACCAGCAGAATTATTACTTACTTTTGGCTGACTTGGATCGTGTCCGTATTCCCTCATCCATATTAAATATTTCTTCTCCCTTTACCCTTATGTCCTGAAGTCTCTTGTCATCTGTGTTGATGCCATACTGAAGGAGTTTACACAACGCTACAGAGCTGAGGAGCAGACAATAGGAAAATCACAGATCAGAACTTCCCTAAGCTGCCTGGCTTTCAGACAACTGCTGAGCCAAAATCAGTGCAGAGCATTTCACTGTAACACAGGCTCCTACAGCAAAGGGAGAGAAAACTGCTTCAGCTGATTACTATCAAGAGATCCTTAAATCAACAAGAAATCACCAGATTCTCTCAGGTAACCCCCCTACAGTAGTCTACAAAGGCAAGGTCACCTCTAGAAGCTATTCTCACCCCACTCACATCAGTTCAACCACAAAAGGACTCTTGTGCTTGCAAGACAAGCCCTTCCCCTTGGCTCACCCTGTCCCAGCACAGGAACACCAGGGAGCAAGAGGAGCCTTGGAGGGAGATCAGAGATTGCTCCAATTCCTGCAGCTCTCCTGAGCCCAACTGCCAGCACAGGAAAAATTAACTCTGTCCAAAGCTGGCACATGCTAATCCAAGTGTGAACCAGCTCCCTTTCCCCTCCTACCCTCTGCTTTCAGCCACAAAGGGATGATCAGTCAGCCAAGGTTAATGCTCAGCAAAGCCTCCTACCTGACTTTGCCTTCATACTGCCCATAGAACAAGTGCTGCCTGCTCATCCACTCTGCCATCACAAACTCCAGGGCAGGCTTGCCAGTTGGTCCAGGGAGACTACACAGGAATTCAAGGAGTGGTTCCAGTTGTGAGTGAACCAAGTGAGCAAACACCATAATCAAGGACTACAGGAGGAGAAAGGAAACATTAGCTGTACATAATTTAGTAGTGGAAAAAGTTTTATCAAATATTCAAGTAACTGAATTTCTTTGCAAGAGCAGAGACAGCTTACCAACCCCAAGAGGAAAGGAAGTGTAACCCTCTGCAAAGCAGTGTGCTACAGAAGCAGGCAAAATACTGCTACAGTCAGCAGCAGTTTTACCCCCCACCAAAAAACCACTACAGGAATAGATTTACTCACACCCATGCCCCAAACTAACAAACCTTCCTAAAGCAAAGATTAAAAAGCTATTTAAATAAATCAGAGATTGCAGTTGGCTTTTGACTAGCAAAAATATCCTATGGTAACTCTCAGACACTTTAACTACTGCAGTTTGCTCAAGGGACCACAAGCTGCACACATGGTTCCTTGTATTTAGCAGAAACACATTTCAGTATCAAGATAAGGACCATCAGTTACTGGTCCCGACCCAGAACCCATATTCTCTTCCCTTTTCACTCCAGGGATTTCATGACTACATGGTTTATATTAAAAGCACAGACAAGGAAAATAGGAGAAAGCATGAAGACCACTGGGATAAAAAATTCCATAAAACTGTGCCACTAGAAGTAGGTCAAGGCTGGCAGAGATCATGGCACTCTTGCCTGGCCTCTCACCTGATGCAACCACACCTCCCACCCACCAGAAGTTCCCCTGGTCTCAACTCCCAGGCATTTATCTTTGAATACAGGACAAAACCACACTAAACCTTTGCTGCCTTTGCCAGAGCACCCCTGCTTAGGCTACTCTCAACCCCTCTAAATTTCACTGCTGACAAGCACAAGGTCATGAGGAACTATTTAATGTGCACGAGGCTTCCCCAGAGGAACCTGACATGCCCTGTAATCCAGACAACTCTGTATGGGCAGAGAAGGAATTTTCCTGACTCCAAGACAGTACTTCAAATCTCCAATGGCAATGGCCATAAATAATTAAAAAAAGATTATGACACTTTGTTTTCCTGCCTTACCTCTCCTGGTGCCCAGCCTGCTCACCTGCATCACACTGAGTGTCTCTGCTTGTTGCATTTTGCTCAGGATGGCTCTCAGAATCTGGTCCAGATTTTCTCCCAGCTCACTTCCTGCTTTTGAAATTAAAGTGGAGACCAGCCTGCCCACAAAGGCAGCAGTGAATTCGGAGGTCCTTGGATCTAGAAGCTGGCTCACCACCTGCATCACATACCACAGCCCGTTGTGGCCTTGCTCATCGTGCCACTGAGCAATCTGCTCCAGGGCCACCGAGACGTAAGCACGCAGACACTCACCACCATTCTAAACAAGAAAATTACCAGTCAGAACCTCCCCTTCTAAGTAGGGGAGCAGGAAGGCATGGGAAGACCTTTCACCACCCCAATAAGACCCTTTAATCAAGATGAAAACAGTGGGCAGACTGCTGCCATCTGTAAATAGCACAAACTCTCTAGTGTGCAGTAAAACGAGTGCCTAAATTTAAAAACAATTTCTATAGACTTCAGTTCATTATCAAGTAAAAATCTCTTCCCTGTCCAGGCAACTCTCCAGAAGATCATCCAGTAAATACAAAGACAACCTGAAATAGCTGCAGTTTTGTGCCAATGTTACCTGGAGAAATTCCAAGAGATTCTAGCAAGAAGACAGCAAAGTGTAGTATAAACAAAACATAACCCAGCAGCCAAGCTTCAATCTTTTAGAATTCTTAAAATAAGGATCCAGCAGAGCAAATAGCATGCTGGTCTCCAACCTTTTATTGTTGGTCTCCAACCTCTTCTTGCTGGTATGTTTTTTAGAGAAAGTAATTTCTGGTCTGTATTCACATGGCAAAGAGTAGTGAGCACTACAGGAGTCCTTATGTAAGGAATGAAACCAGCTCCATCATTTTTATGAGCTAGAAGCTGGAATGAAAAGGCACCCTGCACTTTTAGCCTCTGATGCTTTTTCTTTCCTGCTTAAGTACTCTAAAGACAGCATCAGGTAACAGTCAAGGAGCCTCTCAACAAGCACAGCTCAGGCACTACTGATGTTTGTGATGAGGCCTTGCCCTCCCTCTAACCCACAGCTGGCTCAGTCAAAAAGAAGTGTGCCCTTCCCTTCCCACCTAAAGGATTACAGCAAAAAAATTCTAGGAGGAGGTCTAGGTCTTCTTCTGCACAGGTGTTTTGCTTCCCTAAGCATGTTCCTGCAGACAGCCTCTGCCATTCCTGTGTGTGATGAAAATTATTATGGGGCAAGGAAAGCAGTGAGGTTTTGGTGTTTTTTCATTAGGGCTTTGGGTTTTGTTTGTTGGCAATTTGGTTTATGAGGTTTTTGGGGTTTGTCTTTGGTTGGTTGGTTTGGGTGGGGGTTTTTTTTTGGTTTTTTTTTTGAGGGTGTGTGGTTTTTTTCCCCACATCTTCCAGATCCCTAAAATATAAAAAAAGATCAAGGCTGCTGCTTTACTCACTCCAGTCCTCCAAATTAAGGACTGATCATTAAGTGCCACTGCAGGCCATTTATCAGCAGTATTTCCAGGATAAACTGGAGGTGACAGAGACTCCTGAGGAGCTGCTGATACCACTACTGGCAAGCAAAGCCTGGGCTCCCTTGGAGGCCATGTCCCCTGCCTTACCTGGTCACCTCTCCTGGACTCCCATAGCACTGCAATCCCCACCCCTCCAGTTACCTGCATAGTAGCATTGTCATCTGTGTTCAAGCTGCACTGAGCCACTGCAGGGAATGCCTGGCAGATCAGAAGCTGGGACAGAGGAGGTTTTGTGTTCCTCACAACTGTGGTCAGTATATCAATAGAAGTCTGAAAAGCAAACCCAAAAAAGCACTGTTCCAGCAGCAGCCATAGCACACTGAGGCAGCATTAAGCTCAGCCCTGAAGGGATGTCAGCCAGCACTGCCATTACATCTTGATTTCACAGTCTGGAGTATTTTTTAAATCAGAGGAGCTTGGAGCCATGTACCCAAGCATTGCTGTACATGACATGGACACAGGGTGTGCACTGCGCAAGTTCCCAAGGCAGTTCAAACATTAAAAGCAGTGTGACCACTTAAATACTGCAAATATTTTCATGGTACCCTGATGCATGCTAATTAGTACAGCCAAGGAATCATTATAGCTGACTTGTTCCACTTTGTTTATATTGATTTAAATTTAACAGACCGTGAGCAATTGTCATGGTCATACTAATCAACAGGCAGATTATACATGTAATGATAAAGATGTTAATGGGTTTAATTCCATACAAGCATTCCACAGTCACTGCTTTATCTTTTATAAGCTGACTTCTTATAGAAAGGACAAATCCATATAAATTATCTCCAGCAATTTATACATCTGTGACATAAATCAGAAAAAAACCTTAGAAAAAAATGCAAGCAAGAGCCATGTATCCTGCTGGAGGGCATTCCACCAACAAGAGGAGACTGTAAGTGGTGAAAGATGGCTTTGTCAGAGCAAAATTACTAGGGATAAACTGCAGAGACTACAAGAAGGACAGAAAAACACTTTTTAAAAGTTAAAGTTAACTTTTGAAAGCATTTCCCTCCCATCTGCAGTATGCCTTGTCACCACAAAGAAACCTTTACCCATGATCAAAGCCACTGTTCCAAAGTTGTTTAAAAACAACCTTTCTGCTCTTTCCAGACCAGTCACCCTACACATGACAGAACAGGGAATCATCTCCAGCTGAAACCATTTAGCACTGTAGCACTTACTGCACAAAGCCCTGCTGGGATCTTGTCAGCAGGGGCTTGCATGATGCTGACAAGAGTTGGTATTAGCCTCATCTGCATTGGGCCCTGGCAGGCTTCTATCTGAGCTAGCTCCTTAAAGATATCTTGAGCAAGAGAAGCAACAACTGGATCTGGAGAGAGAAAGCACCATTTACTAAAACATACTAACAAACACATCTCAAATCTTGCTGCTACTATTTTGAGCAGGCAAAGCAGCAAATTTCCCTTCTCACTTTACCCTTGAATCATTCAATTTCATTCCATTATCATTTCTTAAGTTTTCAGCACCAGGATTCAGAAGCAAAACCAACCCTACTTTGATTCTTACCATTACTGTACTTCAAAAATATTGCAATGGTGAAGGGGCAGATTTTGTTCTCCACACTGGCTGTGAATGCTGGGTCTACTGTACAGACAATGCAGAGTGTCTCCATCACAAGGTTCAGCACTTCTGAGCTGAACTGGGTTGCCAAGTGGATCAGTCCATCAAGAATGCTTGGGAGGAAAGGCTGCAGCACATGGGTGCTCTCAGAGATCTTCAGCTGGTCACAGTAGCTGGACAAGGAATTTGTGATACAAAAATCAATACATGACTTAATAAAGTGAACACACATTTAACACTGGATGATACATAAGGGGTTATTTCACCCCACCCATTCTTCTTCCTTCTGAATTCAGCCTTTCCTGTAAAACTACTGTTCCCTTGTCCCTCAACAGCTCAGCTGCCTTTCCTCCTCATCCCATCCCCAGTGGCTCACAGAACCAAAGTTGACCATTCAAAGCAAATACTTCAACAGCCCATGCAGAAATGTTACCAATATTTAAAAAAAAACAGTTTTGTAAATGTAATTTACACCACCTTCCCCTGGAGCACCCTGGGGCTTACTTACCCCCAGATAGCTCTGACTGCAGAGATACGGACAGAGGGAGGTTGGGTTTCATGCAGCCCACTGACAGTGGCTTGCAGGAACTGCTGGATCAGCTCTGGAGACATCACCACTGTGAAACGACTGGCAGCCCACAGAGCACGGCCCAGGAGGAAAGGAGACACTGAAACACAACAAAAAGATCCAGTGGTTTAGAGGACTTTTATGAGTTTAAAATTACAGCTGTTTCCATCCATTATCCACAATGTTGTCATTTTGGATAAGGACACGGGAGAGCAGTATGTAAGCATAAAAAAGGGGTTTTATTAATGGGCTGAATCTAGTTTATTTTCTGAGTTATTTAAAAAACAATTTCTCATTGTTTAAAAAATAACAAACAAAAAGCTTCTTCTCCTAACTACATGCACTTGAATTTGTTCACCAATACAGTAATCAATGCTTTTAGTGCTCAACAGAACAGATGCAGGGGAAGAGCATGAAAGCTTTTTCAGTCATTCCTATTCACCCAGCTCAATATTCTGTGTCCCCAACAGCAGCAAACAGAGGAAAGAATCAGCAAAACCGAGCACATAAACAGGGATCTTTTAGATTGCTTTTTCTACTTTCCAGTCATCACCTTGTGATTACAGAACAGAATGTTCAAGAGCACCAGAGAAACAGTGAATGCTCATTCTCTACTCACCCATTTACAATTATCAAGCTATGAGATATCTTTAAGGCACTAAACCTTCTGCCTTATCTGTTTAGGTTATCCTCAGACACATGATACTATTTCTCAGCATCTTTACTGACATTATTTATAAACCTGCAAGTATTAAGATGAGGGCATAAATACCATGAGAGATATAAAGCAAGAGAAAAGCTTTGTTTTCTAAGCAAGTATTACAAAAAAGCAAGATTTTTCTTATTACCATAGCTGAACACTAAACAGACATCCTCTGAGAACTGTCAACAGACTGAACCCAGGAGCTCCTTCTGAAGCACAATAGCACATTTACAACCCAATACCACATATGTAAATGTGTGTAAATATATGTAAATGTCTGAGGTTGGGTTTCTACACTGTGCACTTCACACACTATTTCTTCATGCAAAATTAACTCAAAACCAGAAGAAACCTTCTGTGTGACAGGCTAAGAAATGGTTCTGCTGAAAGCACCCAGCAATTTGTTTTTCTTCACTGACACAACCATTAGTGGACTCACTAATAAAGTTCCTGTTGGCTTAAACTTTTCAAATCCTAATTATCTGCAAGAACTCTTGAGGTCCAACTTTGATTAACTCTTTTGACTGTCTTGCACATTGATGTAAGATAACACAGAAAGCAGAAGCCTGCAGACACCCAATAATAGGGATAGAATAAGAAAATGGGATGGGTCACTGCAGGAACTCTGAAGCCTGATAAACACTGCTTGGGGACTGTCCCAGAAGTTGATACAGAACAGCAGGACAGCTGTTTTTCCACCAAGTTCTCCAAGCAATCACCCTTCAACCCCCACAGGCTCCACATCCAGATGACAGTGACTGCAACCAAAAGCAGAGGGTCCTACCTTGAAAGAATTTATACTGGACCTGGTAGGATGTGTGAACTCACAAGATAAGATTTATGCCATTTCACACATGCAAGGTGAATTTCACACCACCACAGACATAGAGCAACCTGAGTCACCAGACACTATTGTCTGTAAGAGATTCCCAAGTTCTGGCACTCAGAAGTTACTCTGAGTAATGGCAAGGTCCAACATACCTGAAAGGTTGAGATCTGCAAGAACAACATTTGTAAGGAAGCCATGCATATCAAAATGTATTCTACCATTCTTCACACTGTCTGTAATAATGGACTTGACAGAGCCCAATGCCAACATACAAGCTTCATGTATTTTCCACCTGCAAAAGAATTCAGATGCCTTTAGGTTTTTTCCCCAAACACTGCCTCTATAAAGTAAAATTCTGACCTAAAATCATAGAATTATTTTGGTATAAGTTGCCAGAACTCTTCATCCCAAAGCAGAGAATGTTAAAAGAGTATGAAAGAAATCAATATTGGCAAAACTCAGCAAGTTAGAGACTTGGTAACTCACCCAGGATAAGAGTTTTCAACTTTCACCCTTGCCCTGCAGCAGCAGTGCCATGAAAAAAACGTGGTTAAAATGTGCTGCACCCAGTACTGCAGCTGAGTTTGCCACCCATGTCCATGTTGCTCCCTGCTCCTTACCAGTGCTCAGCACCATTGTTTTTAGCCTGCTCAGCTTCTTGTAAATGTCTTGTAGCTGCTGCAGCTAAAGCAGTTGCACTCTCATTCTGGAAATCAGCAGCCACTGCCTGTGCAGAAGGAAATTATAACACATGTTTACATAGGTTCTTAAAAGTTGACCTTTTCTCCAAATGCCCTACACAAAGCTAGGTTTATTATTTTTACTGTTATTTTACTTCCATTTAAATTTGGAAAACATTTCATACCAGCAACAGATCCTGTGCAGCAATCCTCACTGTATAGGAAAAAGTGTCGTCATCTTCATCCTCCACAAACTGCTGTGGATTTGCAGTCCAAACTTTGATCTGAAACAGGAAGGAGACATGAAGGATAGTGTGGATGACCAATTTTAAACACCAAGGGTAAAAGAGAGCTTGTCTGTTCCCAGTAACCTCATTCTTGCAAAACTACTTTCAGAAGTTTCCTCTGCCATAAGAAGTTGTCACCTTTAACTGATTTTTCATACAGGCTATTAGTTAAACCTTTGAAAATAAGACACCCTCTTTGTTCTGAACTCATCGTGCTCTTCTGCTCCTCATTTGAGTTCAGAATTTGAAAGAAATAATGACTGACCTGGAATCAATGCTACAGTTTTATTAATAGATGAGGAACGGGAGAAGCAGATGAATCTTTAACCAGAGTGCCTGTTTTTATGCATGTCTACCTAAACAAGAGAAAAAGACAATGGCTGTCAGGCTTGGCAGCCCAGGAGCCATGTGGAATTTCAGTACAAATTAGTTCACACTACTAGCACAATCTCTTCACCATCTCAGAAAACTGGCTACCCCTTTCAGCATCATAATCCTCATTTTCATTGTATTAACCCTTCATGAAGGAAGCAAGCTTGAGAGTTGGGATTGTTTAGCCTAAAGTGGAAAAGGCTCCAGGGAGACCTTACTGCAGCCTAAAGGGGGCTGTAAGAAAGATGGAAACTTTCATAGAGCTATAAAAAGGGTAGGGTTGGAAGGGACTTTAAACACTTCCAGGGATGGGGCAGCCACAGCTTCCCTGGACAACCTGTTCCAGCACCTTACCACCCTCACAGGGAAGGATTTTTTCCTAATGTCCAACCTAAATCTCCCCTCTTCAAGTTTTAAACCATTTCCCTTTGTCCTCTCACTACACACCCACATAAAGAGCTCTTTCCCAGCTTTCTTGTAGCCCCCTTCAGGGACTGGGACGTCACTGTAAGGTCACCTGGGAGCCTCCTCTTCTCCAGGCTGAACAACCCCAATCCCTCAGCCTGGCTTCCCAGGGAGGTGCTCAGCCCTCTGAGTATTTCAGTGCTTCCTCTGGACACCTTCCAGGAGCTCTGTGTCCTTCTGATGTTGGGGACTCCAGAACTGGACACAGAACTCAGGGGGGGTCTCAATTGTGAGCAGAGGGAGAATCCCCTCTCTTGACTGCTGTCTGTGCTTCTTTTGATGCAGCCCAGGACAAGGTTGGCTTTCTGGGCTGCAAGAATTTTATAATGTCCCCTGTACAATAGGGCAATGGTTTTAATCTGGAAGAGGGTAGATTTAGATTAGATATAAGGAAGAAATTCTTTACTATGAGGGTGCTGAGCCCCTGGCCCAGGACGCCCAGAGAAGCTGTGGCTGCCCCATCCCTGGAAGTGCTGAAGGTTGGATGGGGCTTGGAGCACCCTGGGCAGGTGGGAGGTGTCCCTGACCATGGTAAGTGGGACTGGATGAGCTTTAAAATCCCTTCCAACATAAACCATTCACTGATCCTATGATTTGCTGTCTGTTACACCACATAGGAATGTTTAGATGCTATTGTCCACTCCTGCCACAGCAAAGTGACAAAACAGACTGTTAGATTACAGCACACTGAATTTCTTCCCAAGACATTAGTTGTTTTGAATCTCTCATCTCATTTGCTTCCTACACAAGACAAATGTGCTCACCTGCTCCTCTGTGATCTGCATATAAAGGAGTATGTAATAGATCAGCTCTGGTAAAGCCTTCTTCACTGTGCTCTTAAATTTGTTGTTCTCCAGCAAGGCATGAACAAATTCAAATATGCTGAACACTAGATTTTCAAAGCCCAATACTTCACCTGAACAAACAAGTGGGGGGAAAAAAAAGGGTGGGGAAAAAAACCCAACAAACATGACTGAATATTCCAAAACCCAGAAAGACACAAGTGAAAATGAAAACCATGAATGACTACACTAACGTACAGAAAGGTACAAATGGGTGTCAAGTATAATTACAAACTGTTAGCTTGTCTGACAAGATCATGTTTACTCTTTCTCCTGGAGTTGTGAAGGCAGCAGCAGCCTCAGGAGGATGTCTGATCTCATCACTTCTTTGCTCTCCTCCCACTTCACTGCACACCCCACATTAAAACTGATCAGGCTCAGCCTAGAAACCTGTTTGGTTTTCTTTGGTCCCATTATTTTTAACTCAATCTTGTTGCAAAACTCCCTCCTTGAGTCATTAGAAAACAGCTTCATTGATCACAACCACATGGAGCTTGCAAATAAGCAATGGACACTGTTCCAACACCATAAATGTACCTTTCATCACAATGTCCTACAATATTGCAGTCACCGTTTTGACAAGAGTAACACTGAGGTAAATCCATCCCTCTTCAAAAGTGCATTCTGACAAGTTCTTACCATCAGAATCCACAGGGTCCTCCACCTCCTCTGTGTAATTGACTTCTGTTCTCACATAAGTGAGAAGAGTTAAAGAAAATGTGTGTTTCTGAAGAACTGCATCTCATTAAGAATTCCTCTGTTCCTATATTTAAAGTCCTGGTAACTCAAAATTTTGTTTTCTTTCTTAAAAAAACCTTTGAGTATATGCACAGTCCTGTGATTCAGAGAGACAACAAGCCCCAGGAGTTGCATTGATCAACTTCAAAGACAACTTCCAGGTCACACCTTAGATCATTTGATTCACTTAAATCAAATCCTCCAAGGCAACCCATAACTTCATTTGTGCCAGAACTTTGCAAGAATGGAACCACTCACACTTCCCTGCTGCCAAAGGGTGAGGAGCCACCCCATGATCCCATGTGTTACCTTGTGTTGGCTCTGATGCCTGCCAGGCTCTCCACAAGCCTCAAACCCTGGGAAATGGCAGAAAACTAACCTGGGGGTGGAAAGGTAGGAGGCTGCTTTGGCAAGGGTGAAATGAAGGAACAACAAATGCCAGAGCAAACACAGAGGAAGGACAACACTCTCCTCTTTTGCAAAAGACAACAGCTGCTTTGTCAGCTGCCAGCAGGACTACAGTGGGAGTCAGGTCAGGAGAGGGAGCCATGCACCACCAAAGATTTAACAGACACCTCCCAGTGTTTTAACAGGTGTCCAAGAAAAAAAAACCATCAAAAAAACAGCTGACCTTGAAACAATAAAGCCTCTATGTGCTCCAAAACTTATGTTTTCCCTGCCCATTTCACTCTACAACAGCCTATCACCCAACACAACAGGAGTATGAAACACAAAACTATGCAGACAGCTTTTCCAGAAGGTCTGGATCTATGAACTCCAGGAGAACACTCATTCTTATTCAATTACAGAGAAAAAGCTCACTCAGCTCTTAAGACTAATACTACACCAAAGTGTCCAGTTCTGGTGTTTATACCAAAAATTCAGAAAAAGCTACAAGAAGGCTCAGTATTCAACAATTAATGTCTCATTATACAAGGTTAAAAAAGCAATTTTGGCACAACAATATTGGAAGATTTGACTTCTCAGTTCACAAGTACTGGGAAAACTACCACCAGCACCCCTCGAGCAGGGCTATTCCTGAAGTCATGACCATTGCAAAATTCAAAAGGCAAATCAACTTCAACTGCAGCAGTGAGTGCAACCAGCCAGCAGGGAGCAAGGGATATTGCAGACTGTCCTTTGCCTGAAGTCCTTGTCATTAAACATCTTTTCTAACAAGACTGTTTTCACCCAAGAGGACGAAACCCAATGCAGATGGATGCAATTCTACAGCCAATGTAGCAAGGGCACTTGCAGTACTCATTATCTGTGACTTTTTAGCCAAAAGAAACTTAATGGAGCCTACTGACATACAGAAGTACCTGGGACATCCACACCAGAGATGCCTACATTCTGTCTGTCACAGCATGGACCATGCTCTTCAGCCCTGTTCAGGTCAGTTTTGTGTCTATCTTGTTCTACTCTAGTCAAAACCATTCACTACAAAGGATATAAGGCTGCACTTTCTGTAAGGGTATTCCAGACAATGGGCAGGATCTGCTGCATGGATGAAACCATGTGCTTTGGGTAGTTTTTCACAAGTGCTGTCACAGCCTGCAACAAAAAAAAGAGTATCAGTCTGAAGCCAAATGGGGAAAAGCCATCAACAAACACACAAATCACAGCTTGTTGTTTCATTAATAACTGAAATGGTCCAATAATTTCCTGCCACCATGGTCTCCTCTCACTCCTGACCAGGCAGTCCCCTTTCTTTTGCAGGGAAGCACAGAAGTAACACAAGAAAAGCTCCTCAAGCTGCCTGACCAGCAGCCTCCAAGAGATACATGTGCCTAAATTTGTTTCTCCTTACCCAATATCAAACTCAACAGTTTTTTCAGTTTGTAGCATTGGGCACAATAATAGAAATAAAAAATAATTATTTTTTGTGACTAATTATTTGTTTCAACAGCAGGAAAAATGTAAGCATAAGTTTTCTGACCTACCTAATATACAGGTGTCAGACAAACAGATTTTAAGCATAAGGGAAGCACTAAAGCAAGGCTGTAAGATACTTTAGGTTGCTGGTTAATTGGTGCTCTTGATATAATTACTGCAGACTAAGTACCTCATACTTGCATTCCTTTGCTATGAAATTTGGCTTTACTGTTACCTGTCATGTTTAATCACAGTTTCTCTCAAAACAATCAATACTGGCATGTTGAACAACAGTGGACCTGGGAATCACTTAGCTGCAGCTAATTCATTCTCAGAGAAAATTCTCAATTTCATGCTGAACTCACACACCAAACCAGTGAATGACATGACTGGCATTTCCTTCTAGTCCTCATGCCTGAAAATGTTTTTGTTGTGGCCAAAGCCCTCCAAGGGCTAAGGGTACAGACTTCCCTGCTGATAGCAGCTTCCAGGTGTGTGACTACACTTGGAAAGATGGGGAAAATTAACAATCTGTGGCTCCCCATGATGTGATCCAGTCTGCTTACTTCTTAAACAGGGTAACTACCCCAGCAGAGCAGGCAGATGTGTCCACCTGAGTATTGTTTCTTAAAGCTTCTGACACTGTCCTGCAGAATGATCTTACATGGAAGGCAAGACATTTTAGATCAGAGCTGCCTCTGATTTCCACTGAGAACTCAATGAACCTCAGAATACAAAGCTCTCAAGAGAAAGGGAAGAAAAAAAATATCTTCCTGCAATTTGCTGCATAGCACTTCATTAATGGAAAAAAAATAGGACTGGGTCTGATTGAAAATGTACTGTTAAAAAAAGACTCAATTCTCTCCTCTTTTGCATCAGCATTTCCAGAGGTTCCTGTAATGATCTCATCTGTGGAGCTGGCTAAACTAATCCCTTGAGATCTCTTATTTCTGCATTACAATGACTATAAGATTCACTTTTCTGGAAGGAAAGGCAATTCATGGGTCTTTCACATGAATCTCTCAACTCTTAGAAAATTGGTATCATCAACTTAGAAACTTTAAGTGACAAAATGAATTGCCCTCAGTCAACAGCCAGAATACTCACAAAAAGCCTCCTACCAACCACTTGTCAGCAGCAGATCTCTTGAATTTAATGTTTAAATCCATACTGATTTTCTGCTTCTATTAGTGCTACCCAACATACAATAGTGTACTCAGACCCAAATCCTCTACCTGCCTAACAATGCCCAAGAGCAGGAGCCAACTCACAGTTAAGGAACAGAACAAGGACATGATGACACCTCCTTAACCACTTTTCCAGCCTGTCCCAACTTTCTGGAGGTCACTGCTGTGTGTCAGTGCAGAGGTAAAAGTACAAACAACTCCAATTCCAGTATGCACTGTTACATAAATAAGGAAGTTATTAAAGGTGCAGAATTTTTGAATGTAAGGAGAAGAGAAGTGGTTGTCTATGGTCAGAGTGCCACTATTAGTTCCAGCTGCTTTCCATGTAGGCTGAAAACTTCTTCTACTCACTATGTATCCAAATGTATGGATTTGTAATCAGAGATTCAGACATTCTTGAGCCTGTTCAAACTGAGATTACCCTGCAGAGTATCCCCTTCGTGTTAGCATTCCTCTTTATTACCATCCCAGGAATCCCAGTGCAGCCAACAGTAAGGAAAAAGAACTGTCAGAGACACTCTCCTAACAAAACCTGCCAACATCTTTCCCCAAACTCCCTTCCACTTGGTGCTGCACAGCAAGGAACACATTCCTGATGTTTACAGTGTAGACCTTCAGACCTTTACTGAGAAGTGTCAGAATGCCATCACCAGAGCACTGCTGCCTTCAACAGGACTGAGAAAACAAGTTCTGCAACACAGAACTTTGGAGCTGCTAGTTTGTTTAATGTGATACCATCCTCCTGCACCTCCCAGCATTTATTTTCCTGGCTCCAGTGCACAGCTGCTCATTATGAAAAACTCCTGATGCTTGTTTTCAAGAACTCTTCCTCATTGTTTTCTTCAGGGAACGTGGCAGAATGGGCCTCAGCCCTTCATCTTCAGGAACATGACCCAAACACTGTGACCTTGCTTACCACAGCACACAAGTAAAAAAAAGATCTAGATTTGATTCTGCAGCTTATGCTTCTGAGCTCTTCTTTTCTCCCCCAAGCTGCAGGCAGCACACCCTACAACTGCAGTGCTCTCCCAGCTGCTGAAGGGATCCCCAGACCTGCACTCCCACTCTTGCACCCACACACAGCTACCCACAGAGAGCTCTGTGATCTAATTGTTTTTCTCTGGGCAACTGGGAGAATACAAAGAATTTCCACCTCTCCTTTGCAGAGATAATTTAGTTTTAAAGAGCTGGAGACTTCTAGAAAACATCAGCACATAACAGGCTTTTAAAACTTCACTGCAGCAGAGTTCTACAGCACCTTTAGAAAAGACAGATAATTAACTAGCAAGTTTGGCATCCAAACAAGATGCCTTGGATCAGCAACTGACAATGAGGGATGGTCCTGTGGACAGACCCCTGTGGATCATTTTATGGACAGATCCCTGTGGGTTTCATCACAGGTATCTTCAGCACAGGCAGAAGTTATTCCAGAAGTTATTTTGTATGGTGCTGGGAGCCAAAAAACTTCACAACACAAGCACTCTAAGGAGAGGTGACATGGACTCAAGTTTCTCTGTTTTCTAGCACATTGGTATTCAATTCCTTCTTTATTTATTCAGTTTTAAGTGACTTACCTTTAAGACCTCCATCTTAAACCCACTGTCTGATGTGGGTCCATCAGGCATCTGCAGGGCCTGAACAAAGGCTTCTGTGAACTGCTGCACCACAGGAAAAATCAGGAC
This sequence comes from Calypte anna, assembly GCF_003957555.1. NCBI lineage: Eukaryota > Metazoa > Chordata > Aves > Apodiformes > Trochilidae > Calypte > Calypte anna. Next base: position 4,192,140 of record NC_044271.1, read on the forward strand.
TTTGGCTGCACCCTGGTTGAAATCAATGCAAGCAGAGGTGAATATTAGAGACAGAACCCCTGTGTCTGCTGGTAGCTAAGCTCAGCTGAATCCCACCCTTCCAAATTGCATAGCACAGACTGCTACAAAACACACACTGACATCTGAGATAATTACTGCAGCCTCTAGAGATCCAGACAATCCAGTCCAGAGAATGTCAGGAGCAGTGCACATCCTCCTAAAGAGGCACTTCCATTGATGAGATGAATCATTCCCTGCACCCCATCACCCAGATGCCCCTGGCTAAAAGGAGCCTGGGGTGACAACATCCACAGCAGCAATCACACCCAGCCCTGCAGGGGACATTTATCTCCTTCCTGAGCCACCCTCACCCAGACCAAACAAGCTCTTTGTGAGCTGAGATCAACAGCTGGCCTGAAGATTGCTCTGTGATGATTCTTCCGAGGAAAAGGCAGTAAGTATTTTCCCAGATGTCAAACCACTCCATAAGCAAAGCAAGTAATATTGGACAAGAAGAACTTTATAACTTTATTGAGAATATTCCTCAGTAACTCCATAGCTAAGACAGCAATGTTGTATTTTTAAATCAACTACAAAATACCAGCAATTTATAAAGAGATTGCCTTTTTTTAAAGTAAAAATTTCAATAGAAAGTAAAATTTCAGTAGAAAAAATTTATATACAATGTAAAGGACCTTTTCAGCCCTCCTTCAGAATAAGACAGTGGGAAGCTACTGTTGTCTTCTGGATATAAGTACCAGCTGCATGATGTTATTGCATAAATAACCTTGTCAGTGCAGTAGAGATACAGTTGCATTATCAGAGGTTCCCTAAATATCTGCTCTGAACTGCTCCCTGTGTAAGCAGGGAGAAAATGGCAGAAATAGCCACTCAGATGTCCAGGCACTAGACTGATTTCATACCCTTCCCTATCTTCAAGAACAATTTATTGCCTGGGGAGTACTGGGAAACCCACCATGTAAAACACAGATATACCCAGAGCCAGGAAGGAGACCCATGGGTATAAAGCTGCTTAACTGCAGTGTTTCCCTCTTAACAGATATTCTTCTAAAACCTTCTTTGGTTTGGTTTCTACCAGCACTTTAGAAACAAAAGGCTAACATGACAAAGCACCTGATCCAGGACCTTGCCCAGGGGACAGAAAACTGCCCAGAGAGCCAAGGCCCTGCAGTTTCCCAGGACTGGATCATCTGGAGACTGGAAGCTGTGTCAGGGACTTCCAAACAAGATGACAGATCTTCTCATCCCCAGTGACTCCCCTTTCTCTGAACTGTTACAAGTACATACACTGATACCTCACAAGGTAAACTGAATTATGGAAACCAAGCCAGAGTATCAGGGCATGCATGTGAAGGAGGGAGCTACCCATTGGCAAGTGTTAATTAAATTAGAGCTTCCTCCCCAGAATTACAGGTGACAGAGTACATAATTCTCCAACATTTCATTTCCATATTAAAAAGTATTTAGAACCTTGCTCAGCTTGAATTAAATGTATGTTGTAGGGTCAGCCTCTTACCTTTTCCAGTTCCTCCATGTTACAGATCATATGTGCACACGTGGTGAATATTTCCACTGCACGTGACCTTGTGCGAATGCCATACACCTGGAAAGAAGTTTAAATAACAGATCAGGGACACAAAGTACCCTTATTTCTTTTAATTTTCTTTCAGCTGTATTTATTTTTTGCATTAATTTGATTCTCCTGCTTTGTTATTTCTGCTCAAACATTAACTGCCCCCAACTATCATACCATCAAGAAAATTCTTTAAGTCTAAGTCCTAGTACAGGACATTTTAACCATTAAACCATCTCCAACATTCCCACTGGAGTCATTGAGTACCAGATTAATAGTGAAAAGCATACCTCTGCCATTGTGAAAATTTTGTACATCTCTGGAAGAATAACAGGAGCAACAAGTGGCATCTGTGTGTCTGTCACTTCTCGTGTAAACTCTAGAACATGGAAAAAGACAAGAAGCTCTTCTAAGAAAGCAAATTTGTAGGCAACAGCAACAACAGAATCTTTGGCCAACACTAACAACATACTGGAAACACTGATTCCTACTTGACTAGACCAGTGTCATCTGGCCCACCCATGGCAATGCATGAAGGCAAACAGGAAAATATCATGCTAAAATCTACAGGTATCTGGAAAACTGGGTATTGCAGTGGAAATTCCTTCTGAGCTATCCCCTGCAGCACAGAACCTTCTTCTTCAGCCCTCCTGACACCTCCTGAGAACACAGTTCAATGGCACTGCTAAGATACTAAGGTAAGAAAAAGCCTAAACTGCTCCCTGCACATCAGGCCCTGCCCAGGTTGTCACATCCCTGCCCCTGTACTCAGTGCTGGTGAGTCCACACCTCAAATCCTGTGTCCAGTTCTGGGCCTCTCAGCTCAGGAAGGAGATTGAGGTCCTGGAGCAGGTCCAGAGAAGAGCAAGGAGGCTGTGAAGGGATCCAGCACAGATCCTATGAGGAGAGGCTGAGGGAGCTGGGGGTGTTGAGGCTGGAGAAGAGGAGGCTCAGGGGAGACCTCATCACTCTCTCCAACTCCCTGAAAGGAGGCTGGAGCCAGGGGGGGGTTGGGCTCTTTTCCCAGGCAACTCTCAGCAAGACAAGAGGGCAGGGTCTCAAGTTGTGCCAGGGGAGGTTTAGGTTGGAGATGAGAAAGAATTTCTTTCTGGAGAGGGTGATCAGGCATTGGAATGGGCTGCCCAGGGAAGTAGTGGATTCTCCGTGTCTGGAGATCTTTCCAAAGAGCCTGGATGTGGCACTGAGTGCCATGGGCTGGGAACCACGGGGGGAGTGGATCAAGGGCTGGACTTGATGATCTCTGAGGTCCCTTCCAACCCAGCCCATTCTATGATTCTATGATCCCCATACCTGTGAGCACTCTCATGGCTCCATGTACTGCATTCACATCTCCACTAACCAGCATCTCCATCAAGAGGTTGAAAAGCTCAGGCCAGGCCTCGGGCCAGTCCCAGTGGGCGATGGCTGAAACGGCGTAAGCGACACTGGAGCGCACTTTGCTGATGGATTCTCTGAGCCCACTGGGCAGGAGCTCCCTGATAGCAACCTTGGCCTGCAGAGAACAACAGCATGCAGCAAAATGGATCCCCATTAGTTAGCAAACAATTTAATTAAAAAAAAATCCTGATACCTACGACTGTATCCTGGTGTGGATTCAGCATTGGTTTCACCAAATGAAAACTCACAGCTTAGACCCATCCATTTTTTCCTGGAGGGCTGGCAGGCAGCACTGCTCTCACCCAGAGCACTCAGCTGAGCACACAGTCAGTAGCTCACAGCTGCAGTTAGATAGGATACAGAGATCTACATGGAAGACAGCCAGAGTTGGAGAGGATAAATCCCAGCTCCAGTGTCAGGGGCTGTGCTTGCTTTTTTTGGAAGATTTTAGTAAAAGAGAACTGAAGGCACCAGAAAAAAACCAAACAGTACTTTTGAGGATTAATTCATGAGATCCATTCCCAGCAATATGGGAGAAATTGTACCCGAGATGTGAAAGATGGTCCAGTCAACAACCAAAACAGTAAAGGGCTGGAATCTCTGGTCATTTTAGCTCTTAGATAATCCCACTGAACAGATATGGGAAGAAACTCAGCAGTCCTTTCAATTGAAATTTGTCATAGTAAGATAGCCTTTAGGTTTTAGCAAATCTTTGGAAAAGGACTGTCAAAACCAGTATCTGTAAAACACAGAAAGCAGCTTTCTTCCAGTCGCTCTCAGTGCAGCAGAAGTATTACAGCTGAACTTTTACTACAGAAAGCTCCTGAAAGCAACTGAAAACAGATTTTCAAAGTAGAAAACAGAAGAAAACCTCAACTGAAGCCATAAATTTTCACACCACAAGAGCACTGACAGTTTTTTAAACATCTACAAAACTGATACTCTTGTTGGACAAACTGCCTCAACATAGACAACATGAAACCAAATCTTACCCTTTCGGTGGTCTCTGGAGGTCTAAACTTTTCTGACTGAGAACACCAGTGAGTTTCCACATACTGCTTCAAAATGACAGATGCCAGCTGTGTTAGAAGGGAGGACAAGATCAGTAATAAATCTTGCAGCCACAGCAAGCAGCACCCCTGGCCTGTTTGCTCAGCCTCCCATCCCACCATTCTGCTTTTAGAAGGGTGCAAGGTGGCTGGGCTTGCCAAAAATGCAAAATCTGTGAAGCAGACAAAAACAAAGCTACTGCAGCAAACAGATGAACTGATGGCTCTTCACTGAGCCATCAGCATTGACTGCACTGACATAAGGTAGTAGCTTCATTTCCTTATCTCTAAAAAGGCACAAGATATGGGTCACACAGTAACTAAAGAAATACAGAACCTAAATTTCTTTTTCAAGGGGGGAAACAGCTACAGAAAAAGTTGCTGCAAAGATAAGCCACATTTCTGCTTCCTGCTGCCAACCATTCATCTAGTAAGTTGAACTGTCTCAGCACCAGGTTCATTAAGTCCAAAAAGCACAACCAGCAAGTGTATAACACCTGAATTATGCTGACAGAGCAAGTGATAACTCTAGAGAAAAAAGAAAAGAAAAGAAAGAAAAAAAGGGAAGAAAAAAAAAAGAAAAAAAAGAAAAGGGAAAGCAGTAATGGAAAGCTACCTCCAGTTTTTCACCTAGAAACATGAGAGAATATTTTAAAAGCCAAGGAAACTACCTTCAAAATTCTTTCAGCAGTTACAGGTGAACTCACCTGACGGATGGCCAGAGCTCCCTGGGGATCCACAGTCAGTTCTGCTAAATGAACACCAAATTCTGCAATTAAAAAAACCCAAAACCATTGGTATCATAACTGTCATTCCCACACAGCAAAACCCATCAGGATTTTGGAAAAAGACATCATACCAGTTCAATGACTCATATGTGGGGAGGAGGACAATTCTCAAATGAATCATGACCATTCATTCTCCCTTGTGCTCTATGCACAAACTTCAGCTGTTTTCTCAGCATCTTAATTTCTTTCTCTCCTGGGTAAAACATTGTTCGATGCAAGTTAATAACAAGCAAATTATACAATATCTTGCCTGCCATGTAACAGTATTAGTCAAGTTCCTACAGGAGATGGAGAGATGGATAACACCCAGGATGGGACTGTCAGCCAGCAGTCCTGGTTTGCACAAGTTGGGCTCATCCAGAGAGTGATTTGGAATCACTTCAGCTGTCCCAAACCACACTCCAGGACAGCCCTGAACACAACAAGCATCTTCCCAAGCAAACCCTGAGCACACTGCCACCAGGAACTGCCCAGATCATCGCTCAGACTGGGTGACTGGGGACCTTCTCCAGCAAGAAATTTGTCCAGAAAAGGCAAGAGAGTCTTTTAGTTGCCAACCAAGTTCTGTAACTTGTATCAATGCTGTTGATGATTGAGCACAGGAAATAAAAACCAGGAAAAACAGCTGTTCTGGTATAGTAAATCCATATGGCTTGATAAATTTGCTTTAAGCTCTGGGCAACTGGAAACTGTACTAACTGCTTCACTTAATTTCACTGCTCTCCTTAAGAAACATGTTTGTGAGGTTTTAGTTGCAGCAGTTGAGGAGCAGAAGGTATGCCCTGAGGTTCTGCTGGCACAGACAGCATAAATGTGCTTACAGCATCCCTGTCAAGAAGGTATTGAAAATTCTTCTGACAAAGAGTTCTGGCTCTTCCCTGAACAGCATATTTGAGTGCTTCACAAATGTGGTTATCTGAGCTTCTCCTATTACCCACCTCAATCATAAAAGGCTTTTCTGTCTTGGGAGGTAATTGCCTCTCACTTTACCATGGCTACAGTGAACATGCCCGGTTCCTTCAACCTTTCTTGATGGATCATGCATTTTAAAATAAAGGAAAAAAGCCCTCATCCTAGCTGCAAGAGCCACCCTCTGAGATGTACTTAACATAATACTCCTCTTAACTGAAGCAGTAATTATTCTTCTAGCAGCCTGAAACATTCCAGACTTGAATAGGGCACACTATTTCAGTCACGTTTTTAAAGGCTATAAATGAATTAAGCAGACAGAATAAACCCAATGGCTTCACACAGCTGCAACTCACTACTAGGATTTTATTTTGCAGTACTTAAATCTGTCAGCATAGATGCATTTAACTCTTTCCCATTACATACAGTACTTGATTTACAATATTTTCTTTTGGTTATTTTAGGCCATCTCTTCAATTTTCCAACATGTTTAATTGTGCTCTCCAGACAGCCTGCAGTGCCACAGTTGGTGTTTCAGAGGTGTACTCACTACTGCAGTGACCAAGAGCTGTCCCAAACCCCCCTGGGTTTGACAAGAAGCCACCAATCACAACTGCACACACAGGTTTTCAGCCTTAATAATACTGCAGATTTCTTTGTTCTTAACTGACAAACAACTCTTGTGGCAAATGCATATCCAGCATCCTACTGAACTTAGATCATTCATACCCAGCATTTGCTTGTTCAAGCAATAAGCCATCAAACAAAGATCAGATGGGTTTATCAAGAACAGATCATATAAAACAGCATTAGCTGTGTAGCATCTATTTATCCTACTAAGTTAGACACTGGCAAGCTGTTTAATGAGCTGGTCCAAGAACTCTTCCAGAGACTGGAATTACCCTGATCCCTACGGAGCTCACTGCCTCCTCTTTTCTCAAAGAACTGGTTTATTATTTTTTTTTCCCCAGATGGCTGGGAACTTTCTATCTTTCTCATGGGTAACTGCAGTTCAAATGTCTCTCTTCCTAAGTGCTTCCACCACTTTTGTAGACTTGCAATTCCAGAAACAAGACTTCTTCCCACGACAAACTCTATAAAACCAAAATATTAGAAGCTGTTAGCAAACACATTTCCTACCAGCTCTGATTCTCTCCATTAACCTCAGTATTAATTAAATCCTACGCTGCAACTCTCCTCCTTCATGACCAAGCTCCATCTACTGCATAACCTACCACCTCTCCACCTGTAACTTTTTTGAGAAATTAGGCTGGGCCAAACAAAAAAAAAAGGAATCAGGGAAGAATAAACAAGCAGGACTTTCTACTGAATTACCACACTTCACACCCCACCTCCTTGAAGTGGGCCAGCACTGATTCCAGCTCAGTCCATCCATGCAGAGCTGGGTCAGGAGCTGCTGCAGACACCTTTCTGTTGCACTCTGCCCTCAGGGGCTGCAGCCAGCCCGGGTGAATCCACTGCCCCTTGGCCACTGACATCCCAAATTAAAACACCATTGTTTGCAGATCTCCCAAATGCATCAGAAACCGAGTTCCCATGACCCAGCACCTGCACCCCCCCTCCTGCACCCCAGGCTGCAGCAACACCACTGCTGAGGACATTTCCCCATGGACTGGTTTTCAGTAAGAGCACCACAAAGGAACTTGGGTTGAAAGGGCCCCTCAGGACACACTGCTGGCCCTTGGGCAGCTCAGTGGTCACCAGGATTTCCAGGCCCTTTCCTACAAAGCTGCCCCCAGCCAGGCAGTGCCTGACCCACAGCGTGTTCTGTCCCAGGTGTAGAACTTGGTGTCTGTTCTTGCTGAATCTCAGGAGGTTCCTCTCAGGTCCCTCTAACCTGTGGCCTCCTCCAGGTTATGGGCACAGATCCTGCAACAGACCCTGGGACTGCAACTGCAGAGGAGGACAGGGTGACTTTGGGAGATGTAAAACAGTGGAAAAATGAAGTGCAGATGACTCAATTCCTTTTGCCCTTAAGATTATCCACAAAATGTAATTCTGCTGCATCCCTGGGCTCTCAAGGGGATCCACCATGTAGAGACCTTAAAAGCTTCCTCTTGTCTAGAAATTTATTACCCAAAATGTTACACAAACTTGATTTCATTTCTTGTGACAAGATACAAAGTTCTGGGAGGAAAAACTTGCCTGTGAAGAGCATGATGACTGTAGTAGCTTTGCAAGGCAAAGGCTCTATGAGTGCATTAGCCTCACAGCACCTCTAGGCTACTGCATCAGTGCCATCAAATCACTCATTAAAACCTCCAACAGCAGATCTTTTGCCTCCCCTTCAATCCCCAATCTCATTCCCAGAGGAACCTCACCACAACACTATACTTGACCCAGTCACACCCTTCCACCTTTCTTCTCTTCACCTTAAGCTCCCTTTAATATTTATGAGCTGAAGTTCAGGAGCAGAAAGATTTTAAAACACAGCACAAAACACTTTCAGAGTGGCACAATCAGGCAAATGTAAGGCAAAATTTCTAGGAGGGTCCATAAACAATCAACACATCAAGCTGCCGGGCCAGAGGCACAACTTGGGGACAAGGGACCACCTGCAAACCTGCCCCTGGCTGCTACAGGTTCCAGTTCTTGGGGATGGGTCATAAAATCTAAGCTGAAGTGAAAGAAAAGTTTCTCATCAATATTTTTAAGCATAGTTTGCAGGAGAAGCAGCAAGTGCCTGAAGTAGCTCAGCATCCTCACAAAAAAGGGGAGATGAGATGAGCAACGGAATAACCAGAGGCACTGCTTGAACTTGGAGTGTTTGCTCTTTGTGTCCTCAGAGCCGCAGTCCCGCTGCCATCCCGCTCAGTGTCCTCAGCCCCCCAGATCGCAGCCCCGAGGGAGGAATTTCACACCAGAGCGGGGTCAGCCGAGCCCTGGCCACACCGAGATGTCCCCCGGGCACGTCCCCAGGGGCAGGGGGGCAGCGCTGGGGTGGGCCGGGGGCTGCGGACAAGCGGGGCGGGAAGGTTCGTGTGAGAACCGCCGGGGGCGGCTCCGGGGTGCCCGAAGGAGCCGCCTGCAGCCGCACCCCCCCGGCAGCAGTGACCCCGGGCCGGTCCCCTCTGGCAGAAGCGGTGCCTTGAGCAGCCCCCGCTGCTGCCGCTTCCCCCGGAGAGCTCCGCTGCAGCCCTGAGCCGGGAGCCCGAGGGCTGAGGGGGGGCAGGGGCTGCCCAAGGCACACGGAGCAGCCGCCGCCCGCTACCCGCCGGCCCGAGCGCTGCAGCCGAAGTTTTGGTCGAGGCCAAGGGGTGGCCACGAGGCACGGGTAACGGGAAAAGCTCCGGGAAGGCGCCGGCCGTTCCCCCTCCACACACCCCACCCAGGGCACCTCCACCCTCCCCTCTCCGGTTCCGTTGCCCTCAGCGCGGCGCGGCCCTCACTCACCCTCCGTCACCTCCAGCACCTTCACCTGCTCCTCGGCGGCGGCGCGCACCGCCTGCACCGGGCACAGGATCCCGGTCAAGGTCTCCACCAGCGCTTCCTTCAGTCCCTGTGCCACGGGCCCCGCTCCGGCACCGGCACCGCTGCCCCCCCCCCGCCGCGCCCGCCATGGCCCCCGCCCCCCCCCGCGCTCCGACACCGCGCGCGCCAAACGCCGGCACGCACGCACGCACGCAGGCGCCGGGGCGGGGAAAGCTCCGCTCACAGCGCCCCCTAGCTGCTCGGAGGGGTCAGGGGATGTGAGGAGAGAAGAAAATGGCGGCGGAGCCCCGTGGGGGGGGAAGGGGGAGAAAAGGGGGAGAAAAGGGGGAGAAAAGGGGGAGAAAAGGGGGAGAAAAGGGGGAGAAAAGGGGGAGAAAAGGGGGAGAAAAGGGGAGAAAAGGGGAGAAAAGGGGAGAAAAGGGGGAGAAAAGGGGAGAAAAGGGGGAGAAAAGGGGGAGAGAAAAGGGGAGAGAAAAGGGGGAGAGAAAAGGGGGGGAGAAAAGGGGGGAGAAAAGGGGGGAGAAAAGGGGGGAGAAAAGGGGGGAGAAAAAGGAGGGGGGAGGAAAAAGGGGGGAAGGAAAAGAAGGGGGAAAAAAAAAGGGGGGGGGGGGAAGGGGGGGGAGAAAACGGTGGGGAACGGGGCAGGAGCTCTGCTTGGTTTTACTGCTACTGAAACACTTGAATCCGCCTGTTGCAGCTCAGGGGCACCGCCCCAGCCCCGCGATCTCCCCTCCAGAGCTGTGCTAAGGAAGAACCCACAGAAAGATGAGACCAAAGCCCCAGGAGCCCCCCGAGCAGCAAAAATCCTCCAAAAAGAAATTGGGGCCAGCACAAGGAAGAGGCCCATGTCCAGCCCCAGCTTCAGGGCATAGCCAGGGGCACGGTACCTGCCTGATCTGACCCCCCCAGGTTTAAATTTAACTACAGGCAACAAGAACATGGGACCCCCCAAGTCCAGCAGAACAAAGCTGTCCACACCTGGTCTGGACTCTCCTGGTTTTGTCCTCGACAAACCCCCGCTGAGGAAGATTCTCTTTAAGCCCACTGCATGTTCCACGGAAAAGAAGCTCCTGATGCTGCTACTTTTTATAAAAGTATTTACATATTTTAGATGCCCCGCTCACACAGAGGAGGCAAGCACACAAGCACACACATAAAATCCGGTCCAATATTGTGAACAGATTACCTTTAAAAATATTAACTTGTAGGATTAACAAGCATTTCAGATCTTAAAAAACTGAGGTACGTAAGGTAAGTTCATGAAGCTGTACCTCTTGATTTAGGGCATATCACTACTTTTCAATCACCTTTCAGCAAACTTTCTTCTCAATGCTTGGAATTTTTTTTGTTCCTTCTGCCCAAGTTCTTTCTACTGGAACCCATGATTCTGTTTTTGTCTCAAATAGAAGCTGTGTTGAACCTGCAGTACTACTCATCTGCTGTGACTGCTTTATTTCCTCTCCCAGATACAGCTTTTATTTTTATTGATGCTCTTTTTGTTATGCCTTTAGAGACTGACATGTTTAGATCAACTGACATACAGACCAACTTCAGCTGTACACAAAACATTAGTGACTGTGTTATCCCTAAATAACACATCCTTTCTGTATCTGGAACTCAATTTTAAGTCCTGAACATGTACCAAAAGAGGTGGTCTCAGCACAGCCCATCACCCAGAAGGTACCAGGGAAGGGAAGGACAGGGTTGGACTGGTTTTCCTGTTTGACAGAAGCAGTTGACAGGAGATCCTTGGCAGGCTCTTTTTTTTTTTTTTTTTGCTCCACACATTTTTGTCTACCTTGGTTCTCAGTTGGGCTGAGCCCTCATCACACCAACAGTGCATCCCAGCAGCAGCTTCTCCTGCAAATCAGGAAGCCTTTGCTCACCCAACCTGCAAACAATTTCAGTTTTAGAAAAGCATTGGAAAAGTCTTTTTTTTTTCTTTTTGGTGTGAATAACATTTTGATCTGTCTTCACCCTTCAAACCTGAATAGATGAGTAAGGTAAGAAAATACAATGGCTTTTGCATTTCTTATTTTAAAGGTTGATTTCTCTTGAATAAGAGAACCCATCAATGCAATCAGTATTGTTCTAGAGGGAAATGAAACTGCACTTCAAGCTCTCTAAAAACACCAACATTTAATTTTTATAACATAACCAAGGGTTTATTCCACAATATAAACTGCAACATTTGATACAAGCTACCCAAAAAAGGAGAAAGCCAAAATACAGCTGTGGCAGTTACTTTACAGAGCTGTTTTTTTTTTTCCTGTCTTCTACATCACTGGGCCATCAGTGACACTAGGATCTAACATTTTGCTTTCTGTACATCAACCAATGCTAGAAGCAACACGCTGTTCAGAATTGTCATTCCAGTCACTGAAACCAGACATAGAAGTTATTGCTCAGATAAATAAACCTAGTCTACGAAAACCAAAAGTGGAAAAAAACTAAAGAGTTAACAGAGTAAACAGGGATTTCCTCAAAAGAGGATTTATTGGAAAATTAATGGTGCAGGGGGTTGGGTTCTTTTGCACCTAAACCAAGCTGAATTAAATACGCCGGCAAATCCCAGAGGTAATTTAATGCTGTACAATAAAAGGTGCACGTTCCAAATGCCTTCCAAATTGGTGGAAATCCCTGCAAAACAGTCAGTTTCTCAAACCTCAACAACCACAAACAGATCAAGGGAAAATACAAAAGTGTCAAAAATTGTTTTGAGTTCTGGAAAATGATCCCATAAGGATAGAAGTAGCACCATTTGCAACCTGGTTCTTAAACCAGCCCCTTGTGGCTTTATTGGAAAACTCTGAAAACCTTGAATCAAGTCCTGAACGGGTTATGGGGAGTTTTACTTCCGATATGGAGAGTCCTTCCCAGAGCAGCTGATGCAGATGTAGTCCTCCTTCTCTGCCATTTCTGGAGAGATGCCCACACACACCTGGTGGAACCACTGGTTGCAGCTGCCATCACACTGGACCCAGTCCACCTAATGAAAAACAGACTGGAGTTCAGAGAAGGACCAAGCAAACAGCATTCACTGGACAATTTTTGGCTCTTCTGCTCTATTTAAAAGTGTAAAATGTCCCACTCTACAGCTGCCTAGTGCTGGACAAGGCAATTCTCTGGACTCCTGCAGTCCTGCTCCTCTGAAGCAGAGAGAAGGACACACGACCCTGATCCCTCCAGTTGCTTTCCCACATCTGGCAAATTTGTGGATGGCAACTTCACCATGGCCCTCTCAGGCTTCTGGGGACATCCTCCTTTTCCAAACTTCCCAGTACAGATGGAAAGCTCCAGAGCTCCAAGGCACTGCCCCCATCCACAGAAGAGCTGCAGCCCACTAACTCATCTACACCCATACCAAGAGCAGAGATGAACATGGCGTCTGCACATCCCCCCACCTCCTCCTGCCAATGCCATGCAGATGTTGTGACATCCATCTGCCTCCCCCAATCCCAGCTGCATGGCTGCTCTTGGAGAAGGTGGGAAGGATGGTTGTGTGCCCCAGAAGTGGCAGACACTGTCCCTGACACCAAAGGTGCCTCTTTGTAAAAAGCATTTCTGCAGTCAGACAGTTTCAGTGCAGTTGAATGTCCCAGATCCCAGTGTGCACAGCACCCCAGTGGCTCTGGCTCTACTGACCTCATCTCCCTCGGGCTGGAGACAGTTCACAGCAGGGCAGATGGCATCTTCATCCTCTGAGTCCTCCTGCTCAGAGAAGGACATGTCTGAGGGGAGCAAGTGGCTCTCACTGGAACGTTGCATTTCAAAGAGCCTCTCCCGTTCTCTCTCCAGTTTGTTAGTGCTGAGATCCTTTGAGTGACTGAATTTCAGTTTCTTCTTTTTGGGGGTTCTCATTTTTTTCACTCTTGCTCTCTTCTCATCACAGAAGTTCTCTCTCTCAAAACGCCGCTTTAGTTTTCTCTCTATGTAACTCATCCCATCCTTTTTCCCTCGGCAACACTCGTTCTATTGGGAAGACATTTTAGCAAAACTGTAAGCTTGCAGCCAGCAGATATCATCCTGTTATTCCATACCCTGCCTAAGTCAAACAGACTTCAAGTGCAGAGTGTCTGACAGAATTGCCTTCTCAGCGGAAGGGGGATGTGTAAGTGGAGCAAAGGTGAGGGTCACACTCCAGTGACACTGCCTGAGTCCACTGCTTCAGAGGCAGCTCTCAGAAAGCCTTGTGAACACAGGATGAGCATCAAATTTAGGATGGATATATTTTTTAAAAAGTAACCATTAAAACCAGATTCAAATTGCAAAAATGCATTAGGCCACAAATTACATAACCACAGAATCTGCTGAGTTGGAAGAGACCCATCAGGATCATCAACTCCAACTCCTGGTGGACTCTGCTTATATTTGATATCCAAGAAAATGTCTTTTCATGACAGTACAGACACACACATAAATCTCTATGTAAACCTCAGGGGTCAGGCAAAGCCTCTGCTCCAGTGTGCCCCCCCTCTCAGTGCTGGCCACACTTGCCTTTTCATTTGTTGGTCCAATGGATGACCTCTGCTCTGCTGGCAAAATAGGGCTTTGCTTTGTGAATAGGATCTGGTACAGCTCCTGTATTTCAGGCAGAGAAACCTGTAGCAGCTGGGCCTCCATCATCAGCTCATCCAGCTCTGTGCTAATGACTGTTATGGAAGACAGGGAGAGAGGAGAAAAGGAATTCTTCATTGTCAGCACTGATGAGAACTTCACAGATAATGAAAATTCTTCCCTGGTAGCACATACAAAAACCTGAAAGACTTCTTGAAATCTGCAGTTGTATAAATTAACTCTTATCTGTTCCCTCTTCACTGCTTGTTTTCAACAGCATGGTTAAAAAGCTATAGGCTTGCACAGAATTTCCTCCTCAGTACCCTTCCAGGCTTGCATTGCTTGCTGGTTTGAAGATAAGCAATTGCCATCATCCTCTCCAATTTCTCCTGCTTATGGAGCTACAAGACAAATGTTCTGATCCCCTCACAGCATATGAAGTGAGATGAACAAACTGAGTGGAATCCATAAATGCAGCCAAGAGAAGAGAGGAAGAAAACCAGAGAGGATGAGCCTTGCTCACTGCCACTACTGAGCTTACAGAACTTGCCTGGGCCTTCCAAGCAGTCTGCAGACTCATGCCTATGGTCTCCCATCCAGCTCCTACAATTTCTATGGTCCCCCCTCCCCACACCCTGTTTGAGCTGGCCACATGTGCTCTTCCCAAAGGAAGGGGTCAGCTCTTACACCCCATCTTTTCATTGCACACGTGGGAAATGTGAACTGCTGAGAATTTTACCCCCCTGCCAAAGCTGGACATTAAGTTTCAAAGCTGCTGAGGGGATGGAGAAGCAATCAGATGAACTACAGTCATGTGCCTCTGAGCCTCAGACATCTGTTGAGCAGGACAACCTCTCTTCTCCACTGAAAACTAGCAGGAGGAAAAAAAAAGGAAAATAATAATAAAAAAAATCAAAGCACAGATTACAAACCATGAAGTGGGATGCAGTGCTGTCCTGTAGAAAATGGAGAATGTAAATATATGGTTCTGTTATCCCAGTCATGAGGCAGGGAGAATGACATAGCTCCAATAGTCTGGGAAACCTAGAAAACAAAACAAAATGTATTGTTATTTTCACTAAACACATAGTTTTGAAGTGTCAAATAACTGCAATAGAATCAAAACTTGTTTATCTTACAGATGCTTAAATCTTGTATCCCTGTGAACTCTTCCAATACACCCAAATTCTTCATCTTACACATGGAAATAGGCAAAAGCAACTCTACTGCCAGGATTCTTAGCTGTGAATAATTTCTGGAGTATTCAGAAAGCAGCCCTAGTGCACCCAGCAGCAAACTCTGCCAGAGGAGAGCAAGCCTGAGGAGCAGAGACAGAGTCACTGCAGGGATAATCCCAGACTTACGGAAGTGAGGGCTCCAGCTCTGGAATTGACTTGGGGTCAGTATTACAGTTTCCTTATTTGTTCACAATAACCAAGTGACTCCTCAGTGCTTTGACCTGAGACTCCACACTGCCTTGGAGCTCTTCACCTCAGCACCTCCAGAAGCCATGTCCAAGGCCAGGTACAGAACCACCAAGTGTTGGGTTTTCCAGGATACCATTTACCTCACTATTCAAGTGTCTGGAGCCCTTTCAAAATCTGGATCTCATCAATTCTCACAGCTGTTTTTCATGTTAATTTTTCAAACTCATCTAAATGCTCCACATTCACATTTGGCTGGTACCAAGGAAGCCAAACTCAGAAAAACAGCCAAACAGTGGGTGCTGCTACAAGCACCTCTGGGGGAAGATAACAGGGAAAACACAATTGTTGTAGGATGCAAGAGCACTGCTGAGACACACGATTCACAAAAGAAACAAAACAAAACAAATCCACAAAACAAAACCACCACCTCAAATCCATCAAGTCCTGTGCTGTGATGGCTCTGGAGGCCTCCTCTGACCTCTCCTCTTTCAATGTCTCCAGGGAGGCTCCTGAGCTCAGGCACAGTGAGGGCCTCAACCTTATCCATGTGCTCAGATGCTTTCCCACTGACCTTCCCAGGGACTTGTGATTTGGGAAATGTGGTCACAAGGAACTGGCCGAGCTCCTCTACAGTCACCTTGATTTAGGAGGTTTTACTGACTTGCTCTCCAGACCACATAAAAATGGCTGCACAACTTTCAAGCTCTGAGGAACCTCATAGTACCACACTGACCTAATAGAACAGTGCTACTAAAACTAAGCTTACTGTTTCCATTTCTACCCAAACATCCACTTATATGCCGAAAATCTTGCCAGGTTTTTTACAGCTATGCTAATTGGTCCAGTAAAAAGTTACTTTCAAACCTAAATTATCAGATAAATTATCTTAGGTCTCTAAATATATTCTGAAGTTCTAAAATTGGGCTTGCTTACTTAAAACTTGTGGCCAGCACAGGCAACTTGGTATAGCTGAATTAGCCAAGAAGCAGCTACAACACCTCTTGGAGCATGCATGGCCCACTTTAACATAATTAAGCATGAAAACAAAACCCACACAGACTCAATTTAGCAGGGTTGGTCTAGCAAAAGTAAGGTGCTTCAATCCAAAAGCTAAAGCAACAGAGTGCATTTCATTTTGGTATTTGGTTTAATGGGTTTATGCTGAACAGACCTTGTATTCCAGATTTTTTCTGCATTTATTATCTCAGGAAAACTGGAAATATTTGACCCGTTCCTCACTTCCCCAGTGCTTTTTGGTGAAAGATCTTTACTGGAAGAAGTTTGAAACTCCCTCATGACCTGAAACAGTTGCTGTAGCTTAACTCAGTGTTAGCAGAATATTCAGCTTGGGAGTTCTACTGTAAGTGATAAGGAGAAGAAGGAGCAGTAACAGCTCAAGATACCCTGCTGAAAACAACCTCTTCCACGAGGAACACCCCAGCCACTTTGTGCCTCGGTTACTAATGCTCAATACTTTCAAGTATATTGAAATATTTGTAAGAAGAGAACAAAGACTAATTGAATGTTAAGCACTCTAGAAACAATAGCTTCAGCAGCTCTGTCATTAACAGTGTCACACGGGGGGAGGAGAAAGGAAAACATCCCTTTTAGGATCAATTGTTCCCAGGACTCCATCAGAAGGTTGAGAACACACACATCCTAACTAACACCACAGCAGAGCCCAAACCCCTGTCTGTACACAACTCAATCTGCCTTGCCAGTGTCTGCAGACACCAGGAACCCAAACCCCAGGAGGTGTTCCCAACCCATCCCATTCCTGCCAGGAACCCAGCAGCACCTCAGCCTCACCTTGTTTGTCTCTGGCAATTGGCCTGCCGTGGCTTGCCATCTGCTGTAGAGTAATCCTGAGCCAACTTTGTCTTGGATAAGTTTTAGATTCCCTGAATACAACATCTGTTGTGCTTTGTGCTGCCAGTTCACAGTTCTCTCGATCATGTACCTCAGGGCGTCCCCCTCGGGCAGGCGCACGCGGATGCGCTGCAGGGAGGCCAAGAGGGGCAGGATCCTTTCCAAGGGCGGCTTCTCCGAGCGGTGACACTGCGGGCAGAGCCACACACGGGGTCCCTGCACAACGCTGGGCACGGAGACACAGCCGGTGTGGAAGAACCCTCTACAGAGCTCACACTGGATCATGGGAGCAGCAGGCTCCTTCTGGCACAGACAGACTTTCAGTTCTGTGTCCTCCTCACCAGCCAGCACCTTCCCCTCGTTGGCGGCTCGCAGGGAACGCAAGGCTTCCATCTCCTTCAGCCGGGCTTCCCCGAGTGTAGCCATCTAAAAGGGAGTTCAGAAAAAGGGTGTAATCCCAAAGGGAACTTGTTAGGAACAGGCTGACTGCTGCACAACCCCAGGGACTGCTTCAAACATCCCAGGGAATTCTCCGGATCACTAAGGAGCTGCTCCCCTCTGAACACCTTTCAAGGCTTGGAATGTTTGAAGCAAAGCAGTCATGAAGATGTGTATTGATGTGACTTCAGTTTCCTTCCACTTTCTCCAAAGGTACCCAGCCTATTCCCTTGCAGAAATAATCTCCTAACCCCTTTCCTCTCTGTTCCAAAACCTTTGTGTTTTGTACTACGCAAACACTGCCTTCATCAAAGCAGCTTAAATTCTGATACAAGTGCAGAAGTCTCTCAAATGTGTGGTCTGACTCTGTGTAATTGTAAACCAGATCAGGGTGTCTTTCAGAAATACAAATGCATCTCTGATCACCCCTTTGCACATGGTGCACATCCCAACCTTTCTCCTTGCTCTGGGGTTTGTAAACACCATGTGAAATTCAGGTGTACTCCTGCATGTGGTGTTTGCCTTTTCTACATCTGCTCAAGATCTCTTTTTTAAAAAATCTTTAGCATTAGCTGCTATTAAAGACAACAATATATTTCTATTTCATAAAGGCTATCAGTGGCAGCTGCAAATAATGCATTCAATAATAAGGTTGCTTCATGCACAAAGAAAACTTTTTTTTCCACTAAAAGCAATTTTGGAAAGCTGGAAGCAAGCACAGTAAACTGCTGTCCTAGAAATCCTCCTGCAGAACAGCAGAGCAAGGAGGAAGGTAACACCCCTGAACGGGCAGAAAACAAAAGATTCAAGGAACTTAAAAGAAACTCAGGTTCAACCCCTCTGAACCCACGTACCGCAGAGGCAGTATCTTTGCTCTCAGACAGTGCTCTTTCTAAGTCACTCAGAGTCTCTAGCTTGGTGCTTTTCTTCTTTCCACTTGGTACTGGCTCCTTTAACTTTTTCTGCTTTCTTTTCAGATTCAGCATTCCAATATCACAGCGGGGACATAACACCTGAGGGACAAAACAACAGTCTGATCCCTGGCATTGTTCAAGCATTTGTCCTGCTCTAACACAACCACCCACAACTGCTTAGAACAAGGATTTCTGCAGTTTCTTCCAAACATTTAGGAGACAAGAATGAGGATATCTGGAAAATGAGGAGAGCTGAAAGGTTAATAATTCAATTGTATAAAAGGGACAGATCCCAAAGACCTCCCTGTTTCACTTAAATTGCTGGTAATATAGAGACATCTGATACACTGAATTCCCTCCACATGATTTAAGCTGCAAGCCCTGGAAAACAGCAGAGGATTCCAGGAGCTACCCCGTGCTCCTGACTGTCCTGTCAGAAGGAGCAGGGCTGACAGCACAACAGGCTAAGTGCAGACTGGAGTGTGGGGATTGCTGGTGTTGGTACACACAGCAACAGACCCAGAGACAGCCAAGGCACCCACAGCCTCATCCTGAGCAGGGCCAAGGCTGGGCTGGGGCATTAGGTGTGAACCCAGCAGCCTGGAGCACTGCAGGGAATTCAGTGGCACAGAAGTGTCTTTATTCCCATATTCATCGTGAAACTGTCAGACTGCAGCTACTAATTATAAAAACAGAGAAAGTGTAGTTAAATCTTAAGCAGCTAAAATTTTAAAATTATTATTAAAAGCCTAAGTCAATCTAGTAAGTAATTTAACCCTAAAGTAATTCTGCAAATATACTTAATATTTACTGCTGCTTCATGCTTTAACTCAGATGTGCTTTTGCTGGGGAATGAATGGTGATCTTGGAGACCAAGGGCTGAGACCTCTTACCTCCAGAAGAGAGTAAGGGGAGTTCTCACAAAGAAATGTGTTTACTGCACACTCCTTCCACGCTTGAACTTCTGCCACCAAGGACTCCAACCTTGGCAAGTAGTCCAGATGGACTGGAATGCATCGACCCCTTGTGACAAGTTCCACCAGTGTGTCCAGTACAGGTACACGTCCTCCAACCTGCCAGATTACAAATGGTCATTGCAAGATACTCCCTACAGTACAGTACCTGGGGCATGCTCCAGAACAGCACATTAAAAACTAGAGAAAACACAAGGAACAGGACACTCATCTGATCAGGAATATTCCTGGATCAGGAAATCTTATTTTGGGTTTTTTTGTTGTTTTTTTGTTTGCATTTTTTTTTACAAGATGCTAGGGGAAAATTATTTGTTCAGCCAACCAAATGAATGCCATTAAAAGCTATTATTGGTGACTTTAAATACTTTAGGGGATTTGTTTATTCAAGAGTCAACAAGCAGAACTCCTGACTGTGTCACCGGCTCCACATGTGTCTCAGGAGCACAGTAAGATGATGATCAATCTTTTACAGTACAAATGTTCTGTAGCTTGCTGGTGTTGTGAGAGCACTCTGACAATAAGGCAGATGAGAGGCAACTCCTTTAAGTTAGGGCAGTGGTTAAAGTGTATTAGCAAAGTGACTTCCACTAGCATGCAAAACATTTAATATTATTTAACAAGAAAGTGTTCTTCATAACAGTACTATAGAGACTGTATTGTTGTTTAATGTGCAGAATGGTACAAAGATCATCACTGGTGACTGACCTTACAGTTAAGCTCCACAGTCCACTATTTTTTTAGCTTTAGATTTACCCTTTACAGATTTTATTGAAGACAGTCAATTGCTGAGGTGAATGAACATAAACCAGGCCCAGAAACAGAGGTAACAACACCAGCACTCAGCAGAGCAAAGCTGCACCATGTCCCAGGCAAGAAGAGCTACAGACTGAGCATTCTTCCATCCTGTGGGATGCTGAAGGCCCAAGAGCACATGGAGCATGGGTGTTAACCCCACAGGGGTTACTCCCCCTCATCAGAAGCCAGAAGAACCCTTCAGATACCTGCAGGGCTTCCACTTCTTGCAGCCAATCTTTGGCCTTCTGCACGGCGTCTTTCAGCGCGGCACCGTTGGGCAGGTACGCGGGGATCTCCTCCATCTCCCTCACTGCTGCTGCAAGGCTGCTCAGTGACTGCCGGGGTCTGGGGGAACAAAACAGCTGAATGTGAAACACTGCAACACAACTGGGCTTCTCCTGCTCACCCATCTTATTAAAACACAAGGGTGGAACCAAATAATGAGGTTCTGCTTGGTACCGAGAGGCAAACTGCACATCAGGGTGACGCGGATGCAGCTTGAGAAATGCATTCTTAGTTGCCTTGTGTTCCTACCAGAAATAGTCACACATTTGGGCTTAAGGGAGATTTAATATTAACCAGCTTTTGAATGACAAAACCTTGGATCCCCAAATGCACAAGGAACCCTAAAACACTACCAGCTAAGTGATTCTACATTAAAAATTTAAAAAAACCTGAAGATGGCTTTTTTGTATTTCACAATTTGATTCTAATGTTTCAGAAAGGTACAAACAACTGCATCTCCAGTTTGCAGGGTAAATCCAACATTATTCCAGTTTTGTGCTCTGTGGGGCTACTTTAAGACAGCATGGTTACCAATGTGTAACAAACACTCAAATGCTTTCATAATTATGTGGCTGGGAAAAAAATTTAAAAAATTAAAAATCAGAATTCAGAGGGAGGAAACAAGTTTGTCATCTTTCTAAACTTTAGGTAGAGCGTGCTTTCCTCCATTTTTCTTTTTTAAATCAGAAAGTCAAAACAGTGAGCAAGAAAGTTTTTCTTAATAAGGATGGCTCTGGCTTATTGCCTTCTGCCCTGCACCAACTAATCTGGAAAAATCTCAAAGTTAGAAATAGTTCACACAATAAAATCTTAGTCTTACACTGGGGGAGGGAAGAAGGTAAAAACGGAGGAAGAGGTGTCTTAAAACCCTTCCTTGTGGCCAAAGGAGAATTTGCCCAATGATAGTGGAGCACCACAAACTCTGCAGCCAACAACAGCATTTAAAATCATTAAATCACTCATCCCCCTGCTCCACTGCTTTCCCTTTTTGACAGCATGAGTTTTGCCTTCAAGATGTGAACTGGATGAGCAAAAGAGCCCCTTTAGAAGCCAGCTACTCCCACTGCAAACACCTCATGGAAACAGAAAATGCACCACAGATTTACCTGGCCTTTATCAGGTTCCTGGCTTTGTCATCCCAGTGTTCAGACACAGTAAGAAGCTCCTGCAGTTTCGCCATCGCTTTCTCAACTGCTGGGTAGGGAGCAAGTCCAACTCCTGAGTCAATCAGACGTCTCATGTCATCCAGAGTGAGAGAGTTTTGGTCTGAGGAAGCCAGCTCCACATCCTCCAGCCAGCGGGCCTGCTCCAGACGGATCCGCAGCTCTGCCAGCTGGGGCAGATCAACATCAAAGTCAAAGCTGACATCCAGCAGCTTCCTGCAGTTCTGGCAGCACTGGGCATTTCTTCAGAAAGGAGTTTTTGGCTTTGCTGTTGAAAAGCTTCCACTCTATCAAGAAGATCCTGAATACACAAATGCAACACTAGATCAGATGAAAACCCACTGCCCAATCTTCTCAACATTGCAAGTGCAAGGCCCCTGGCACACACCACACAGTGACACACAAGAGTTGTGACACTTAAACACAGTGTGTCCTCAAACAGCAGTGTGTGCATCAGCATCTCCTCATACATACACATTGTGACCACCAGCTTGAGGATTATAGAAAAAAAGGGAACTCCACTCCAAGCTCCTTTGAGCTAAGAGATAGGTGTCAAAGAGATTTCAGAAGAACAGAAAGGATCTAAAGGGAATTTTCAAGTGTTCTATCAGTGCTGTTTTCTGGCTTTGTACTGGGATGACTGACAAGGCTGAAAAACAAGGTCAGGATTAAGAAGGCTTTTGAAGAAAAGCTGGGAGGGGCATGGAACTTCTGGGGTTCAATTCAGCTGCATTAATGTTTGAGTTGGATCCCCAGAGTCTCAGTAAGCCACCAGCATTTTACTCTTTCATGCAGTGCAACACCTCCTCTCTTTTCATGTTCAAAAAAAGAGAACCTCCAAAAGGTACCAAAAGGAACCTCCATGGTTGTTTGCACCTCACTCAGGATGATGGACAGTCAGAGTAATCTCACTCCAAAGACTGGTGTTTTATAGTTAGAATTCCTGCCCAATGCTTCTAGCACTGGCTGAAATGCTATTCCAGCAGTGAGTTACTCCTTCATGGGCATCTTGAGACTTGGCCAATGAGGGTGCTTGCCAGGGTGGGCAACCTCACTCATAATGGAAATTAAGTCCATTAAGTGACAGATTAAATTGGTGAACTCATCTCCAGTAAACTGTTGGTCTTTTATATTAACAGCCTCATTTGCATGACTACCTATTCATTTAGGATTGTTGAGAATGACAGAAAAGAAACACCCTGACCATATGTGTTTGCTATTTCCATGTTCAAGAATGCCAGATGGAGAGGAACTGTTTGGCATTCTCTGGCATTTCTGAACTTCTGGCTTTTTAGTTAGATTCGCAGTAACAATGCTATAAACAAATAACTGTAAATAGGATCACAGAAAATCTGATTCAGTCATTCCAGAGCTGATCAAGCTTCAAAAGCAATAGGCATAAGCTGAAACTGAATCAGCCTGTTCTGATCCAAGGTTACCAGACCAGACACTGTCATAGTCTCTCAGTGTTGTGTGACCATTTTAGGGTCAAGAGCTGGACACCTGCCATCTCCCTGGTTCTGTGAGTCAAAAATATAGCAAAGTTCTTCTCCTTTGGGAGAAGGAATTTACAGCTGTCTAGAATTTCTGTTCAATTTTTTTAACCCCTTTCAGTGTGATACAACCAACATTGTAGCAAATTCTGAAACAAAATCCTTCAAATACTGGTCTGAGAAAGTTGATCAACAAATCGATCAGTCAGTGAGGCTGGACAGTTGTGTGTGACAAAGTGACCTGAGTACACCACCCACCAACAGGTACTTACCTGGTAGAACAAGTCATTTAGACCTGCAGCTTGGGCTAGGTTTATCTGTGGTGTTTCCTGTGACTCGCGATGGAAAGGTTTTCAGTTACAAAATATGAGAAGCTGATTCTGCATTAACAAAGAAGGAAAGTGCTAGGAAGGGGCTGACTGTCAGTCAGGGCATTATGGAGCTTTCAATACTCTCAGGTAAACATGGCTTCACTCTTCAGGAATTTAGTTACCTGACCCCACACTTTTAAGCTGTAGTTACCCACATCATCCTGCTGCTTTGTATGCATTACTTCAAGCAACATTAAAATTTTGATTTTTCCCTATATAGCATAAATATCTACTGCCCATCAACACCAGGGGGCTGAGAGCTCCTGTGCACACCTTAGCCAGGGCTGCCAGCTCAAGGCAAACAGTAAGACAGGAGATGAACACAGTGCTAATACATCAACATCATAAATGCTCTTTCCCTGGAGTTTTCCAGCTTACCTTCAGTAATGGTGTCTGGCTGAGGACACAGGGCAGAGCATAGAGCTGCCTGACAAACAGCCGCAGCTCGTTGACAGTCAGCTGGTTTGGGCACTTCCCTCCTCCAGAGCGGTATCTGCAATAAACACAACCCAGCTTCGTTGGATGCCAGTAAAAAATAAAATTAAATCTAAACTTCTCCAAAATCTGCTTATGATTTCTTGTAAGTCAAGCTCTACTCACAAATAATTGAATATTTAAAAGCATCCAAGCAGCCTAGAGCTTACATAAACGGGCTGACATCAGTGAGCTATAGCAGAATAAACTATTGTTGAAAATATTCTCATATTAAATAGTATTCTGGACCAACTACTTAGACTTGGAAGAGCACTGGTTATTATGGAATAAAATTGGGCTTTTTTCCAGAACACAAAGCAATTGTGGATTAACTATTCAGTTATGTTGCAATAGCTATTGTAGTAAGCTCTCCCCATCCCCATACCAAAAGAGAACAAATCCCAATGCTGAATGGGTTTTATATTCACAGGTTGTGTAGGCACTTCTGAAAAATCCTCTTTTGCTGAAGTCATCATTTTCATTTTTATCTAAAAGCTTTGTATCAAATGAGTGGCTTATAAGTGTTAACAAATTGGCCAATATTAAAAATCTCTCTAAACTGAAGCCAATATTAACTAGGCCTGAGAACCTTGAACAGAAAAGGAAAAATCTACTGCAATGCTGGCTCCAGTTCTATTAACAATATGTCACTTAAACAAAAGAGGAAAACAACATTGCAGCAGGATATGCCAGCATGACTGGAATGTGAATATAATAAATTTCAATTTAATATTCTATGTTAAAAATAGGTATTTTAAAGGCTATGCCAAAATCACATTGCAAGTTCCAAAAATCCATAGTAAGCTAAATGATAAAACTAACTCCAAGGCTTGATACAACATGAGCTGTTCTATGGTCTATACAGTTTACACTATTTTTTGTGAAAGTTCTGCAGTACCTTCCAGTAAAAGGCAAAAGTTTTTAAAATAAACAAATAGATGTATACAGACATATGGGCACACATACACATATCTAAACTGCAAAACCTTTGCAAGAAGGTTTTGATAACCAGAAAATACACAAGTCTATAAATTAAAAAAAGAACATTCCCAGAAGAGAAGCCCACATCTATCCAGGTTTATTAACCACAAAGATTTGTAAGCACAAGGCCTCTAAACTCTTGAAGACTGGTAAGAATCAGAAAAGGTACCATGAAACCTGGAGAAGGAAGGGGACAGATACTGACAACATCCCTCTGTACTTCCCTGGTGTCATACTGTTCCCTTCCAGCATCACCTACGTAGAATCATCAAATTGTTTTCTTTCCAGGGAGAAATTGTTCCCCAGCTCCAACCTAAACCTCCCCTGGCACAACTTGAGGTCAGAAGTTCCTCTTGTCCCATCCCTTGTTCCTTTGGAGCAGAGCCCGACCCCCCCTGGCAGATGGCTGCCCAACATCCTGCAGGTATGTAAAGTTCAAAGATTAAACTGATTTTGATATAACAGGTATTCAGACTTTAAGCAGCTTATTTTCTCCTTTCAGTCTTCCTACACAGACTGTGAGTGCTCCCCCTTCAAACTTAAGAAAAATTTAAAAACTCATGAAATAACATAGGTTTTCAAAACCCTAATTATGAGGATACTCAACTGGTCTCTTCCCAGAAACATGCCACAGAAAGCTCAATGGGGAACCAATGAGAAAGGGGCTAAAACCACCTTCAGAGCAAACGAGAAATGCAGAGCAAGCAAAGCATTGCTTTGGTCCTGCAGTTCAACACTCAGAGATTCTTCATCCCAGGCTGTAGAGCTGAAGGAGCTGGCAAGAACAGCTGTGAGAAAGGCTGATTCACTATCACTGTGTCAAAGGAACAGACCTAGTCAGGAAGACTAAATAAAATGTTCCTCTTTTCAGGCCAAGCAAAGTCAGGTGAATCTTAAGAGTAGAAAAAGATGAGGGATGAACTCTTGTGGCTCAGAGCAGCTGAAACAGGCTTGGCTGCTTCTCCAAGTTCATCATCAGAAGGGCTGAGCAAATACCAAGGTGAGTGGGAGAACACATGGACTGGGGATGCCAGATCATGAAGAGGTGGTTCAACATTACATGAAAGAAGAAATGAGGAATGGAAAAGTCCTTCAATAACACTGTCAGGAATCTCTGGAGTAGAAATTACTTATCTAGCAGAAGTCACATATGCTGGAGGACAGAATTTTACATTTCCTGCCGTAATATTTTTATGCTGCTGTGACAGGGACTTGATCCTTTTGTGTCTGTGCACAGTGAAGGTGAATTTGTATCAAGTTGTGGTTACAAAGACTTATACAGAGATCACTAGAGAAAGGGAAAGTGCAGCTGCAAGAATCATGTCAAAACAATAGCTGAATATTCTACTACCAAAGTCCTTTGAAGTCAGCCTTTAAAGTACTGCAGGAATACAAGAACACAGACAAGCTGCAAGATTCCTGCTGAGACAGGCAGCACGTAGAAACCACACACATACAGTCAGAATAGCACAAAGAGCATCTGCTCTGACAAACACCATGATGTTCAAAGCAGGAGAAATGGTGAAAATTGCCCAGAAATGACAGGAATCGTTTCTCCTGAAGTGCTTCACACTGTTAAGACTGTTGGACTTAAACAATATTGTCCTCCACATATATAAACCTAAGATTTTCTTAGAAACCCATCATCCCACAGGGTGAGGTGCAGCCACTGAACACCTGGGTAGGGAACCTGCAATCTGTGAGCCCTAAACAGGGAGCACAGCAACAGAGTCACAACCAAACTGATGGAATCAGGAGATCTGGGTTTTCATTCTGGATCCTCTCCTTTCACCTGATTGACACTGGTACAGGCTGCCCAGACACTGGAAAAGGTTGCCCAGAGAGGTGCTGGAAGCTCCATCCCTGGAAGTTTTTAAGGCCAGGCTGGACAGGGCTCTGAGCAACCTCAGTGGGAGGCGTCCCTGCCTATGGCAGGGGAGTTGGACCTGGATGATCTTAAAGGTCCTTTCCAACCCTGAAATCCTATGATTTTATGATTTCACATAGGGAATGTGCCAGCAGGATCAGGCTGACAGATAACCAGTTCAAAGAACGTGTTACCCCAACACTGCCCTATCTTCAAATTCCTGGAGCAAATAACCTAAAAGATTTAACAGGAGTGCTGCAAAGAAAGTGAGATCATACAGAGATCTCATACAGTATTCCCATCACCATCAGCTCAGGAAGTTAAGACACTCCATTTTTCCACAAGACATGAAGGGTAATGAATATAACAACACATACACCACTGACAGATTTTCAGTCCCTGTGGCACAAACACTCATTGGGTGTTGCTTTGTCTGGAAACACCACCACACACCGATTTTAATTTTGGGGGAATGTTAGAATGAACTTACTGCTCAACTGTTGAACTGAGAAGAAACAGATTGAAAGCTCAGGATGTTTAACTTACTACATGCAGCAAAGGTGAGTCTCTCTGTAAAAGATGGCTCTCCTGGGAAGGCACAACGATTTTTTTCCATTTTTAAGTCTTACAGAACACTGGCATCCATCACTGGCCACAGACATCTATCTTCAGTCACTCAATTTAGTTGCAAACACTTACAGCAACATTTACCTTGTTTGTCTTTTGCCATTAAGAAGTTGCTGTGCAACTGAGGCACATTTATCTGCATCCTGTGTAACCAGTCTGAGGTGTCGCAGTAGGTCATTGTCTGGAAACTTTTTCATTTCTGATTCTTCTATCAAAGCCTTAAAACTGATGAGACCTTTTGGGAAAGACAGGAAGTCAATAAAAGTCCCCCTTTCTGTTAGATGTTAAATGGTAAAGTTGGATAACACAACAGTTTAAATATATTTCTGTTTCAACTTCAGCTGTACTTTGTGTCAAGTAAGTATAAAACTAAAGTTACCAAGGTTCAGAAACTCAACACTGGGAGATAAGCCACTTAAAATTACAGGTTGTAGACAAAAGGTAAGGTACTTACTTCTTTATTGTTAATTTTTGCCTCCAGGGCTTCATTAACATTGGCAGCCCACTCATTGTATGATTCTGCACGCATCTTGAGTGCATTCATCATGGGATAGAGCTCCTCCAGGGTGTAGCGGTACCTGCAAGCAGCACAGAGCTTTGCACTTCAGCAAAAACTGGTGGGAGCAGGAGGATAGAGAAGGGAAGCACCAAAATGATCTGCTATGCACCCAGAATTCAATAATTGAGACCTACAATCATACTGTGCTCCTCCTAAGACAATTTCAAAATTGCAACTGGTTCTACAATTGAAGTGACGGTGAAATTGTTTTAGGAGAACTTGCATTCACGTTGGACAAAGATGGAAGAAACAACAGGAAAGATGGCAACAGGAAGAAAAACTAACAAAAGCAAATAAATACTACTCAGCAAGGATTAGATGTAAGGGATTATGACCTTACTGATATAAAATAAAAGAGCAAATATCTTATCCATCAATCTTTGCCTTTATAGAGAAAGAAGAGCTGAATGCTGAAATAGTCTGCTGAAAAAGGCACTTGGTTCTGGGGTTCTGTATTTGCAAGAGACAAACAGAATACAGAGACCAGTACCACTGACAAAAACAGAGCAGGCACTGGATTGGCAAGCTGCAATATCTATGCATACAATAAATATCTCCAGAACACAAAATTCTTTGCTCTCTAAAGCTTACCCCAGTTTGTATTTGAAGGTAGGACAGGAACAGAGATCCTCAACATGGTGCAGGCATACCAGTAATCCAGGTTTACATGGACAATAAACAGCAGACATGAAACAGGTGGTTTTACACTTTAAGCACTGTCGCTCATCATCAGGGAACAGCTCAAAAGACACTCTCTCTGAGTCAGTCACTCCCTGCAAAACAATGTTATATGAGGAGGGTGATAATGAAGAGGTGATTATTCCAAGCTAAAGCATCAGAAGCTACATTTATCAATGGAATAATGAGTTTAGAAGTATGACTAAAACACAATATTAAAACCAGGTAGACAGAAATCTTGACTTATGAAAAAACAGTTATTCAGACTGCAGTACTGAAAGAACAGACATTGCTTTAAAAGAAACATTCTGAACAGTATTAAAGGATAAACATGCTAAAGTGAGATGCATGATAAATGATTCTGCATCCAAGCGGCGCACTGAAACAAACAATGCCACTCAGGAGGATGCTCTGCAGCTCTAAGCTGCTGACAACACAGGACCAGCCCCAGGATGACTTCACATCACTGCTGCTACTGTTCCTCCATCCATTAGAACATCATTTGCTACAACTCACCAGTTTATCAACCTTCTCACGCAATTTCTTC
This sequence comes from Calypte anna, assembly GCF_003957555.1. NCBI lineage: Eukaryota > Metazoa > Chordata > Aves > Apodiformes > Trochilidae > Calypte > Calypte anna. Next base: position 4,221,350 of record NC_044271.1, read on the forward strand.
TCATCTTCAATCATGATAGCCATGTCTTTCTGAACTGTAGATGCAACCACAACATCAAGAACATCTGCTTTGGAAGCCATTTTACAGATCATCTCATCATGGGAAAACACGCAGTAGCGGTTCAGCAGGCGGTAATGTTCCACACACTGGCGCCCCAATGGTAGCTGCATGGAGAAAGATTAAATAATTAAGAACAGTAATTAAGAGTTCATTGTTAAAATCACATTAAGATACTGACTTCTTATGCTGCTAACCAAAACCTACCTAAGTGAAAGGCCAAGACAAATCTTTCAACAACAATCATAATTCAGAATATAAAACTTGAGAAATCAAGACCCTGGGTTAGAGTAAACCATGACAGGTTATAGTTCCTTTAGACGAGTCACACTGCTATTCCCTCATAAACTTAGCTAAAAAACCTGCATAAACTGTCTGGAAGAGATTATAATTAGGGGTAATCAAACAAGTAAACCACACTAGACTAGGAAAGACCCAAGCTAAAAATACAGAGGCTGGGAAAGTGTCAAAAGTGCAGAGCAGGGATGTCCCAAGATCAGGCTGCAGGGCACACTGGACCTTCTCCTCAAAAGTCTGTTTTATGTAGGACATGAACTGTGCTGCCACATGAGGAACTGCTGATTCCATGATCCATTAAAGTCCCTCACTAACCCCAGGCAGAGGAAACAATTGATTGTGAGCAGGGTGGGTCAGTCAGAGCTTTCTTTTATGGCTGTCCCCAAGCAGAGTGTGAGGCTCAGGTTACAACGAGGATACAAGTTCCAGTCTGGTAGGAAACTCTTGGGAGGACAAGAGGAAAACAAAACCAATCTGACCAGTACATGAACACGAGTCCATTCAGTGACAAGGCAGAAAGCTTTCTTCCAGTGCTAGTCATCTCCTACCTCTAAGTGATGCCTTTTTTTTTTTTTTTAAACTAGTAACATTTTTACATGGGCTACATTTACAATTAGTCAAGATCTTTTTAGGGAAAAAGATCAAAAAAGGACTAATTTGAAGTAGTAGCAACCTTGAACAACTTTTTGAGTACACACTTCACAAAAACCTTGAGTTGAAACATACCCAATCAACAGTGCAGAAGTTCACAGCTTCAGCAAAATTGAAACCTTGATTGAAACCACTGTGATAAGCTCTGGGAAAGGTGATCACAAACTCTCCAGCACACTGGTTGGTTCGATAGACCTAGGAGAAAGCACACACAAGCATTAGGTGATACCTACACAGAACTGAAGGCTCTGAAGACAGAATGGGTTCCCAAATTCTACTTAGTTCCATGATGACTTGGGATAGTTTTAGAACATAAACCCAAGAATTACAAACTGGCATTTAGTAGCTTGTGCCTAGAAGCAAAGAGGTTTCATTCAGCCATACCTGCACTCAGAGCCCTTTCAAGTCAGCTGCCTGTGCCTTTTGGCCTTTCCTACCTCTGCACACAGGGACATAGGCAAAGCACAAGCCAAGAGAAATTTGGAACCCACTCAAAAGTACTGCTGTACATCTAATGCTCTACATGCTAGACTACCAGCATGAGAGCAGGCATAGCTTCCTGCATTTTTCCTTTTTGGAGTCTCTCACAGCATAACACACAACACAACTTTTGCCACTTTCTACCAATTTTCCTTTTAAGTCCCAAGGTCAGCTAGTCAAAAGCTAATGGAGTTGTAAAGGGACATAATTCCCATTAACAGTCTAGTATGGAGTATGACAGAAACTGATGAAAAATGCTTTTAAATAACTAAGAACTTATCCAGGAAAAATAAGAGGATGTGGATGACAAGTAAAGGAAGCGTGGGTTTTGGCCCCTTGTCAGAAACTATGTAAAAATAATTGTGTCTGATCAGACAGACATAGGAAGAGGTCCTGCCACTGCTTCAAAGGCTGAGACTAAACTTCCCAGCTGAGGTATAGGGATAGGAATATTCTAAGGTGGATCTCCAGAGAAGAATTTGCCAAGCAATTCCAAAAGCAATGGTTCCATTGCCCATCTGTTCATCCTGGCACACTGTACTAGATGAGGAAGATACAACACACATTGTAACTACCACACCATCTCTGTCATAACAGTGCCTTCAATTACTGCCTTTGAAGCAGAAATCAGTGGAAATGCAAGAGGGTTGTGTTTCAGGGAGTAGCACAGGAGTCCAACAACATACAGGCACTCCGTGGGCCATCAAAGTATTCGGGTTCATTATGGTGACAAGTTGGTGCAAGAGATCTGGCTGAGATTCAAATAGCTCTGGAGCAAGCTTCTTCATTACATCCTCCAGCTGTTCAGCTGCATACCCTGGGGCTCCATACCACGTTTTAGGCTCCCCCCTGCAAGATTATTAAAAAGAGTTAAATATAAGCAATCTTTCAAGTTACATTTTCAGTCTTCTGCTTTAAAGTATGGCATGTCAAAAGAAGGGTATATCACCAAGAAGGAATGCAAAGATCATGAACCCTCCTGAATCTTCACAGTTTACACAGGTGCCTCCTCCAGACCTCAGTTTTTAACTGCCTGCATTTCTGAGGAGATACTGAAAATATTCTGGTGAAAAAAAGTCTGAAGAAGTCCTCAGCAAAGGTCTGCTGATTCCAGCAGAACTTCAAAACATAAGCTGTTTGTCTTTTACCATGAACACAAACTCCCTCTTGGATCAAACAACCAAAGACAGTTCTTTATCTTGTGCATAATTGCCATAAAAGCAACATACAGTAAGTAGAAATTAGATTTCCAAACTATGGAAGAGACTTTGAGGGGGAAAAAAATTAATATATATCCAGAGTAAGAAGAAAACTTTTAGCAACAGCTTAACACAATGTAAGCCAGTTGAGAAAATTAAGGTTATCAGATGTATTCCAGTAGATACTGTTTCAGGTTTACAATGAAGCTGGCTCACTGCAGCACAAAGATGAATATTCCTTCCAATCTCCTTTAAAGAACCATGTCAGAAAAGTTTTTCACAAATGAGGACAGAGAAGTCACCTTCTCCTGAAGAACTGGCAGATTAAAGCTGACCCAACAGTGTTTGGTCGTGTCCCCCACCATAAATCATGAAGCAACTAGGAGGTTTCCAGAAGGAGAGAGGGAAGTCTGAATCCAGAAGCACATGTCTCCAGGAGCTTATTCCTGTCCTCAGACAGCATCTCTGTTATGATGAAGAGGAGAAGCAGCCAGGGAGACTGTGGAAGGGCAGTTACATTGGTACAGCAAGGAGCAGCATAATTAGAGTCATCACTGTGTCATGTGAAATGAGGACACAGCCTTGAACCTGGTCACCATCTTGGGACAATTCTATGAATTCAGGAAGACCAGGCAGAGATGGAAATGAAAACTGTCCTGTGTCCTGACCCAACACTGGGTAAGTCAAGAATTCTGCTCCTGGACACGTCAGTGCCGAGGAATGGATGACAGCAGTTATGAACCAGGTTGGTGGCACCAGGGCTCTCAGGACTTCAGGAGCAGATAACAGAGAAAGCTGGGATTCTAAGGGATGTGTTAAAGTGTCAGAACTGACAGTGGTGACAGCTTTCTGCATTGCTACCTGGCAGCTTCCCACTCTTGTCTTTAGAAATACCAGCATCACTGATGGTAATACTTCCTCTGATCAGGACTGATTTATTTATTTGCAAGCATCTTCATAACCGAAGATTTGTTTTTCCTCCTTCTACAATTTCAAGAACACCCTACAAAAGGTCTGCTGCTGTAACCTGGTTCACTGCTCAAAACACAGGACCAGGACACAAGCTCCTTCCTGGAATGTAGGAACCCTGAAGCTGGACATGGCTTCCCTGGTGTTTCACAAGAACAAGTGCTGCCTTCTCTTCAAGTCTTCTCTCTTCAAGTCTGGAGTTCTCTCTCTTCACTTGGGGGTATTAAAACTGACTCCTCCAGCCTAGAGCCCTATGGACCTCAGCTACACACAGCTCTCAAATTAAAAACCCTCATTCTTAAACCTCTCAGCTGAAGGGAAATACAAAAGAGTATCTGCAAAGTAAAAGATGTCAAGGACTTTGATGCTGGAGAAATATATTATCTGCAGGTAGGGCAACTTCCACATATGTCTGTTAGGTGTGTACATGTGTGTGCACATGAACACCTGCACACTTGGGTGTCTTTCTGGTCTCAACTAATGCAGTTCAGGAAAAATTATGGAGGACATTGCCATCCTAACAACACTCCTTGAATGAATGAAGTTTCTACTGCAAACAAAACAATTTCTCTCCTTTCCACACCTTTCAGCCTCACTGAAGACCAAAATGAATAAAAGCAAAAAAATTAAAATGAAGATCATTTTTACAATGGAATCCTGATCACTCATTCGCTTTGCTTCAAACATTTGTTTTAATTGTGTCAAGTGCTAAGAAGGCCCAGATCAGGTCACTGACTGCCTGGCTTGTGCTACAGCAGCAGCCATTTCAAGGACCAGCAATTGAGTAACTGACCAGAGAGACAACCTACAGAATGGCAGCTGGGATGTGAATTTACCATATTGCTGGAATCCTGATGTGAACAAGGAAAAGGAAAGAACTTGTCAAGTCCTAGGAAGAGTGATGAGAATAATGCACACTCTAAAAAAGCTGTTGCAAGGTGAGAAGTTTAAGCACATTCTATTATCAAAGAGATGGTAAAGATAGATCTTCATTAACAGTTGACAAGTGTTTGCTTGATAGGAGGATTTATGATAGAATGATCTAATAGAGAAAAAAAATATGCAGGATCCTAAGACTGTTAGTTGAAGCTAAATGATTAAAAAACAAAACAGACCACAAAAACAAAACTTGCATGGTTTTTAGTTTTAAGTTGACCATAAATAAGTATTTGATGAATCTGCTGCAGCTCTCATGGATTTTTTTTAAACTGGGAATGGATGTCTCTTTCCAAAATATGACCTCTTGTCCATAAGCAAATTAATGCAGGAGTCACACTGTGTCAAATTTAACCCTGCTGCTACAGAACTTCAAGGGTTATTCTGGCCTGAACTCTATGAATCTGGTTTTAGTCATCTAATTAAAAAGGGAAGAGGGAATGAAGGGGAGATTTACTTATCAGGCTGAGTTTATTCCTCAAACTCACCAATGCAGATAGTTAATTGAATAGCTCCAGTGGTCTTCTATATGCCAACAAAATGAAGAAAAGCACATTCCCACATATAGCCAGGGCAATTTCATTCCACAAATGTCTGCAGTGATGTGAGCAAGAACAGACTGCTCCATCACAGGCATGTTGTTTAAATTCCACCCACTATCAAGGTATTCCTGAAAAGTGAACAGAATAGTCACGGGTTTATTACAATATGAAGTAAAAAACCCAAACAAACAACAAGGTAAAACTGACAGAAGAGCAACAGAAAAAAAGCATTTATCCCAACTGAAAATATGTAAGAAACAGGACAATTAATCAAACAACAAAACCTCTCCATTGCCTCTGCTCCTTTCACAAACCTTATCTAACCTTCTTTGTTAAAATACAACTTTTTTTTTGTTTTATTTCAGAAGTTAATAAATAACTACGAGGATAAACCTGTGACTTTAAATGTCTGATCATGAAAAATTTCATTTATTTAAAACTCTTGATGTAATTGTCTTCAAATACTGTGCCATATATACAAAACAAACACTTTGCAACCCAGTTTCCATTGTGCTGTATACCAGAGAGACTTTGTTAACCAAGAACTGCAATACAAATGTACACAGTGAACTAACAGAGACCTACCTCTTCTTCTGGTCTAACTTTAAATTTCCCACCCCTAACTGGGAAGCCACTTCCAAATTCCTTTGAAGCAATATCAGCTCCATATTCTACAGTCACATCCTCTTCAATGGTACTAACAAGTCTCCAGAATTCTTTTTCAACCAGCTCAGTGGGGACCATCTAGGTATGAAAAGAAGAAACTCAAGGTGTATTCAGTATATAAAAACCATGTGCATAAAAGCTGTCCATGGGGGAACTCCCCTAGCTTGAAGCATTTCTCCATTTCAAAATCATTTCAAAAAGAGAAAAAAAAAAAAAAGTAGCAGAAATGTGGTTCCACCCAGGACATACTGCTGCTCTGTCCTCTGAGGAATGGGTGAGAGAGCAGTCTCTTCCTCAGACACTTCTAAACAAACAAAAAAACCACAACACCAGCAAGGACAAGGATTCACTGGCATAACTGTGAGCCACTGATTTGGGATTTTATCCCAGTCAGATCTGGAATTCCCATCTCTCTCACAGTTTATGTATTTTAACTAATTACAAAAGAATGCAATCTGCATTATGGCATCAGGATAAACCCATGGACATACATGGACTGGCATGTTAAAATAGTCTGACTTGAATGCATCTGCCATTTCTCCAAACGTCCGAAGTGTGTAGTCTCGTGCTGCTTGTTCAAACCCAAATGCTTCTTGAGGCTTATTGCACTCCTGCAATTGACAAGATGATTATTTCTATAATGTATTAATAGACAATCTCTGCTCAGATTTCACCTACATGGGCATGTGATGGGTAAGCTGACAGAACACCTGACAGAAATGAAATACCTGCCCCAAGTCACAGAGTCAGAAGCAGCAGCTACCCTGCTTAATTCATCAAATGATAGTATTTATTTACAAATCTGCATAAAACATTAGTAAGGTTATATGTGTAATTTCTCCTTGTGGAAAAGCTAAGTGGAAGAAATACAGACCTCCACGCTGAAGTACCCAGTGAGATTCAAATTTAACTACAGAGAAAAGGTGCCAATTAAAATCCAGCATTTTTGCCCAGTGCCTGACCAGCCTGAAGCATTTCCAGTCTTCATTCTAGCTTTACCCTCTAGCACTTTGCTTGCACAACCTTACATATCAATGAATTGTACTTTCGTTCAGTCCTTAGGATCAAGTAAGTGTTCAAATAAAACCCCACAAAATAACAAATAACTTTAGACTTTTATGGTTTGTTGGATTACCTGAGCCAAACACTGAGGACACCTCCAGTCCCCTTTGGGAACATCATGAAGGGGGGGAATTAAACAAAAAGTGTGGTAACTGTCATCACAGCCATCACACAGCAGCAGACGGTCCTCATCGTTACCACTGCCACATAAGAGACACACATACAAATCCACCTGCAACAAAAATTGCCAGATTAGGAATTTGAGCACTTATGGTAACAGCCTGGAAACATTACAAACATTAACCAAAGCTTGTTATCACTTTATCTCTGATATGGATATGGGACAAACAAAACACTTATGTAAAAGTTTAAATAGCCTCACTCTTCCATTTAAGAAAAGATCAGAGTTACAGACCCTTCCATGTATTTTTTTTTTCCAAATGACAGATTCCATGGCCAAGATAGTTCACACCAGCAGCACTCTGGGTTTAGCAGGTAGCACATAACAGGGCTTACTCATCTTTTTTCTTGTTACTGTCACATGCAGCACATGTTCACAGGTAACTCCTCTGAGGTTTGGAGCCTCAGGAGAGAGAAGATACCTTCACAAGTACCTCAGTTCCAGCAGGCAGATCCTGCTTTGTTTCAGCCACAGGGTTACATGAAGAATGCAAGAGTCCTTAGTATGATATAAATGACAGGAAATTTCTCTACACACACAGGAGAAACCCAGAAACACCTGGAATCACAACCATGAAGCAGCAGGAATGCAGAGCAAACTCACAGCATTAGTGGGTTTTTTGGATCGGACTTTGGATTTCTCTTTCTCTGGCTCCCCAGCATGTTCTTTCTTCTCAGGAAGTTTCACTGTGTTATGCACTTCCTTTTCTAGTAAAACAGAAAAAAAAAAAAAGAGGGTATTACAAAATGTTTTAATACTTAGCATTATTTGTTATTATTTATTTTATTTGTTATTAGACTGCATCACTCCAAGTTCTTTGTTGAATTACTTGTTATCCCATACACACACTTGTTTCAGTTAGCTTAGGGGAAGATTTGAACACTTAAAAATGCCTACAGAAGCTGATATGATCTGAACAACCAAGCATGCCATCATAAGCTCCTCACCATTTTCACACTTTGGAGGTGCACAGCCCATCCTACGTCTCAAATTATGAGTTCTGGCTTCTGGAGGGTCACCTTCAGTTTTAATATTGGTTGCCTTAAAAAAAAAAAAAAAAAAAAAAAGTGTGTATATAGGTATATACACACACACACACACACAAACTCAGTGATGTCCTTAGAAGAAACACTTTGGTTTTACACATGCAGACACCAAGGACATTGAGGGGCTGGAGTGTGTCAGGAGAAGGGAATGGAGCTGGGGAAGGGTCTGGAGCTCAGCTCTGCCCAGGAGCAGCTGAGGGCCCTGGTGGCGTTGATCCTGGAGCAGAGGAGGCTGAGGGGAGACCTTGTGGCTCTCTGCAACCCCCTGAGAGGAGGTTAGAGCCAGCAGAGGTCAGGCTCCCAAGGAACAAGATAAACTTCTGGCACAACTCAAGTTGTGCCAGGGGAGGTTTAGGTTGGAGCTGGGGAACAATTTCTCCCTGGAAAGGGTTGTCAGGGCCTGGCCCAGGCTGCCCAGGGCAGGGCTGGAGTCCCCATCATCCCTGGAAGGGTTTCAGAGCCCTGGGGATGTGGTGCTGACGGACATGGGGTGGGGGTGGCCTGGGCAGGGATGGGGGAAGGGTTGGACTGGATGACCTCAAGGTTTTTTCCAACACAAACGATTTGGTGATGATGTTCACTGCCATCTGAACTCGTGGCTGCTTGCCCATTCTGTGTTACAAAGCTGGGGGCTGTGGGCAGTGCTGCAGGAACAGCAGGAACTCTGTGTTCCCAGCTCAGGCTCCACACAGACCCAGACTCTCTCACCTCTGCTCTCAGACGTTTTGCTCGACGAGCAGGTGGACAAGTTTCAGATGGCTGAACAGACTGTCTCTGTGGAATATCATGGGGCTTATATTCCTTGTCCTTTGTGTCACTGGTGAGATCTGGTTTCTGCAAGCACTAGAGACACAATTTGATTACTTAATTTCTAATACAAACTTTGTGTTAGAATTTTCTAATAAACTTGTTTCACGTTATACAGGAAATTGTTCTCCACAATGTAGAGAGGGCTTTAATAATTACTGTGCTGAGTTAATAAAAGAGCATTTTTGAGAATATTACCTATTTGAACAAGTCACAAAATCACTTTTTCCAGCCTTTTACTGAATGCAATAACCATAATAAACAATTTTAAATGAAGCTGAAGCCTTCCTTTAAATGTTATGAAAACAGAACATTTCTCTATGGAAATACCAATACTAATTCTCCTAGTAGATGGTGCTTTTGCAGACTGGATCAACAGCATCCTAGAAACTGCTGCAGTGTCCTCAGGTTGCATTACTGTAATGTTAACAACACATAGAGCAAGATATAAATAACTACTGTTCTAAAAGAAAAAAAGTCTAAAAAAAAAATTCTTTGTTAGAGATTGTATTGCTTCCACTTAACCAACCCTGAATTTTGTTTTAAGGACCAAACCTAAGCAGGAAAGATTTAGGCTTGAAAGAAGTCACAAACCAGACAGTTAAGTACATTGTAATATCCATGAAAGCACTGCTGAACTTGGACATCCTTAGTGAAAGCAAGATGAGTTACTGCCACAAAACTGCCATGGTTTGATGTAGTCCCTCAGTCACTCTGTGCAAGTGGTGCAGACCCAACAGCATTCTTGTTCTACAGGGAGAGTGGCCTATAATGATCTGGGAATTCAGCAGGATTTTTCATTTGACAGAAGAGCATTAAAGAAATAGTTACAGGAGGTCTGAGATCTTACTATTCTGAGGCTGCTATAAACTGCAGAGGGAAACCACAAAAAGGTAGTATTCAAAGCAGTAAGAAAGAGGTCACCTTGAAGAGTAATTCTGAGAATGTTTTATAAAAAAATAGTTTTCCTATGGCTCTCTGGTGCTTGCACCAACACCACAGACAGTATCTTGCCACCTGCATGCCATAAAACATAAAATACAATCTTCGGAAATGTTGCATCAATCAAAAAACCAAAATAACAGACTGCCTGCTCAATTAATTGGATTTAACTTCAGCATAGCTTACCAGGAGGCTTGCTCCAGACTGGAATAAATTGTAAGGGTAAAGAATGCGCTCGTAATGTGCACGGATGTGGGATCCCACAGCTTTGCCAGGAGCAAATCCCATCCTTGTGGCTATTTTGGTCCATTTTCTCTCCTTGCAAACTACATCAAATCCTCCTTCTTCTGCAACTAGCTATAATGTGAAAACAAAATGGTCGTGTGCTTAATACTAAAATTATCAGTGTCTAAGGAAAGCACTGCTAGCTTAAAAGGCAAGAAAACACCACAACTGCTGTTTTAAACTAGAAAAGTATAGATTTAAAAAGAACACAAAACATGAAAGTTGTTTAAGAGCTGTAACTGGAACATATAGCATAGCACCTATTCAGGAATTGTATATTTGCTGAATTACTCTACAAACAAGTCAGCACTTGTATTAGATGACCCAACAGTAATTCAGCCTAATTTTGAGAATTTGCCTGGCTGCACTTTGTCATGCCTCCACTTTGTATTGCAGCACAACTTTAGCACAGTACAATCAGTTCTTCACACTGGAAGAAGTACTATGAAACAGTCTCAAAAGCAAGAAAATAAAAACTACTTTGAACATAAAGAAAGCAGAGAACATATCATTGGGGGTCACTGAATCCCATCTCTTACTATCAGATTACATCCTAAAAGAAATTCCATTTTTTTACCCATATTTCTAATGAAATGTTTTTCTCACAACTGTCACTGTTCAGAGCCTTCTCCAGGTAAGCCTAGGTTTATTCTTGAGCAGTTTGAATCCAAGTTCAACTTTAAAGAAGAGCTGGAATTTTGATTTGATCTCCCAGCTCACATGAAAACTCCCATGATATTTCTTCTTACTACTTTGTCACATTAGTGACACATTTGTGTTTGGTAAAGAAAGTAACACTTGTTTCATAGAATCATTAAGGCTGGAAAAGACCTCTGAGATCATCCTCCCTCCAAGCCCTAACCACTAAACCATCCAGTCTATCACTTCATCTACCATCACCTCTGTGGGCAGCCTCTTCCAATTCCTCACTTCGTTCTGTGAAGAAGTTTTTCCTAATATTTAACCTGAACCTGTCCTGGTGGAGCTTTACCCCATTTCCTCTTCTCCTGTCCCTGGTCACCAGAGAGAAGAGGTCAGTGTCTGTTTCACTACCACCTCCTTTAAGGGAGCAACTGCTCAGATCAGATATACTCCAAAATAACCCCTGAACACCAGTGATACCAGCAGAAACACATTTTCAGGATGAGTTCCTCCCTTGTAACAGTCTTACTCTATTAAGCTGAAATAAATCCAAGATCTTCCTTTCCACATGTGGAATTTTCAGTGTACATCCTTGAAGCTCCCAAAATTTTGCAATCTGGTCCAGAAAATTCAGCTTTACACGAGTTTGGGCCTGGAGGGAAAAAAAATTAAAATTAATTACATACTAAATGCAGATCAGTCTTTTGCATCCTTATGTTTATAGTGTTGCAGCCTCAGTTGTGTGTCTGGCCTTTCCCTCTGAAAGTGTAATTTCTAATTTTTCCCCTCTCCTCATATACAGAAAAAAAACTCCATACAGATACCACCAGTCTTTTCTCAAGACCCTTTTGATAACTTCTGCTGCATTTTGAAAACAGACTGAGACTTTCTGAGAAGAGACAAGCAATTAATTATTACTGTTAAAAACTACCTAAACTAGATGCATTGCTAGGATTTATTACATTAATAAATGTAATAGCTTATTACAACTTGGTTTAATTCTAATAAACAAAAAAATAAATATTTATAGCTTAGTTTTTTTGTTACCCCTTTTAGCTCCCAATTGCATTTTTTTTTTATTTTTAGGGATACAAACCAGCCAGAGCAGGGAAAGCCAAGGAGTTTGTCTGCACACCAATGCACACACTCAGATAATTGGACTGTTGCTATGTTAAGAGAGTTATTAGCTTGGACTTCAATTTTAACAGTTTACTTTCATCACGTTTGCTATTCTTAAGATAGAAAATGGTCATATATATACAGACAAGCTTGCTCTTAAACTCCAGAGAACTATGAACCAGCTAGTGTCTGCACAAATCCTTCTCTTAATGGAGAGAAGCCAGCTTTTGAGCCCTTACCCTGGCACTTCACACAACTGCAGCAGGACTTTAGAGAGCAAATACCAGGAGAAAAATCAGACAGGCAAAGCACTCCTATTCATACCAGCAGTGAGCTAACCAGGACTCCTCACCACTCCCTTCTTCTAGTCTGAATTCAAAGCAGTGAATGAAAGTGCTTATGAACAGCAAATTTCCATCAACTGAATCCAGATTTTGTAATTGTTTCTTCCAAATGGCTTGTTATTTTTAAAGCACTCTGTAAATGTTTCATCTCTTCCACTTTTAAAAGATGCTGTATATGTGCAGAACACAAACACATCTATAGCACTTGAGAATGTAAATTTAACCATTTATAAGAACCTCTGTGTGGAAAAGGCCTGAATTATGTTCCTCTAATGAGCATTAACTCTACTTTTTATGCTTGGCATGTTTTTAACAAGATTCTGAAACAGATTAGTTTCTGTGCTAATTGAAAACTAATGTTCAGAGGTCCTGAGTGCTGCTAGCTCAAGTCAAACACAACTCTGGGTCAAGCTACAGGAAAACACAACCTTTTGAAAAATTATTTTAACATTCTGGAGCTGAAGCAGTGCTCAGCTTAACAGTCTACCTCTAGTTCATTGAGCCTCTGGATCCTCGGTGTAAAGTGAAGCTTATCCACATCACATGCAAATGGTGGCTGCCAGTCCTGGAAAAAAAAAGAAAAAAAGAGCTTCATCAAAACACCAGGGAAATGAAGAAAGCTTCTCTGTACGACAGTCAAAAGCCAGGTGAGCCCCAAGCATGGAAATGGTCTCTCTGGTTTCCAGATCCTTCTCAGCTCTGATCCACACAGCACAAGCTCCCAGCAGGTCTGAGCTGCATCTGACCATCAGCCCTGGCATCCTCAGCACTTCAGCTGCAGGGAGCTTTGCTGCTCCTTCCATCTCTTTCTCTACAGTGTTGCAGCCTCAGTTGTGTGTCTGGCCTTTCCCTCTGAAAGTGTAATTTCTAATTTTTCCCCTCTCCTCATATACAGAAAAAAAAACTCCATACAGATACCACCAGTCTTTTCTCAAGACCCTTTTGATAACTTCTGCTGCATTTAGAAAAAGAACTTTCTGAGAAGAGACAAGCAATGAATTATTACTGTTAAAAACTCTTTCTCTTCCACATGACAGAAGCCAACATTAACCCATGTCTCTCATCCCCACATCTCCAGGGCTCTGAAGCCCCTCCAGGGATGATGGGGACTCCAGCCCTGCCCTGGGCAGCCTGGGCCAGGCCCTGACAACCCTTTCCAGGCAGAAATTCTTCCCCAGCTCCAGCCTAAACCTCCCCTGGCACAACTTGAGTTGTGCCAAAAGTTCCTCTTGTCCCATCCCTTGTTCCTTGGGAGCAGAGCCCGACCCCCCCCCCAGCTCCAACCTCCTCTCAGGGGGTTGCAGGGAGCCACAAGGTCTCCCCTCAGCCTCCTCTGCTCCAGGATCAACACCCCAGCTCCCTCAGCTGCTCCTGGGCAGAGCTGAGCTCCAAACCCTTCCCCAGCTCCATTGCCCTTCTCTGGACACGCTCCAGCCCTCTGAGAGCTCCCGAAAACTGACCCCAGGGTTTGAGGTGCAGCCTCACCAGTGCCAAGCACTCATCCTGCTGGCCACACTACTGCTGATAATAAGCTGGGGTGCTTCATTGTCAACCCCTGAAAATATTTCAAGTGTGCTTTTCAAATAGACAGATAATGAAGCCACAAAACACATTAGTTTGTAACTAAGGACCTGTCCTCAAAGATAAGTCTCCTGATGCACCCCAGGTCCATCCACCTTCTACCTGTGCTGCACAGACCATTCACCTGGCCCCAGGACAGCCCTCACCTTCCCAGGGCCATTCCCAGGTGGGAACCATACAATCCAAGGGCTCTTCCTGCTTGGTTATTGAGAAGTTCCCGGGAGTGCTGCCGCATGCGGGAGAAACCCCCCCAGGGCTTTCCATGGGAGGAACAGAAACTCAGTTACAACTCTTGAGACAGGACATCACTTATCTTAAATTCAGTATTGTTCCCAAACAAAACAGAACACAGTGAAGTTTCACAAAGCATGATCCCAAGTGCAACCTGCTTTGATCCACAAAAGAAACATCTGATACCAGAGATGGTTAGTGCTCAGTTAGGGCTGGGCTCATCAAACAGCATCTGCACTGCAAACAGAAATGAAAGCTGCTTCTTTGAATTTCTTGCCTGCAAATATTCAGGAACAGCTGGAATATGACCAACTAAAAAAGGCTGTTATTGCTTTGACAAAATACCTGCAATTGGTAGTGTTATTTATAAATATAACTATAAAGCAATTTTATCTTTTAGATCTCTGACATCTATCACATGTAGCTGGTTTGGCAATACACAACTTCACTAAACCAAATTAGATTTGTGTTAAACTTGACAGTAATTTATTTCATACAAATCTATCTTATTATCACTAATTACAGCACAAAGATAACGTGCATGAGAGCTACTGCTAGTGGAGTAAGACAAAAGCTTTCTACCAAGAGAAAGAACATTTCCCTAACTCCTGCAGACTAAGTCAACTGAGGATCAGCATCACAAGCAGAGTATTTATTTTAGCAGACATACTTAACATGAAAAGTGGTGTCAAAAGCAACCACAAAGGATTTGCAGAGAAATTATCCTGCATACAAACACCAAAGCTCAATTCTATATTGTGACAACTCCATCCTGTTACTAGAGCAAAGTAAAGAGAATGGATGCAAGAGTCACCAAGAGTGTAGAAAACCTGAGGAGCAAAGAGACTCCAATCCATAGAGTTTATCAAGCTAATTAACTATGTATTAACTAATATTAATAATTATTAAAGTTATTAGGTTAACTAATATTAACTAATTAACTGATCCAGACCTCTAATGTGTTCTGGTCCCACAAGGCAGTTTCAGCACATCAAAACTTGGCAAACTTGAGCCTCAACCAGAGGGACATGATACTCAATCATTTTTGTTCTTTTAACCACAGGACTTAGACTGCTGTCCAGTGGCATGATGTCCTTAAACAAATAAAGAAAATTAACCCTACTTTTTTGTTTGCCAAGAACACCAAATGCTATGAGAATAGCAAACCTGATGAAGGCAACATTTGACATTCTACTTCAATGTTCTGGTCTCTAACAAATCATCTGTGACAAATGGGGACAGATGAGAGCAGCAGCTTCATTGCTCCACTTGTCACAGTATATGGAAGTTTACATACATTATCTCACAGAAATACCTCATTCCCAGTACAGCATCCCAGAACTGCTCCACAATTAGCTGATTAACTCCATACATCTCCTGTTTATTACTGACTGGCCTACATTTTAGGAAGTTCTGTCCTTTTTGGCCATAAACTCTTGCTCTAGGCAAAGCAAGAGTTAACTCACAGAAAAAAAAGGACTAATTCAAACAACATAAGCTTCCCTGAGAGCCTCTTTCTACACCTTGCAGCTTTTTAATTTAATGATACAAATGAACACTAAACAGCAAAACACTTGGATGGTACAGCAGCTGTTTTGCAAAGAGAACCTTTTGGAAACTTCATCTGTTCAGTACAGGACTTCCAGCTGACAGCTCATCAACTAGAAACAAAAATTTGACAGCCTTAAAGGTGCAACTTTTAGTAAGGACTTCTGTTGAGATATGGTAAAGTGCCTTCAGGACAGGCAACACCTGCTTTGTTCAGGCTTTTGACATCTTTAAGCAGGTAGAGCTGAGAGAAATGCATCACACATTGTATAATAAATCACACTAGCTTTTTGTAAGTCTTCTGACTTAAGAAACACCCCTGCACATCCCATATATCACAAACAGTTTCATATGACATTAGTCACAGTTACAAAGCCATTCACCATTTGGAGAAATGTAGTAAACAGTAGTAAAGAGGCCACCCCAAGTATCACTGACACATTTTGAGGTCTCAAACAGTTGATTTTGAGGCGTATAAACTACTCCAAGTTGAGCTAACCAATGAGAATAACATTGTCTTATATTCCAGGGTATGGCAAGTTCCTCAATTCCTGAACAAGATGCTTTCTCAACAAAAAACTTGCATACATTTTAAAGCACAACTTGTTCCAATCCATGCAATGTCTGTTAAAAGGAGTATTAAGTATTAGGTCTTTTTAAAGCAACGCTTTCTACACCTTGGAAGTGCAGCAGCACCACGAGAGGGAGCTTTGCCATTCCAGGCCAATTTGCAAAGCTGCTGATGTGGGAAGAGAAGGGACACACAAACCAGTCCTGCAGACCCACTTTCCCTGAGTTTGTGCCTGGGAAATCCGAGACCGGCCATTTCCAACCCACACTTGCAAGGCCCTCAAAAGCAGCTGCTTGGATTTTTTCTCTTTTAAAGCAGCTTAAAAATTAAAAAAAAAAAAATCAATTTTCAACAACCACGCTAAACATTAATGCCATAAAAAACAAAAACCACAAAACCAAAACACTAAAACCGAAACAACCCAGGAGTTTACACTGCCCAGACTCTTCATCTGGAACTTTTTTGCTTTTTATGTCCATACAGGAGTGTCAGAAGCCTCCAACAGAGACAGGCACAGCCATCTGCCTTGTTCATGTGCATTTGCTAACCACACCCAGCAGAACAAATCTGAATGCAAAAAAAATGAGGCTGACAAAATTTCAAACTTTTCTACAACGTTTACAGAGAAGCCCAGCAGAGCAGAAGGCATACTCTACAAATCACAATGCTATTTTAAATAGAAACGCAAACTACAAAAAGTCAGAACTACTTCTCTACTATTTCCATATTCCTCCTTCCATATTTGTTACAGAAATGCAACTTCATCCAACTTCAGCTGGTAAAACCTGCATCTCATACAAACTCACCTAATGAAACTTTAACCACTCCCTTAAATTCAAGTAAACAAGAAATTACCACTGTCACTGCTAAGCTATTATTCAAGTTAGTTAGCTTTAAGGTTTTCTTCCCTTATCCTCATTTTTAACCAAGTAATCTTGTTTGTTTACCGGCCAAGAAGCTATTAATGAATGCTTCCCAAAAGCAATGTTTCAAGCATTTTTCAATAAACAAATATTTTTTTGCTTTTCTTTCCAGGACGAGCTTTTCAGTTCTGCACTCAGGCTTTTTAAATGAAACCTCTCCTATTTTTTCAACATCTTTTGAAAACCATAAATACTATTTTATTTGCAATCTTTCCAATGACAGACACATGCACAAAAAAAGACATCACTTCAATTATTTTGCTCAACAGCATCTCTTAGTGAAACCCAGAAGAGTATCTTAGCAATTCTTGCCAGAGAAACACATATTCATCCAGTTAACCATAGCGATTCTCTGCTTCCCAGGATGCCCACCCCATGAGCCTGACCTACATCCTTTGTTCCCAAACCTCTGATTTTGCCTTCCCAAAGGTGTTACCTGATTGCTGCCTCCAGACTCAGGAGGTCCCTTTTAGTCTCATGGTTTTAAGACTACATTAAAAACACATTCAAAAGAAACTCAAGATGGCAAAATCTATGCAAAACTGATGTGCACCACCCTTTCTTCCCCCAGCAGTGCCAGCAGATCATCCTCAAAGCTGAAGAGGAACTAACCCCCCCTCTGACCTTGTTAAAAGGATGACTTTTTTTTCTTTTTAAATGACCAGCTAACCCAATTTGTGGTGATATGGTCCTGGCTTGGTCATTTTAACATCAAAACCAATTCCTCCTTGCTCAAAAGGGGCACACACATAAGGAACATACCTTATGCATGGAACTCTTCAATAATAAGTTTGATGTAGCATTCCTCATTTTGAGACAAAAATGGGCTGTGCTATGTACTGCAGACTAGCAAAGGACGAAAATACAACCTCAAATCTTTCCCATCTGAGAACCACAAACAAAGATCAGCTTGCAATAGGAATCACCACTCCTGAACCTAGGGCTTCTGTGCCAGCTCTAAATTTTGGAGAGAGATAAAAAAAGCTCAGGTAGAAGATAGATGATTCCCAAGTGTCAGAGCCACCTGCTCCTTGGAACCCAAAGGCAGAGGTTGGTAGCTATACACAGGGTTTGAACATCCACACAAACCAGGCAGCAGGTTTAGATATGGCAGATACCAGTGTTCCCTCTGCAAACAGGTCTAGGCAGCACCAGGCAAGAACAAACCCTGCACCAGCAGCACTGCACAAACAGCTGGAGATCCACGGGGCACCACTGACCTACACCTCGAAGCAGACCAAGATGTCAGTGTCCAAGGGCACCAGCTCCCAAAAGTTACTGCCACCTTCAGTCAAGCCACAGCCCATCAGACAGGCCTCTGGTCTGGTCCTGCAGTGCCTTCCCACAGATGTCCAACAGCCAGCAGAAGAGGCAGCAATTGTCTCTGGAGCTCTCCCATAACAGCCATTTGGAGACAGCCTGTGCACCCCTTGGAGCTGTAACTGGCAGCTTTCAAACCTAGTTCTTCCTGGCTTTTTCAAAACACTCAGCCTGGTGTTCCAAACACATTCACAACATTTCCCCCAGTACTACCCAGCTATAGCCCAGTCATTTGGTTTTCAGAGAGCGAGCACAACCTAAAGGATACTGGTGCATAAATTAGCTCCAGTCACCCACAGCTTTAGGTTCAATGCTGGGTAAAGGAGTTCTGTTTTGTCTGACACTCCAATTTCAGCTTTTAGCTAACTGGCACCATTTATCTCAAGTTAAACAAAAAATCATGACATCCCCTCAAATGTGCCACTATTATTGCCCTGTATAGAGAGTTCCAGACTTAATTGTTTCATCCTAAATTTTCAGTGAGCTAAGCAGAGTGTTCAGAACCCCTCACTGGAAGAGGCTGAGCCAAGGAGAGGATTCTCACCACCATCCTCACCACTGGGGCACACTCCAATGCTTACCCAGTGCTTTTGAAATGCAGAACAGGTACCACTGGTGACAGCAGCAGTTAACACTCCTTTTCATATTCTCCTGATAATTAAAGATCAGAAGAGGCCAGTAAACACCCTATGCTAATTTTAATTGTACAACCCCTGTATCAAAGACAGAAAATTCTTAATTTCAAGTCAAAATTTCCTATGGAGCTTTGGTGACAGATCTATTTTTCTTCACAGTAACAGGAACCTCAGCACTAAAACATCTCATCCCAACAAAAATGCCCATTCTTGTTCCTGAAGTGCCAGAAAGGGGCAACCCCTCCCACCAATGGCACAGAACCAATGATGTTCCCCTTAGGAAGCTCACTTGTGTATTGCAATTGAGTTCTCTGCTTTGTTTCTGATAAAATCAACTGACTGATCCCCCACATGTTATCAAATCAGAGGGATCACCACATTCTACTTTCTGTTCAGGGCACAGAATACCAATTCTCTGCATTAATTCCTTGGTTAGCAGGGCTGTTTTACAGCTCTGGCACTGGGAGACTCACAGAACCCTCAACAATTTTATTCCAAACGTTAATTTGGAGCCTGTAGTTTAATGAGAGGGGTTTTTTTTTTTGCTTCTTTTGTGTTCTCTTTTTCTCCCTAAAAATGAAATTAAATTGTGGAAGCAGGAGAATGTGCAGCTTGAACAGCCACTGTTCCAATCAACAGTGCTCCTGAAAATCTGTTCCTGGAGCAGCAGCTTCAGTTCTCAGAAGCCCTGAGCCTTTAGATTTCAGTACTCAGCCTTTGTTAAGGTTAAATTCTTCAAAATTTATTCATGTGCAGAACTTTGACACCTCTTATGCCCTCTCTAGTTGTCAGATCTTTTTTAAATTCTCAAATGAGTGCAGTATTCTGAATGCATTTTTTTCTATCCGCATACTGCCACAGAGGTAAAATCATCCCGGTTTTCACTGTGAACCTCAAGAGCTGCATTTGCTGGTTTAGCCAAACATCCATTCTGCCATTACACTGGTTTCCACAAGGATCCAGTTATTTTTCTATGATCCTCCCTCCTCTAAGGCTGACCTGTGTTCCTTTGTTCCTAAATGTAAAACCTCACATCGAGTGCTACTCAATAGTTTCATAACATCCACTGTTTATAAGGCAACCAGGATCTCTACAAAAATGAGCTACCTGCCATAAACTGCCCATCTATGTAGAATATTTTCTTTTGTTATTCTAGACTTTTAATGAAAATCAGATACCCTTGGCTTGAGGTTCTGAAGGCCTGTTAGAGACATACCCTTCAGTTCAGAAAATCCTAACTACAACACAGCATGAAATGGACTGCAGACAAGTCACAAACCCAACCACTTTTCTGCATCCAGCCCCAGTTCAGCAAGTCAAAACCATCTCTACTTCACCTAGCACCCAAACCACTGCTGGCAAAGCCCCATATCTCATCTGAACACTTTGATGCCGACGTGACTATTTGTGCTTATGTCTGCTGACAAAAAGCCTCCACTTTGCTGTTCCATACAAAACAGTGCCAGTGAATATGGTGATTGTTGCATCCTCTACAAAACCATCACTGCAGGATCCCAGAATCACCCAATTAAGAGCAAAACAAAGTCATCAGTGATGACTGGCTCAAACTGAACTGGAAAGAAGAGAAGAAAGCTTCTTTTGATTGCACAACTGGAAATGCTATGAAGGAATTTTACCTCCTGTTATATTCCTGTTTGTTCTTGTGACCACTCAAAAAACCACCCAAAATCTGCTCTCTGCCTCCCAGATGCCTCGATACACCCCTCACAAAACAATTCACTCTTCTCCAAACCTACCACATGATGCCCGGGCCCACCTGGTGCCCGGGTAATGCCAGCAGAGAGGTACCACAGAAAAAGATGACCGTGGTCCTTCACAGAAGAGGGAGCTCTCCTCATCAGGGTCTGGTGCCAGGACATCAAAGCTAGCTCAGGAGGAAGGGCTCCTTCATGAATCATATTGTGAAGCTGCTGCTGGGCACCAACCAGCAGTCTCACACAACATTATTCCATATTGCAGTTCAGATACAAAAGCACAGATTAATCTGCTGATAATTATCCAGTAGAGTTAAAGCTAAAAAAAAAAAAAAAAAAAATCTGAATGCTGGCCTTGCATTGTAATTCCTTTTTTTGGCACAGATCCTGACAGTTTGTGGTGCTTACCAGCACCAGCTTACCTGCTTACCAGCATGTAACCAGACTAAGAAGGCAGGCAAAAGATTCATTTGGATGCATTAAGATTTACAACCCTGGCTATCCCTAAATAATGCATCTGCTTAGATCAGACATAATTTTGTGAAGAGCTTGGTCTGCTTTCTAGCTCACAGTATTGGAGCCATTTGGTTACGGACAAGAACAATTAAAGGAATATTCATAATGTCTCCTGTCTTCAGGAGGAAGGCCAGGAACTACGTCAACTTCTAAGGCTTTTTCTGGTCGGGCTGGAAGGGTTTGGAAGGGCTCCCTCTATGCTGCAGGCTGGTGAACCAACAACTGCACTTGCTCAAGTCATCCAAGTAATTATCTAGGGCAGATAAGAGCCAGGGTAGCTGAGCTCTCATGAAAGCCAGGCCTCGTGAAACCATGAGGTGTTCAGCCCTCAGCAGCTCCAACTATTTTCATCCTACTTCTAAATACGTTCAGTGAAACATTTGATCATAAACATGACAGATATTAGCTCTATACTGAGGATGAGAGTATACTGAAAATGCAGTTGTAGTAAGTAATTAATTTCTTAGGAGAGCTATTAATTTAGGAGTCTCTGACAGATAATAGAGGTTACAAGAAGCCTTTATGACAGGGTTTTAGCTTTTTTACACAAGCAGCCAAGAAACAGATGAGGGTTTTTTTAAAACAAATCATGAAAGAAAAATCCTTCAGAAATATTGTGTTCACAGTTGCTTAAGCATCGTTGACAATAATACAACCCAAAGAACTCAAAAATATTACACAAGTTTGATGTTGACTGTATAACGAAAACCATCTTACCCCCTTAACTATGTCAGCGTTTGGCTGTGCTGCGTAAGAAGGGACTTTGGCATAGTCTACCTACATTCAAGATCATTCTGTGTGCATTTGTACCACTGCAAACCAGGACTCTGCCTCCAGAGAGCAAAAAGACCTTCCAATAAGATTCACATTTTTAAATCTGCTACAATCTCCTTCTACCATCACAGGCAGAAACACAGCAAGTTACTTCTATTTTAATTTGGAAGGGAAAGGATGGTTACCCACAGGAGTCCTGGCCATGATCAAAACATGAAAGTGAGGAGCATGTGTTTCTGAACATTGTTTCTTTGAACTCCAAGTCTCACTCACAAAACTTAAGTCTGCAAAATGTTTTGTGAATTTCACCTTTTGCTGGATGAGATTTAAGGCTCTCTCTTGCTGTTCAGCATTCTCGTTGTTGCCGTCATGTAACTACCTCAAGCCAGCTGCACCACCCCAGCCTTGCGCCACCCTCCACTTACAGAAAGAGCAATTCACTCAAAAATAAAGGTGATTCATACATGCTTATTCATTAGATTTTTACTCGAGAAGCCCTTCTCCTCACCAATGCAGTTGGATCCCTTTAAACAAACTATTATAACTACACAAACTGTGGTTCTAAGACCTTTGCTGAATTTCTCAATAAACTCTGTCGACCAACAAAAGGAAATCCGAATTCAAGTTCCCATTCCGAGCTTACTACACCATCGCTCGAGATGATGATGATGATGAAGACGAAGACTTATTACTCTTCCCACTGTGTATTGCATTCTAAAATGGTGGCCATGTCTGCCTAGGATTCAGCTCGCAAAGCCACCAGCCCAAGTCATGGCTGAGGAGTTTGGTGGTGTTCAACTTGAGGGCACAGTTACCTCTATCAAAACCCAGCAGAGGGGGCCCAGGCCGGGGGGAGGCTCCGCGGGGCCGGTGGGGTGCGGAGGGTCCCGCAACCCTTCAGCACCACAATGCCAACATGGAGGGCAGCACCCCGGCAGCTGCCTCCTGCGGGTCCCGGTGCGGGGCCGCTCGTCCCCAACAGCCGCTCCGGCCGCGGGGCTCCGGCCAAGTTCAAACTTTCGGGGGCCGAGCGGCGGGAGAGCCAGGCCCGGGAGGGGAGAGCGGTTCGGCCCGGCCCGGTCCAACCTTTGCCCCGCTCGCAGCCCCCGGCCGCTTCTGCCACTTTCCTTCCAAGCAAATCCGACACTTCGGAAGAGACTTTGCGGGGATGGGGCGAGCGGCCGGACGGGCTCCGGCCCCGCTCCCCCGGCCCGGAGGCGATGAAACTTCAGGGCGGCGGAGGGGGCGGCCCCACCTGCCCGGGGGTCAACTGCGCTGCCCAGGGGAGCGGAGCGGACTCCGTAGTGACGGGAGGGAAAGAGAGGGGAAAAGGAGAGGGTGGTCGCCGGTGCGGGCCGGGCCGGGCCGCCACACAAAGGCCGTTCCCCGGCGGCGCCATGCGGGCACTCACCGGCGGCGGCCGCACCTTGCAGATGCCGGTCTGCTCGGCGATGGGCCGGATCTTGTGGATGAAGGCGAAGGGGTCGGCGAACTCCTCCCAGCTGGGCTCGAAGACGGGGCACTCAGGCGGAGGCAGGAACTCGGCCATGGCCCGGGCCGGGGCCGCTCCGAACAATCCTCCAACAGCCGCTGGGACGCCGCGCTCCGCCGAACGGAACGTGCGCCTCCGCCGGGAGGGGGGGCGAGAGGGCTGGGGGGGGCAAAGAGCTGGAGCGCGAGAGAAAAAGAGTCCAGCCCAGCCTGGGCGGGGGGAGGGGGCGGCAGCCCCGCCCCGTCACGCGCCTTTGTGAGGGGGCACCGGGGCCGGACCCCGCGGGGAGGCCGGGGCGGGCAGGGCTCTGACTTCTGCTCGCTGCTGGGAAAGAGCCGGTTACGATTTCCCTGAGCGAGGACCGGAGCACCCTCCGGTCAGCGCGGAGCCGCTCGGGCCGTTCCCGGGGCTCAGCGCTGAGGGTCCGGTGCTGCCCGAGGCCTCGGAGGCTCCGCTCACTGAGGCTCCGCCGCCTGGCCAGGCCCGGCCCGGAGTCCCCCTCTCTCGGCCCCGCAAACACGGGCTCCTTTGTGCGCAGCCACTCGCCCCGGCCTCGGGCCCGCCCGGCCCCTCTGGTGGCCGCTTTGCCCAGCACCGCTGGTTCAAGGAGGCCCCACGCTGCGTTCTGGAACTCTGCACCCGCCGCCCCGAGTCGCTCCTCTCGCCGGCACAATTCCCCCCTGCTCCAGGGGCGCTCTCTGGTGCTCACGGGGGCCACGCAGCCACTGAGGTGCGGGGCAGCGGCCAAGGGCCCGGGGGGGCGCCGCGTTCTGTTTACATGCGCGGAGGGATCCGCCACAGCTGACAGCAATCGCTGGCCGGCGCTTCTTTTTTTAAAGAGCCTCTCCGCCCCCTGCCATTGGCTCTGGCGCCGTTACGTCACGAAGGGGGGCGGAGCCCGGAGCTCCGTGCGGACGCATTGTCTCAGCCCGGCCCCGCGCGGCCGCCCGGCCCGGCCCCTTTGTTCCGGGGGGGGCGGGGGATGGCGGGGCCTTTGTCCGCTCGGGAGTCCCCTCCGCCGGGCCTGAGGGAGCAAGGGGGGGGGCGCGATCCCCGCCATTAACGGGGCGGCGGGCACACCCCCTGCCCCTGAGGGAGCACCGCGAGGTGACTTCGCCCTCTCCCGCTGCGAAGCTCCCTTCCCCGTTAGCCGGCTGGGGGGGGCTCGGTGCGGTACCCGCCCCCTCCCCTTCGTGCTGGGGGGAGGGGCCCCGCCGCTGCAGCAGGCGCCGCACGTAGCGCACGTGCGTGGCCGCGCGGCCCGGCCCCTCCTCCCCCCCGCCCACGCGCGTTACCGCACATAGCGCTCAGACACGGCCAAGCCCCCCCCCCACACACAGCGCGGGCCGTGGGGACACCGCAGGCGACATTTCCCCCCAGCACCCGCAATGGGTTCCCCGGAGCCCCGTTGGGTATCGTGAGGGGCTGCTCCATTCCACGCGTGAGGAGAACGGGAGGAAAACCCCAAACTTTTCAGATGAGCACAGGCTGCGCATTTTGTGATTTTATTAAAACTTCACTTGATTGACCTAAAATCTGGAGTGAAACGCTGCTCGCAGGGGTTGAACGGGTGAATCAGGGAACTCATCCCTGGGCCCTGGCAAACCCCGCACCAGCTCCGGGCCCAGAGGATAAAGTACAGGACGCTCACTGCTCAGTTAGAACCATAAACCTTATTCTTGTAATAAGGCAGAGTAAAAAATAATTTAAAAAGCTCTTGTAAAATACGCAAAGGGAGGGCTGCATCCCCCTGGCACTGCAGGGCCGTGGGGGGGGGGGCACAACCCCCAATCCTAGCACAGAAAATGGGGAACCTGCTCCCATCCCAGCACCGGGGAGGCTCTGCCCAGGCTGGGAAGGTACCAGGGCAGAGCCATGCACTGGATCAGCACCACCTCTGGTGTCAGCACCCAGACCCTGCTGTGCTGTGGGACTCAGCCTCACAGGGACACGGGGGTCTCGGGGGTCCCAGCCTGGTTGGGCTTTAGGGTGACAGCCAGGCCTGGGGTCCTGGGGAGACCTCAGCCATCGGGAGCATCTCAAACTTCCACAAGCTCCAGGAAGAGGCTCCTGCCATTTCCTTGGCAGAATTTTAGCTACAGGTGACAGAAGTCAGCCAGCTTCCAGGTACAAAAGCAGTATGGAGCTTAGACAGAAATCTTAAAAACAAGGTTTGTAAAATACAGCATATCTGTTTTATACTTTCATTTTACACCAAGGCAACCTCCAGGATAAATCCCCTAATTTGGAGAGAAAACTAGAGCTGCACAGTCATCAAAGAGCTGCTCTGCACCACATCCAAAACTCACAAGTCCCTGGCACAGAGGACACTCCCAGCAACACCATAACTTCTGTGACTTTGGGGCTGACTTTCCCCAAGAGTTTCAAGGCTCCTGAAACACCAGCAGGGTTCTGGTGGATGGCAAACAGGTTTTCTGGTACCAATTCTCTGAAGACTTGCTCATCAGAGCTGGCAGGAGCAGAACCATTTCCTCTGGAAACGTCACACACAAAGGGCTCCTATGGGACCCTGACGGATACACAAAAGCACAGGTGCTTTACCCAGAAACTTATGATGGAGAAAAAGCACTTGCTACAAAGATCTGAAGGCGAGCAGAGCAAGGAAGATCAAGATATGAGCCAAGGATAAATAGCAGGTGCCTTGGAGGGAGGGCAAGGTGACTCACATGGGGGTAAGATGGAGATTTAAGGGAAGTCACAAGCCCTGGAGGGGCTGTGTACCCCATCAGGCATCTTACTTGTCTTTCCACCTTGCTGCTCACTAATGTAAACACCCCATCAACACAAATGGGTACTTGTGCACACTGGGACCATCTGCACTGTTTGTTATGTTCAGGGGATTAACATGGCACAACACAGGCTTAAAAAGCAGTGGCTCTGGATTCTGTGATGAATTCCCCAAGTAGTACAGAAGCACAAACTGCAGAAAGGAAAGCAGATTTCACTCAGCTGGAATGAGAATCCAGACATTCCTTCTTCATGGTTCAGTTGACTGTCATTAATTAAACCCCTTTATTAGGCAGCCTTTCTTCAAGCCTGCTATTTTTGTTCCCAGTGAGCAGAATTTCCCCATTTGCTGCAGCTTGTTGTTATACCTGAAACACAGCAGCTGCTGTCCTGGGAGTGACCCAGCAGGGACATCAAGAAACAAGGGGTCAGGTTGGCCCAAGGTGAGGGCTGTCAAGCTTTCTGACTGAAGCCCAGAGCTCTTTGCAAGGTCAGGACTTTTTCTTAGCAGTTCCTCCACCCTCAGCCGTGCAGAGTCACAAAAGCTCCAAGCAGAGCATCCATCCAGAACCCTTCACACCCGAGTGTCCCTTCACATGCTGCCTCAGCACAGCTTGCTGCACACACCAGTTGTTTGCAGGACGTCCCATCAACCTGGAGGAACATCTAGCTAATCCTATTTTGTGTTTTGTTGGATGGGAACCACACCAGGAACCTTCCTACAAGTGCAGGCATCCCCTCCACTCCTCTGCACTAGCCAGCACCTGTCTGGAGCACCTTGTTCATAAAGCCTCTGTGGACTTGCTTGGTTTTAGATATCTGACTCAGACATTGCAAAAAGGGATTAATCTTTCCCCCTTTTTATGTTTGTGCCCACGCCATCCAAGACAACCTCTCCTTTTTGGACAAAGGCTGGGTACCAGTTCAAGCAGAGTAATCCCCATTAAATCAGCATTAATTCAGATTGAAATTTGGTAACTTGGAATCACATCCCATCTGTTTCCAGGCACACGACAGAGCTGTTGATTCCAGGGAAAGAATGGGAAGTCACAAAGGGAAGCTGCCAGGGAGAAGCTGGGCCTTGGTCAGGCCAGGGCAGCCTGGAGTCTGTGCAGGTTCATTCTGTAACACAGCTGTAAGAGCATCCAGTTCCTCTGGCACCCACCAAGTGACAGTTTCATTGGCAAGGGACAACAGGAACACTGGGATCAGCTTTAGGAAAGACTACACCCTACACCTCCAAGCAGAGAGAGGATACCTGCACCTTGGACGGTGAAAAAACTACTCAAAGTGCTCCCAGAGACTCTGCAATTAGCAATGCTTAGGAAAATGTGCCAACACTACCCAGGCTTCTCTCCAGAATTACCTAGGACCAAGCTGGAGGGAAACCTGCCCAGGACAGTCCAAACTTTAGACTACCACATCCAGAGATTAACAGCACCACGTTAAAAAAACCTGATGTAAACTCCATGTAAATTGCAGGTAAGTGAAACTCCACTGAAGTCAAAGCACTCATTTCATCAGTAGAAAGTCTGGCCTAATTAAAATACCTTGTGTTTAGATGATCACAATACAGGGCAGGGAGGGAAATATACTGAGCCTCTTGGCTCTTTAAGAAAGCAGGATCCTGGGAACAAACAGATTTAGTAAGCAGAATCTGTGACAGATCAAACCAAACCAGTTCTCCTGGGCAAACCAGCAACCTGTACAAACCTGCAAAACAGGCTGAGTTTCATCATGAAGGCTAGAAAAATGGTTTTACATTTTCCAGACAGCCAGCTGTTCCCAGAGATGCTGTTACATGTCAGTCCTTGAGAAAAAAACCAAAACTATTAGTGTAGAACTGCTGCACTCTCAGGATCCTGGTTAGAAATACAGAGCATTCTGTATATGGCAGGCTATGGACATTCTATCAGCAGAGCTCCCAGGCACCAGACATCAGACTGACTCTTGCTTTGGTGCTGGGTCCCCAGACTGATGGTTTTGCATTGTGTCCTGGCTGAGTCTCCCCAGATGCATTCTTAGAGAGAGAATTAGGTACTTTGCTAGGAGAGAAACACTGTTTTCAGTACATAGATGCCTTGGTACTTTTTTCCCTTTCTCCAGAATCTGTGCTCCAGCCCAGAGCCCTGCTCCATGGTACCTCCTGTGTTCTGGGGAAGCTGCACAAGCACCACTGGCTCTTAACTCTTTTACTGCAGACTGAAGATGTCAGCCACAGGAAACCATGCAGAGGGGCCACGCTGAAGGGGAGGCAGGAAATCTGAGCCTTGCTTGTGGGCTCCAACAGAGCTGGCCAAGGACGGAAGTCCCACAGCTGCACACTGAGCTGGTGGGGACTGTGTCAACAGACAGGTAAAAACAGCTGGTAAGCATGTGGAGGCCTAAAGTACCTCTGCTGAAATACAGAAAGTCCTTTGCAGTTGTGCAACTGCCTTCAGCGTTAATTTTATTAATAAAATTCTAAAAGTCCCATACCCTCTCATTAGCTGCTATTAAAGGCTGAGCAAAGTCTTACTCTCAATCCTTGGACAGACTGCCATGAGGACAAGGCTAAGCAAACCACAACTGGAGGAAGGGCTGGAAAGGCAGAGCTCAGGTGCTCTTTCACATGATGCTTCCCTTGGTTCTCAGGCAGCTGCTGACTCATGCTCAAGACATTCGGGTTGTACCTTGTTGTACAAGCATGCTGATAGCAAATGGCAGCAGTGTGGGACACAACCTGCTCCCAGGCAGGACCTGCAGAGGGTGGGATTCTTCCTGTTAAATGTGGAGGCTGCCAAGGGAGCAGTCATCAATGGAGCACATGGACAGGCAGTGAGGGTGAGCCTTCAAGTCTCATTATCTTAAAGCAGGTGTATAAATAGGTCAGAGAAACCTCACCCTAAAATCCCTTTCCTTCTCTGCAGTGATAGCACAGGGAACCATGAGCAAATAGTTCAGCTCCAGACCTTGATGCCTGGGAGAGTGAATCCCCCAACAAAGCCCTGGCAACAAAACAGCAACACGGGAAATACAACTTGCCAGGATGCATAAAACCATGAAGCTTTTTTATTTCTCTTAAAAGAAATATTTCAGAAACAAAGACAGCTTCTCCACCCCTAGCCCCTTGGCTGCAGTGAACCAGGACCACCCCAACTGCTCCCCAAAAAGTGTCTGAACTCAGCTGTGGTTTCTGCTTAGGGTGCTCAGAAACAGCACTAAAACAAAACCTCATAAGGCCAAACCTTCTGCCAGTCTTGCAAAGCTGTCACACGCTGGTGACGCACTGCACAGCCACAGATAAACCCTCCCTCCTCTCCACAGCTCCTTGGCACAACACAGGCCCAGGCAAGAGAACATTTAGCTTTTTTTTTTCCAGAAAATATTTAATTAACAAATCTTGTTCCTAGTCAAGCTTCTTGCCTCTGGTACTGCTGAACTCCCCCTTGATTACCCAGACACATGCTCCAGGATTCACTTCACATCCAGGCTGCCATTTAAAGAGGCAGTAAGGATGCTCCATCAGGTTGTGGAACACCATGGGATTCTGGGGATCCATGTGCCTGGGTAACCTGGAGCTGCACTCACCTAGGTACAAACAGGCAGATACCACCCAACCCCAGCACCCTCCAAAAGCTCCTACCCACATTTCAAACATGAAGCATGCAGTCATCTAAACCCTTGTGGGCCACTTAAAAACACACTAAAAAAATTATAGTCCAAGTTTGAACAGGAAAGGAGTCAGAACATAAACACCGAACAAGAAAAGCTTTCTGGGGACCCCAAGTACCACAGTAAGGATTGCTCCCGACTTACCAGCATCTACAATTAGCAAAAAATGGGTGTATCAGCACATAGAGAAGAATTTGCAACAAATACGCAGAAGTATTTAATACATCTAATCAAAAGTAAGCAAGCTCTATACTAACATGCAGTCAAGCTACCCCACTCCAACTCATCAGGCAAATCTACCACATACAGACACGCTTACTAGACATTAAATACTTGTAGGCAGTAGAGATAATGAAGCCAGTGCACATATGCTGTAATAGACAAAGCTGGAACTTAAACACACTGTTGATATCTGCAACAGCAGTGAACAAGTAAAGAAACAGACAGAATTTGAAAACAGAGATGATAAACACAAGACACAGCAAAAAGTCAAACAAGAAACAGAGGAGTACTTTGCACAGAACTGCCAGGAACTGTTGTCTGAATTATGAGGGAAGTCAGAGAAAAGAAACCCCTTCATTTCTGGGTCCCATATGTGCTTACTGCAAGACATTAGCACTATTTTCAAAAGCTCTTGTGGACTGCAGCAGAAACTTTTCTGTAAGATACCCCGAGACGTGACTGGAACACTTCCATACATTTGTGCACATGCTGGTGCCTCCCACATAAACTTTCCATACATGAAGCTGGGAAGAACAAAGGCAGAAACCATTGTCCCAGTCAGCACAGAGCAATGGAGGCTGTGGCTGGAGAGCAGCTGGAGCTGAGCCCTGCTCCCAGCTGATCCTACACTGAGCCAGCTTTCCTCCCAGCAGCCTAACAAAAACTACACCTTCCCCCTCAGAAGTTGGTGGGTTTGGTTTTTTTTTTTGGCCAATTTAACACAAAACTTAGAGCCAGAGTAAAAACACTGCATGCAGGATGGGGACAGTGACAACCAGCAGTTGGTTTAATGGCAGCTACAGACACACAACTGGAAATACCTCTGCATGGGACAGAGTTTTGACAGCCTGGGGAGAATTGCCCAAAATCAGCTCCAGAACTGCTGGAAAACAATTCTAGGCTCCATTGATACACAAGCATCTGAAACAATGCATATTGGTTCACTCAGGGGCAGGTTCTACAAACTGGATTTTGAAATAACTGAAAAGCCACAAGATCTCTGCTCTGCACAACTGAAAAGTGGCTTTTGCAAGCAGTAATGATGTGAGATGATGAAATGCATTTGACAGTTGCAGCCATAGAGCTGTAACAAAAGAAAAAGCAACATGAAGATGCTTAAGGTCTTGGCAGCCTCCTCAAAGAACACTGATTGAAATTCATCCTTAACTTGAAGCACTGTGGAAAGCCACTAAGAGCAGCTGTCTCTGAAAAAGGCTTGAATCCTGACAGCCAGTAACCTCATAGTCTGGAAGAAATTCACAGAAATGACAGATTAAAAGTGTACAGTAAGAACAGACTCTGAGTGTTTAAATAAGTTTGGACAGATTTGTCCCAGTTCAAGTCTTCAGAAGTTACAGTGCACAGTTCTGGATTAACACCTTAGGCCATCAACAAGCACTAAGGAAATTCACTAAACCCTCAGATGCACCTTCTTCCTTTCTCAGAAGGAATTAACTTCAGACTTCCCAAGTCTCCCAGCACTTCTAATGATACACAATAAATATCAGAAAAAAAGTATTTTCTAAATGTTTCCGGAATGTTTTCTAGAACCTTACACTTAGTGTTTACAGATATAACTTTCTATTAAACATTTGAAAAGAATTTAACTTCTAGTTTCCAAGGATTCCAACCTCTCAACACAGACCAGGGAAACTAAAACAATGCTGCAGAGACTGGGAAACACTGCTGCAGAATGACTGATGGTCTCAGAAATCTCTGAGGAAACAAGAGACAAGAACAAGTAATATCTTTAAACACATTTTGTTACATGAAGCTGGCCATGGAAAGCAGGGTCTCTACAAGCCAATGGACACAGCACACAGCAGAGATGAAGAAACTGGGTTGGAGCTTAAAGCTCCCCCAAACCCATCACTATTCACGGGACTGTTTTTTCATTTTTGTTTGGTCTCCTGCTATTTTCTCAGCCTCTTGTCAGCCAGCACCTACTGTACCTTCAAAGCAATGTAATTTCTCCCACTTCATCATGCTCTCATTCCCTTTCTCCATTAATAGCCAGTTGAAACTACAAACCTTTAATCCTCTTGCCTAACTTAAAAACCACAACTGTAGATCAAAGTCTTTGCACAGTCAAGAAGTCACATAGTTAGTGCTCCCTCTAGTTCAGACCTAGATAGGACAGAATTAATCATTATCACCTTGCCAATACACCCAGAAAACCCCCACAGCACTTCCAGTGGGGTTCTGCACCATGAGAGAAAAATTATTCTTCAGCTCTTTCCTGCTGAACCTGCTTATAAGCCCAGTCCCTGTTTTCAAAGTTTGAATTAAAAAAAAACAAACAACAACACAAAAACTTTTCTTTTGAAGTAATTATATTATAAACATGATGTAAGAACTGGTGAGATCAGAAGTCACCTAATCCAGTCTCTCACTCCTGACAGAGCCTGGATGGCACTTCCTCTGCCCAGCCCCTGCTAATTCACAGTTCCTACTCAAGACAACACTAAATTTTAGTTCTCTGGATGATTTTTCTTCCCAGACTTTTCAGGCTTGTAAAATTAATTCAAATGGTACAAATACATTGACAGAAAAATCTGCAAAAGTTTGAATCCTAGGTTGTTATCCTTCAGCAAGTGAAAAACCATCCTGCTAAAATAGCTCCGCTTTAGGAGTTTCTCTGGGAAGCATCTCCTGTATAAAGGAAAACATGACCTTGAGGGAAGGCAAAGTTTTATTTGGCAGAAATACATGCATTTGAAAACATCAGAGGAGAATGGCATGGGATAGCACACTGGCAGCTTTGTATTTCTGATGTCAAGATCTCCATGGGACAATGTCCATGATCTGACACCTTCCTTGTCTCCCCTTTTGCCAGAGCAGGAGACGTCACCTCGGGGCCTGAGGAGACTGAAGGATGGGAACAAGGCCACCAAACTGAATCCACCTTTACAGCAGCACATTCACAAAGTAGTGAATTGACACTGCTTTTTTTTTTTTACTAGTTCCTCAAAATTCTCACAAGTGACAGAACATGCAGACTTGTTACCTCTACTGCCCATAAAGCTCCGAGATTTTTATCACACAATTACACTGTGGCATGCTTACTATAGAAACTAGCAATGTACATAATTATATATATAATAGACATTAACACATTAAAGGGTATTCAGATTGCTTATTCAGAGGACAGAGTGGGTGGAAATCAAGATTCTGCTGTACTGCATTCCCCTGGAATGGCACCAGAACCATCTTAGAACAGATCTTACAGATAAGACAGCAATTTATAACAAAGTTCAGAGCAATCCACAGTGGGTTCCAGCTGACTTCCTCCTCCACTTAATGAGTCATGGAAGTTATTCTTTATCAGGTGATGGCTATTAATTGCCAATCTCAGTACTGGAGAAAGCTGTGTCACCACACAGGTAAAGATAAATTTAGTTACCATTAGATAACGCCTGCACTTCTGCCAGTGCAAATAGGTAACTGACTTCCCGAGGCAGAAGTATGGGGATTCTTACAAAAGCTATCATGTTCTGGAAGTTCAGAATTAAAGCAAGGCTTTCAGGGTGCAAAGGGAGCATTTTCTTTTAAGTGACAGCAAATACTCTGCAAATTTCACTCTGGCACTCAAATGTTTATTCAGTATAGGTTCTCCACTATATTTCAGGAAATGGCTGAACCACCCATATGTTAATTCAGCCAGTAATTATAACATGTTTAAGGATTTCTAGCTGAAGCAAGAGCAGTTTCAGCAGGATTTTCCTGCTGTAATTATCTTGGCTTCATATCTGAGAAAAACACTATCTTATCTTAGCTCAGTATGCAGATGCCTACACAGAGAGCCAACTGCCCACTGGCTAATGCAAGTGTTTCTTAATAATATAAACAGAATTTGAGTATGATGTTGGCTAAGAATGCATGAAGTATTTCCAGCTAACAAGTGACCTAGTATCTCAACCCTTCCACCAGTGGATACTGTCATGTTCCAGCTTACCATCTTCTCAAAGTAGCATTACATGTCATT
Source organism: Calypte anna (assembly GCF_003957555.1). Classification (NCBI taxonomy): domain Eukaryota; kingdom Metazoa; phylum Chordata; class Aves; order Apodiformes; family Trochilidae; genus Calypte; species Calypte anna. The sequence continues at coordinate 4,255,490 of NC_044271.1, forward strand.
TTTAAAAATTAAAACCATAATGAATCTTGAATCAAATGCCTGCATGGAATGACATTTCCTAGTTGGTCCAGGTTTTTTCAGGACTTAGCATTCAATATGCACAAGGCTTCCCAAGGATGCTGCAGCCTCATCCTTGGACATAGCCAGATCCAGATCCAGGACTGACACAATGCAAACCAACTCCCATCACAAAGAGCAAAAGGACAGCATCAGCAGCAACAGAGCAGGACAGCCTCAAATAATAAAATGAATCTCAGAAGAACCACACCATTGCTAAAAGCTCACACTGAAGGCCATTTTGAAAATGCACTCCTACACAACCCTGAGACAAGGTTTTGAAGGAAATTATGGTGGCTCTTGTGGTCATACAGCAGTCTTCATGATCTGCCAGCAGTACAAGATTTCACACTGAAAACCTAGACACCTGCAAGGTATGAAAGAGACCTTTGCATATTTGTCTTGTGGGTGCTGCCATTATATTAAAAATCAAAATGCAAGCACTGAAGTCAAGCTGGCAATGTGACCATGTCTGGGGTTATGCCTGGCACATTTGCTTAATCATTCAGTATGCAGGAAAATAAGTCAAGAGGACTTGAAATTCTCTACACTTCATGTCTACCCTGGAACATAAAACACAAGCAAAAGCAAATGAGAAACTTGCTGAAACTTCATCCACACTGAAGGGCTGGAGGTCTGATTTACACAGCACCTGTGTGTGCTGCACAGGACCATGGCTGGTGAGAATCCAAGGAGCTCAGCTGGGTAATGAAGCCTGAAGATTGTTCTCCCCATCTATATAAAATTGGCAACTTTAACCTCCAGTAGTAAGTCAGATGAATTTCAAATCAGACTGACTCAACCTAATAGCTGCAAACACAATCAGTAATTCAGGACAATAGGTTTTCAGCCTGAAGTAATTGCTGGTCAGCCCCTGCAGACCAGGCTGTTCTGTCAGCCCTTCAATCCAGAGCTGTTGATCTAATTTAAGTGACATCCCCAGCTAGTAGAACAAGTATGCCCAAATCACAGTTAAAACTGAGATTAGGAGAAGATTCCCACACTGAGTTGATGTCAAACACTGCAGCATTACCAGAGTGCTGCAGGTTTCCCTTGCAGAAGGAAGTTAAGGCATTTAAGTTAAGGCATTTTTCACACCACAGCCAAGACTCCTGCTAAGCAGGTACCTGCATCTTCATCAGCACAAGCTTCAAAGCCTGAATCATGCTTTGCTATTAAATCAGAAGGAATATACATAAGGTAGAAGAACAGGGATAAATTCTCCAGCTCAAATCTAGTTCAGACTAAGACTTCAGTGTCCTATAATCACATCTGGCATTCAATTGGTGCCTTAATATATTTGTCTTCTTCCCCTTTGCTATATCTGTGGGACACATTTCTCAGTCATCCAGATCCAAGAAAAGAGAACTAGTTATGTGGTTTATGGCTCACTACCCCCTCTCTCCAAGCCCCCACTCAAACCAGTTTCCACAGAGAGGCTGTCCACATCTGAAGGTAACCTGATTAATCAAATTCTCTCCTGTTAAAAAAGGTAAAAGGGTGACTCCACTGAGACAGGGACTGCAGTTCCTTTTGTGGGAGGGACAAAGCAACACCAGGTCAGCCACCACACAGGTCCTGACAGAAGCAAAAGGTTCCTTGTACTATGGTACAGCCTTTCAGGCCATCTCTTTCCACTCCAGGTAACAGCAGCTCTAAGTTACTGACCCATGCAAAGTCTCAGTATAGGAGAAAAGTGACTCAAATTGCCTTTGGTTTTACAGGAGTTGCATCTTTCCTTCAGGGCAATAAAGGGTTAGTACCTGTTGCCTCTTGTGACAGCTTTAGAGCCCTGAAAAATGTAGCTAACTGATCTTCCAGCAAAAGATCAAGAACATTCTGTTCTTGTATTCTGGGGAAAAATATACATTATTAGCTCTTCAAATAGCAATGCCATAAGGACAAGAACTCCAACTACAGCACAATTGTTTCATTCAGCTATCTTACTCAGAAGGAAATTCTATCTCCTGGACTACTAACTACTTGCATATAATTAATGAACATACATAGAGTTTGGGCACTACCAAACATCTTGATTAAAGAAGTTTATTCCAATTATTTCACATGATTTACACAGCTACTGAAGAGGCACAAAAACAGCAGACTTGCAATTCACTTTTGTTGCATTTAATATTCTTCACCTTCATCTTCTCCATCCACTGAGTCTGTGCCCACTTCTTCATAATCTTTCTCAAGTGCAGCCAAATCTTCCCGAGCCTCTGAGAACTCCCCCTCCTCCATCCCTTCTCCAACATACCAGTGCACAAAGGCACGTTTGGCATACATCAAATCAAACTTGTGGTCCAGACGAGCCCAAGCCTCAGCGATGGCTGTAGTGTTGCTCAGCATGCAGACTGCCCGCTGGACTTTGGCCAGGTCACCACCAGGAACCACTGTTGGTGGCTGGTAATTGATGCCAACCTACATGAAAAGCAGAAAAAAGCATGAAATTCTGCACAGCATTTGACAGTGAATAGAATCAAAAGTCAGCCAACAGTAGAATAATATTTTTCACTCCAAGAAACAATTCTGTTTAAGAACTTAAGTCTCTCTTTCTTAAAATACAGATCAAGTCCCTAACACAACATCTTATTGAGGAAACAGACTTTAAAAACCCACGACAGTGCCCAAGTCCCTAAAAAAAATCACGAGGTAACAGAGACTTGCCTTAAAACCAGTAGGGCACCAGTCCACAAACTGGATGGTGCGCTTGGTTTTGATAGCAGCAATGGCAGCATTGACATCCTTGGGGACAACATCCCCACGATACAGCATGCAGCAGGCCATGTACTTGCCATGGCGAGGGTCACACTTCACCATCTGGTTGGATGGCTCGAAGCAGGCATTGGTTATCTCTGACACTGAGAGCTGCTCGTGATAGGCCTTCTCTGCTGAAATGATGGGGGAGTAGGTTACCAGAGGGAAGTGGATACGAGGGTAAGGCACCAAGTTAGTTTGGAATTCAGTAAGATCCACATTTAAGGCACCATCGAATCTGAGGGAAGCAGTAATGGAGGAGACAATCTGCCCAATCAGGCGGTTGAGGTTGGTGTAGGTCGGGCGCTCAATGTCCAGGTTCCTGCGGCAGATGTCGTAGATGGCCTCGTTGTCAACCATGAAGGCACAGTCAGAATGCTCCAGAGTGGTGTGGGTGGTGAGGATGGAGTTGTAAGGCTCAACAACAGCTGTTGAGACCTGTGGTGCAGGGTAGATGGCAAATTCCAATTTTGATTTTTTCCCATAGTCAACAGACAGGCGCTCCATCAGCAGAGAGGTAAAACCCGAGCCCGTGCCTCCCCCAAAGCTGTGGAAAATCAGGAAACCTTGCAAACCAGTGCACTGATCAGCCTGGAAGAGAAAATACCTGTGGCTGAAGCAGTTGTGTAGACAAAGAATTCCAAAACAAGCTCAAGACAGACAACTCTGAATTCTGACTCACACCAACTGTTCAAGCTTTAGGAAAGCTATTTGGAATTTGATTTGATCCATCCACCAATAATCAAGAAACTGCCCCTTAAAAACACTTTTTGGCTGTTAAGCCCCCTACATGTTTGGAGGGTAACCTCTCCACTTCAAACTACATCAAAACTTCCCCTACCCTAACTTTCAGGCCATGAACCAAGAATAACATTCAAAACCAGACAATCTATGCCTTATACTGATTTGACATTCCCTAACTGCACAAAAATGGAGCAATTGCCAGTCCCAGAGTTATTGCTCTAATCCTGAAAGAGCTGCAAGCATGTAGCTCAGAAGGGAGCTGTCAAAATGCATACACTGCTATTCCAGTGAAGTCTCCTCAGGTGAAGGAACCAGACTGCCTTGTCCTCACAGACTGCCCCATCATGCTTAGGTGTGATTCCTAGGACTGACACAGAGTTCCAACAGCTTTAAAGAAGTTACAACCATATTTTTCAGGTCAAAGTAGAAGCTGCTACAAACTTAGCTCTAATTAGAGACAGTGGCAGCCAAGTATTGAGAATACTAGTTTTGATAAACAAAAGGTATGTTTTTCAGACTCATTTAGCATTCCATATTAAAGCCAGAGGTATATCCTGGATTTTTTTTTTGTGCAATGAGAACTCCTTACCTTTGTGAGGCAGATTCAGTAAAGTACATGCTGCTTAGCAGCCTTAAAAAGGGAACTCCAACCTTCTAAGCTGACATCTTCATAAATGTGCCCCATGATCAAAGTACTGAAGAGCCTAAAAAATCCCACCTTAATGAGATTTACTCCTTTTTCAACTGTTACTTCCATAAAATTAATTCAGAAATTATGACAGCAGGAAATGCAAACAAAAGCCTAAACCACAGAAGCAAACACACCTATTTAAACCTCCTTACAAGAGCCCCAGCCAGAAACCAATCCTTTTCCAGCAGGAACTATGCAAATCTATTTAGTCCAAGCTTTCTGAAGTTGAACATGAAAATATAAAGCTTTAGTGGCTTAAAATACAGATGAGGCACCTAAAGAGTTGTATCTAACAGGAATAATCCCACCATTCTCAGCTGGCTAAGAACACAACCAGATGCAGACTAAATCCACAGATTCTCCAAACAGGCACAATTTACAGGGCTGTTATTTTTGATCATCTAATTTCTAAGTCCTGTAAAACAGGATGAAGATGTTTAACAGCTTTTGGTGATAAGTCTTACCAGTTTCCTGATACGTTCTAGAACAAGATCAATGATCTCTTTCCCAACTGTGTAATGACCTCGAGCATAGTTATTTGCAGCATCTTCTTTACCAGATATCAGTTGTTCAGGATGAAAGAGCTGTTTGTATGTCCCAGTCCTAACTTCATCTGGGGAGACAAAATGAGTATTTAAAAATTAGTTTTCTATGTCTATCAGGTTTTTCAAACTCCTGAGGGTAGACAGACAGCTGTGAGCAATCAGAGCCTACACTGCTTGCTTGTCCCCTTCTCTCCCTTCATTGTACTTTCTGCCAAGGGAAGAGAAAAATGTTCAAAAGGAACAGGAGATGCTCTTGAGGAGCCATTCAGTTACTGAGCTGTAAGCTCCAGCACAAACAGTTGTGTTATAAAGAGACAGTGCAAACAAACACACATCACCCACCAGCTACAGATCTGGAGCCTGATTTAGTTAGGATTTCCACTGGTTATCAGAAATATGCACTTACATCTAGCAGGCTGAAGCTCTGCCCTACCACAAAGGCACTCAGCAGAACTTTGTCTCTGGTCTAGCTCAAGCCATTCTTGAGTTGTACACCAATGAAGTATTGCATTCCTTGCTTCCCACCTGATTTTAATTAAGACCTTTATTAACTACAGATGAAGTTGCCTGTTCACATATACTGTATCTGAAAAAGTCAGCAAAAATTCAAGATTTAAAAATACAGTTACTATTTCTACCAGTTCAGATTGACAAGCTACCACTGTAGTCTGAAATCCAATTTTCTTAAGTATTTCCAAGCTGCAACAGAATAAAAACAATTTGGAGAAGTCTACCATTTAAAATATATGTCTTTAAGACTTGAAGGTGACAAAGGAGAAATATGGACAAAAGGAAAAGAGCAGGAAGTTTGATAGCATTTTACTTGGCATCCAGGTACAGCACTGCTCCTGCTTTCACCAAGAACAGCACTGATCTGGAAGCTCCAGAAATCTCTGCTGCACACACATGGCAGCTGCAAACGGATGTTTGTTCATAAGCACAGTGCAGAGGGACACCCTGCATGAAAGGGAAGAATCATACAAGCTCTGCCAGGAAATCAGCTTGCTAATTTTCAGGTAAGCATGGGAGGAATGAAGGAAGGAAGCCAGTCCCCAGAAAGACACAGGATGCAAACTTTAACAAAAAAAAAGCCAAACTTGAGTATTACCAAGTATTTCATAAGACAGCCTTTTGCTCACCTCCCCAAGCTACATTTGCATCATTACCCAGTGCTAAAGTGCCATTTACCCATTTGTCCCAAGACATAGCAGCTCCTCACCCCCAGAGGCAAGGTGAAAGCTTTGCCACCTGCTCTCCCTCACCTCATTTCTCTGCCTTTTCTGGTTGCTGAGAGCCACCACCTGGCCAGGAGCAGAGGAAACAACCATGGGGCTCAGGAGAACAGAAAGCCAGACCTGCAACAGCTCCTGGGGACGTGGATGGCCAAGGCTGCTCGGGTCATTTCAGTTACCAGTCCAGCAGCCCCGTAGCTTTCTGCTCTTCCTGAAGTTCATGCTGTTGTTTTAGCATCACAAAAGGGTTTGGGGTGTTACAGTGAAAATCAGTTACAAGAATCCCACATTTTGGGTAAGCAGGGCACTGGGCTGGCAGCATAGCAAGTCCCACAGAATGCAGGAGTGGTCAGTGGTCAATGTGTGCAATCACATCTGAACTTGGAGCCACAGCTTGGGATATAGCTGCTTTTCAGGATGAGTGGATCGTTGTTCAAAGATAAGGCAGCATAAAGTTGAAGTGCAGGTCTAGAAGTGCTTGAACTGAGGCTAGTGCTTGAGACTCACTTCTGCAAACACTGCAGAGGGCAGAGGATTGTTTTGGGAAAGCACAGGCATCATTCCAATGTACAAAAATAAATCTGCTTAATGAAACATTTAAATAGGTTTCTATTGACTCCTGTACACACTATGCCATATTGTTTCAAGAGGTTATAACCAGTCCTTTGCAAAGCAAAAGCATAAGGCATGTTCAGAAGATCCACTTAATGCCACAGACTGACAGAAGGTAATAATTAAATTCCTCAGAGCTCCAGAGGGTGTATTTGCCAGGACCAACATAGAGCCAAATATGTTCCATCATTAGGAAGAAGTAGTCAAGTAAAAAAGCAAAGCCCCAAAGCATTTTGCAGAGCTAGAGAAATGGATCCCTTAGTCAATAAAAGAAGTTAAATCCAGTCCTACAACATCTTCTGCAGAGGTCACTGTATTTACCTATTACTGCTGGCTCAAGGTCCACAAACACAGCCCGAGGGACGTGTTTCCCTGCACCAGTCTCACTGAAGAATGTGTTGAAGGAATCATCACCTCCACCAATGGTTTTATCAGCTGGCATGGTACCATTGGGCTGGATGCCATGCTCCAGGCAGTACAGCTCCCAGCAGGCATTGCCAATCTGCACACCAGCCTGACCAACATGGACTGAGATGCACTCACGCTGTGTGGAGAAAAGAAATGGGTCAGTCAGCAGGAACAGCACTTCCCTTGTTTAGAAAACATTCAGCACACACAGCTTGAACTCCCAGACTGCAAAGCTATTAAAACATAGACCTCATTGTCTTGGTCTTAGGGGCATTTGGCACATAATACAAGAGAAAAAAAAAAAGCCTCTTTCAGCCATCACCCATCTCCACCTGGAAAGACCCTTTTAGACATTTATCATTTTCACAAACTTATTCATCCTTATTGTTCCCCTCCTCAGACAGAAGAAGTTTGATCAGTTCTACCAAATACTTCAGCCACATTCTCTCTTCATAACAAACACTAAATATTTAGAAAAACTGATGACTACAGCTGTCATTGGCCCAAGTGCCCAGAAAATCTCCACCCTGTGAACTGCAGCCACCAGAGGGAGCAAAACCTTCTGCAAGATCAAGGTTCATTTTGCTTAATATACATAAAATCATAAAAAAGGTTCTCATGATCATATTAGGAAACTTTGACAGTCTGAGAAAATCTTTGCCTAACAGAACTGTTAGTGTCACTTCAGAAACATAGAACACCAGTCCTCACATCCCACTGCTGAATGCAAAGTACTCCTCAACACGAGGAACTACTTCACTCAAGTACTGCAGAAAATAGCATCAGCAAAAGGATCTATTCATACTAAACACTCCCAAATTGCCTTTGGTATCTGGGGCATAACCCCAACTTCTGTAATATTTCAGCAAAAGGTTTTGAATATTAAAAGCCAAACCACAATGGAACCATGTCCAAACTCCTGGTCCATCTGTGGCATTTCATATTTAGCTTCTGGTTTTGAATGGGAATTAAACCTTTCCCAGAAGAGCTTGGATATAGGACAATACAGGCAACTACAGAGCAGTCACCCCCACTTCCATCCCTGGAAAGGTGATGGAGCAGCTGGTTAATGAGATCTGGTCAAAGGTGAAGCTCAGGGAGTTCAATAAGGCCAAGTGCAGAGTCCTGCATGTGGGGAGGAATGACAGCAACCACCACTACAGATTAGGAGATGTCCTGCTAGAAAGCAGCTCCATGGAGCAGAGACATCTCACCTCTTCCAAGCTTTGTCTGTCAAACTCCAAAGCTGCTGGGGGTGGTCACTAAAAGGGAGTGTGTTGGGCCCAGCATGCCCCAGCAAGGTGAAAACACAGAAGACATCAGATGAGATGGGCTTCCCAGCAGCACTGATTCAAACTACCCAAAGCAACCATCATTCATGCTACAAAGAGAAAATTTAAGTCTTTTTAAAGTACAACTGGGGCAATGCAGCCACTGGGCAGGTCCTTCAGGTGCCATGTTAAACACATGGCATGTTTACCTTGCCCCAAGCACTGAACTTTGTACTTTGTCAGAGTAACTCCCCAGATCAGTACAAGCTAACAGCCCTGCTGAAAATACCTTCAGGGTTACCACAGAAACCATCCCAAGTGTTCAGTATGGCATCTGCATCCTCAGTAAGACAAGGTCAAGCTGCAAAAGGAGACACATGGCCAGCACACCAAGAAGCCCTCTGCTCTGCAGGAGGATTCAGATCTGAACCATGACCTGTTAGGAAGATGCTGGGGCATCTGGATTGGGTGCTACAAGTCCCTCCCTCACCAGAGAGGGGAGACAGGATCTCCATCCTTGGAGGTCTGCAGAACTTGGCCAGACAACATCAGTTACAAAAACTCAGCCTTGAAAAGTCTCTTTCTACTGCTTTTCTGCAACTCTACCAAGTGCTTTTAAGTAGTTTTAAGTAGTATGTTATTTAATGGAACAAATCTTTGTTAGACATCAAGAGGCTCTGCTTATTTTGCTGTGCATAGCCTTTTCACAGCAAGTCTTACAGTACAAGTATACTAAAAAACAGAACAAAATCTGAGCCTTTAAAATATGAGCCCCAAATTGTAAAGGCAAGATAACTCTCACACTCATTACAATGAAGTGCCTTCACACATCACTGGCAAAAGTCTCACAGTTTAAGGTTTACATATGTACTGCTGACAGTAATGTTAAGTGCTATATTCAAGCCACAGGTCATGACCCAGAATGCTTAATTAACACTAAATGTTCTTCCCCACTTACACTATTTTTGAGCACAGAAACAGTTTCAGTGAGAAATGCCAGAGAATTTTCCCAAACTGAACCTCTGCAGCCCCTATTACCTCTCTCCTTTTGCTATATTATGTGCTCCAACTTGAGAGCTCTGGCTTGTCTTCTACCCCTTCAGTAGCTGTGGACTGTTACTAGGTGAGCCCTTGCTGTACTCTGCAAGGATGAAGCCCAGCTCTCTCCAGCAGCATGGGTGGATCGTGCTGTCCCTTGTACTCTTCAGCACAGCACTTCAGGTACAGCTTCACCTGCGTGAAGTTGACAGAAAGCCAAGTTTCATAAGAAAGGCTGTACCAGCTCAGACCAAGTTCAACAACATACTGTAAGGTGGAATGTGGTTTCCCTAGGGTGAAAGACAAAGGAAATTTCACTCTTTGCAGAGGTGAAGGACTGCATTCACATATTTCTTTTGGCCTTATTTTAAAATATGACACCACAGACAGCCCCCCCATGTAAGAGTCAGAACAAGGACATCAGCACTTCCAATGCTCTCCAAGCTTCTACCCACTTCCAGTTTAACAAACATTTCCTGTGCATTCACAACCCTACAGAAGCAGTCTGCTATCTTTTTTAAATCCCTGTAAACATCTTTCAGCCACAACATCTTTTCAGAAGAGATCCACAGGGCAAACACCCACATGGAGAAGGATCTCAGGCTTGTGACAGGGACTGCACCTGACAGCTCCCGCTTGGGCAGCGCAGAACTCACTGCCCTCTTGGTGATGTCCCAGCCCTTATCACATCTTTCAGAGATCCCTTCCACGATGACTCCTAACCAGCTCCCTCCACCTCAGCTTTATTACCCCTCCAGTCTCGTAAAGTCCTTCAGGACCTCTCCCTCTCAGCCCCTGACCTCTCTGACGGCAGCGGGCACCTCCCCCCGGAGGGCAGCACCTCCAGAACCCCTCAGCCACGGCCTGCGGTGCCACGCAGGTCACAGACACCTCCCTGCTTTTACCTCCAACACGAAACCGTCGAGCAGCCCCGCAGCTCCCAACCCGCTCCGCCACGTCCCGCTTCGGGACCACGGGGAGGAGCAAGCCCCAGGGGCTGACTGTGCCCAGGGACAGAGAGACCGCCCCGGCTCCCGCATGCTGCGGAGGGTCCGGACCGGAGGCATTGCCGAGAGGTCGGAGGGTCCCACCGCCAGCCCAGAGAGCCTCCCCGCCGCGGGCCGCCATGTTCTCAGAAGGGCCGCCACCATTTTGGGACGAGGCGGCGGGGCGGAACGCGGCACCCCCAGAGCCGGGGCAGTGCTGCCTGGGGTCCGACCGCGGCCCAGTGCCCGTCCCGCCCGCCGCGGCCTCCCCGGACCAGGGCTGCCTCGCACCGCGCACGGGCGGGGACGCCCCGCCCCCCGCACCGCCTCAGCACGCGGAGCGGCACGGCAGCTCCTGCGGCACGGCAGCTCCTCCGTCCCGCACCCCTCAGCCCCGCACTCACCATGGCTCGGGCCGGCAGCACGGGAGCGGCAGACGCGCAACGGGTCGAGGCAGCGCCGTGAGAGTACAGCGCCTTCCCGGTCCCGCATTATATAGGGAGGGGGGCGGTGCCGCTGGCTCCCTGCACCTCGCTCATTGGCTGAGCCTTGCGCGGAGTCGTAACCTTCTCGCGGCACTACTGGGCGTCTCCGCGGCCACACCCAATCGGAGCTGCGAGGCGGCCCCGTGGCACGAGCCCGGCTGAGCGCCATTGGATGGCCGGTACCAATTCCACCTTCCCGCGCTCCCCATTGGCTAATTCGTAACCGGGGGCGGGGCGGGGGCGGGGTTTCCCCTTCCCGCCAAGGGGCCACAGCCGCTCCCCTCAGGCTCGGCCGCTCCGCTGGGTGCGGGGGCAGACGGGGGGATGGAGGCTCCTCTGTGTCCAGGTGTTTCTTAAATACAATTTCTTTTCCTGCTGGGGATTATTTCTGCTCGCAGTATGAGAATTCTTTATTTTATTCCAGGGTTTGTGTCTGGTAACGCTACCAAGGTCCCCAGAGCTCAGCCCTTGGCTGTGTACTCCACACCTGAGCTTGCTGTGGGTTTGTGATAAACTCTTGGGAGTGAAAGAGTGGCTGAGGATTCTCGGGGTTTTGGATGAGCTTCCTCTGAAAGTACAAATCTGCAGCTCTTGCTTTCTGTTCTTTCTCAGGAATGTTGGGCAAACTATGAGTGAACATGTCAGAGAATTCCTAAAAATGCCATAGCCTTTGTATCCATCTGCTAACTACCTGCCTGTGCTGGGTTTGAGATGACCTAGGATTTCCAAGTACCATTTTCCATTGCTCTGACAACAACAGTGTGGTACATAGATGCCTCCTCCTCATTCCCAGATCGTGGAAAACGTGTCTGTGTGTGAGGACTGATGGCTGTGTGTGCACAGCTGGAGTCAAATGTTGGATTTCATTGCTAAGGGGACAGTTCTTTACCTAGACTTTATTTCTTCAGTACCCAGCTTCATGTCTGAGGGCAAATTCCTTCAGTTTGAAATCTACCCTCAGTCCTGTGCCCCCTTCCAGAAGCCTCTCTCACTGTTTCATGGAAGATTCTCCCTCCCAAATGGTTCCATTATAAATCCCAGAAAACCCAAACCAGGTGCCTCTTTCTAAAACTCCTACATAGGAAGAGGACAGACAAGGCTGAATGCTTTCCCATGAGCAGTGAAGCTTTTCCTGCTCCAGTTTAAGATGTGCCCTGTGGCCACCACCCTTGACCAGGGTCAGGAGGACGTGGGGGCCCTGCTCCTCCAGGAAAGGTTTTATTCCCTGGTTCTGAATGACTCTTCCAGTCTCTGGTATGATTTAGTTTATTAATTGCTTTGCATTCTAGATGTAGGTTTGGAGCTGACCCTGGATGTTGTCTGGGGGCTGGTGAAGGATGTGGCAGCAGCTTACAGTAGGAAGCAGAATGTTCCAGCAGGCAGCTCCTTAGCATGGACCTCACCTTCTGAGCCAGGGAATTGCACAACTCAGGTGAGCAGGGACAGGTCTGGTCACTCCTCCCACCTCCCTCCCATTGCAGTGGGACATGGCTGTGCCCAGCTGCAGCCTCTATAGCCACCTGCTCATGACTCCCTCTGCCATTTGGCACCTAAAACTTTCCTTGTTTTTTAGCTCCCAGACTCTGATGTCACCCCATGTTCTTTCATTCTTCACTCCCATTCTTTCCTCATCACTTTTCCCAAGATGAGCACCCAGGTCTTGCTCAGGTCAGATTAAACAGCACCAGGAAAACACAACATGGCTGGGGTTGGGCACAGGGCTGAGTTTCACCGGGAGGGAAGGTGCAAGGTACTTAAATCATTCACAAACGGGGCCTCTTCCTGGCCCAGGGCCCAGGGGATGGTTACTGATTTGTCAGCAGGCTGCAGGGCTCTGCTGGGGGCAGGCTGGGGTGCTGCCTTGCAGGGTGAGGGGGTGGTTACAAGCCAGGGCCTGTGTCCTGCTGATCCCAGGTGTGTCTGTCACGGGCTGGAACAGGAGCAATGAGCCCTGGGCTGAGTGTTTGCTCTGCTCTGGGGCCCCTCTTTGCATTATTAATGCCTATTTTGGTGGTGTGGCAGAAAATGAGAAGTTTGGGTTGAGATACAATGTTTTTAATCCTAAAGGGACTATACACACAAGGAAATTGCTGAGGACAAAAATGTAAGAAGAGGGTGGATCAGATATATACCTGCTGAGCTCAGCATTATTCATCTCACTTGGCCTTGGGAGGAATGCAGGAGAGGGGCAGAGTAGCAGGATCACTGCCTCAGGATATTCTCCCCACCTTCAGAGATTCCTGTCTCAGACAATTCCTCAACCACTAGCCTGTATTTTCTCATCCCAAACTATCATCTGGCTACAGGTTTTACCTTGCTGGTTTTATCCTTCCCCTATTTGTCAGAGGTAGCTTGCAGGGTCCATGAAGGTAAGGGAGCTCCCCTCAGTCAGGTCCTGTTACCAGAACAGCCATTTTTGAGTGTTGATAAGGAATTCCTTCCAAATTTTCCTGACAAGGGTCTTGTGTATTTTGGCTTTGTTTTAATCTACCTTTGCAACACGGGGTGCAGTTCACTCAGGATCACCTGATCTGGTCTAATCCTCCCACCCTGCCCACACCAGTTTGCTATGGAATTTTATGGAGCTGTCTATTGCACAGCCCTGACCTTTGGTTGTTGCAAAATACACTCTCAGCTCTGCAGAGGCTGGAGAGGAACAAAGTTCCTGACATCTAGTAAAGCCCCCTTATTACTCTTTTGGAGAGGTGAAAAGGGAAGAGAGATTTTTTGATATTTAGATTTTTTTTGGTTTTTTTTCTGTAGACGGGGAAGGGAATTGCAGGCAAGGCAAGGTAGCTGTTCTAGCTAGCATGAATGAGGAAGAGCACACAAGAGGTGGAAATGCCGAATCCACAGATCTCAGACCAAACCTCTATGGGAGGACATGAGGCTCTGGGGAATTTTTGCAGGGTGCCAAAAAAAAAATCTTTCATTTACAGCTGAAAACTATCCAACTTGACAGGGCTGGATTAATTCCTGACCTAAACACTCCCTGTTTCAGATGGGCTGGAAATCCTTAGATAAGGAAAGGTGCAGAGGATACAGCCAGAGCTGTTCATCCTGGGGAATGAGTAATTCCTCCCCTGAGCACTGAACATGTGCCATGGGTATATCTCTAATTATATGATTATACCTGTTTATACCTGGTCCTCCCCCTGCAGGGAGTGTCAAAATCAGTGGAAGGATGTGCTTGACTTGCCAGATTGGAACCCCAAAGGGCTGGGCACTCTTTCTGCTTTGTGAGATCTCCTAAGTGATAGTCAGCAGAACAGCAGCAGGATGGATGCACACAGGAGATTAACATTTCCCAAGCAAGTTTAATATCAGTGTTCTCTACCTTGATCTTTGACTTTGTAACCTTAACGTTCTATTAGTGTGGCTTCTTGTCAGTAATCCTTAAATAAGATCCTGTTTTTAATGGCCTTAAATAAATTCCCTGGTTTTAAATCTTTAATTATTTGCTCTTCCAGCTGTTTTAATCCTGCTCCAGCAAGCATGGACTTGGCTACCTGCCCTATTTTTTTTTGTTCTCTGCAAGTCCATACATCAGGGGCTGCTTCCATTCCCTGCTTGCTTTAATTTCTGTTTCTTTCACTGGGTACTTCCCTGCCTTCTTCCCTGCTGGCCTGAGGGAACAACTTCCACCAGACATTCATCAAGGCTGAAACAGCTTCTCCATCAAGTTCACTTATGTTTTATTTTACAATTAAAAGGCCTGTTGAATTACCTGCCTGCAGTGCCATCTCTGTGCTGCAGGATTCCTGTTGCTCTGCTTGGCATGCCCTGTCTCAACTTGTGTCAGATTTTGGTGGCTGTGTTGCCTGTCTTGGTTAAATTTCTTGGCCCCATCTTCTTTTAGTTACCTGGGAGTAAACTGACCTTAACCTACAAATTTTGTCCTGGTCTCCATCACTGACTTTTGGTTTAGATATTGAAAATATACCCTGCTCTGTCTTGCTACAATAATTGGCCCTTTTTTTTTTTTTTTTTTTTTTTTTTTTTTTTTTTTTTTTTTTTGTGGAAAGAAGTATGTCTCATTACACTGTGAAGTTCACTTTCTCCCCCTGGCCAAGCAGCAGTACTTCTGCCACTTTGTGTATTTCCAGCAGTTGGACTTTCCTGTCTGTGCTGATTCTTTGCTGCATGGTCATTTTGACCAAGAAACCAGTCAGCCAGTGGTGCAGTCAGGGATGTGGCAAACAGCTCACACCCTGTACTGGTTTTGTCAGGGGTAGAGTTGGATTTCTTCACAGTAGCTGGTATGGGGCTGTGTGGGTAACCCAGGGATGTCTCACTCTTGCAGAGCAGGGTTGGCACAGCATTAAGAGCTGATAGGAAGAAGGCCTTTGACCCAAGGTCCCCAGGAAGCACAGGAAAAGCTGCTGCCACCACCTCAGCTCTGCCCCACAGCCACCCCCTGACCACTCCCCAGGGTCAGGAATCCACATGTACAATTTTTCTGGGAAGCATACTTGAAGCACACTTCACTCAGCTTATACTTTACTCAAGCTTATATCCACAACCTTGCTCTGCATGGTGCCTACAAAATGAAATTATTGTGCAGCACAATTTATATTTTAGTAAGAGGGACTCCAATTGAGGTGTTACAGGTGGAAACACATCCCTAGCAGACAACAATCCAAGTGAAAGTGTGAAATCAAAGTGATGTGATCCCACTACTTCCTTATGCCTGTGCAGAACACAAATACAGCTCTCTCACCTTCTAGATACACCAGCCTGCTCAGTTCCTTGGCTTAGGGATAAACAAGAAAGGGCAAGAGGGAAGTTTTTCTGTCAAATGTGCATCTGCCACATTTAGCAAGGTCACAGTGCAGGACTCACCTCCTCCAGGGTGAGTCATCAGACTTCATCATCAGACTCCAGTTATTCCTCTCTCCCTCCCATTACTAAATCCTGACTGTCCCCAGCAGAGGCTTCTGACAGAGCAGCCCCAGAACAGCAACACCTTGGTTGTTCTGTATAAAGGCAGAGGCTCCAATTCTTAAAAGTGATGGAGCTTAAGCACTGGAAGAAGAAATGCCAGGTTTCCCTCACTGCCAGGATGCCTTTCTGCAGAGCCTGTGCCTGCCTTACAGACTCCTCCAGCAGAACTGTTCTTAGAGAAGCGAGGAGCAGGTCTGTCCCACAGCCTCGTGGCAGCAACACTCCAGTACAACTGACCTTGATTGTGGTGGCAAATGCAACTTCAGCATCCCAGTGCCATGACAGTTGTGCCTTTACAGCTGCATCGGTACCCAAAATGTTTCTTAGCATAACACAGAGATACACCTCTGGCACTGAGACATCCTCTGTGACCCTGGATCATCACTGTGAAGCTGCTGTGTTGTTCACACAGGGGGTTGCAAACAGAGAACATGAAGTGGACCACAATTACCAAAAGATAAATACGGTGAGAACCACAGCTGCTACAGCCTCCTATGATTTTCAATCAGCTTTGTATCCATCTTTTAAAAGGCAGAAACCAAAACTGGACACAATATCCCAGCACTGCTCTGCCCAGCTGCTTTTAGAGAAGAGAAATTCCTTCCCAACTTGTTTCAATACACATACAACTGTTTTGACATTCTTCAGCACTGAGACACAGTCACTGCACACTGCTCATCCATTGATTTGTTTTGTTGGAACTGTTTCATGCTTGCAGCCTGGAAATCCTGGGATCTTGCACATTTTCCTGATTGGCTGTCTGTAAAGTCTGTCTGTATCTTATTTTATTTCCAAGTAATCAGTGAATAAAACTGCATATGATGTTAGCTAAAATGCCTTACACACACTTCAGGTGCCATACATACTCTTACAGGTTACACTTGGCAAGTAGCATGGTATTTTAGAGAACCTAAATGTTAGGGTTCAGGGTAGGGAACATTTCTTCTAAAAATCAACAAAAGAGACAGCCTTAGACCCTGTAACTACTTTGGCTGTAGTTCAGACAATTTAAGCTGCCATTATGATTCAATGAATCAGTCCTGCCCTCCCCTTGCCCCTGTGCCCCAGGCTGATCCGTGTCACACACAGACCACCCCAAAAGAACCCCAACTCGTCTGAAACCCATCAGGGAGGGTAGCAAGAGGGCCTGGGGCAGACCAAGCTATTTGGCAAAACTGTCAAGAGAAGCTGTCCCTGAAAGTCTCAGGGGACCCGCCCGGCACCGATGTCCTCCCCAGGAGCTGCGGTGGGCGCGGGGCTGTGTGGTGCCGGGCCGGGCTGTCAGCTGTGGGGTGGCCATGCCGGGCCTCGTCTCGGTCCGTGGGGCAGGCAGGGTTCCCAGCGGCGCAGCCCGGCTTCCCCAAGCGCACTCCCGGGACTTTGTGCCGCCGTCCCCAGCCCGTGGGGCAGCGCCGGTGTCACTCGTGGGCCACGCGCTCCAGCGCCACGTAGAAGCTCTCCTTGTCGTCCAGGCAGTGCCAGCCGATGGGCCCCGCCTCGCAGTCGGCGCACACCAGGAACTTGACGTTGCCCACGTCGCGGGTGAAGCCCACGTTCTCGAAGGAGAACATGTCACGCACCAGCCAGTGCTCCCGCACCAGGTCCCCGCCGCCTCCGCCGGACGCCGCCGCCGCCTTCTTCCTCATGGCGGGCAGGAGGAGCTGCGGGGACACAGCGTCACCGCCCCGCCGCCAGGGGGCGCCCCCCGCCGCTCGCTCGCTCGCTCCCTCCCTCCCTCCCTCCCCCCGCACCCCGGTACCTCACGGCGGGCGAAGGTGGCGGCTCCGGGCAGCAGCACCCGCGAACCGCACCGCTGGCACAGAACTGCCTTCAGGTTCCGGCCCTGCGCGCACACCAGCTCAGCCGAGCCCGGTGCGGCGGGAGGAAGGGGAGAGGGAGGAGGCGCCGCCGACGGCTCCATCTCCGCGCAAGCCGCCGCCATGGCCGCGCAGGCGCGCTGGGTGACGTCACCCTAGGGGCGGGGCCGCGCGCGTGCGCACTGGGAGGGGCGGGAAGGAAAGGGGCGGGGGGGCTGCGGGGGGTGTGAGGGTGCGGGGCGGGTTGGGCAGTGAGAGGGATGAAGTGCCGGTATTTGGGATAAAATGGTTTCCCAAATGATCTTTGGTTGCCCCCAGAAGCTGTGGCTGCCCCATCCCTGGCAGTGTTGAAAGCCCCAGGTTGGATGGGGCTTGGAGCACCCTGGGCTGGGGGAGGTGTCCCTGCCCATGGCAGGGGATGAGATCTCAATGATCTTTAAGGTCCCTTCCAGCCCAAAACATTCTGTGATTCCACGAATGCCAAATTTGTACATACCCTCCCCAGAGTAGTTACACAAATGTCTTGAGGGTAAAGGACAGAGGCCGAATTTCTACTGGCTCAGGAAATATTTTATTCTTTATATTTTCATTAAAAAATATAGGAAACAAAACCACAGAACACTTGTGTGATAGAAACAAACGCAGAAAGTCAGAGCATTGGCTGAAAGTGCATAATTAAGTCATGCTACCACGTCCCTGATCCCACCCTGTCCCCCAAGCAAGGAGTCAGCAGGAAGCTCACTGAGCAGCGGAACACAGAGCCCAGGCACTGCGTGGGGCAGGGGGGCTCCTGCTCCCAGCAAGGCAGCAAAAGGCAGGGGACATGCTGAGCAGACAGTGCTGGTGTGAGCCAGGGAGGAAGCTCTCACACGGGGGTGGTGGGGCTGGTGGAAGAGGATGTGGTGCTAAGAGACTGGGGAATAAACAGAGGGCAAAACAGAATCCTGGATGTCACTCCTCAATGGCCCTGGAAGCAGAAAAATCCAAGATAAAAGGAAAGTCAACAGGATGAACTTGACTGAAAGGCTGAGCACTGGCAGAGGTCTGTCCAGCCAGCAGTCACTCACAGCAGTATCTGTGCAGTCAGTAGTTGTGTCCCTGCTGCCAGGGCCTCAGCCTCTGCAAGGTGACCTCCCCACAGTGCTGGGAGCAAAGCACCAAGCATCACAGCGAGGCTCCCAGTGCCCTGCACCTGCATCTCTTGAGCTTTTTGAGGGAACCATGACATGGTGAACCTTGCTGAGAACCCTGATAAAAGCACAAATACTGCAGACCTGCTTCTCCACGAGGCAATGACCTCCCCTTGCCCTCTGCCCCTGCAGCCTCGGGCTTTTGGGACTCAGTAGTTGACAGCTTTGATCTGCGACTCCTTTTATGTGCAGAGCTGTGAGGAAGTGCAAGACCCCCTGGCACATGCTCACTCAATTTGGCTCTGCACTCATGTGCACTCGAGGAGCATGTTTAAACATTCAGTATGTACAAGATGATTTGAAGCTGGAACTTAAGAGCAGCTGGATTTACCCTCACACATCCACATGACTGAGAGCAACCTGAGGACCCGCATGGTCCTGCAATGGCTGAAGAGACTACCCAGTTGTATGTACATGTCCTTGGAAGCATCTACCAGGCTGGCTGGCACCAAGGCTGGGAGCATCTCTGCTCTACCAATAGGCTTAGCCACAGGAACAGCAGAGAATGCAGCTTCTTCTGACCCCATTCACCATCTCTCTCCAGCTTCACAAAGAGCCCCCGATTTCAGATGACTGCTGAGATAACACATAAATGCACATGCTCTACTCAGATGCAGCACAGAAAACTGCAGTTCTGGTGCCTATTTCCACAGCATCCAAAACTCTCAGGAACAGTCACTGCAAATCGCTTGGGACTCTTCCTCCAGCTGAGACTTTTTAGGATGTTCCTCTTTCTAAGTCCTCTCCAGATCACTTCTCCCGAAGGACACAGACTCCAGCGTCACAGCGCTGCATCCCCAAGGAGGTCACCACTTCCCAGCTGTCTATGATTGGGTCGTAGCACTCAATGCTGCTCAGCAGTGAGTTGCCATCATATCTGCAAGGACAGAAAGTTACAGGTGAGATGCCACAAAAGGAAGAGGTTGAGCTGTTCAGAGCCCTTGTCTGAGGTGAAACATCCTGTCTGCCGCTGACCAGCACGCTGCCTACTTAGTGAGAGCAGGGTGACTCTGTGGGCTGCCTCCTCTTGTACAACTGGAAATCTAAATGCCAGGAGATGCCACCTGAAATCAGGCTGTGTCACCTCAACTGACACATGCCAGCAAACACAGGCAGGGCCCCTCCCCAGCCCCAGCCCCAGGCAGCCCCTTACCCAGCGATTGCGTAGAGCCGGCCCCGCAGCACCGTGGCCCCCACATAGCATCGGGGGGTGGTCATACTTGTCACAGTAGTCCAGGAATCAGTGCGTATATTATAGGCTTCCACAGAGGAGAGATGTGCTGTCCCATCAAACCCACCAACTACATAAATATGGTCATTCAGCAGAGCCACTCCAGCCCCTGCAGAAAGAGAAAGCAGCAGGGTTTCACCCACTGGTGACTGTCAGCACCATGCCCAGCACCCATGAGCTAGGTCAGGTCTCCTTTTTCAGAGGATATTTTCTTATGTTTATTATCTCCCATGAAAGAGCTGCCATAACCCAGCATCTTCTATTGCTGATGTCATCTCCAGTAGTATACATGTAAACCTGTAACCAAATGTTAAGGGGGATTGAGCAGCACACAAGGCAGCAGCAACTCGAGATGTTCAGCTTGGCTGAACAACCCCTGTGATGGGGCTGGAGCATGAGTCTTATGAGGAGTAGTTGAGGGCCCTGGGGGTGTTGATCCTGGAGCAGAGGAGGCTGAGGGGAGACCTTCTGGCTCTGTGCAACGCCCTGAGAGGAGGCTAGAGCTGGGGGGGTCAGGCTCTGCTCCCAAGGAACAAGGGATGGGACAAGAGGAACTTCTGGCCTCAAGTTGTGCCAGGGGAGGTTTAGGTTGGAGCTGTCCCCTGCCTTCCATTGAGAAAAGAAGGAGAGAACAGACAGAGCTACTTGAAAAATAGGATCTAAACTATATTTTTCTCCTCAATACAGCTGCCAAAATGAAAGCTCAGATAGGGCACCAAGCAGGAAAGACAAAGTAAGAATCAGTGGTGGGTATTTAATGTGTGCACCATGTTTCAAGGCATTAGCGCAAGAGCTCTGGCAGTGCTGCTCAGCGTTGGTGCTGCTGCAGGAGCTGAGCCTGAGCACTTCAGAAAGTGGAATACAGGCAAAGGAGGCCCTGCCAGAGCACTTCTGCCTCTGCCATGTCCTGTGCACCTGACAAGCACCAACTTAGCAAACTGTCCCCAGCTTAGCAGTCTGTGCCTTGCTAGCTCCTCTCCAAGCCATGCACTGCTCCTAGTTAGAGAATTCACACAGGATTTCCTCTCCCTCCCTGTAACCTACAAACCCCCCTTCCCCATTCCTTTTAGCAGGCATGTTAATCCTTCCCTTGGGGAGTTAAATCAGTATGTCCTAAAATCTTCCCTTCTCAAAGCCAAACCAGTCACCACCCTCCAGGGCAGCAGAACAAAGCAGCAGTGACTGCTGCCTCAGTGCACTGCAAAACATTTTGACCTGGGGGCACTGTGGGTCTTACCTGAGCGCTTGGTGGCCATTGGGGTGACATTTGTCCAGTGTCCAGTGTGGGGATCATACCTCTCTACAGAGTTCAGTATGTTTAGCCCATCATAGCCACCTGAAAACAGAACACAGGAGCAAACCATAGGTCTGACTTCTGGAGAATATTTTCTATGTAAAAACCCAAGTATTTTCAGCATGCCTGGAGCTTCCCAGGGTACCTACCGAGGCAGTAGATAACTCCATTAGCTACCACCAGCCCTGCTCCTTCCCGTGCTGTCTGCATGTCTCCCAGCATACTCCACTGGTCAATGTTGGGGTCGTATCGTTCCATACTGGTGTGACGCCGGCTCCCATCAAACCCCCCAGAAACATAAATCATGTCTGCAAAGTCAGGCAGAGGGGGAACTCAGCAAGGCAGGTATCAAAATGCACAGGGAGCTCCTCAGAGATGGAGCAAACCTACGGCACCACGGACTGAAAAATACAGGAACAACTACAGATCTTGGCACATTAAAGCTAAGTCTAAGCTCAGCCTCCTCATCCCAGGTGACTGCATTAGCCTGCTCACAACCCAACAACAAAATAAACAAACAGGAAAGGGAGCAAAAGGAAAAGATCCAAAAGACAGGTCAGGATCATCAAGAGCAGTCCCTTATGGTGGGAGACCTAACAACTGTGGTTTCACAAATCTGCCATGTTCAAAGCAGCTGCATTTTAAAGAGAATTTTCATTACCATAGATTAGCAATGATCTAAATGAATTGTATTTAACCATTATTAATTGTTAAAACAATATTATAATATAAGCATTAAAGCACAGAACACTCACTAGTGTCTCCTATTTTAATGGCTAGAAAACTTCCTCTCATTTCCACCCCAACATTTCCCTGGCCTGTTTTTACCTATTTGTTCTTATTCAATTCTTATATTGCCCATTTTTTTCTCATGCCAAGTTACACGGAAGAATCACATCCCTTCCAAGCCTTTGCTTTGCCAGGATAAGCAAGCTGAAGTGTTGTGGTTCCCTTAGTCAAGCAGTTTTCCTCTTTAAAGCCTTCCTAAGGATCCTTTTCTGCCCATGCCCAAGTTTCAGCCTCTCTCCAGTGCTTGCTGCTTCTCCCTGTACTGGGTGTCCATGCTCAGTCACACACAACACCATTGCCACCCCAAGAGCTTCCCACTCCACAACCCCTCACAGAGTTCCTTTCCCTTAATGCCACATGCCACAGGAATGAAGCAGAGGCAGAGCTCCTCTCAAGATACATGGGCAAGTTTTCCATCCCTACATCCAGCTGAGGCAGAATTTCAGACTTGCCTCCTCGGATCCATCCCACTCTGCACAAACCAGCTCAGGGCATCCGAGGACAAGAACCCAACAGGCTGCAGGGCCCTGCCCGGCACGTACCTCCAAGGGTCGTGGCTCCTGCCAGGCCTCTCCGTACATTCATGGGAGCCACGGAATACCAAATTCCATCCTCATCTGATGTGTAATCCAAGCACTCCACGGAGCTGAGACGGGAGCGGCCGTCGTAGCCCCCGATGACGTAGATGCGGTCGTGCAGGGACACGGTGGCCACGTAGCGTCTCTTACGGGTGATGCTCTGCAAGGAATAAAAAGGTGAAGGAGGGGAAATAACACTTATGCATGGAGACCAATCACCCTTCTTCCATCCTGGAACTATGGATTTAAAGGATACAGTCCTGGCTAAAATGCTTAATGTCTGCGACTGCCCCTCCATCTCTGCCATGGTCTATCTGTGTCTTTTCACTGAAGCATTCTGCAGCAATTATCATTTATTTTATGCTGTTACTCAATCTGCCATGCATCTCAGGGATCTGTGTGCCTCCCACTGGCTCCCTGCAAAGACTGATAATGGGAAAAGGTGGAGACTTGGAATATTTGATGAAAATATCTGAAGCTTTTAGCCTCCAAGAAAGAACCCGTTTTTGAGACACAAGGTCTTTGAGACAGTTTCTTCTGTGATTAGAGATAACTAAAAATGAGGCAGCTCTCCACTATTAAAATCAGATAAAGGTGATTTTAAATTTGGATAGAAATAGTCCTCAGAGCAGAAATTCTCTCTTTCTTCCTATCTCCTGTTATGGTCAAAAGTAATGAAACCAGAGAGATGAGGCAGCCTGCCTGAGAGCAAAACTGACTACACTATTTTATTGACATTTATCAACACTGACTTTAAAGCTGAACACTCCTTCAGTTAGCAACATGATAGCTCTCACTCCCACTACAGAGATGTGGGTCTCGGTAGGCTCATCTGATTAGAACTATGACAACCACCCCTTGTACAAAGCTTACTTAGGAAATCTGCATATGTGAAGCAGAATTTCAGAATTCTCTCTGGTAATTTCAGCAACTCTAAAATTTATGGCAGAAATTCCAAGCAGAACGCAAAGCATAGCCCAGAGAGGAATGTTACAAAGCTGACACTACAGGATTAGTGTTTGATCACAGCCTGTTCAACTCAGTGGTGGTCAAAAATGGTCCCTTACTGGCAAGAAACTCCACTCTTGGGTCTTCGGGTCGTATTTCTCCACAACATCAATAGGTGACTGCTGGCTGCCAAAGCCACCGATCACAAGCAGGACTTCGTTAGCTCCTAGAGCAAGGAGGGAGAGCAAAGTCAAGCCAATCCCTTCACAACCAATGGGTCACAGCTAGGGAATCACCTATAGAACCTCTGAGCCTTCCTTGGTGCAACAAGTCACCTCTGAACCCTCTTTCCATCAGTCCTCTGCAGCAAGCACCCAGCCTGGGTACAGGCACCAGGACTCCCCCTGTCCCCAGTGGGGGGGAAGAGAGAACAAGTGTGGGGCAGGAGATCAACCCAGCTGCCTGCTGGAGGCTGCTCCTCCTGCTGTTAGAGGGTCTCTAGGAAGCCAAGCTGGCTGAGTCAGGTGGTGAAGTTAGCTGGTTTATATTTCCTTTCGTATTCTTTCAATTTTTTTTTTCTCAAACCTCTTACCACTCCCTGACAGCTGAAGGAGGATGCAGCCTCCTCACAAAACAGAGCCTTCTCCCCTCACTTGCAAATGGCATCCAGACCAGACAGCACCTTTGGGAACCATGTCACTGAGAAATAAATAAGGCTGACTAAAGCCTGAAAAAAGAATGAACTATTTTCAGAGGAACTGACTCTGAAATCTTATGGATTTTATTTTGAAGTTGCTTTCCTCTACTTTCTTTTCCCCCAGATTGTCCCTGTTTTTCACTTTTTTTCTCCCTGAGAGTGAAGACTTGTGACCTGGAGAATTTTAACTTCCTTTGTTTCCATCATAATTTTAAAAATTGACGAGCATCTCCTGAATCCCTTGGGATTTAACAGATTTTAAAGCTGACCAGGTTTTCAATGTGGAAGGACTGAACACTGAGCAACCAAGATTTAACAAGACCTAACTGTCACAAAGCAAACCAGCTACCACTCAGTCAGCTGGAGGAGAATAATCTAAAAAAATAACTGAGAAGGATTGCAAAAGAGGTCCAACAACAATTTGGGAAGCCTCCTGTACAGTATGACAGTGAAAAGTGCAATCATTTCAGTTTATCCCACAGAAAGTTAATACATGACTTGATCAGTTTATAAGTGACATATGAGAATTACTGGTAACAAATGATATTGAATCAATTAAAAAAGGTAAGGCTGAACACAAATGAACCTCAGCAATAAGGTGCACAGTTTTTGCCTGTATAGCTAAACAATGGAACAATTTTGTGATGTCTCCTTTACCAGGTGAGGCATTCTACTAAGAACAAACTGAAATGTGTTTTTCTAAAATGACAGGTTGAGCTGAACAGTCCCTGAAACTGGTATAGGATGTTCCAGAAAAAGAGGAGACATGCTGTGGCCTGGACTATGCTAGAGGTTAAACCACATCTAAACAAGTGCTCTGAGATCCCCTGCTGAAAACTTGTCTTCACTGTAACACAGTTGTCTCTCACCTTGCAGCTCTTTTTGTTTCTGACACCAATACCTGCCTTTTTAGACAGGAAAGGACTCTTCCCACACTTCTTGGACAGCTGCATGCTGAGACAAACGTATCTGGAGGCAGGAAAATAATGCAGGAAACTGGTTTTATGGTTACAGAAGAGGTGTGGGATTAAAGACAACGACCTAGTTCCTGCACTGTCACTAAGCAATTGTGCTCTGAAAAAGAAATGCACCCCTGGACTTTGCTCCAGTCCCCATTCTGTACCACAGGGACTGTGGATGGACAAGTTTCTGCTACAAGGAACTTCAGTGTCATTTCAAGGCAATGACAAGGTGTCAGCACAATACCTGCCAATGCCCCAGACCTGCTCAGTGCCCTTTCCTTGCCTGCTCACCTAGACGTGCTCTTGTCCTGGGTCCTTGCATCTGACTCCGCAGCTCAGGCCGAAGATGAAATTTCTTTGCTTCATCTACGAGGTCTCTGCACTGCAGACTGCAGCGTATGAAAGGCTGAGGAAAGACAGGAGTCACTTCTACATGCAAGGTAATTTTCAGATCACTCATAACAAGTGTCCTAAAGCCAGCTCTGGTCAGTTCAGACAGCATTAATGTGAGCTGTGTGCTGGCTGTGTGCTGGGGTCACGGTGCAAATCCTGCACACAAGGAAAAGCAAATACAACCCAAGAATGGACTCTGAAAAGATGTGGCTCAGTTCCCACACAGTTTGGCACTGCAGGTTCTATAATGAAAATAACTACAATGGAAACCTAAAGAAAAGCCAGTTCTGCTACACTGAAGCCAGCAGAAGTGTGAAGGAGATCTGGCAGTAAAACTACACTTGAGATCAGTTGGGCTGGACCTGCCCCATTTTATCAACTCTATGCCTGCCATCAAAGAACCACAGAGCACAGCACAGGAAGGAATTCTGCTGGACCTGTTACCTTAATCCCTGGGCAGCTGTGGAAAGACTACAGCAGCAGTTAAGGCCTTCTTTAAAAGAAGCAGGGGCCACAGCAGTCAAGGGACAGCCTCATCTCCTCCTTGCATAATAAGGTGTAATTTCCCTCCCTGAATGCTCCCTGTTCAGTCCCCTTTGGCTGTTTGGTGCTGCATGCTACTGCAAGTTGTATTTTCACAAGTTCTTTACAAGGCCAGGGTGTTCAGAACAGGCAGTACCACACAGGGGCAATGCTCTGCTCTCCAGGCAGCCCAAAGATGATGGCATCCCACTGGTGTGTGACACCTCCAGTCTGGGAAGGCCATGCTGAGCAGTAAGAAGGCTGAGGCCCTGGATACACCCCATCTTAGGCCGGTTTGGGTACAAATATAATTGTTTTGGTACCAATCCCTTTCATGTTAGCTTCAGTTTCAGGTGGACCTTAGCAATCTAACTAAACTCCTTTTAGCTGTCACAACTTAACTGCCTGTTAGCTGCCCTTACTTAAGAACATCCATCAAAGGCAGCCATATCAGAGTAAAGAGGACTGTTGCTAAATCAGCTATTTCTCATTGTACAGAAGTTTGTCATTCAACACTCAGCACCTGCCAGGTGACAGGGGACAGTAACCACTGATTACCTCACATCACCATCAAACCAGAATGCTGGTTTCAACTTCTCTACACCTTCCCATCAAACCTTGCATGGGGTCAGCATCACTTACTGCTTGATACTGAACTTCCATTGCAAAAGTTTAATTATCTCTTATCAACATCCACATTTTGGTTTTGCCTCTGCAACACCCCAGCCACACAAAGAAGCAGTTTCAGATATCGTTCTGATTTTTCTGTTGGCCTTGGACCTACACAGCCTCTGTTCTCCTCATTCAAAGGTACCTGCTTGCCATCTGCACCCGAACTTCTGAGAAGCCATTTCCCCCTGGGCTCCCAGGCCAGCAGCCTTCAGCCTAGAGAAGCAGACCTGCTGGCACTTATGAATGGAAGCCAGAAAATGAAAACCTCTAACAGATGACAACAGAAAGGTGCTCCACAGAGCAGGAGACAACTGAGTAATTGCTCTGAGAAGCAGCATGGCACAGCTGCTGGCACAGCACACAGCTCCGAGGGGATCAGTGGCTGCTCCAGCTGCACCAGTACAGCTCCAGAGCGTCAGCATCAAAGAGCAGCACCAGAGAAAGCAGCTTTTAACGTGCTCTGCTGGAACAGCAGGAGGCTAATCCGGGAGCATGGCAGTCACACACAGCTCCCAGCTGCTCGGGGTCCATGCCCTGGGCTCTGCTACCTCGGTGTCGATGACGTCTGTGATGTAGCGGGGGGTGAGCAGCGGCATGCGCACGTACTGCAGCAGCTCGGGCAGGGATGGCTCCCGCTCCTTCTTGGAGTGCTTCACCCAGTTAATAACTGCCTCAAAAACTGGCTCTTCAGAGTCCACCTGGAAAGAGAAGACTCACTGATCAAATTGCAGGGTAATTCTCTAGCAGCTGCTGTAAAAGAGGATAAGTCCCAGGCTGCTGACACTGCCGCAGAGCGAGCAGGACAGGAGGACACTGCAAGGAAAGTTTGTTCTGGGAATTCCCATCAACTGTATTTACAAGCACCATGGAATTGTCTCCTTTTCCCTTCCTTAGAACTGAACTGAACCCAGCTTCTCAGTGGAGCAGAAATTAGTTCTGCAAAATGCCAAGTACCATCCTGAAAATGATAAAATTCACATTTCCTTTTTATGGAGCTGTGTCCTTAACCCCCTGCAGCCCTGTGCCCATAGACTACCCCTTTTGCACCTAGGTTATTCCAGGTACATTTAAGGGATTTTAAAAATTTCAACACACGCTAAGAAACTATAAACACCTGGATTTTGGAGTGGAGAACCCCAGAGTATGGATGCTACTGTTTTGACCAGTTTGTTTCTCCATGCTGATGCTTACACCTCTTTCAGAGATTACACTGATTAAACTACCTAGATTTAGTCCTTTCAGAGAACTTCAGGTGCCCTGGATATCTATGATTACCAAAAGTGAAAGAAGGGCAGAAAACTCTGCAATGTAGGTATTAAAACTCAATGTATTATTCAGGCTTAGTTTTCTTCTTGCACACCTTTAGATCAACCAAAGTAAAAGCAAATCAGGCATGAATTTATTATTATGAGGTCTGTTAACTGTTATTAAATATGAAGATAAAGGGAGATACTGCAATAAAACAACTGAGCTTTCCTACTAATATAGGACTGGTACACTTTGAAGCTGTTGCAGAAAGTTCTGAAGCAGGGAGTCAGAGAGGTTAATTATGGAATGTAATTCTTCCAAGCCACTGATTTATATTTGTTACAGTGTAATCTGGAATGGCCTCCTTCTGTTTGAATTACAGGGAAAGAACAATTAGAGCTCAGAAAAAAGAGCAGAATAGTTTATCATTTCCAATTTTCCCCACCTCCTCCTCAAATGCAATAATCTCCCATCATTTTATCCCCTCCTGAACTGACTGTCCTCTGCTATATTTAACAGCTTTGTTGTTAATTTCTGCTCTCTCATACATCATGAATAATATGATAATAACACTATACACAGCATGACAGTGAGGACCTGACATTCTGCCTCTCTAGCAGCTTGGGGATTCCCTCTGACACAGCACATCACCTCTGCACTGCCACAGCAACAGCTTCATTTGCTTCATTCACCTCCAGATGCAATGCACACACCTCACTGTTTATCTGCAGGGCCTGAACCAGTCCCTCCAATTCCACGTGGAATTTTACTTGGCCGGTGTGGATTATCCAATTAGTTTGCCTGGGTCATTCCCAAGTTCCTCGTTATTTCCTCATCACTGGCAGGAAGCATTTTGTCAGCACTCACCACAACCCACAGAGCTCACACAGCACCAAAGCTGCAGCTTCCTAAAGACCAAACAGACTCAGCCTTTCTCTGCTCCTGATCCCAGCCTGATCCCTGCCAGGGTCTTCCACTGCCATCTCACATGCTCTTTGTCAAAAAGCCTCATTAAAAGAGGATATCAGCTTGGCTGAAGGCCAATTTCAAGGCAGACATCAACAATTCTCCTCTGCCTACCCACGTCTTGGCTTTTCAGGAATTCCACCTGGTATCACTTACACTGCTTTGCTTCTAAGAGCTCATGTTCCTGTGAACCCTGACTAGGGACTGCTTCAATCATTTCTTTTAGAAGAGATGCAAACATCAACTCTTGATTAAGTTCATTTCAGTTAAAAAAAACCCACAAGTCTCCTCCCAGTTCTCAAGGAATGTTCAACTTATTTCAGTTCTCAAGAATACACACATCAAATCCACCAGAAACCAAATTTAAGGGAATAAAATCTGCATATAACTCCCTGAGGAGTCAGACAACCCTGCACCATCACACATTCTGCTACTTCTAAAAGTAAAGGACACCCAAATGCCTGGGATGACACATGAATTCCTTGTGCTGCTGAGCAGAATGCAAAGGGCTACAAATAGAAGTTACAGTCTTGGGGGTATTTCTGAAATGGAGGCATTGAGAGAACTTGTCTTTCTAACATCTGAAACCTCCTCCAGGGGAAGGAGGAGAAAAGGGAACAACAACTGCAGAGGGAGCTAATTCTGATTGCCTTATTTGCAAGAACCACTTGTGTGACATGTTGCATAAAAGCTTGATGTTACTGATCAGTTTCATATCACATAGCTAAAAAACTAGAAGCAGATTATTGGAAATTCAATTTCAAATTCAGGAACAGTGTGAGAAATCCACCCTAGGAGTACACAATAATTTCTAACTGGTTTCAAGGTTTTACTTTCATGCTTTGCACAGTAACAATACTTTTTGGGTTCTACCTGAATTTCATCACACTTGATGAGCTTTTCAACCTCTTCTTGATTTAAGAGGATAAACTCTTCATGCTGAACCACCTCTGGAAAATGTTTCTGGCTGAAGACCTCTGCAGCTTGCATTAGATCAACACAGTTGTGAGTCTCAGCAAAATCCCGAATGCCCAAACAATTTGATGGATCCAGTTGGCTTTCCAGAAACTCACAGCAGGCTTGTTTCACACCTATGGAAAATTGGGAGGGGTGAATGAGCACTGAATTGTCAACCCACTGCTTTGGAAAGGGTGTCAGAAAAGACTAAACAATAATGAAAATCCAACTCACATAACAAGCTTAAAGGAACTATAGGAACACAAACATGCAAACATTTCTTGGGAGAGACATCAACAGTGTTTGGCCTGGTTTGATCTCTGGCTATTCTATCTAAACGCAAAAATGAAGTAAATCTAATACTAGGAAATGATTCAAATATTGAGTTGTACTCAGCTTCATGGATTCTAAACAAAAAATGTATAAGCTAATGGATATGGTTACCACATTTCTAGGTTTTCTTTGCTGTCATTTTGATAGCTGCCTCTGGTTTGGAATGATTGCCTGGGATAGCTCCACAGATCCATGTGCAATGCCATCAACCAGTCTGTTAATCACTCAGATATACTCTGGTGGCAGGTCAAATGACATCAAGGATTTGCTTATTAATATAACTGAGCTGTAACACTTCTGTGCTACACAGTCCACAATTCCTCCTGGGAATTCTCATGCAGAAATACAGTAGCCCAAAGCATGGAACAATAGCTCATTTTATAATTATTTTCCCACTCAAGGCAGTTACTCTACCAATGAAACCACAAGACACAAGACAACAGAAGAAGTTTGACAGAAGTACTTGGAAAAATGATGCCTCCCACAAGCTGCAGGTCAGACAACCCAAACCTCTGAACGGCAGCAATTGTGCAATCTGTGCTGATCCTTGGCCATTTACCTTTCAGCTGGAGCAGACAGGCTGCTGGGAGCAATTCTTGGACATTTTCAACTGTCACGTGGACAGTTTCTGTATACACAAAATCAAGCAGGATTTCCATGGTGGAGGCTGTCAGTCCCTGGATATCCACATAGGGTTTGTCTTTTTCTGAGAGCTGTGAATTAGAAGAAGCCAAAGCTCAGGACAAATCACAAGCCAGGGGTTCAACAGACTTCCCATTCTGGAAAATGGGAACAGAAAATGGGACCAAATTAACACTAAATAAGATTGAGAACTTTTTGAAGTAAATGTTAAAAGTCAGAAATGAGAGAAGGAAGGAAACTAGAGAACGCAGGGATTGGCAAATGCAGTTTTTTATGACAATAAACTTTGATGAGAATGTCAGTGCTACACTGGCCATGCACAGATGAAACATCAAGAGTGACCCAGGGCTCAGTTTGGAACAACACCTTGTGTAGGCCAAGCCTGACAAAAGCCACACGTTACAGGTGGCCACGCAGTCCCCAGACTTGCAGGAGATGAGTGATGAAACACAAAGGAAGCCCCTGCAGAGACTGTTGGTCCATTATGCAATCCAGCATTTTGAGTTCCCTCGAGTTACAGCCATGGCCAAAACACTCTTTACCCACAAGTGTTTGGAGAGCAACCAAGTGCTGTCCCTTTCTGCTCACCACCATACTTGTCACTGACACACAGAGGACTCAGGTCCACTTTGAGGCTTACCAAGCTGTCATTTCCTGGGAAGAACACTCCCACAACCACTCAGTGGCTGTGCTTGCCACTTGGCAGGTTTGTCATTTTGGGGTTTCCATATGAAAAAATAGCAAGTAAAACCCGTAAAGCAGCAGCAATTTGGGAGTGTGAGAGATGGAGCAATCATGCCCACTGAACATTGGATATACTTGTTTTTTCTAGGAAGAATTACATCTATGAATTAAGGTCACTACAGTGCTCACATTCAAATGAGAGTATAAAGATGGATGAGGATTTCAGTTTAGATGCAAAGCATCTCAGCCCTCAGCCCCTGTCAGCAGCCACACAGAACATTCTGTAGCACAGAGCGATTGGATCTCTGGAGACTGCCTAGAAAAAGTCCAGGAAGTCAAAAGCAGTGACAGGAACTTAGAGACAAACAGAGAGGCAGAGGCAGTCTGCCCATGCTGCTGTGTACCTCAAACCTTTTGGTAAACAAAGAACTTCATCTCCAGGGACTGAATTTGTTTTGTGTATTTTTTTTTTTTAAATACATTTCATTCATGCAGAGGAAGAGCATAAGCCTGCCAGATTGGCAAATTTCATGAAGACACGGACAGACAACACACTGGTGTCCTGTCAGTCCACATAATGTCATGTTTTGGTTGCTTTGCACAGGACTCTAAAACCTCAGACACCTGCTCACCCAACAGGCACACAGACAGCTCTGCCAACACTGTTCATTGCTGGATTACAGAGAAGAAAAGGATTCTGTCCTGTGAGGGCTGCTGGGTTAGAAGGGAGGTCTTTTGGACCTTCCAGCTACTGAGGCATTTTTCATTCTGCTGCAGGAAACCATCTGCTGTAAGCAAAAGCCATGAAGATCGATTCAAACTTTAAAAAGCTAAAGTCAGGCAGAGCATCTCATACGTAACAACCTCAACGAGTGCAATTTTTAGCTCAAACATTACCTGCCAGTAATTCTGAGAAACCAGCAGGCAGCACCTGGGGACTGTCACCTCCCCTCAGCCCCAGGGCAGGGCTCACACCCTCTTCTCAACAGCAACAGCACAAACCAGCACACAGCAGCTCAACAGCCGGTGCGGAACAGACCCCAGGAGTTCCCCCTCCCTCCATCTCCCTGCCCGACTTCAGCACCGGGGCTGAGCCGCTCCCCGAGCCCGTAGAGCTCCGCACCGCGGCTGGAACCCCTGCTGGCTCCAGGGACACCCAGGGACCCCACGGGGGGATCCGGAGCTCCCACGGGGGGGGGGATCCCGGGCCAGCTGCTGAGCAGCTTGACAGAGATCGGCGGGAGCACCGGGCGGCTTCGCCTCCGGGCCCCGGGGCTGCGCACCGACCTCGCTGGTGAACATGGCGCAGAAGTAATCGCTGCAGGCGGCCAGGACGATGCGGTGGGCCGGGAAGTCCTTGTGCTCCACGCGGAGGGTGACGTCGCAGAGCGTGTTGCTCTTCCGCAGGGCGTTCATGGCGTTGAGGATGGACTTGGCGTGGGAGTTGGTCATGATGTCCTTGGGGGGGGGCCATGGCGCCCGGCACCTGCGGGCACAGCCAGCACGGCCACATGTCACGGCACGCCCGCCGCGACGATAGGGGGCGCCCCCCGCCCGACGCACCGCTCCGCCCCTCCCTTCCCTTCCCTTCTCTTCCCTTCCCTCCCCTCCCTGCCCCGCCCGGGTCGCCCCCTCCCCTCCCCGCCCGCAGCCCCGCAGCCCCGCAGCCCCGCAGCTCCGCAGCTCCGCGCCGCCGCTTCCCCGCCGCTTCCCGGTCCGTTCGTCCCGCCCGGGGCGGCCCCGCCCGCACTCACCGCCACAGGGAGAGAACCCGGACCGCACACCTCGCCTCCCCCCCCCCGCCCTTCTCTCTCCCCGCGCGGCGCGGTCTGATGGCGTCACTGCGCCACCCCGCCCCTGTGTGCCTCACGGTTGCCAGGCAACCGCCTCCCGCCGCGCCCGGCCCGCGGCCTCTCCGCCCTCCGCTGCCTCCACCCGGGAGCGGGGACCGGGGACCGAGGCCGGCTCGGGCTCCCTGAGCGCTGCCGGAGGGGAGCGGGAGGAAGCGGAGCTGAGCGGGGCCAAGGATGGGCGGGTGCCCGGCCTGGCCGCGGTGGGAGCGGGTCTGGCTCCCTGAGAGCTGGGAAAGTTGGGGTGAAACACAGCAGTTTAATTCACCGTTGCCTTGGTGGGTATGGGCCCGGAGGCACGGACAGATCCCTCTCCAAGCTCCGGACGCGGGGCCGTGCCCTGCCTTCCAGCTGTGTCACTCCTCGGGGGTGAACACCTTGGAAAGGGCTTTGTCGGGAATGCCGGAGCCAAAGCAGGAGCAAGGCCCTAGAAGGCAGCTTTAAAATCCCAGTTTTTTTAAGGAGTGCTCTGTTTGAGCTCTTCCGCACACACAGCTCACCATCCCCTCCACCTGAGAACCCTCAGCACATGGTGGCTGCCCCTGCCCTCAAGCTCATTTCCTGCCAGGTGCCTGGGGATGCATTTTAAAACTTGAAGCTGTACGGATAGTCAGGTGGTTTGTACGGAATCCTTGTTAGTGACCTGAGATAGATTCTCAGCTAAACACAACAAATCACAAGTTGAAGAAATCTGTACACAGAGGTGAAGATATTATCCTGGTCTGGAGGCTGATCATGGATTCACAAACTCCATTCCCAGGGAGCAGGGTCTGAGGCTGAGTGTGGAACAAGAGTGAGGAGGATTTGTCACATCACAGACAAAGGATTGGCAAGATCCAGCAGCTGCAGGTGAGAAAGAGGAGCTCAGCCAGGAGGAGAGTTAACCCCTGCCTTCAGAGCTGGCAGATGCTCTGCCATGTGGGATCTTTAAACCAGCATGCAGTGTCTCTTTACGTAGCTCCAGGTCAAGCAGAAATCATTGTACTGGAGGCAGGTGCCAGACAGTGAAACTTGGTGTCAAGCTGCATCATCCTAGAGCCCTCTTCAAGCTTCAGATCAGGAGGGATGTGTGAGCAGAGAGTCAGAACAGACTGTATCCTGCAGTGATGGAGATTAAAACCCTTCCCTTCACACCATGTGCTCCTTATTTCCCAACAGACACATCACATCTGTGTCCACCACCTGATTTTCCAAGGACACATTTGAAATCTTCTGGCAATGTCAAAGAACTGTTTAAAAAAAGAATCCCTGGCTCCCTTTATTTTTTCAAAGATTTTTTTTTTTTTTTTTTTTTTTTTTACATCCAGAGAAAACTAAGGTAGCCCCAGCAAAAACTGCATTAAAAAATGAAGCTTTATATCACAAAGGATGAAGAGCATTGCACAGGGAGTCGTTACACTGTATGTTTATAGAATAGCTCCACAGTCCTAATGTATGTCACCATTCTCTGTTGCCCTCCACATTAATGTTTTTCTTTTTTTTTTTTTTTCCCCCATTTAAGTAAGTATTTTAAAACAGGAACACCTGATCATGTCTTGTGCTCTTCAAACTGCCCTGGTCTCGGGGGGATGATTTAGAGGTTTGTTGGATGTGACCTGTTGGGCACTTCCAGAACAGCCTAGAAGGCACCAGTACTAGGTTCCTCAACTCCTGAGCTGAGGGAGCAGTGAGTTCCAGGGGGTGACTCAAGGAGCTGGGTTACTGCAGAAATACCCACAGACCAGGGGAGGGCAGGGCAGCTCCAGCTCTGCTCCGGCTGTTTTGATTTGATTAGTGAGAATTTGAATTTATTTTTTTCCCATGTCAATTCTGTTTCCCCCATGCCCATACCTGGTGGCTGAAACCCTCCTGGTCCTTGTCTCAAGCCACCAGGTTTTACTTGGATTTTCTCCTCCCCATCCCACAGAGGGGGCAGGGGGAGCAAGCAGCCACACTGAGAAAAGCCTCTAGGTACTGTGTATTTTATTTGAAATTAAAGAGCACACAGAATTTCAAAAATGTTTTACAAGAGAAGGTAAGAAGATACATTAAGAACACAAAGAAATTAAGGTTGGCTACTCTTTCCTCACTTTTCCCACAAGAGGTTCCATTCAAGAAGAAGATGAAGAGTAAGATGAAGCACTGTAGAGAGACTTGCACCTTGAAAAAAACACAACACACAAAAAATAATTAAAGTTAAAACAATCACTCTTCCAAATTTTTCTCCTCCATACTTTTGGCTGTTTTATTTTTTTTTTTCCCTTTCCACATACTTCTGTCAAAGCTTCTTTTGGATGCTGACATAATGCTACTGCAAATGAAGGACTTGAGAACTTTTAAAAGCTTCTTCTTGCAAGGCAGAACAGATGTTACCAGGTAGTGAAAAACACAGGCAGGGCAGGACTATTGGCACTTTGTTTCTATCACATGAGCTCCCACAGCTATTGACTGGTTTCAGGTGCTGTGCACTGGTCTCTACTGGTACACAACATGCACATTTTTCACTACAGTGCAACTACATCCAGTGCAAAGTTTTTTGTTTCTTTTTTTCAGTGAGACACAAAATATCTGCTATGCACTATCAAACTCCCAAGAAAACACAATTCAGTCTGAAGACAGGAAAGCTCAAGCTCTAACTAAGGAGAACAACCAATTTCAAGACAAAGCATCTAAAAGCTAAACTCAGCCTTCAGTACTATGACAGTGCCATTTCTAGGGAAAATACTGACATTTGTGTTGATAGAGAGCTTCTCAGACTCCCACACAAGTGATTTTTGGGGATGGAAAACATCAGCCACTCTGATTTTTTTCTTTAGCTTTTCTTTTATTATTTTTAAAGAACCATGTCACATTATTCCACTTATGTTCATTAGCACCATTCTTCCTCTCAAAGTCTTTCACCAATCTAATACTTCCTTACAATCAAGTCTAATATTTTAATTCCTAGGAAAAATTTAACAAAGTCAACAAAATGCAGTTGTTTCTGTGAAATAACTGTATGGAAATCAAGCCCATGCAGTATCTGTGGCTTGATATCCAGCTTCTGACCAGTCATTGGTGCAAACCTTGGGTCTTTCTAGCTCCATGTCTCCCGGGTCACAAGAGAGTCCAGTTTGAAATTCCCTGGTGTATTACACATGCACACAGGGATCCCACCAGCAGCCAGCCTGACACTTTCTGTTTCCAGCTGCCATACCCAAAACCTCCAAGCACCCTACATGTTCCTTTCTCCCACTACACCCTCACCCTCCTCTCTGAGCAAGTTTGGCTTCAGCCATTTCATGTAACTCTCTCTTTGTACCCCTCCTTCTCTGCCTGCAGTCCCAGTTTGCAGGTGCTGGGCACAGGGGCGGGAATGGGACTGGAGCACGGTTAGCTGTGAAAACTGGTACATTTCTTTAAACAAAGAAGTCAACTTCAGCATTTATGTGCATTTAGAGGAGCATGAGCAGGCTTTGGATCAGCAGGCACTGCACCAGAAGGAAATGGTTGTGGTACACTGCAGCCTGCATGGTATCCTGTCTGTCCTGCTGCTCGAGATGAAGATAACCAACTTGAGAAAGAAAACCCTCCCCTCCCCACCCTTCATGAGCATGTGCCTTTATGTAAAAGGACACTGTGCCTTTAAAAAGAAGTAGGGAGTACAAATAGCCAAGGAGATTGGTCATGTGAAGTTACTAACCATTAAGTGTAAATAAAGGTGTATCCTGATGCTTGTTAAAAGGGATAAATATGACACAGCCTTTTGTATGCAGCTGAGCTTTGTGAAATCCCACCCAGCAAATAGAAGTACCTCAACCCTAGATGTGAATTGGCTTTGCATACCATGTGAAGATCCTACATTTCGTGACTTTGTTGCTGGGTCCAGCCTCATCTGTACCAGGATCCAGTCATAAAAGTCTTGAGTGGAGGTGTAGACTCCGGGACGCCTGGGTCTGGCACAGCCTTCCCCCCAGCTCGTCAGCCCCACCAGCCAGAAGCAGTCAGCACTGCTGCCTTTGCAGACCAGAGGGCCACCACTGTCACCCTACAGCAGACAGGAGATGGGAAAGGTGCTGTTGGGTGGCCACTGTCAGTACTCTGCCTGCCTCCTTTCCCCCCAGCACCTCTCCAAGCTGTGTTCACTGCACGCTCAAGGCTCTGTTCAGGGGCTGTAAGTGACAGAATTTTGTCTGGGAGGGGTCCTGGGTCTCTCTCCTCTCAGAGAGATCCTGCAGGTGTGGCAAATGGGTGTTCCGGGTCCTGTACCCATGTGCTGCTGAGTGCTGAAGGGGCTTTCTGAGCTTCTGGGAAAAGGAGGGTGTTGGGTAAGGCTGGGGAAGGGGAGGTGATGCCCAGGGGTGGTGGGAGGGCTTGCCAGGCAAAGGCCATATCAGGGTTCCTTTTGGGTGGCTGTGACAGGGCTGGGGATCTGGGCTGTACTGCTGGGGGGGACTTGGAGCATTCTCCTACCTTGCAGGTGTCGATGCCCCCCTGCAGATATCCAGCACACAGGTTGTGGGGATGGATGGCCCCTCTGTACAACCAGCTGCTGTTACAGAGGCTGACATCAATGAGACGGACCCTGGCCTCCTGAAGGACATCACTGCCTCTAGCTGTGAACACAGGAAGCAATGAACACCCAGCAGTTCAGTGCCACTTCTCTGCTCCTGTCTGTGAAAACCTTTTCCTGGGCTTTGCCTCTTGAAGGCTCCTGCTGGGGTTTCCCTTTTCCCCTCTGAGCCCACCTCTCCATGGGTGCCTGTCCCTGCAGCTGGACTCTGTCTGGGCCCTCTTCTCTCAGGAATCCCAGCCCAGATCCCAGGCATGCCAAGATGGCACTCAGGACATGAGGACTTTTTGGGAACTCACATCTTGCAGCAGTGGCACCCCAGCCACTGACGTAGCAGGCTGTCAGCTCTGAGACCCTGAGTGAGGCGTTGGGCACACAGGCAGTCTGGATGTAGGGGCTGCACTGGACGGGCTGGTCCAGCTCCAGCAGAGCTATGTCGTTGGCCTCGGAGCTGCTGTCGTAGCGCTCGTGAACCAGGAGGTGCCGGATGCTGCGCACTTGGGTCTCAGGGCCCAGCTGGCTCAGCCGGGTGGCCCCGATCACCACACGCCAGAAGGTGACGTGTCTGGAGGGCAGATGGAGGGGGGGTCAGAGGATGGGAAGGCTGCAGCACCCCTGGGGCTCCTTGTCTTCTGTCAGAGAAGCAGCAGTTCAGAGGGTGCAGCTGCTCCGGTCTGCCTTTGGCTCCAGAAACACCAAGCTACCAGGAGGCAGTGACAAGAGCCAATTCTTCTTCCCAGCTGGGCTGGGAGTCTCCAGACTCTGGCCATGGTGCCAGGATGGGAGAAGGAGGTGGTGCTGCAGACAGGGCACCTGGAGGTGCTTCAGGACATCCCCCTTCCTCTGTCCTTCCTTACCTGGCCTTGATGAAGCAGTGGGCTGCTGAGAGAACCCACCGTGGGCTGATGAGGGACCCTCCACAGACATGTCCCGTTCCTATTTTCCAGGGGTTCTGGATGCTGACAGTCCAGGGCCAGGCCCCTGGCTGGGTGTCTCTGCCACCCACGATGCGGGAGGACCCATACCTAGACGCCATGGGCCGGAGCCCACAGAGCTCTCTGTAACCAGAAACTCATCAGTGTCAGCTCAGTGGGTTGCTGCTGCTCTGGCTGGATTTCAGCCATCTTCACCTCACACCAGACACTGCAGGGCCACAGCCCCTATGGGACATGCATCTGTCCCACCTTTAGTCTCTGGATGAGTTGTGCCTGCAGCTGGGAGATGGAAAGGCCCCAAGGTTTCTGTGGGGTTCAGGAGGCTGTGACATGGCCATGGGGGACAAGCAGCCACCCCCCAGTGATCCCTCACAAGGGATGCCCAAGCTACCACCCAGAGCCCCCACTGCTTACCCACAGGTGTCCCCTCTGCCATGTGCAAAGCAGCACAGGGACAGCAGGAACAGGACCAGGAGCAGAGCCATGGCTGCCAGCAGCACAGGGCAGTGGCACAGCCCAGGGCAGAGCAGCAGAGGGGACAGTGCCTGCAGAGCTCAGGGTGCCCTTGGCCCTGGGGCTGATGTCACAGAGATGTTAGCTCAGGGTGCTGGAGACATGGGGGATTCCAAGAAGAAGGAGCAGTGGGACTGGGACTTGAGCACCCTGCCAGACCCCACTGAATGCCCTGCTGTGGGACAGGAGTGTGCAGGAGGCAGTGCCCAGCCCCAAGCACTCCCTGCTCACAATCAGCAGAAATAAACAAGTGGCACATCACAGCCCCCAGGGGAAGTTCCCCAGCACCCACCCTGTTCTCTTCAGCCCTTTGCCACCAGGTCCTTCCCAAAAAGCGTACACCAGGGAACAGAGGTGCTGAAGAGGCATCCTGGTTGTAGCCGTAGCAGCCACGGGTGGGTGGGATGAGTCTGGAAATTCCAAATGTTGTGGATGGCTGGGTACACGTGTGCTGGCACAGCAGCCTGTGTGGAGCTTTCTGTGCGCGTTGCTGGGGACTGAAATGAATATTAGGTTTGCTTGCAGAGACATTTACAGTTTAGGTTAAATTAGGCTTTTTGCTTAACATGAGTAGCTTAAATATTGGAACCCCAGGCTGCAATGAAACAGTTGAACTCTGATTTAACTGCTAAATAACTTAAATGGAAAAATCTGAAGGACAAATTAATATATTGAAAAAGCACTAGAAGCAGGGGGATCTGGCCCCAGCCCAAACCCACCCCAGGTTCCAGGACCAGCCACAGGGTGGTCTGTCCTCTGAGGGAGGAACTTAGATTATAAGGGTACGTTTGCCCAGGAATTTCTTTTTATAGGGTCCCCTTTCAGAAGAATCCAGTTTGAGCTGTGGCATCATTAATAAAAAATCCTTTTATGGAAGGATCTATCTGTCCTAGTTTGGGCCAGGATAGAACTAATTTTCTCTCTTGTAGTTTTGCTTTCAGCTAAGCTACTCATAAGTAACTGCACCCTAACTTAACTTTAAGTTTCTCACCAGATGGGGTGACCTGCATCACCCCAGGAAAGCTGGGGTTGGGCAGGGGAGGCTGAGGTAGCTGGGGACAGGGCTGAACTGGGACCAAGGCACTCATCTCAGAGATGGTGTGCCCAAAACCAGGCAGACTCTTT